>NC_141764.1:54682753-55357128 GCF_982258835.1 Parasteatoda tepidariorum | reverse complement strand
TGTTGTGATTTGAAAAGAAAAAAAACATTTGAGAAAAGCAAAGATTTACTAAACTGATGAACTTCAAAGTAATGAATTTAATTAGAAAGATATACATAGTTTTTTTTAAGTAAAAAGCAAATGTGTCACTTTTCAGTTAATAAGATTAATTTTATTTCTTTCTAAATTGAAATCCAATTCTATTTTAATTTAAATAAGCAGAGAAAATTCTTCGAATGAAATTTAAGAAACTTAATTCTTTATGTTCACATAACAGATTACATAAAACAAGAATTTGTTAAATTCATATAAAATGAAATTTTTAATTTTAATATTGATTTTTTGTGAAAAGTATTATAAATATCGGTCATGCCTGGAGACATATTGATACTAATATCGTTTAAAAAATCATTTGCACTTGTAGAAAGCTATTCAATTTTCTACTGCAGATGGAAACTACTAATATAAAGCTTTAAATATAGAACAACAGAACGTATATGCCGTTGATATCAGGTTTTAAGTGAAGAACTACAAAATGTTTTATCATTGCTATAAAGTTTTAAATAAAGAACAATAGACCCGGATATCATTGATCTAGAATTTTAAATGAAGATCTCTAGAGCGTGATATTATTGAAAAATAATCTAAAAGGCTAGAGATGTGAAACTTTTCATTAAAATTTTTAAGTTTTTAATTGTATATTGTAGTTGTTAAAACTATTTTGTATGAGATTTTCGAATACTTTTCAGTTATTTGTTTACTTTTCAGCTAAAGAATTCCTTACTTTATTGGATTTCATTTTAATAATTTAATTCATTTTGCTCTCCTACACTGTTAAATTTTCATTCCGAAATTACGGTTAAATACCCTGTATTTGATTGACCATAAAGTTTATGGTTAAGAACATTTCTTTACATTTACTGCTTTGTAACCATTTGCTTATGGGTCTTAAACCATTTACAAAGAAAAAAAATCGGTTAAAAATGGTGAATACAAACCTGTACGTTTTTGCAACCATTCAGAAAGAGCACAGTTTCTAAACCTTAAAATAAACTTAAACAGACGCCGAAAATCTGTGAGTACAGTGCCATTTTTTCGCGTATGATAGTTTCGTATTCGAATATTCTAATAGTCCAGGGTCAACGAATGTAGAGGGAAGAACGCTAGAATTTTTTATATAAATAGGAAAAATATTGTGGTATCAATTCTGGGATTCGAACCCCTGTTCCTGCCGATTTGCCCTCTCAGCTACAGTATTTACTCAACTACCTGAAACAAAATGGCTTTCTAAGGTTCTACGGATAAAATTAATTATTAAATCGTATAACGCAACAACAATTAATAAAAGTTTTTTCTCACACTTCACAGTTTGAATATCATATTTTTTATTGTTACTCGACTGTTTTGGTTGAATGGCTTATTGGCAATTAAATAAATTGCTTTTTATTTATTTTTACCTAAAACTTTGCATTAGTGTACTTCGTAAAATATTTTGAAAAATTCTTAATTTGTTTTTTCAATCTTAATTATCACCCTATTATTAAAGCCTTATGAAAATAATTAGGATTGCATAGATAAATGGTTTAACACTTGTAAAATACTTAAAATATTCACAATTGTTCGAATTAAAACAAATGATGAAAGTATTTTTAAATGATTAAGAAATTACTTGAAGTACACATATATAAAATTGTGTGTGTTAACTTTTGCATTGCTGCATGCATATGTTTAGAAAGTATAAGGTTAAGCTCACCTAAGTAACTGAAAATGTGGGTATTTTAACATACTTGGAACCTTATTAAAATTGACTCGAGATCTAGTTGTTTTCGTATTTTGAAACTTTTCAGAGCAATTCACAATGAGTACGCAAATTACAACTAATATATTTTGGCATTTTTTCTTAAATATTCTACAAAATACTATTTTGAGCAAGTTTAGTACTTCACAAAATCATAGGGTAAAATTGTGGAAGGAATGTGATAAATTATAATAAATCGGATGTTAGGTTTTGCCTCTGACTGTTATTTGAATGTAACCTTTAAATTACACCGATAAATTAGTTTCTTTCGAAGCACAAGAAAAAAATATTATAATTAAAACATTTTGGTAATAAACCTAAGCATCATGTAAACCAAAAAATATAATTATTGTTAAAATTACAATTATCATAAAAATATTTATCATTATAATTTTGAAAAAAATTAACAGAAACAACAAAATTGAGTTAAAAAGACACTGGTATAGTATGGCAATGTTCAAATGAAGTGAAATTATCTAGTAAAACTAATTAATAACTCATGCTCAAGCTACTTTCATTTCTTATAAATGTTGTATTTCGTACAATATATTAAACTTTAAATTTTCGCTCATATCTAAGGTTTTTTTACCATTATCAGTAAAACAGATGCGCTTTAAGCATATATTTTGCAAATATTAATTTATGCATTAAAATGCATTTATCAAAATTTAAATGTAGATGTAAATAAAAATAAGTTTTAACAAATGGGAATTAATTTAAAATGGAAATTACATAATTTTAATAATGTTAAGTAATTGATATTGACACCTTTATCAATATTAAATATCAATTTTCTCAAAATAGAAAAAAAATCTATGAAACTTCAGCTAATAACATTAATAAAAAATAGAATGAAGCCAAAAAATGGAGCAAAAAAGTTATCTTTTGATACTTAGTTAGAGAATTATTAAATATTAAACTTCAAACTTGCAGAAATGCAACTACGAAGTTGAAATTTGACACGCCTAAAGAATCATTTTATTTTTAAACTTAATTTAATTTTTTTTTCATGAGTCATTGCAATTTTAAACTTTTTTCACTTTTTCGGTATCAATAATGACTATTTTTCCATTGTTAGTTGGAAATTCAGTTATGTCCTTAGAGATCTTTATTACATAGGCTTGGACTTTATTTGTTGTTAAAAGTAGCAAAAAAAATAGATAAAATGTTGCCAAAGTTAAATATTAAAACTTACATTAAAATTCTTCAAAAATATATGAAACTCAACTCAAGGGAAATGAAAAATGTTTTTCTTCTCAAACTATCATAATGTATTATAATCATAATGTATCTTACGCGAGCAAATCTCTTCTTCTTTATTTCTTCTTTTTGA
This sequence comes from Parasteatoda tepidariorum, assembly GCF_982258835.1. Classification (NCBI taxonomy): domain Eukaryota; kingdom Metazoa; phylum Arthropoda; class Arachnida; order Araneae; family Theridiidae; genus Parasteatoda; species Parasteatoda tepidariorum. Next base: position 55,354,018 of record NC_141764.1, on the reverse strand, counting down.
GACACAAAATATGTTTTCTTTAGTTTCTTTTTTTCTTTTTTTAAGTGCAGTTGATTATCATTACAAGTTCATTACAATTTTATTAGTACACTCATATCATTACAAGTTTTTGAATTTTAAAACTCAAAACAGAGGAAATAAGAAACATTTTGCTTATTTTATGGTTATAATCGTAAAGTATGACACGGAAGAAATTTACTTCAAATTCAATTTTGAGACACACAATATTTCTTAAGGACAATTTTTAAGTGCAGTTGATTACAATGGAGAGCAAATTTTGCATTGCATTTATGCATAATCGGAAATCGGGTGTGGGGTATTTAAATCTGAAAATAGATTTGCTTCTAAAACCGCATATTTTTTTAAAAAAAGAAATTATATTTGTAGGTTATTTTCGGTTGAAATGTAAAAGTCTAAGAAAGCTATGTATAACAGGGAGTCATGTAAATGTTACGAAACACATCTAAAGGTGTTAGCACACATCATCAGGATTAAAATTACATAGAAACCTATGTCCAGAAATCGCTTACATGGGTAAAGGAGCTTTCCTATTGTAGCCAGTTTAGAAGTACATGAAGAAACAGGTCATAATAAGGAAGCACGCCTAGTGGCGTTTGATTACATTTTCTTGCATTTGTTCCTGAGCAATTTCTAATCGTGATGATGTGCCCTAACTTCCCTTAAAGTGAGTCGAGTTATTCTTGGCACCCCCCTCCCTTTAGATATAATGCTTCTCATCCTGCATATTTTGACAAAAAATAGACTAAAAAGGCCAAAAAGAAACTTAAGCTTGGAGGACAAAACTAATTGCAGATTTGAAATCAACCATACAAAAGTATTTAAGATCGTTAAATTTAAAAAAAAAATTCCTTTGTTATCTTTCTAAGTAATAGATTGACAGAAAGATCAAATGGGTGATTAAAAAAACAAAATCGCTTCTAAAGTAAGAATTCATTTAATATTTTCATCTGTGAGCAAAAGCTCATGCATGTTAAAAGTTTATGCATTTGCTCTATCGTGGAACTTAATGCTCACTTACAGTAAAGATCATAAAGAAAAGCTAAAAAATAAAAATATATTTCAAAATCTCTTTAAAAAAGGTTAAAATTCGAAAATGGAAAAAGGATTATGATAACTTTTACATAAGCGGATTTATATTGTAGTTCGAGTTCTATCCTATATTGTCAAAGAAACTAAAAAGTGTTTTCATGCTTTCAGCTTAGTTTTGTGATGATATAGCGTTAAGGAATAATTTAAGCAAACTATTTTAGTTTTCCTTAACTATGCTAAACTTTTTTTAATAAATATTTTTTAAATGCAAGAATTAATGAACATTGATAACTTAAAAAAGTCTAACTATTCTAGATAATTTTTTTCGATGAAATTAACATAATCCTTCATTTTTACACTTTTCTATGGCAAAAGTAATGAAAGAAGAAAATATTAAACAATAGCAAAAAAGAAAAATAAATACTTGCAAAAATAAAACTGGAAAATATAGATATTTTCAAAGTAAAGTAATAAAATAATTTCTTTTTAGATTATTCTTTACGCTATTTTATTTTATTTAGTATTTTTTAATATAATTTAGTTGTTTTTAGGTAACTTGTTTCATTTTCTTTAATTTATTATCCTTTAAAATTATTTATTTTATATTTGCACAATAGAAATTTATTGATAATAGAAAAAAAGAAAGAAAAAACTGAATACTCAATTAGAATAATGATAATATATATCTATGTATAAAAATAATATACTGTATCATAAATTAGTTAAAAAACATTATATTATGATTTTAATAACTACCTAATAAACAGTTTTACCTCTTTCATATACATAATTAATATCATAAATTTGTTATTCGGAAAACGTTATATTGACTTCAAATAGATGCAAAATATTGAAATCTACCCTTTCTATCATATATAAATGTTTCATACTCTTTTATTCTATATATAATTATTATTTAACATAAAATCTTTCAATTATTATATGTAAAGCATAAATTTTACTACATGCATTTTTAAACAGTTTTAGACATTTTCTTGAAGCAACAGTTTGTTGCCGATTGGTACAACGAGAATGTAATATTAATTATTTATTGAACTTGAGTTGTCTAAAACACTGTAATAATGACTTTGAATAAGCGATTAATATCAAACTTCAAATGGAAATACACATATTTATTTTTCAAAGTTATTTCATATTGCTTTTGATGCTTGTTTAGTGTTTCGAAAAACTATGAAAAAGGAAGTTTTTAAATAAAAATGATAAACACTTAATTTGATGGATATTACTGAAGATGAAACAGCGAGTAAAAACCAAATATAATATCATATAAACAGACCTAAGTTAGTTTCGGTTCGATAATAAAGTACATTCTTCAGTGTCGTACTTGAAATAATTAATTTGATGGAAAAAAAATCAATTAAAAACTAAAGAGAAAATGCTACTTGTATATCAATCAATTTACTTACAAATAAAATGAAGTAAATCAAATAGATTTAAACTTTTCCCAATTATTTTCATTCGTCATTAATAATACACTAAAAAAACATATAATATTTCAAGCATCAAAAAGACCATATTTGTGTGGAAGCCATATTCTTTTAAAGTTTTAGTTACAAGAGAGGCAATTTGAGACGATATGTTTTGTACAGCGAAACTGTCACAGGTGTTCTATTTATGCTTTAAATCTTTTACGCCATAAGAACTATAACGGGACATCTATAAAATATGAAATAAAATATGTATTACAATTTTTTACAGATTCAGTAACCAGTCTAAAAAATTCAGTACTTGCTTTTTTCTAGTATTATTCTTTAATATATATAATAGTCAGATAACAAAACATACTTCAAATTGAGTAAAGAATTTAGAATCTGCATTATGAATATCTATAACAAGGCTTAGTAATAGTCCGTGGTATTTTATTATACATAAATGGTCTGTAATTGTGATAAATGGGAAATTTAGCAAATTGTGCTTAAGAACCGAATGGATATTTTAAAATAAAGTTAAATATAACTTCCGGGAAATTAAATATTAAAAAACACTACTTTTAGACAACTAAATGGATTAAAAGAGTATTAGAAAGGGGCAGTAAGAATTACAATGTAGAATGAAATAAATTAAATTGAATATTTAAGTGTATGAAAGTTTCCTTTTTTTCACAATACCTACGCAGAACAAATACATTTCTTAAACTGATAAATATAGGATAAATATCAAATTTTATAATTAAGATATCGATAATTTTATGCAATTCTTATTGGATTTCATTGAGAAGTAATATAATTTATTATACTGAAATTACTAATTTCGGAAAAGAAATTTATAGTATCTTTATTGAGAATAAGGTAATATCTTTGTTTTATGCGTTTGTTTTACTAATGTTTCTTTGAAAGAGTTGTGAGTATATGCTATACCACATATTTAGTTTCGTGTTTAGTTTTAACTTCAATGTTTTCGAGTTATTTGTTGATCAGCAAGCTGTTATTTTTGCACGGCTGTACATGCCTGCAGTCAAATAATACCATGAATTACTCTTAAACTATTGATTGGATTTTCACGTACTGCACTATAAAAATATTTGGATCAAATTATACTAAATTGTACCATCACCCAGGGTAAGGTTTTTACCTTAAAATGTATTGTTACCACAAGAGTTTATGGAGAAGAAAATCAGTAATTTTTGCAGTAATATTTATTGTAAAATTATTGAAGCACTGTAGTTAAGTAATTATTACTGCAAAATATACGGTGCGAAATTTTTTGGTAAAATTAGGTTCACGGATGATTAAAGTACACTTTACCGTGAATTCATCCGGAATTTTTTACAGTGTATGAGTCCGAAAAAGACCTCGAATATTCCAGTTAATCTGCGCAAACGATATTTTAATTCCTAAAATCAATTACCAGAATGCATTTTCAGTGAACAAAACACCTTTTTTCGGAGTTGGATTTTCAACCCCCCCCCCTCAGAATTTAGAGGTTAGCCGCAATCAGGTAAATGTGGTCCTAATAGTTTGGTCAGAAGAGCGGTTCTAAGTTAGGACACCATACAATTTAAATTTAATTTCCCAGAAACTTTTTGACCAATTTCATTCAAATATTGTATTTTGACATGAAATTGCAGCTTTGAACCATCCTACCTTGCAAAACTATTCGTATAATATTTCTCAGATTGCTATTATCTTCTAAAAACCAAATCAAAACCCCAATCCGTCGAAATAAAGTATGCTTATTCAGAGAAACTACGTTTTTGTGCCTGAACTTTTAACTTAAAATATATTTTGGACTTATCATTAAACATGTTTTAGTTCACCCCTTAAATTACTAAGATTAAGTACTAGTATGCGATGACGCGATCCTCAGATCAAAAGTTATTCTGGGAGTTTTCATAAACTCTGTACTTCCCTAATTAGATGATAGCAGTTAGTTAGTGGTTAGTGTCACAGTCCCTGAATATAAATTTTGGTAAGCAAAGTGCACAGCAGATTCCAAATAACTGCGTGAAAAGCACGATTGATTGAATGTAAAATGTATTTAGACTTTTGGTAATAGAAAGATTTTATAATATAAATATTTATCATCGAATGTTAGATGTTTATGGTGAATGTTTTCTGCGACAAGTGGTGATGAACACATGATATGGAACTTTTGGAGTGGAGAGTACATCTATATCTAATCATCTACGATTCAACAACATGATGTCTATAGAATCCATTGCTACTGTTGATGAAATAGTTACGATGTATTCTATCTGTTACAACTTAGGAGTTTCATTTGCGCAGTATTTTATCTGATTCGAGAAGAGGAATTGCGTAGTCGTATTCTCGTGAATTGCGTTGTTCTATTTCTTCCCTGTACTAGTTATACTACTTTATGTTGTTCTATTCTGGAAGCACCCTTCTTCTTAGCTCAACAACTACTTCGAATTCACTCAGACTATATGTTTAATCGGATGTACACAGTGTGCTGAGTATTCATCTTATAACCTTTATAAACTTGATTGGTAGTACTGCCTTCGTTACGGTATTTCAACTGTATTATATTTTTATTCAGTACTATTCACTGTATTATTGCTACCTTAAAAACCTGCATAAGTTTTTAAAAGGACATCATCTATTTAATCGATGCTTAATTTTGATAATTTATTTTTATTATTGTTAATTGCAGTAAATGAAGTATTAAAGAGAATGAAAAACAAATATTATGCTTAAATATCTTAAGAAATCCATAGTAAACAACATATTATCTGGAAACACACGTTAAAAATAATTAGAATACGACAAAATATAGTTTATTTTCTTTCTAAAAATGTCTAGTAAGTTTTATTTCCATTATCTTTTACACGCCTATCAATCCATATTATCAATAAAAAAAGTATATATAAGACTATCACATGCATCCAAATATTTAGTCAGTGCTTCTTAGTCAGAAGATCACGTTCACCGAAGCAAAATCTTCAGCTAAGTTCTCTCGGAATATTGACAGACACCTTCAAAGTTTTTCATGAATCAGAATACAAAGTCGGGTAAGTTCTTCAAGAATACATAGGCCCATACATCCTTTCAATTCCTTACACGGTCGTTAAATATTTACCCAAGCTCCATTGAGTCATTGTGGATTAAGTCTAGCTTGTTTTGACAAGTGAGGTTTCTGCATTAATTGCGTTCGAGATTACTTTGACCTGATGGCAACAAATGATTACATCTTTTTTCTCCTCGAAAATCGATCAGAGACTCTTAAATTTGCGTTTATTGTTAGTGTTTTATAAATAAAAATATTTTTTCGACTCTTGTCTTACTTTAATACATCATTCAGCATCTATTTTTTTGAATTGTTAGAATTTTAATTCTAAAATTGGGGTAAAACATCCTACTGCCATCTGCCCATCCAATTAACCACACAATTTACCCTAATGAAGATTTTTAATCTTTACAGATTTGAAACCAGTTACAACTAAGATGGTTAAAAAATCATGAATACAAACCTATATCATTTGCAATTTACCATTTTCTCACCATTTACAATTAGCATGGTTTCAAAATCGTAAAAAAAGTAACAGATCTTTGAAGATAGTTTACCAACTAACAATGCTGCCGTATATCTACACATATAGGAGAGCATTGTATTCTAAGAGCACCGGGACCCAAATAGTAGAGTTCGGGGACTGGAAACTCTTCATGTGCTGATGTGAATGGAAGAAATATTGTGGTGTCTACGCTGGAACACGAAATCCAGTTCTTTCAGTCATAAGACTGACAAATTAGACCTCTCGGTTATAATACATACCCATATGTAAGGAAATAAGTAGAGTCATTAGAGAGGCCTAGTTGGTGCTATAAAATGTTGGATATTTAACCGTATTACGCAAAAGCAGTTAATGAATGGTTTTTCTCACAGCTAACAGTATATATATATACCACCTTTTTGTTATTATTAGACTGTTTTGTTTGAATATGGTAAAATAACAAATAAATTGTCATTTAAAAATTTTTTCCAAAATTTTATTAACAGTGTACTGTAAGCTATGTATTGCCATAAAACATCGTTGCGATCAAATAAGTTAGGGTGTATTCACTCGGCTTATTTTGAAGAGCGAGGGTTCTTATTTAATTGCTGTCTAAAATACTTGAACCTTTTGATAACAAATAAGTACATAATACATAAATAAATAATACATATCTTTTATACCTCAACTTTCAGACTGTAAGCGTTCGCAAGAGAATGTAGACTATATAGTTAACATGTCATGAGTACAAAATTTATTTTTCCAAACATTTAACTCTTTTATTCTTTATTCAATTGTAAATTTTTCGGTGAATTATATATTGTTAAAAGTTATTCCTCTTGAAAAAGCCTGTTTAGGCCAGGTGGACATGGTAAGGCTTTAGACTTTACTTAGCAAATTATTGCTAATAGTTTAATTTTTAAAGAATACATCATTTTAAAATTAAATTACAAGCAATTAGTTTAATGTCGATTAGGACTAATTAATTTTGACAACTGAAAATTATGATGTAATTAAATAAAAGATTTCTTACAATATGGCAGCACATTGTTATATATTTTACCCTATTAAATTTCATTAGAATGCTTAAAAGACTAATATGTTTGCATTTAATGTGTAATAAAAATCTCTTGCTTAATTGAGGTATCTGACTATATGTGCAAAAATATGATTTTGGGCAAAATTTCGAAAATGAGTTTTTCATAAATTTATAATTTTTGTATTCTTAGCTTTCTTAAAGTACTTTACTTTTGTTTGTACTTTAATTATTTACAAAGTTATAGCAATTTTTATGCAAGGTAGTAACAGTGGATAGACTTATGGTTTTAATGCTTTCAATGGGTTTCTTTTCCCATTTCACGGCACTTTAGTCATGATATCGCATTTCTTTAAAATAATTGTTCATGAGTGTTTATGATTATAGCACACATGTTTTGAATTACAGACTAACATAAAAAAATAATAATTTAATTTTTTACTCATGTTTTTTTGCAAAGATGAGTGAGGAAAATTTTAGAAATTTGTTTTTTAAACTACATTGATCCCTAATTTAGTACTATATACACTTCTTTAATTGTTCAAAAATTATTGATATCCTTCTAAATTAAATCCTCGAAGAATTTTTTTTGTTTTGTTTCAGTCGATATAAATGTTTTGCGGTGTTTAGTGCACAGGCAAAAAATGTCTTATTTTTACGTAAAATTGTCCTTTAAAAGCAATAATAATAATACATTTTTGCTAGTTTTAAAAGTTTTTGCACATAATTAAACAGATAAATTAATTTTTTGAAAACTTTATATTAATATTTAAGAAAAAAGTTTCTGAAACTTTTTGGATACCTTAAACATGAGATTACATAGATTTCATGGCAACACTAGTTCACACTATATTTTTATTCTTAGATAACAATTTTGTAGATAATGTGTTAAGAGTACCGTTTTGTTTTCATTTTCTTAAGTATTTTATTGTTTTTATTCATTTTATAGTCCAGGAAATTTTACATTGGTGCAAAACTAAATTATTAGCAGTTGATTAACTGGAGATTAAAATATTTACTTTATTGATTTAGTAAAAATTACACAAGCCAATTATTTCAATGATATTTTGACATAATTGAACACGGAAGCAAATGATGACACATTATATATATCCCAACACTATGACACTTACAAAATGTATTAATATAATTAAAATAATAATAATAAAAAAACATAAAAATAAATTTATGGAAAACGCATTATAAATATTTTTTATGTGTATTAATATATATAAATATTAATTTTATGCGTTGAAAGCAATGTGTTATATTTCTTCCGATGAGGATTTAAAAGTAACGGTTATAAAATTTTTGTTTAGCACTCTGTAACAAAAATCTAAAAAACAATGCTTCTAGCAAAAATCGTGACACATCAAGTTAATAGAAAATAACAAACTCGCACTGACTCAACCACGTATATACATATACAAGAATAAATGATGCAAGAACAAATAATGTACAGACGTCATGTGCTAATATCTTGCAAAAATGATTCAGAAATATTTTCAGTATGAATGTGAATAAAGATGATGTGATTAAAAACGATTTTTATTACATAATTATAGAATTTATGCGCATTTGTTTCTGTTATTTTTATTCATGAAGCTGATTACCTTTTGATGGTTTGGCATTGGTAATGTATATAATTATTATAATTGTTTCTGCATTTATGGAAATATCTAGTTTTCAACAAACCATATAAGTTGATATAAAGTTAAAATATTTGTGTAAGAAATTTATCAAATTAAAACAAATCTTGAATATTTTTCTGTAAAAACTTAGTTTTAAATGTACGTGATAAAATATATTGTCTCAAACATTTTTTGAATCTTATACTGTATTTTAAATATCCATTTTAAAATAAAGTTGAGTATTTTATTATAATTTTCCTTATTTTATAATTGTTGCGTTTTTGAATCGAATACCTTAAAATCTTTATCAGAAAATTTAATCTACTTGGAAGTACAAAATTCACAACGTTGATTAAAAAAATATTCCTATTATAAGAAAAATTGCTTTTAGAAAGTTATTCACTTATTTCTAAAAATCATATAAAATTTTGTTAAAAAATAAAAAAAAATATTTAAAGTATTAGTCAGTGAAAGTGAATAATAGAAAATTCAGAAGAGAGCGTGAAACGTTTTCAAATTCGAAGTAAGACAGAGACAAGTTATTAAATTAATATTTATTCTTTTATGAAATGGAACGTTAATGAACAGATCGGTTCATTAAAATTTCAGTCAGAATTGGTGTGAGTAAATAAAAAATTTAGTGGGATTTAAGTTATAATACCGAAATTTTTAAAAAAATTATAAATGAAATATAAGTTTAAATAAATATTTTTAACTATTTTAAACCATTCATACATTTTCAAAATTTATATTTTCCAATTTCCTTGAAAATGCAACTTTCATATTAGTACAGAAAAGAAGTATGTAAGTAAGTAAGTTATTTGTATTTAAAAACAGAATTTATTACATGCTGGTCAAAACTACCAGAATATGGTAAAATGTACCGTGTTTCTGGCTCTTTGGAAAAAAAAGTGCTAAAGCAATGATTTCAGTAAAATTAACAATAGGAAATGAATTTGTAATATGTGATAAAATTTGTCAAATATGGTAAAATTTGGTAATTTTATTGTAACTTAAGAAAAGCTATAAAGGTCAGTACTTTGGTTGCATTTACTTTTCAATTTTGTATTTTTTACTGAATATGCGACAATAATATGTATAATTTAAAAATCGGAATATTCCAGCAAACTTTTACCATATGAACGAATTAATAATCAAATAAAATTTACCAATATTGTAGATTTTTGTTTTATTAAACAGAATTATTTATTTTTACCAGAAATGCTATTAATATACATTAAAGTATTTTTGGCTGAATTTTTTTCACTGTATTATTTTCCCAGATTTACTGTGAAACTATAGTAGAATAAATGTTATAGTATAGTATCTGCTTAATTATCCATCTTAATTTAGTAAAAATGCAGCTTTCATAATGAATTTTAATTTTTCAATTTGTTTTACTTTTTGGAAGCATAATTTATTGTATTTTATCTATTTTAAGTCATTTTTATTAAAATTTCTCTATTATTTAAAGTCTCTGGAGAAAATACTTCAAGATATCGCTTTGACTGTTCTTTGTTTTGACTAATTTTAGTTTATATAACATCATTTAGTAATAGTCAATAAGTCAATAAATTTTATAAGTCAATTTTATAAGGCATTTTTAAATGTCAATTTTAGTCATTTTTATAATCTAAAAATTTATTTACATGTGCAGCAAACATTATAATCACAATCAATTAGAAATTTAATTTTCCCTTACTTTTCAAATTATTTGTATTTCAAAAAAGAATTTTTTTTAAGAAAACAAAAAAGTACTTCAGAAATCGTTATTTTACATCATTACTGAAAGATAGTCTCCAATTACTAATTTCAGTAATAATTTTCCGTTACGGCTTATTCTTACGTAGGATAAGAAAAAACGTTTTGAAATACAAGGTAAAGAACTGTAAGGTAATTATTATATCATATTGTAAGGTATATAGATTCAGATATGCTTGTGATAGCCAATCTATGTATTTATACTCTTCTAAAGGAATCAGCTCTAATTATCTATTGGTTTCCCCTTTTAGAAAGTAAGTTATTTATTTTTATTTCAAAAATCTTATATTTTAAATTTTTTTGTTCTGTAGAGTCATTATTTTAAAAAGCTTAACTATAAATAAAATATGCGAGTGATTTATATAACTTTGGAAATATTAATTTGATGCCGTATTTCGTCAGCTATTAAACTAAGTGGAATGAGATTGGCAGGGTAAGTAGTGAGAATGAGCCTAGAATGAACAGCATTAGGAGTCTTTAATGCAACCCCCTCCAATAAAAGGCCAAGAGATAGGCCCAAAAGGTGGGAAGACTGTGTGGATGAGGATTTTGCCATCCTAAAAGTTAAGAACTGGAAATAAATTGCTGGGAGAAGGGCTTCTGAGAAAGACCCACGCTCACAAAGGGCTGTCGTGCCAATACTGCTGATGATGATGATTTCGTTTATGTCATCATGTTTTTGAAAATCATCTAGTTTATCTGGCATTGAAAAGATAATTTGATACTAAATAAAGTCTGATTAGAAACCCACAAATTTTTAAATGTTTTTTGCTTTCATAAATTGTCAGTTCTTTTATCCTTTTATCAAATGATTAAAAAGATTTCTATGTATATTGGATTTGTAAATGCAACAATTAAGCACTAGGTATAACTTTTACTTCGTAACTTTAAATGATTTTGAAGCTCATTTTAAATCTACTCACTCTAAAATGTTGGATAATAAAATTTGATTATAATTATGATAGGATTGATAGAATTTGAATGTAAGTTTTTTCCTTATTTCTGTAAGAGCATTTGATATAGGAATTATATACTTCAAACTGGCTTGTTTATGACTTTTTATATTAAAGAAGTTCTAGACATCAAAAGAGCTGTTTTCAACTCTTGACGATATTCTCAAGTTAAGAAATAAAAGCAAACTATTTGTGTATTCTCAATAACTTCCTCGCTTTAGACACCAACAGTGTTTGCCGTTCTTATAAAGTGTTCGCTCCTTTAACGAAATTTGTAAAAGACTTTAGAAGGGAAAAAAAATTGCAGAGGTGGGGAGGTGGGATCCGTAAATTCGAAGAGAAGCTGCTTTTGCGATAGATCAAGGAAAAGAAAAGAAATGTGCGGAATAAAAAGCGAGCGAAAAAGATAGAGAATGAGGGAGAAATATTCGATTTCTTTTTCAAAAAGACTTGCAAAGGGGGGATGACATGGAACGAGAATGCCCAAGGCGTTAAACAAACATCTCAAACCTTTTCGCAAAAGGTAAAAGCAACAAAGAAATAAATGCAATACGAAGAAAGAATGAGAAAAACTAAAATAAAAAAATTCGTTTTTACGGCGTAACGCGTGGCGAAGTAAACGCCTTGAGAGTTAGAGATTCAGCATCAAGGAAGAATAAAAAAAATGAAAAGAAAAATTGTAAACTTTTGGGGGGTAAATGGGAAGGTTCGGAATGAAAACCCCTCCAAGGAATATCCCTTCCGAATTTTCTATCGGATCTACTCATTGGTTGAATATATTTTTCCTTAACTTTTCTTTTTATCTTTCCATTCTTTATTTACCTTTCGTTTACTCTGCAACCCCCCCCCCCTTTAGTACAAAAAGGATTTTGAAGAAATGAAGGGATTTTTGAAGGATTCAAAAAACTTTAACTGTAAACCTAAGGGATTCGAAAGCAGTTATGATTGAAAAGAGAACTAAATAACTTAGCATTTGATTATTGGGAATATTTTCTCGAGAGCTTTTCCTCACGTTTTATTTTATAACTATTCTTTTTGATGTCTAAATTAATACAGCTAGGACTGTTTCATTTTTCCGCACAGAGTTTATATTCTGTCAGTATTTTTTTTTCTTCCTTTAAATACGCAATCTTTTCAAATAAGCGAAAAATGATTTGAATTTCAAATAAGAATTTTTTATTGGGTTGTCATATTCTCATTGCTTTTTAATAACTTTGAAACTTCGTAAATATTGTAGCTCCAATAACAGAATAGACTGTCTATGTCTGGATTCTTAATTTTACTATGTTTAAAACAAACATAACTATTTATTCGGCATAAAATTACGTTGTAGATATTAATTCTTAGCAGATATTAGTTGTTCAAAGTATTCAATGAATTTTTAAAAATCGCATTAAAATAGACAAAAATGTTATGTTTTTAAATTTTTTTTTGATTTCATAAAAAGTTTTCCGAGTGCATGAAGTTGGTCACAAATTTTTTTGACTTGCAATTAAACAATTAATTTTGTACCTATTTATTGAACTTTTCAGTAAACACGAAATTTACAAAAGCCAGTCCAGAAAAGACAACGCTCCTGGTAGCGTTCTATATATACACCGAAGAACCATTACCTTATGACCACCCTCTATCTATAACAACAGGATCGCCCAGGTTTTCATGGTTACTCTCCCAGGAGCAATGTTTTCATGGGCCACATTAGGACCCATAATCCACATAGAACAATCCCTGACGTCTGTAAGCTACTTGAACATAGTTGCAGACCAGGTTCACCCATTCATGGCAAAAGTCTTTTGTTGGAGAAGGTGTTCACTAACATGATAATGCACCATGTCATAAGGGTCGAATCGTCGAGGAACATTCCAGTAACTTTCAAGTCATATCTTGGCCCCAAATTCACCTGACCTTAATCTAATAGAGCATTTGTAGTCCTACTTGGAAAACCACATTCGTGCTGCCGCTCTATCCTCTCGCAATGTGAGAGAATTGCAGGACCAGTTGGAGAGCGCTTGGTACCAGATACCTCAGTCTACCTATCAGCACCTTTTGGAATCAATGCCACCGCGGATGCTAGCAGTTTTGAGGGCTAAAGGTGGTCCTACATGTTATTAGCAGGGTGGTCATAATGTAATGGTTCTTCGTAGTGTATCTATCTATCTATACATATATATATATATATATATATATATATATATATATATATATATATATATATATATATATATATATATATATATATATATATATATATATATATATATATATATATATATATATATATATATATATATATATATATATATATATATATATATATATATATATATATATATATATATATATATATATATATATATATATACATATATATATACATATATATATATATATATACATATATATATATATATACATATATATATATATACATATATATATATATATACATATATATATATATATACATATATATATATATATACATATATATATATATACATATATATATATATATATATATATATATATATATATATATATATATATACATATATATATATATATACATATATATATATATATATATATATATATATATATATATATATATATATATATATATATATATATATATATATATATATAATTTAAATCTTAAGATATGGTATAAGATAAAATTATTAAAATTGATGTCATTAAGAGCATTAATATTTATTTTCGTTAAGTAAAAATTGTAATAAAAAAATATATTAAGGAAGAGGAACTAAGAATTAAAAGTGAGTTTTCAACTTATCCTTGCTATTCAAAGCTTTTTTTGCGAAATGTTTCATTTCTCTTGATAAAAAGTACTTTTACTTCTATTACGTATCTAAAGAATGAAAGATACATTTCGGAATATTCTTAATTATTGAATAAACCATTACTATTCTTAATGAGCTTGATTTCATTTATGTGTGTCTCATTATTCTAATGAATAAGTTATTGAGAATCCTATTATATTCAGCTGTATGAAAGGCACAATTTTTTCGAGAAGCCTTTATTAAATAACTGAATGAAAACACCATATAACATTTTAAGTTATAATGATGTTTCCTCGAGACATAAAAACGAAATCGTATAATTAAAACATTTAAGGAAAATGATACTGGAGTAAATCTTAATAAAATTGTAACCTTTTTTCTACTTTACTCTCTGTAATGATACTTTACTGTTTACTGAGATCACATCAGGATTTCAATATAATTTATCAATATCACTGAAGTAGTACCTGATTGTTGTCTGTACTTCAGTTACTCGTTCTCAGATCATGGGTTGATAAATGATTATCAAATTTACTCGCATTGAATAACTGTTAGAAAGTCCTCCATGGCAAATTCGACTATTATTTGAAGAGCGTTACTATTAGTAGCAGGGGTAGCTTCGAATTTGCATTTACTTTAATTAATTCCTTCGCCTTTTAGCTATCCGTAAAGTTATCGGGACCGTAAAAAGACAGGTCTGCTCGCATTTTTTTCCTTCTAAATTATAAAGCTACTGTACCTAAATTGATGTTGAGCTTGTAAAGTTTATTTTCAGTTCGGGTCTTGTTTCTGATTGTAACTCGTGCTTCTCTTTTGTCGAATTTAGGTGAATCGTAAAGCGAGAGGATATAGTACAATGCTTCTTTTTGTCGATGATTGAGTGAGTTGCTGGTCTAAAATCTTTCTGTTCATGGCATGCTGCTGTAAATGAAAGGAGAAAGGGAGTTCTCCTCCTAATTGATTTAAGAAGGTTAATATTAACACTATATAAATTAGAGGTCAATGGTCAACTTGAGTAATTTCGATGAAGTTTGTTATAATTAGAAACATTCTGCTTTTTTCTTATAGAATGGAGAGAGTCTAGCACTGATCTGGACACTGGAGCTGGATCCAATTTTCCTATGACGAAGCTTGGAAGGAAACTATCATTGTATGCTGGATCATAGTGAAATGCACGAAGATTATAAATCGGAGTCTTCTGAATAAAGCAGGGCATTCTCGCCCGGTTTCTATTCATGAGTCTTGTTGTTCGGATGTTTCAAATGAGCCGGATCAGGAAAAAAATTATTAGCATTGCTTTAGGTCAGCTCAAATGTTCTAGAGTTCTAAATGAACGGGCTTAAGCAGTGTGTACGCGTTCAATTACCAATCTTTTTTCCCGTTGCTTGCATTATTCTGAATCACGAGCAGCTCTTTTTTGCGGAATTGAACTGTCAATTGACTAATAGAGATTAATTTATGTGACATGATTTGTTCTACGAGTATTATATTTTATAACTGTCGTTGATCAGCAGACCCAATTCCTAGTTTACGACTACTAATATTCAATTCCATAGTCTTGTAATTCTGAACCCAAAGGATAAAAGGGATCTCCTGGATCAAATATTGGGAGAAATTATCTTTCATTGAGGACTTTTATATTGAAATAACCCACATTTATATTTGCGTGGAGAGGAAAACCATGAAAATCTCCCATTATTAGTTTGATGACAAGGAGATTCAAACTCATGATCTGTCTACCACTGAGGATATTTTGCGTCAGCACTGTGGTCGGTGCTAGTGCGGAATCCGTCTGGATCAGCCATCACTAGGATTCAAGCCCGGTTCACCTCATTATAAGGCAAATGCTCTATCTTTAGAATCACCACTGGACTTGCAATATGGACTTGCTGCCCTTGCGTATTTGTATCCGCACGATTAGTTATTATCTGTTATGCCAAGCTTTCTAAGAACAAGAATGAAATATGAGAGATTTTATATAGTCGCTGTCATTGTACAAAACTGGTTTGATATTCCATAAAAATGACCTGAGTCCTTTGACTCAAATATGGATCAAGAAAATTATCCTCTACTTTGTTTAGTCATTACATCGAAAGCACTTAAATTTTCCATAAGTGCATCTTCTATGGAATACTGAATCAATATGTGATGTATTTTAATACTCTACATACAGGTTTGCCATTAACTATTCTAAGTAAATACAAGATAATATGCAATATATTAATTATTTATTTCGTTACCAGCGGATTTCAAGTATTATATACAATGACCATTTCTATTATAACAATTAGAATAACAATGGTGGTAACATACCGTCCATACTTTGTAGGTAACATATAATACTCCTGAACGTTAGGCGCGTTTAAACGCTAAAATATTTCCTTAATAGTTTCTATCATCAGGCTTTTTCCAGGCTAATCTTCTTTTTGCTAGTGTCTTCCAGCTTTTAGTTTTTAAGACCAAAAGGTCTTTTCTAGGCCATCTATCCATCTCAAATTCGGCCTGCCTCCTTTTCGTATGGTAACTGTTCTGGCATTGAAAACTGTTTTTATGGTACTGTCTTCGTCCAGTCTGATACCGCGGCCTACCCATTTTATTCGTTGTTGTTTAATAAGTTTCACATTATTTGTTTTCACATTGAATAAACATTTAATGTTTTTTCAATGTCGTAAGTATTTTTTGCCTTTTAAAACAAGTTTTATCGACACATTATTATAATATTACATTATATTTAATTAAATTTAACAAAGTCATAGGAAAGTTTCACATAAGTTAAATTGAAAAGAAAAATAAATGTTCATACCTACATTAACTCTGTTCAGTTGTTACAAAACAAAATATTAAAATCTAGCATATTTCTGGACGTCAATTTTAGTTTTAGACTTTTAAGAAAAATTCAAAATTTTAGTCAAAAATATGGACCTTAATTTTCATTACTGAAGCAAACACTTTTCATTTTGTATTATTTATTAATATCCGGTTTTTTAAAACTATGTAAAAATAAGTAACTAAATTTTCTAAATTTTCTTTAGCCCACCTAAGCTTTTCCAGAAATAAATATTTTGGTGTTTTGGTCCTGAAACATAAAATCCTCTTTTATTTTATTTCTAATGCTTTTTTTCTACACTCTCACAACTCAAATCTAAAATCTTCAGAAACCATAGACGTATGCAAGACCTTTCATTTCCGTGGAAAATTCAAAACACATCAATTTCAAGAGTTCCATAAGAATTGGAATGTTAAAAAAAGAGATAAAAAATGTGTGCTACTCCTGAAATGTCCCCTTACTGTCATTGATACGTGACTCAAATCGAAAAATTTTAACTCCCCTGCCCTCCGTTAAACCATAACAAAAAAGGAAGCACTCAAAGTTTCTTATTGTTAAGTAGACGTTGGGGCGAAAGTATAGCTGGAAAAAAGCGCATTGACTTGATCGGCCTCAGCTTTAGGATTTCCGGAGAAGCATGTGGAAACGTCAAATTCGTTTTTCTCTAACTGCTATTTGCTTTCCGCTACAATTGAAAGATAGGGGTTTGACTTCTTTGGCACAATATCTCAAAGAGGAATTTTACGCTAGGGAGTAAAGATTAAGAGTATAAAGTTTTAATCTCTAAAAAGAAGCTTTTAGAATGTTCTACTGCAGAGAAGACTTTAGAAGAATATTCTTGTTTTTCTTTTTAATATACACACACATACACGCATGCTGCAATGTAACTGAAAGCAAATTTTTCTTTTTTAAGAATTTTGATCGTGGAAGTACTACGCTTGAATAAACATTTATCGATTTCATTTTCGTTATAGTAATTGCAATGTAGAATTAAAAGATTTCAATAAAATTAATATTTCAATAAAATAACAATTTTTGCTTAAAAATAAATCTAATATTGGATTTTTAGATATGTAAACTAGACTGGTTTTGTATGATTTTACTATAAGTAAATTTTAATTCTTCTGCCCTCCGTTAAACCATAATAAAAAAAGGCGGTACTCAAAGTTTCGTATTGTTAAATAGACGTTGGAGCGAAAGTATAGCTGGAAAAAATACGCACTGACTTGGTCGGCCTTAACCTTAGGATTTCCGGAGAAGCATGTGGACACGTCAAATTCGTTTTTCCCTAACTGCTATTTACTTTTCCCTACGATTGAAAGATTGAAGTTTGACTTCTTTGGAACATTATTTCAACTGGGAATTTTGTGCTATTGAGAGAAGGTTACGAGTATTCAAAGATTAAAAGTATAAAGTTTCAATCTTTAAAAAGAAGCTTTAAAAAAGCTTTACTACATAGAAGTCTGCAGAGGAGTAATCTTTTTTTCTCTTTATATTTAAATTGACAATATATAATCAATCGATGACAGGATTACAATTTCATGAAACTTCCATAATGCTTAGTTTTCTGGTTTAAGGGAATAATAACTTAAAATATCTTATATTATAGTGTAATAATATCAAAACTCGTTTCAGTTTGTCTAAAAACTAAAACTTTAACCAAAAACGTAAAACAAGTTTAATTTTCACCATGGAGATAAGATGCCCTTGGTAAAACACTCAATAATTTCATTTCCTTTCTGCAGTTTTAATTTTATGAATGAAACTTTTTTATCAACAAAATATTTTAATAAAATAGCAATTTTAAGTTGAAAAATAAACGTGATTTTGGTTTTTCATATAAATAAATTAGACAGGTTTTGCATGATATTACTATACGCATTTCAGAAATTAATTGGAGAAAAATAATCCTTCACTAATTCTTTTAACATAATGTTGAAAATAAAGCCTCATGGAGATAACTTATAGGATGGGATTAAGGTGATCATTTTTAACAAAAAAACGATATCTAATAAATCTACAAAAAGAAAACATTTTTTATTTATGTTGTTGTTTCCAATCCCAGCTGGGATAGCGGAGCTATACCAGATCCATGAGGCAGTGAGTCTTCAAAAAATCGAGGAAAAGGAGAAGTCCCTCAAGAACCTCTTCCATGGTGAAATCCAGGCAATCAAGTAGATGTTGAGGACTAGCCCCGCAGGGGTTGCACTTTTTGCAAGATGGAAAAAGTTTAATTTGTCCACTGAAAGTGAGGCTCTTAGTATGCCCACTGTTAAATCTACAGGTAGCGGTTTGGTCGGAACGTGTATCCTGAAGGTCAAAGTTTTTATTTATAGAGATATTAAACTAATTGTCCAATAAGCGCAAATGAACACTTTCTAAAGAAATAAAAAAATTTCCAATGCAATGTGGAATCAAAAAACTCATGTCAAATATACCTAATTTACCGAATCACTTCATATACCTAGTCCACTTTCTCTGTAGTAAAACATTCACGGAACTCAACATGCATCGTTCAATTTGTAGCACCTATTAAATTGCCGCAAACTTTGATACGCACCGGGATGCTAATTTACGATTCAGAGATTCAGAGGTCTTTAACGACTCGATTCCTTATTTGAAGATTTTCCTCTTGGCTGTATTTAGTCGGAATTATTATGCAAGCTTTAATTTCGTTTGAAATGTGTTGTCTTAACACAGCAAGTCAAGATTCAAATCTTTGTTTACTAAAAAGAAGCCAAACAAAAGAGCTTGTCGTTTAAAGCCGCTGGATAGGAAAATTGCAAACGGAACTGATCGACTAAACTGCAAAAATCGTATGACTTTACGAAGAGTGATCATCAAGCAGGCAGCTACTCAAATTATATAGAATCGCAATTGCATCCTTTAGAATGATGCCCAGAATCTAACAGCTTCTGCATGATACATTTTGTTGGCAATGTGAAGCCTAAAATTCAACTGATATTCAGTATTCTACAGTATTCAGTATTCGAGTATTTAGATTGATTGTGACCAATCGTGACCAATAGTCTTATGATATCCAATAAAAAACTATAAATATAAACTTAACTTCAATTTGAATTTTTAGTTTACTACAAAATAGAGAAACAATTTTCACAAACAGCTTTTTTTCTCTTCCAGATATGCCCAATTCCTTGTTTTATGTTGCTTTTAATGCACGTTTAAATTTACAAGTATCTTGTTAGGTAAGATATCATTTATTTTGTAGCTCTTTAAAGCAGTGATTCTATTTGGATCTAAGCGGCTTTTCTGTTTAATAATAATTGCGTGTAATATTTAAGACGTGTAATAAAAAATAAAAACACGAAATATTTAAAGGAAAAAATAAAAAAAAATCAAAGTTTCCATGAAGTAACCATAAAATGGTTGTTAATGAAAAATAATTAGATAATTTAATTCACGCTTTAATTATTTCGAATTATATATTTAGTTGAATTAGTATTATATTGATTAATTAATTAAATCTAAATAAATAGTAAGTTTGTGAAAGCGACATAATTTTTTTTTATTATAAACATTTGTAAAGAAGAGACAGTCTAGTGGAAAATTATTAATATTACTATATTGCAGTTCTTGAAATTTTCAGCTTGATGTTAACTGTACTAATTAAAGTAATTGAAAAAATTTAGATTAAGACTAATTGAGGCATAGTTATATATATATATATATATATATCATTTACATAAAATAGTAAATGGACTGTCCCGAATGTTGTTGCAAGTAAGGAAATGTCCGTTGATCAAAATTTAATTTCTTTAATGGCGAAATGGATGAAATCTTTGTAGACATCAAATAACATTTTTAAATTATATTTTTAGCTTTATAAATAATTTTAATTTAATGAAATAAATTAAAATTATTCCAATTTTTGGATAAGCTAATTTAAATATTCCACTAAAATTCCATCTATCTTAAATATGAATCTTAACTCAATTTGAAAAATTCTAAAAATAAATTAATTAAACATTTCGTGAAAGGCTCGAGGTCTTATAGAATTTCCAAGTTACAGAATTTCAGAATTTAATTAGCACAAAAAATTTTAAATTGGAACTAAATAAAAGGTAAAAAATATTATCTTTCTGCTAATTCAATTCATTTTTTAGATTTATTTTAAGAAAGTCACGTAGTATAAATATATTATAAATGAATATTCTTCAGACCTCAGTTTAATTGTGATTTATATTGAATAGTGTAAGAAAATATTTTTCTGAAGTAATTAAAAATGTAATTTGGTTAAATGTGCATTTTGGTTAAAAATTTTTTTTAACTTATTTGCATCTGATTTTTAAAACAAAATAAGTTCTATTTCATGCATTAAACAGAAGTATTTAATAATAGTAAGGTCACTGTGTTAAAAAATATTTTACAAAACGGCAACTATTCGAGTAATAATTTGAATGTCTTAAAAATGTCCTTACGAATTGGAACGAAAATCATCTACCTCCTTATTTTAAAAGCTGTTTTTTTTTTCTTTGTCATTTAGTTCCGCTTTGAATTGTAAGCCATCAAAAGAAGTATGGCCGCTACATGCCTTTCTACATTTGTTTTATACGTGTCTTATAAAGATTCATGGGCAGCTACGGCGCATCCAGCTATCAGGATTCGACGTTTTGCGATATATCTTATTAGGGACGCTACCTTAGGGAATTTTTTCCCTTCACTTGGGTCTATTCCCAATTTCCCACTAACAACATTAAAAGAAAAAAAGGGAAAAAATATCTAAAGACTTAGCTCTGGGAAATACGTTAGTTGCTTCAACTAATGCTGAACGTTCGTTTTCCCTTGAGGCTTTGGTTTGACTACAACTTTAGATGAAAAGGATGTATGCACTTGTGTTGAGAAATATACGTTCATTCCCAGGGGAAATAATGAGAAATAGGGAATTTTTTTTATTATTTATTTATAAAAATGCATTTTTTTCGTATGCTTTGTCATACGCAAACACTTTTCAAAGGACACCACAAACTTGTATCACAGTTTACAAGCGAGCATGCATGGTTTAATTAATAACTTAAAAATATTTAGATGTTATTTATTTATAGTAAAAATGTTATGGATAAATGATAATAAAAAGACATGATTAAACTGCACAATTAGTGTAAAAATGAAATTTTGGTTCAGATATAATCAACAATTAGTCAACAACTTATTTTAATTAAGAAATGAAATTAATTTTAAACTTGTAAATGCATTATAATTAGTTTAAAACTAATTAAAAACAGTTTTGCTGCATACAAGCTATTAAAAAAATTTGCGCTTACGGTCAGAAATGTGTGTTTATTTCTAAGGGAAATAATGAGAAATAGGGAGAAATTTTTTTTTATAAAAATTTATCTTTTTCTTATGGTTTGGCATACGCAAAGACTTTGAAAAAACACAAACTTGTATCCTTGTTTGCATTGTTTAATTAATATTTTATAACTATTCAGATATTATGCAAAAATAGATAAATTATAAAAATATTTGTTTATAATTTTAAGTATTTTAAAATTAATCATCTCTAAATGACGTGATGAAGATAGTTGAAAACACAAGCTTGCAAACGATAAATATCAGTAACTTACTTATTTTTTATAGATTTTTAAATTTCCAAATTAAGGAATATATATATATATATATATATATATATATATATATATATATATATATATATATATATATATATATATATTAATATATGGTGTTGGGAATAAATTAAAATAATGAATAATAGATTGTGCATTTTTATTGAGCTTTGAGCAAGATGGCCCTTATTTGTAAGAACAAATGAAGTACTGTGTATAATGAATTTTAGTATCTTTAATTGAATCAAACAAATCAAGTCAATAAGAGGGTCCCTAGGTTCGACTCCCAGCTGTTATTCCTTGATATAAATTTTACTCCCAGCTCGAACCGACGGCAGTGACGTAAAATACCTTCAGTGGCAGACGGATTATGAGTTATAATCCCCATGCCATGTGGCAAACTGTGGGTTAACGGTTTCCTGGTTTTTCTCTCCGCGTAAAGCAAATGTGGGTTAGGTTTTTTTAAAACACGACAATCACGAAGGCTCGTTTTCCACATTGCTAAATCCACCTGCTCCTTTGTCTTCTGGGTTACGTTCAAACTTTCAAAGATAAGGACTTCTAATTCAGAATTCGGTTTAATGTTCAACGTTGATTATATAATAAAAGTGAATTAATTTTGATGAAATTGAATATTTTATGAATCAAACATACTGTTTTGTACTCATTTCTTGTTTTCGTTCTGACTTAGTCCGATTTCCCCATTTCAGATTTCCATTTATGCATGTAATATATCATTTGTGTATTTTTACGTAAAATGAATCAAAGTTAAGTTGATAAAACCAATAGTTAAAAGAAAATGAGGACACATTGTTACATTTAAATTAGGCTAATTACTTTCTGAAAACTCAGCTTTTAAAAGCATTTTTCCTTTGAATAAAACGTTTCATGAGTTTAAAAAATGCTAATGCATATTCAATTATATAAATTTTCAGAAAATTTGTATTAACGTAGTCCAAATAACAGAAAATAATTTTTTAACTATTAGTGGAATTTTTATTTCTCTAAACAAATTTTTCATAGTATGGGCAACAGATTAGCTTGTATTTGAAAAACTGATATCTTGTTCTCAGTACAATGAGATAAAAAAGTATGGTCAAAACTACCAAAATATGGTTAAATTCACGGTATTCTTGGTTCCATAAGTACACCAAGCAGATTCGTAATCTTTAGTAATGGTTTTAGCGAAATTAAAAATAAAACATGACTACATGAATGATAATATATGAATATATGATAATATATTCATATATTATCATTCATGTAATCAATGAATATATGATAATATATGAATAATTAAAAATAAAATATGAATTAATTACATGATTTACGTGATGAAATTTTCTAAACATGGTAAAATTTGGTACTTTTTTACGATACTTCAGAACATTGCATAAAAACTATTTATTTGTAAATTTACTTTTTACCGTTTGACTAGTAATAAGTTAACATAACAAGAATTACCAGTACTATAATTTTGAAAACATAACAAGAATTACCAGTAAACCGTTACCATGTGAACGGAAAAATTACCAAATGAGTGAGCACAGAATTTGCGAGTAAAATGTGTATCAATTTCATTTCGAAAAATAAACTATAACTCCAATAACTTATAAAAAATAGATATGAACTAAATTATTTAACACACACTAATCACTTTTTTCAAAATTTTGGTTAATTTAAGCTAAATTTCCAAAAAAATTTTATTACAAATTTAATTATTAGGATTAATTTTAGCGTTTAGTCCTCACATGTGTTTTCATGTCTTTTATGTTTCACGTGTAATATGAAGGAAAAAATTGTCTAATTCATCTCATTTAAATATTATTCAAAAGTGCTTGGTGAGGAGGCTAAAATAAAATAAGTGAGTTATTATGAGCAAAGGTTGGTTAAAATAGAAGTAAAAACTTAAAATTGAATCTCAACAAAAAATCTGAACAAAATTTTGATTAAAATCTGAACAAAATTTTTAAAATAAAATTTTTCTACTGTTCAAACTAATATCTCTGAAATAATTTCATATATTTGACTTAAGAATTAAAGTTTATCATTTAAAAAATTTTAGTATAATATATATTAAATAGTTTATGCCTCATACTTTTATTTTTTACATTATAAGATAAAAATCAATACAATGAAAATAAAACTCTTCTACTATTCAAACTAATATCTCTGAAATAATTTCATCTATTTGACTTAAGAATTAAAGTTTATCATTTAAAACATTTTAGTATAATATATATTAAATAGTTTATACCTCATACTTTTATTTTTTACATTATAAGATAAAAATCAATACTTATATTCTAAAAAAATGAAAAAAATGCTTTCTTGTGTTTAACTATTTATTATAGATTTATAATACGTGGAGCAAAATACGTCATCACACAGTTTGCGACAAATACATTGTGAAGCGCGCAAATAAATAAATAAACGAAATAACATATCAGAGGAGAAAAAAAACAGCAATTTTATTTTCAAGGTTCAGGATCAGGTTGTCGCAGAAAATTATTGTTCACTTTAATGCACTAAATGCCGTTGCTATCTGGCTAATCAGGGGAGGTTTACGTGGCGATTTATAAGTTTCCTTGCTTTCTGAATGGGTTCAAAACTACAAGACTGCGGAATTAAACATTGGCAGTCGTAAATTCAGAATTGAATTACGGAGATTAAATAACACATTTTAATTTTAAAAAAATCACAGAAAGCTATGTATTTATAATTAGGGGACAATCATTTCTTTCGTTGTTACTAATTCTTTTTTTCAACTCTGATTAAATGTTGTTCTTAATCAACTGCCATTATATACATATAACTGAGTTACATATGATTTAAAAACTCTAGACTCAAATATTTGTACATTTGTGTATGATACATATATCAATAAATGTATAATAACATGCAAATTTAAAAGAAGTTGTGCGAAATAGTTATGAATTCGTATTATTTGTTGCATTTTTATATCACTCCAGAATCTACATACATCATAGATTGTTTCATAAAATGATATTTTAATATAATTATATTAATCCGTATTTGAATTCCTGAAGAATGTCTATCTACCTTTCCAAGTGAAGTTGTGATTAGTGTTGATTTACATATATATAGTTTAAGAATAAACAAACTTAAAAAATACAGATTACAAAAAGGTTAAATTAAATTATTTCCCAAACTATTTCGTCGTATAGTCGACTACGCTGCTAGAGTATAAATAAAATCCTTATTGTATGGACACGTATATATTTCTTAATAACCCCTTGTTTCGCTTTTATCTAAGAACATTAACACCAGAAATCACCTCAAATCTTTGTAAAAGAAATCAAGTGGACTTGGGAAACGTTGCAGAATCTACCATGAAATGTTAAAACAGAGTCATTTTTCTTCATCTAAGTTCTCTCTTCCTTATCTCCCCTGACAGTTACGGAGAAAGAAAAAAAGAAATGCAAAAGGAGAAATTGCATCTTCCTAAATTCGGTCCACGTGGTGGCGCTGATAAACGAATTACTTTCGCAGTCCACTCATTGCTGACAAATCAAAACGTATGAGTCCTATGTGACAGTGGAAGCATTATTTTGGCCATGACATGAAGGGAAAAAAAACTTATATATATTTATGCATTTATTCTCAAATTCTCTCTCCACTTATTGAATTTCGAAAATCCTAGGTCTATCCAAAATAGTATTTATTCTATTTTTATTATGAAGCTGAGACATTTAGATTAGAAAATATTAACTATGCACAAAATAAAAAAAGAAACATTAACAATGCTAGCCAGATTTTCAATAAAATATTTACTATGCACGAAATTAAGAAAAATAAATAAATAAAATTTTTTTACAAAATGCCAGTTAGATTTTCAATATTGAATATTGGAAATATATATTTAAATATTTTCATTATTCAAAATCTAATACACTGGTGTGCAAAACTTAAGCAACAAGTGGTTTTTCGGCCACAGCTCCCCAACAAAGTATAAGATAGTCATGAAATTGCAGTATAATATGCACGTAATTCAGTAGAAAGATTATTTGTATGCAAATTTTAGAAATAAAACGTCGTAGGTGATGTAAGTGTACGCAAACCTTGTGGGTCGGCGTGCACAGGTCAAAGCTGTGATAAAAGGATGGAGAGCACCGTAGTTAAGGACATTCGCTGCAAGTGATTTGTTTTGTGAAACATGTCTTCAAGAAATCATTTAGACGACTTTACTCGGGGAAGAATGATTGGGAAGCTTGAGGAGGAAGGTAGTGTGACCAGTGTCGCCGAAGAGTTCGGGATCAACAAAAGTGTTGTTTCTCGTGCTTGGAATGCCTTTAAAACTACTGGTACAGCTATTCGGATGGTTGGTGGTGGCCGTCCAAGGAAAACAACACCAAGAGATGACCGTTACATTGTCCTCCAGGCGAAAAGAAACCGTTTTCAGTCAGCGAGCGCCATATCTCAGCAACTCTGCACAGCCACAGGACGACAAGTATCAAGATTTACAGTGGCCAGACGCCTCCACGAAGGTGGCTTATCTGCTAGACGTCCTGAACGCTGCATACCTTTAAAAGTTAGCCATCGGCGGCACCGTTTAGAGTGGTGCAGAGAACACGAAACCTGAACACCTCATCAATGTAGTCGCGTCCTCTTTACAGATGAGAGTTGTTTTAGTGCTACAAGCGATTCTCAACGTCAGTTGATCTGGAGAGAGGTTGGAACTCGATTTCATCCCAATAACATCGCGGAAAGAGATTGTTACGGTGGTCCTGGAGTTGTCGTCTGGGGTGGCTTTATGTTGAACGGGTGGACTGAGTTTCAGATCCTCGATCGAGGTTCTGTAACTGGAGACCGCTACTGCAATGAGGTAATCCTGCCTCATGTGCGTCTGTTCCGAGGGGCCATTGGACCAGACTTCATTTTTATGGACGACAATACCCGGCCACACCGTTCTGCTAATGTTCAAGAGCTACTGGAAAGTGAAGATATCACACGAATGGATTGGCCAGCTTACTCTCCAGATCTAAATCCCATAGAGGATGTGTGGGATGCATTAGGGAGACGTCTTCCGACACGACTGTATCCTCCTGGTAACACCCATCAGCTGAAAGATGCGTTAAGGGAGGAATAGAGACGTTTACCCCAAGAACTCCTGGATAATCTGGTGCTTAGCATGGAGAGACGATGCCAAGCAACAATTATAGTAAGGGGAGGGCATATCCCATACTAGGGAACATCTGCCAGTTGTACTTCCGCTTCTTCAGGCAATCATGTGTAACGCCACTATATGTCAAATAAAGCCTTTTTTTTTGTTCCATACCCTACTTTAGGCTTCGTATTCATCTCTGCGTCATTATTCTTTTACCATCTTTTAAGTACAAAATAATGTACATCATATTCAAATTTCATGTCAATCGGATGATTTCTTGGAGAGTTATGACAAAAAACGCACTTGTTGCTTAAGTTTTGCACACCAGTGTAATATTGAAAAATAATTTATTGTAATTATTAAGTTTACGCATAATCAGACTTTAAAAATACAAATTTTAAAAAAAAATCAAATTTAATTTAAAATTTAAGTTAAAATTTAATTACATAGATACATACAAAATACATAGATACAATACAAAAATTTGAACCAAAAAAACTAATATTAGCCGAAGAAGTAATCATATTCTGTTTATAAATAAATACATGAGATAAACAATATTTGATTAAAACATGTCTGCTATGAGAGAGCACTATGTATTTAAAAATATTTAAGTATATACACTTATTAGTATGATTTAATAACTTTAGTGTGTTAAATCAAACAATAACTCAATATTATTCTAAGTTCCTTAACTATTCTGGTTTTAACTTTCACTTTCCTAATCAGGAGATTGAAAGCCCTTCCATCTGAATCCAAACATTATCTATAGTACTTCAGCTTTCAGTCTGTCATCTCAGATAACCATTATATTCTATATTTCAAATACTCTCTTTGGACTATTTATTGAAGCTTCTCAGACATTATTGTTTGAATGTTTCAATCTGCATACCATTCACTAGAATAATGTGAAGACTTTATATTAGCGATCATTCTAGTTCTTGATTAACTTTAGTAGCTTATTTAATAGTGTTTCGTTCATCAGTAATTTAAAATTAAAGCAAAATTCAAACGCTTCAAAATAATTACTTTGAAAACATTAACTAATTTTATCGGAAAGGTACTACATTGAAATTGACGCTCAGAAATGATGAAAACTTTGGAATAAATAAAAAATTTTGATATAATAAAATGACCTTATTTTAATGTGAAAATACCTTGACAATCTAACGTAAATGAAATTATAGAATCACAATTAAGAAGAAAAGGTTTACCTTTTTACGTTTTTAAAATGTTAACATATTTTTGAAAGATTTTTTCAGCACAATAATTTGGCATTGTTTTGACATGTTTTCATTAAAAGAAAAAAAAGAAATTTCAAAAATATTTTTTTGTGTGATTTTATAAATTATTTTATGTAAATCGCAAATTAAAGCTTTTTTAAAACACGCTATAAACCTTTAGTATATGACGGCAAAACAATTTTCAATTTAACATCGAAAGCTAACTAAAAGTAAATTTAGGTATTGTGCCTTGTACATTGTAAGGTATAACATTAAGATTTCTAGGGGTCCGAAGGTTTTATATTAGTCCTTGGTTTTTGAAGGAGCAGAGACTCGAATTCTAAGAAAAATGTGAAGTAGCGAAAAATTGGGATACTAATAGGTCAAAACATTCCTTATCTAGCTTATGACAAGCTCGCTTTTATAAGGAAGTTATTCACTTTTCTTTTTCCATGTCTCTCCAGATAAATTTGTTTCTTATTAATTTTCATAATTGCAATTTTTTCTACTTCATAGCTTGAATATAATAACCATGTTTTGTTTTTTCAATCTTGCATCAAATATTTTAAAAATATGAACAATAATCTGAACAATAACCTTAAAAGTTTTTCCTGTAAAAGAAAAAAGTTATTGCTGAAGTTGCTCCCATGGTTTCAAAACTCGAGTTGCTCATTGTCATAACTAATTTTTTTTTATAATGAACCAATATGATAATTTTGCACCTTTCCAGTGGAATATTCTGATATAAAAGTGCCTCTGAATTGGTACTTGTATTGTAGTTTTAGTTTTTGAGATTGAGTGAGGCATTAGAATGTGAGTTATATTTTTTAATAGCTAAATCTCAATCAAAATGTTTATAATGGAGCAAGACATCTCACTTTGTATAAGTTTTGAATCAGTTTAGAACTAACTGTTTAATTTTTGATGCTGGAATTTTGAATTTTTGATGTAAAAGAAAGGTTATTCATAGGAAAAATTTCAATGCAATATTGTTAGAAACAATATGTTATTTTGGATGATAAAGTCAATTTAATTCAATTCAATTTCGACAAATATAAAATGAATGAACAAATGTTTACATTGTTGCATTCTGGCTATAAGTTTAGCCTATAATGCATACTAAATAAGTTTTTAAAATGTATAAAAACATTTAAAACTTGGAGAATTGAAGAATATGAAGGTGGAAAGAGAAAAAGAAGCAAGTTTAGATCTGAAATAAACTGCATAAGAAGTTAATTGAGGTGAGAAATACACACACAATTTGAACATTTAGAGATTCAAACTTCAGAACGCTCGAACTATTGAGACTATATTTTCCAAATTGCTGCCATTGTAACTAGATTGTTAGTGTTAAGAATCTTAAACCACCGGAAAAAAGTTTTTTTAAACTGTTAATATTTGCCACATTTTGTAACAGAAGATAATATCCCTAATTACTTATCATACTTAAGGTTGAAGCCTCGAGCTATTCAAACTAAGCCTTAGTGTGTTAAAATCTAATAGTTAGATCAGAAGTTATTTAGAATCTTCATATCAAAAGAATCAGATCTCATCACATTTTATTAAAAGAAAGGAGCAATTCATGAATAGCTGAAAATATTTCTAATCTGCCTTCTGTTTTAGTTACTTTTGTTGGCAAAAATATTTATCGATTTGAATCAAATAAAAGAAAGCATGTTTTACTGTATACATTCTAAAAAATTTCGGATGAAATTACGGAATAAAGTGACGATTTTTCGTGTGCCTCTTCCGTAAAATCCCTTTTACCATAAAGACCCATTTTAACGTAAAATATAACGTTATTATTGCAAATTTTTTTCTTATATTAGAGTAATTCAGAGATTTTACTGTACTAATTATTGTACAATTTACGGTCCATCAGATATTTTTCCTTAACATATTTGGTAAAAATAGATTTTACGGGAAAAAAAATACCGCCACCCTTGAGTGCCGGTACTTTCTACCGTCAGTTGATCTGGATTTTTTTACAGTGCAGTTATCATAAGTAATAAAATAACTATTAATTTATATTAATTTATATTTTCAACAATGAGGCATTTTTTTTTAGTTTTTAATCGAATTTGTTTTAACACACAGTTTTGTAGTTCCCTTTCCTTCGAACAAACATATGCAGCATATATTGGTATTTACTTAATAATTTTTATATTTTTTTAAACTTGTGTTAAAAATTATTTATACCTAAATAGCAGTTAACTACAACAAAACAACCAAATTTAAAAGGCATTTGCAATTTAAATCACAATACTTTTAGAAAGATTGATTCAAAATTGAACCCTAAAAATGGTATCTGGAACCCTATTATGGTGCAATTTTGCATAAACCTTATCAAGGTGTTAAAAAATTTCATTTTTTGATTCCATTGAATCAAAATAAACGGCAACACCACGCTGATTAAGTTAAAGAATAACAATTAAAAAAGTTTATTATAGCACAGTTGGAAATTTCTGACAGCCTATTTTCAAAAATATTAACAATAACAAAAATAATCCACAGCTTTCCTTGTAGATAGCCTGAAATGTTGTAAATAAAATTATTTCATTCAACTTTACATAAATAAAATCAGTCAATATAAATATTATTAATCTAAATTCATTTTGGCTGAAAATTTATTTTACACAACAAAATAAATTGATAGTTAAATGATTTTTAACAATCTGACAAGAAATTCGAAATAGTACGCTCATTAACTCAGATTTGCCACTCATAAGAATTCGTGAGGCTGAAAGAATTCTAATTTAAGACGCTATTAAAATTCCCATAGTTACCCTAATGAGTCAAGCATGATTTTATCAAAATTCTTAACCTAATCAGAGAAAATACAGTAATTTATGCACTTTTAAAAGTTTGAAATTAATATTTATTCTACTTCTTTAATAAGCTATTAGTAATGCCGAAAGATAACTATACTAATTAACTTTAAAATTTTTTTTTTCATTGAAACAATTTTGATTAATGTAGGTAATTTTTCGGAATAAATGTGTTTCATTAGAAATCTTTAATATGCCTAAAATAGACACTTTTTAAAGAAGTAATATTATTTAATTTGCAGTTTTTCTATTTTAAATAATTTGACTTTGTTTTTTAGATTATTTTATTGTCTTATTTGCAATTTATTTTTCCTGATAGTTAAATAAACCCAAGTTAAGGGGAAGTTGAGCGTTGAAATGAATAATTTCCACAAGCTGGAGCGGAAAGATGCACTTAATAATGAAAAAACAATCATTGGCTTCAAAAAATATTTGCTGGAGAATCTCGGCATGATTCCAGTCTTTAAAACCAGGTAAAAATATTTTAGACTCCTCAGACATCAAAGATAAATGACAGACAAATGTAGAAAAAAAACACAATTTTGCCAAAAAGTTCGATTTTAAAAAATAAATTTCTTGCTCAGCTTGAAATGCCTGTATAACACTTCGATGCAGATGAGACACCGCTGTCCTTGTTATATATATATTCTTTCTGACGCTCTAATTACAATAAATATTTTGTTATTTTGATAATATATTTTGTTATTTCTTAATTATAAATAATGGGTACTAAAAACTAATTGGTACTAATAGGTGCTAAACTATCTGTTAGATTATCGACATTATATTTAGACTAATATATAAAACACAAAAAAAGTAGATCGAAAAAAATCATATTCAAAAATTTACCAATAAATAATTTTGTAAATTAAAAAAATTTCAATGCTGAAGTACTGTTTTTCATAGATCTAAATAACCGCAAATAAGTGCAAATTTGAAAAATTATTGTTTGAAAGTGAGCCGCGTTTGGATGATTTTACCTTTAAAGCAGAATAAAGACGCCGATGTTTCATCTTGTGTTTCATTACCGTAAATTACTTGAATATTAAAAATAAAACAGTTTTACTTATTTTGACAAAAATAAATATAAATTAAAGAGAGCACTTAATGAAATGGACACGCATGGTAACTGCTGTGTTTGAAAAATGAACTCAGTACTCTGATTAAATACTAAGCGGAATAAACATGGTTTTATTCTTAAGCCATGAGAGTGAGTGCCTGTTTTTGAGCACTCGAGAGAAGTAAACTTACGAAGTTTTTCCATTTTAAGGCTTTAAGAATTTTTTCTTATTTATTAGCAAATTAAATTTTTTCAACAATAAAAGTTAGGAACTCAATTTTTTTTTTCTTAGAATTTCACAAAATCTATTATTTGTTATTTATTCTTTGCTAATCAAGCAGCGAAAAAAAGTCAGGTAAAACTATTGTATTGTATGTTAATGAGACTTCTTGTTTAAAAAATAAACAGAATTCTGGAAAATGAAACTAAAGTTAACGTTATTTAAACTAATCATTTGGTAATTTTTTCCTTCATATGTTAATGGTTTACCAGAAATTCTGGTTTTCAACATCACAGTTCTTAATACCAGACTTTCAGTAAGAAAAACAAAACTCCTAAGTAAATTGAATCGAATAGATGGTTTTCCTTCCATGCTCTAAATATCATAGTTAAAGTTAACAATAAATGTTATCACACATTATGAAACACATATTTTTTAAGTTATTAACACAAAAATCATAGCCCTAGCAATTCGGTAAAAATTGCAGGGCTTTTTGGTTCTTCCATATAGCCAAAAACATGGTAAATTTTGCCATATTTTGGAAGTTTCATCCCTACATTTTTTTTCAGTTAGACAATATAAATCTCACACATTTTTGTTTTCATTTTGAAACCATTGCTTTACTGATAAAACGAAAAGGTGTCCGTTAATTGATTCAACGAATTATTTGCAAGATTTAAAAAATAACTTACATTTATGAATTAATTTCGGAAATGTAAAATTCATTGGAAAATAAGCAGTACACTTTGCCATGACTCTGAATATTTTACCTGCGCGTTTCAAAACTTTCTGTAAGCAACAAAAATTTTAGAACTTTACGAAAGGACTTTAAACTCTAGATCAATAAATAATTTTGTCACTAGAGAAACAACGGCTGTTGACAGTTCTGGTGCCAAGAATATACCTCTACAAATTATCGGTGAGATAAACTTTTGACTTCTACCAGATGGATCAGCTTTATTCTCGAATGATAGCTTTATTCTTTAGAATTTTAGTTTTATTTTAAGGGTCCCTTTTCAAGTTTTGGCCGTAGGGGTACCGATGAACGGTCGATCCAATCGTTCAACTTGTCAGACTGAAAGTCGCCGATTTTCCTCTGCCTTTTCGGAAAATCGATTCCAAAAGGCATATGTCGAACACATCTATCAGCATTTATCTTTTTTGCAATATTTTCTCCTTTTAAAATGACGAAAGATAAAAGTACTATTTTCTTAGGTATAGTCAAGTTCTATTTTTGAAAATCGTATTTAATCTTAATAAACTTAGTTACATAGTTCTAATATGTATTTAAATGTCATGTTTGCAGTTTTCAGGGATATACAAGATAATAATGACGCTGCTTATTGAACAATAATTCATCTCAATGCAACTAGCATCAGGAGTTTAAATTTTAAAAGTGTTATATTGTGAAATATTACACTGAGAAAAAAGTATGGTCAAAACTACCAGAATATAGTAAACTTTCCTGTCCTTTTAACTCAATGGAAACAGCTAACAAGAACTTGGAAATTTTTACTAAAGAGCTTTGGTGATGACTTTAATAAAATTAAAAATTAAAAATTAAATGTTGTTTTAGAATATGTAGTAAAAATTGGTAATCATGTTGCCTTAACCCATGGTAGTAAAACCATTTATTCGGTCAAAATTAATTTAGGTAATTATATGCAACGTAGGTAATAATATGCAACGTATATTTTGTTTTTATAAAGAAGAAATATGATCTTTTTTACCTAAAATGTCATTACCATACATTAGAGAAATTTTACTAAAATTTTTTTCTGAGTATAATCGAAACTTTTAAAGCTTTTTTTTTAAAAAATTCATAAAAACAATATTTGAATTTCAGTAGCAACAAAATAAATTTGAATAACTACATTTAAGAGTAAACTTAATTTATTCAAAAAATAACCACATAATTATCAAATTTTACTGATAATACTTATAAACAAAAAAATGCAAAGGAAATTTTGCTCAATATACGTATTTATTAGGAAATTAGTTTATTAGCTGTTGAGAATAAAAACAGTTTAAAAATGTTGCCCTTGAAAGAAATCACACCATTTAGTTATTTGTCTTAAATGTTGTTAAGATGACATTTGTAAAGATTCTATATTTGCAAATGCAAATACTTCCATTAGAATTGAATTGATTTGATAATGTAATTTTTATTGGCTCATACGTAGAAAAAAATTACAATGATAGCGAACTTTCCTCTGACTCTTAACACTGAATATTACAGCATGTGGTTCGGAGATGAAATGTTGTTTTTAGGACTAATTCTACTGCTATTATGTAAGCCTTGCCATTTTTGTTTTGCTTTTTAATATGCCCAGGTTGTCAAATGTAGCATTTTGTTTGTTTTAAAATGAAATTTTAATGATCAGGTCAACCTTCACTTTTAAATTGTGAAAGTTCGTATATGAAAGCCTGCACAAATAAACCTTATTTCAGTGAAGGTCATAAAATCTAAAATAAACTGTAAGAGGATGAAACTTTCCTAGGTTTGAGAACGCCTCATAATCTTAAGGCGAACCTCATAGTGCGTAAACTCCTATAGTTCAAGCTTACATGGATTATTTTCTAATCAATAAAAACTTTAAAATCAATCTTGCACTGCTATTTAGAATAACAAAATTTCACGTATAACCTGAATATATATATATATATATATATATATATATATATATATATATATATATATATATATATATATATATATATATATATATATATATATATATATATATATATATAAAATTTTATTTTATTTCTTTGCAAACATACATACGAAGAAATTTTTCAATAAAATAATAAATAGCTATATGTATTCTGTTCCTTATGAAAAAACGGTATCAAAGGAATATTAGAATTACGAGTCGGATTTAAAAATCAAATCAATTTACTTCGTTATTACATTGGTTGAACCAAAATTCAAATATACAATTTCTTGAGATTGTTTTTTAGTTTACTCAATCTCTTTCTATTGTCAAGACGTGATGAAAATACTGCACATAAGTTTCTTTCCCGGAATCAATAAGATTGTTTCCCACATCTCCAAATCCATGTCTCTGAGTTTGTACTTTGTGACATTTTATTTCTATTTTATTTTGCGTGAAATGAAATTGGAAGGAGAATGTCTTTGCTTCTAAGAGATTGGTTCGGACAAAGAAAATTGGAAATCAAACGTAGTGGACTTTTCATGAAACGTTTGTGTTAGCTTAAAAATATATATTGTGACAAACTTGTTTCTACGTGACATTTTGACTCTCGTAAGAACTCAATTTAAATTTGAAATTGCAAATAAATTGTTTCTAGCTCAGGATAATTTATTTTCTTGGTAAGTAGTATTTGTCATGGTGTGTTTTTCAGTAAGGGTAGCATGAAAAAAGTCTGCATTTAATTATTTTTTCACTTTATGTAGGCTGAAGTATGCATTGCACATTGTAAAGAATTCAAAACAAATTGCGATCAAAATTACTGGCATTTAGGGTGCCGGTACTTCTTACCATAAAATCTGTTTTTAATTAAACATGTTACTGAACTTAAAATCAATTATACCGTAATTTTAGCAATAGTAATTACCTTAAAATCACTGTATTACACTAATTAAACAAATATTACAGTAAAAGTTATGGTAATATATATTACGGTATAAATGCATTTTACGGATAGTGCACCCAAAGTGCCGGCAGTTTAGACCGCGAACTTCATTCTTGTTAAATTTGTTGTTTTTCTATTCAATAGAAATTTAAAAAAATAATAGTATGCCATTTATTAAAAATAATTTATAATTTATATTTTTAGCTTTATCATTGGGGACAGTGTATTTTGCAACAAAAGTACTACGGGAAATTTATTATATGTGTATTTACTTGACCCAAATGTATTTCGTTAACAAACGTAATACATTTGGTTCAACGTGCTTCCTATACTAAAAATTTAAAAAATATTTCGAACGTAATACCACTTATCGTGTATATGTACAGAGCTCAAATTAATAAACTGACCACCCTGAATAACTTTTAATCTAATAACAGTATCTTCACGTTCTAGGACTCATTCTTAATCGTTCGAATTGGTGATCTCAAGGAGATAACTTAATTAATGCAGCCGATATTTTAAATTACGAAATCAGGCACAAAAACATACTTTCTCTCAGTAAACATAGCTTACTTCAATGGATTCAGGTTTCAAATACAGGAGTTATCCACAATCAGAGAAATATGGTCCCAATAGTTTGGTCAGGTGAGTCATCCAAAGCTTAGACCCCTTATTGTTAGGTTTACTTTTTGCGCATTTCGCCATATGTCGAGAAATTTTGATGCGAAATAAGAAATTTTGCACACAATTTTAAAATTCGGTTATTTGAAGATAATTTTAAGCAAAAAAATATGTTTAGAAATATTTATTATTTTTATTTTATTTTTTTAATAATGGCCGAAATTTTTTTTTAATGTATACTATTTTTGACATCATTTTAAGGTATTTAGTTTTACATGGAAAAAGTCAAGATTTTATAGAAATTGGTTAATAAGTTCCTGAGAAATTGAATTCTAAAAACACCATTTTTTTTTTAAAAATTCGTTTTCTCAGAATTTATTTGACCGATTTCGCTAAAACTTTTTATTTTGCCGTGTTAATTTAAGTACTTTAAAATGATGGAATCAGTTGAATATTTTACAATAAAAAATTTTCTGGAAATTAAAAAAAATAATTTGGAATTTAAAAAAAAATTAACAAATTATTTATTAAATTATAGATTTTGAATGGAATTTTCTTTGGATAAACAGAATTATCTTACAAAATATTCTAAAAAGTTCTCAATATACGGAGAAATACGCTAAAAGTAAAATTAACAAGAAGGGTCCAAATTTTGGACCTCTCTTCGACCTAAACCATTAGGATCACATTTCCCAAATTGTGGCTACCTCCTTGTAGAAAAAAAAATTATGTTTATTCAGAGAAACTACACATTTGTGTGTGATTTCATAACTTTAAATAATGTTTGCGTTAATTATTAGCATATTTGGGGTTAACCCCTCGAACTCTTAAAAATTAGTCCCAGAAAGTGAAGATCTGATTTTTAGATCAAAAGTTATTCAAGGTGGTCCATTTTTTTGTTGCGCTTCAAGCTCATTTTAGTCTTTCTTTCATTAATAAAGGTTTTTATAAGACTGATTATAACTGATGAGTATTATTTGTGATACACATAATCATACTACATTATATGAAAGCTAGGGGGAGTGAATACATCAATCTTGATATAACAAGCATTTTGAGCATTAAGTTCATATATTTCTGATAAAAAAAAATTAAGAACATATAGAAAAAGAAGAATTCGAAGTAAATCATATTTCAATTTCATCTAAAAAATAATGCGTTCTATTTATTAGATTTAAAATGCTAAAATTTTTAGAATTAAAAAAATGCTTTCACAGAAATTATCTCTTCTAAATATTCTAAAAAAATGTCTAAGAAAAAAAACATGTCATAAACTGAATAAAAATTTAATTATAGGGCAAAGAAACGAAAAATTGAGTTATAATAGAAAGATAAATTGATTCAAACACAGTTAATTAATCAAAATCATTAGGTTAAGGCATGGAAAAGAATAAAAACTCACAGCATAAAAGCCATTAATCAACTCTCATAGGAAGATTACTTGCTTACGGTAGCATAAAAGATTAATAGTCAATTAAACACGGAATAAAAAACACAAATACACATAATGCGGTCGCCAACAAAATTTGATTTTTGCTTGTTTAGCTCTTTGAGCTAATTGAAGAACTTTTAAGGCCGTGACGAGTTTATCAATATTTTTTCACTCTAAACAATTTCCATACCCTCTTATTGGCGATGAATTATCGGAATGACATTTTCAGGTTCTCAAATTTGATGGAGTACCGAAAAATACTCTTAAAATCTTGTTTAAAACGCCTTGTTTTGGGGAAAGTATTAGTAACTTCTTTTATCAACGCTAAAAGGGCTTATTAAAGATTAATACCAGCCTTGAGATGGGAAAGTTAAAAAAATCCAATTTAAATTAGTTTTATGTAAAGTCATTAAATTTAAAGAGTTGAAGTTTATTCGCTTTATATTTATTTAAAAGCATACACGTATGTAATTGCAATTTAAAAAGGGGACCCAGTAAAAGTTAGCAAATAAAATTTTTATGTACCGTGAGCACAAAAAAAAAAGAAAAAAAAACTGGACCACTCTGAATAACTCTTGATCTAATGATCAGATCTTCACATTCTCAAGTATGTTTTTTAATTAGTGCAGACGAATGAGTTTCGAAATCCGACAAAAAACGTACTTTCTCTGAATACCTTTTTTTCGATAGATTCAGATTTCTGACCACCAAAATATAAGGAGTAGCTGCAATCTGGGAATCTGTGAAATAAGGTCCATATATTTTGGTCAAGAGAGCAGACCAAAGTTTGGAACGTTTAATGTTAATTTTACTTTTTCCCTATTTCGTCAGTTCTCGAGCTTTTAAATGGAATTGAAAAACTTTTCACGTAATATTAAAATTTGTTACTCCTCGCGAAATATAACTTTTAATATGTATTTATTATTTTTTATTATTTTATTGAATAATAGTCGAACATTTTTGAAATGTTAAGCATGCATGTTGCAACAAATAGGTTAATTTTAACTTCTTTTTTTTTTAATTTTGTTTCTCTGAATAAGAAATGCATCAATTTTAGTTTGTGCGATTTTCTCCTTTTTACCTATTTTCATTTTATTTTTTTAATGACACTTTCATCATTATTTTCAAAATAACTTTTGTGTTTTGAAAAATTAAAAATTTTTGTCATTTATTTAACAGCATTATCAATATCTTTTTTCATATTTTGCATAAATAGCATTTGATAAATTTTATATATTAAAATTATTTTAATCAGTACATTTGGAAATTAAATAAAATAAAACGATATATCTGAATTCAGTTTTTTTTTAAAATTAATTAAACATTTATTCTTATTTGCAAAAGCGAAAAACGTGCTAATAAAGCTCACAACTATGTTTCAGAATCACAGTTTCAGAACAGATTGCGAAAATATATTTTTTTTCTAAATTAAGAGGGAATTTAGAGAAATTTAAATATATAATGACAAGGATATTCGATAAATTTAAATATTTATAGTTGTTCCTATAGTCAAATGATTTTTACTTTTATATTTTTTTTCCTCTAAAGATTTGAATAAATAATTTCAAAACAAATAATAATTTTTACTTATTGTTCAAAAGTATTATATTTTTCTAATAATCTTTTATTTATTTACGAATTAAAAGAGCAGAATGTTGAATGTTTCCAAATATAGAATTGATAAAGTTAATTCCTTATTGGCATGAAGCTAAACAATATAAAAGAGAGTATAAATAATGCCAATAATTAAACAAATTGTAATTTCTGTCCTACATAGAATAATCTTATACAGTGTCTTTTTACAGAGAGACGTCTTACAGTGCATTTCCGTAT
This sequence comes from Parasteatoda tepidariorum, assembly GCF_982258835.1. Classification (NCBI taxonomy): domain Eukaryota; kingdom Metazoa; phylum Arthropoda; class Arachnida; order Araneae; family Theridiidae; genus Parasteatoda; species Parasteatoda tepidariorum. The sequence continues at coordinate 55,313,460 of NC_141764.1, read as the reverse complement.
TTGTAAATTAAGCTCTTGGCATTGGAGCGTCTCCTTTGGCTCACTGTAATAACGTCAACTTGACAAGCATGACCTTTTAAAACACAGTCTATGTTTTGTACGCAAAAACAGTCCACGCATCTACACCCGAAAGGGAGAAGGGAAACTCATTTTAATACAAAACGCTTACTCTTCATTTACGCTACCTCCGCACAAGTGCCTTCATAAGAATCTTCTTACAGATATATATTTTCTTAAGTGAAAATAGTTATTTGAAATTTATAAATTTAAATTCTCAGAATATCTCTTACACTACTTTTAAAACCCTACTTCAAGATTATACATGGTTTTATCGTCAATTTTAGTATGTTTATAACTTACAATTTTAGTTACTTAGTGAAATTATTACAATGAGTTTTAAAAGTGAGTTGTGTTATGATATTATTGTGTTTTTAAGGTACAAAATTTTTTTAGTGTACACTATGTCTTAGTTCCTCCATGGCCCAAAGTTGAACAATAAAATAAAAAAAGAAGAAATAAAATTTTAAAAAAAACTGAATCCAACTTAAGTTGTCAAAAAATAAATTTATTGATGTTAATGAAAGTTTTCAGAAGCACTTTAAGCGCAAAAAAACAAATTTGTGCTTTATTTTTTTTTTTTTAAAAAATAGTCGTTGCTTAATACCAAGTTATGCAAAATCTGAAACTAAAACGATTGACAAAACAGTCGTTTCTGAACTATTAACACCCATTCGATACACTTTAAGCACGTAATTTTCTCTCATTCCATTTTTCTTTTATCTTGATCAAAAGTTCTCGCCAAACCTTCAATCACACCATTAGCAGACTAATCAAAACAAAATCTAAACAACCTCGCAGAAAATAGAACAACATAACCCTTAAAAACAAGCCTTACGTAGTTTTCCAGAATCATACTTGTAACCTATAATTTTAAAAGAAAAATGTTGAGCCCATTTCTTCCTGAAAGTTAGTATTGATTTGGCGGAAATAGTTTGCAGATGCCATAAAGAGTCCAGGATACAGAAAATTGCTTCAGAGTCGTTTATTGTGCCGTAGGTTCCTTATGCCCAAGTGAGCAGAAAAACCATTTTTCTCAAATCATCCCTCTCTCTTTTACACTCAATGCTCTTCAGTTCGATTAACTAAGGCGACCTGATGCACTATTTTGATGCTCTGTTTTTTATTCCTTTTTAATGCATAACTATTTTTTGGGCTATAACTGTTTTTTTTCTTCTTTCTGAGGCATATTTTTGTTGTTTGGAATGTTATAAGCAAAACTCTTTTTCTTATTGTAAAGTTTAAACTACATTCAAGTTGATTTATATATAGATAAAGAGAGATTTATTTTAGAGAGAAATAAGTCGAATTTAGATGACTGTAATTACGTTTCCGTAGATATTTACGAAGAAAAAAAGAAATTCCAATAAACATTTATGTTATTAGTTTATTTACTTAAGTTAAGTTGAACATCATTTTATCTTGTTATTTTTATTTTAAAATTATCTTGTAATTTATTTGTCACTATTATCATTATTTCTTATTTTCTCTATTCAACGGTAGTGTATCTATTTATAAAATTCTACATTCCATAGAATGCCTACATTATTAAAAAAAATCTAAATCAAATTATAGTATGAAGTACCGGCACTTAGGGTGAACCATCCGTGAAATCTGTTTTACCGAAAAATAATTTTTTTTATCTTAAAATATTGTACTGTAATTTTTACAGTAATATTTTTTTTATTAGAGATCAATGATTTTATGGTAATTACCACTGTAAAAATTTTTTACCGTAATATTTATTTAATTACAGTTCAATGATTTTATGGTAATTACTACAGCAAAAATTACAGTATATCAGATAGTTTGTTCCGTAACATGTAATGGTAAAAATTGATTTTACGGGAAAAAATTTCAGGCACCCTGAGTGATGGTACTTTTTTTTCGCAATTCGATCCGGAATTTTTTACAACGTAAACATATTGTTGTGCAATGCATACAATTATTCAGCTGAGTATGAAATGATTAATATTTTCCACATTGGCAATGCATTATAAAGAATTACTAATCAAAATCTAACAGAAATTATATACAATGACTAATAAAAGAAAACTTAAGTTATATAGTTTTATGCAACAGTTATGGAATATATATAACAATTGTCATATTTCATGTACGTTATGCTTTCTATTATAAGAATAATTATTTCAAAGATCGTAATATTTAACAATTAAATATTGTAGATTGTATTACTTATATAATGCTTGCTGATACAATTACAGCGAAATGCATAATAAAAAAATGCGATAATCCTTATCAAATTAAAATACTGCCTTAGTGGTTGGAAAAATGAAGAAAAATTTTAAAGAAATTTTTACTCAGAACGATGTGAGTAAAGAGCTTAGGACTTAAAGTAAAGATACATATTTTTATTCACTGAAAAAAATTACGGTAATTTCAACCTCAGTGTCGATACTTTTTACCGCGAAATGTATTTTTACCAGAATATTTTACGGAACAAAAAAATCCAATATACCGTAATTTTTACTGTAATAATTACCATGATATGACTGAATTTCTCTAATTAAATATATATTACTTTAAAAATTAAGGTAGAATATTTTACTGTAAAAATGGATTGTATGGTAAAAATACAGTTGATGCACTCAAAGTCCCTGTGATTCACACGGTAATATACTTAACGGCTTATACTTAAAATAGCAATCCAGCAGTAACAATCAGTTTGCAGATCAGGAAGGTCCCGGATGCAATGAATCCTTAATTACCAGACCAATGCCATGATGTTTGCTATGTAATCAGTATTTCCCAACAGCCACCTCTACTTCTTAGACATGTTGGTATTCATCGAATAAATGCTAGTTGATCCATAAAAGTTAATCGGGAGTAGAACTCGGTTCTTCAATATGACTGCGCACTGCTTTAACCACTACACCACTGAGAAATTACTAGTTGAGAGTTATTCTGAAAATATACTATTTTTGTACAAATCCCATAATCAGTCGAGGAATTATACTTTTCTGTCTTTTAATATATTTTAGTATAATGTGCACCTTTAAATGACATACTGAAGTTCTTTTTTTCTTTTTACTTCTAAATTTCGCACACTTTCCATGAAAAATATACACCGCTGTTTCTGATGATATTACCTGCCCTATACGGGAATATATTTTTTAAATATATGTAATTTTATTAAACTTTTTTAATTGAGCACTTTTCGAACCTAAATCACTTTCTAAAATCTTCTTTCTTCTTTTATTATCCTTTTTTATTACTTAATTATCTTTAGAAGGAACAAAAAATTATGTTTATTGAAATAAGATTAATTTTTCTCAATATTTCCTTTAATGAAAAAAATTGAATCTCTACTTTAGCATTAAAAATATAAAATGTGCACTACAAATTAAAATATTGATAGTCTTGAGTCATACAAACAGTTATTCTACGAATATTTTAAAAATGCTTTTATCCTTACATATTTCAGGAATATTTTAATAGAAGAATTGATATGAAAGATTTTAGGAAAAATAAACACTGAAAATAAATTTCACTTTCGGAAACTATTTTAAAACTTCGTAATAATGTTAAAAGCATCTTTTTTCAGAAATGTAATATATTTTGCAAAAATATTTTAGAAAATAACTTTTGAAGTCTACTCCAAAATGCTTTTTGCCTCTGAAACATATACATTTCTTTTAAGTTCGAAAGATTGATTCAATATTTCAATGTCAAACTTGATTTTAAGGTACAGAAAAGTAATCGATTCCCGCATTAAAAAGTCTCAAAAGTATATACTTTACAGAATGTTCTTGCGTTACACGTGTCAAAAATTGTAAAAGCCAGCAATAATTCTCAATCTTATGATTATACTTTCCTAAAAAACTGACGTAATACTTGATTAAATTTCTAGGTTATTTTGTCTGAAGCACTGTTTATTTTGACGCTTGTGATTTCTGTTCAAATAAAATTATTTCGTGAATTCTTGCACACTTCTAAATGTTTAGAAATTACAAATTATTTTTTCGATTTATTTCCTTTAAAGTTCGAGAAATTGATTTACTGATTTGCCAATAGCGGATTAAATTTTAATTTAGCAATGTTAAGAAAATTAAAAAAAAAAGATTTTTCTCGATTTAACATATCAATTGCAAAGGATAGTTAAATACAGGATGTTCGATAAATATCATATTACGGATCATATTACGGAAAAAATATCTCATTTATCGTAATAATTGCAGTAAAATCACTGAATGACACTAATTAAATAAATATTGCTGCAAAATTAAATAAATATTGTGGTATAATATTTACTGTTGAAATGGATTTTACGGAAGATGCACACTTTACTTTATATCCTATACCACCGGTATTTTATACCATATTTTTCTGAAGTTTCTTTACTTTGTACTTTAAATCCAGTACATTTGTTTATCTAAAATGTCTGAATTTTGTGTCAATTTTAAGTGTTCCAAACGTTATTGTCGAAAATTGAATTCATATAGGGTTAAAGATAGCAGTTTTATTACTTTATTTTGCCAAATCATTACTTTACAATCACGCAGATAATAATGAAGCAATTGGAATAAAATTTTCTGCAATAAAATATAGAAATAAAATAATTTTGATAAAAACAAAAGTAAATGTTCAAAGGTGCATAAAGTTGTAATTCAGCATAGTGAAGCTCTCCTAGCGACTGAATATGCTTTTTCCGGTAATGTGATTCTACGTGATTCTTCAGGCTATTGAGTTGCCTTATTTCTGGTTGAAGTCTGTAGTTTGTTGGAAACCTGCATATTCATGCTGAAATTAGATGGTATTTTATTCGAAAACTAATAATGGAATTCTATTAAATTAAGAACACGTAAAGTATAGGTAATAAGGAAAATAATATTTTCAAAAATACAATTTGTTCAAAGTTGTTCATTTTGACTTTTATAATTTTTGACAAACTTTATTTATTAATGAATTTTCTGACAAAATTTTGCTATCCACTCCTGAATTCAAACTTTTAAATAAATAATCATCCAGTATTCATGGAGCAGAGGTTGAATCGAAGTCACAAATCGATAAATATCAAAGATCAAAATCAATTTTCCTTTTATTGTTTATTTTTGTAAAAAAAAAAAATGAGCCTATATCTCAATTTATTCATATGTTATACGACAAACTCAAATTAATAGTTTGCAAACACTCATCTTTACTGTTGATCTATAATTTTGTCAAACTTCTTCATTTAAAATGTTTTAAAAGAAAGGATTAAACTTTTCATTGTTGTCTTCCACAATTTACAAAAAACATTTTAAGTGCACTACTTTTTATTTATCTTCTTTTTTTTAAAAAAGGAAACCTTAATATGATCAATGAATCACGATTTAAAATGTAAATACAATAATTATAAAATAATTTTCCTGTAAAATTGTGGAAATTCCTTAAGAATTGTTTTATATCTCACACGTTTTAAAAATTTGAAAGTAAATAATAACTCCAACGAAATATTATTTTAAATCAAAAAGTGGAACAAACCTTTTTTATGATGAATAAAGATTTTAGAAGAAATTTTAGGTATAAAAGATGAATACTATTATAACGAAAATTTATTATAACTTTTAACGAAATTCATTTTAACGAAAAATATTAAGTAATTTCTATCAATTATATTAAATATTTCTTCCAACACATTTAAAAATTCGTGCATTTAGCAGCCAACACATCTATATTTAAAAAAAAGTATGTAAATTCAGAAACGTTTCTACCTTTAGTAAGTATGTATATTTAATAACACATTTACATTTGGAAATGAAGCAACGCATTTTAAATTATTATAAAAACGTTAACAATGCATTTATAATGTTAAAACTAAAAAATGACAAATACAACAATAATATAATTAAATTTCAAAATTATCTTACTTCAAAATTTTATTTTGGTAAAACATTTTTAAAAACATATATGCATTTTAAGAAAATATTCTAATTGTGCTGAACAGCATAAAGATGTAAAAAAATGTTCAGCAAATCTTATGCCATAGTAAAATTTGAAATAAGTTTAATCTATAAATCCAATGCTTTAATGTTCAAATTTTTGATTAATATTAATCAAATTTCCATACTTCATTTGTTTTCCACATTTTCCGCTATATCTGTAAGAAAAATATTTTTTTCCTGTTATTATGCATTAAAATATAAAACACATATAAACCTATTTTAATACTCTCCTGAGATAAAAGTAAAATGTTATTAATTAAGACCGTTATCGTGGATAGATTTGGAATAATTTTGCTTTTCAAAAAAAATATAAACTTATATGGAATAGTAGTCACTATTTTAATTTACAGCAAGAGAAATGTATTGAAATAAAAACACATTTTTCACAAATTAATTTATAACTAGTTGCATTATTTTCTAAAATAATTAAAAATTGAGAGGTTTTTACAAATTTTTGAGCGCTATGTTCTTTTGTTTCAACATGTATCTTGATGAGATACTAATGTTTTAGTTTCAAAAATGCAAAAGAATATTAATTGTCAGTAAATCTTAGGAAATAGTCTTGGTAAAAAAATTAAATAAATTAACTATACAGTATGTATAGAAAAATAAAATCTATGTTTTTTTTAATCATTTTATGCTTGTTGCTTGAAAAATATCTGAAAAATATTATGTCACACAAGGAAATCTTTAAAAAATATTTTTAGTACAATGATAAAGGTACTACTGTTTATTTTTAATAGTCAAGATGAAAAATATTGAACTGTTAGGAAAATAATTACGTTTCTACTAAGCATATGACTTAATTTTTACGTATAAACAAAACTTAAACGAAATTATCATTATGAATTTTGAAAATAATATGCTCACTGCATTTCTCATGCACCGTACTTACTTAATCTAGTCTCTAAGAAAAATAATTTAGACGGAAAAGCCTCTGCTCATTTCAACATGCTAAAAATAACTACAATAATTATGATTTCTTTTAACAAACAAATCTTCTATAATCAAGTAACAATTGTTTTATCAATTACCAATTAACCATGAAACTACCTAATATATATATGGGTCATTCTCACGAAAACAGTCATTTTCTGTCCCCAGTATATTTTATGTTTGTTTTACAACTTACGAAAAAAAAATTTTCAGGGAAAGTGTCCTTCAGAATGCAAGCTAACAAAAGAATAAAAATAAAATTATCAATTTTTATTTTTTTTTAATTTTAGGTAATAAAAATATACCAATATGTCATTCCCTCACTTGTCCCCACTGCTGATTGAAAAAAAGAAAAAAATTGTTTCTGAAATAAAAAATTTTTTTTTACAAATTTGTGTTTTTTATTCGAGAATATTGAAATATAGAATTCAGAAAATAAATTTTAAATTTAATTTCTGATAAAAATATTAACACAGCACTATTTTAAACTTTGTCCCCAGTGTTTCGCGTCATTCCCTCACAACAATGTTCTTATCACCTGCAATCATCTTAGAATAAAAATATTTTAATAAAAACTTCAGAAGTTAACAACTGGCATCATAGAACAAAATTGCAGTATGTTTCCATCTTCAACTTAAAGAAGCTTTGCTGTGGAATAAATTTGAATGAATCAAACCAGGTAAAATTTTTTACATTTGTCATTCCCTCATGTCGTTTTTTAGAGTAAAATAAAATACAACTTCATCGAGAAAGTGGATAATTATATGCTGCTTTCTTGTATGAATATAGTTGTATGTGATTGACTTCAGAAATTAATAAAGCCTAACTGTTATTTTTCAATTTTATTGAATTCGTCATTCCCTCACTAGTGTATAAAGTGAGGGAATGATTCAAGATGAGTATATTATAAAAAAATTTTTTGTTCAATCGTGCCGGCCAATTTTATTTCCCAAACCTGTAAAAACTATTAAATATATAAGACTAAATTATAATAAATATTAGATATACTTAGTATGTTATCATTTTCAAACTTTAGGTAGATGTAACTTAGATAAAAACATGTATTAAAATAAAATATCATTCCCTCACTATTAGTGTCAGTCAGTCCCTCACTTTTTAAATAGTGAAAATAATTAATTTACTTATTAATTAATTTGAAAAATAAATTAATAAATTAATTTATTAAACTAATTAATTTATTTATTAAATTAATTAATTAATTATTAATTATTATAAATTAATAATTATAAATTAATTATTTAAAAATTTAATTAATTTAAATATTAAGTATAATTTATAGGATATATACTTTCTTTATAATGCCATTACATATTTCTATTAATATAGAAAGTTTCAGAGCTTTTTATTCACTTTACTTTTTTGGGATTTTATGAACTGAAAAATGACAGTTTTCGTGAGAATGACCCATATATATATATATATATATATATATATATATATATATATATATATATATATATATATATATATATATATATATATATATATATATATATATATATATATATATATATATATATATATATATATATATATATATATATATATATATATATATATATATATATATATATATATATATATATATATATATATATATATATATATATATATAAATGTTATTGATTCAAAAATTTAAATATATGAAGCTTATAAGTTTATAAGATTATGTAAAATCTTCTTTAATTTTTTCCCAATTTCCAAAGTACAAATGATTCAGTTTCTTAGCGTTTTATGTTTTATGAGTAGAAAATTATATTTAATTTTTCTACTGTATGTGCAAAAATATAAAATAAATATTTTGGTTAATTATTATATGCTTGCTGCTTCGAAAATTTTGAAAAAAAAAACTATATTAGGCAAGGATATCATTCAAAAATACCTTCAGTTGTTTGAATAATGTACGATTGCATGCGTTTTATCAAAAACCAATGAGCCATGCCTTATTGCAAAATCTTCTTCGTTCAAAAATGAGAATAAATGGAGATTACGAGAAACCCTTTTATTTCTTTTTTTTTTTTCAGTAACCTGATTTCCTAATTACGAATGAATTGTAACTAATATATATTACTAATTACTTATTATTTTGATTCTGTTCAAATGAAAAGACTGAAGTCTAGGGGAGGTTTACACAATCCATAACGGGAACAAATTCAAGCTTACTAAAATTAAATATTATCAATGATAAATTTACTTGATTTATCGAAATAAAACAAGATAACACTTCGTAATAGTCTCATTAAGCAATATAATACTTTGTGATGTAATATTGTCATATTAATCTTAAAGTTCAGGAAACACCATCAACACCTTCGTTTCTTATATTCGTTGCCATACATTTTATTAAAAGCTCCAAAATGATTTTGTTCCCAATTTTACATTAATAACCACTTTATTTGCCATTGCAATAACTAGTTCGAAACGCTTTTGAAATATTTCAATTTATGATAATGGATTATAAGCTACTGTAAAATGTTACTGTGAAATGTAAGTAAAATGTTACTTTAAAATTCCATAATATCCAAAATTAAATGCTCAAAAAAGAACAACGAGGCAAGTTTTTCTTAACTTCTCAAAAGATTCTTAAAAGTATCGATCATATTTTTTATATCTTGTCTCCTTTAGATATGTTATCGCACCGACTAAAAAGTCTTTCATGTTTCGTTGCTTGTATGATTTCTTATTTCTTTTTCTTTTTTTCCTTGTGATTTCGAAAAAAGCAGAAGAAATAAAGCAGCTGAGTCGGCAGAAATGTAGCAGAAAGAAATTTTGTAACCAAGCATCTTGTAAGTCGAAGAATGTAGCTTAAATTGTTTTGGTACATGTCATGTGAAAATCTGTCAAAGTTATAAGTTATAAAGACTGTTATAATTGGATATATATATATATATATATATATATATATATATATATATATATATATATATATATATATATATATATATATATATATATATATATATATATATATATATATATATATATATATATATATATATATATATATATATATATATATTATCGGCAAGTGCATGGCTTTCAGGTATCGGTAATGAAACGAAACATAAAAAAGGGAATTTTAAATTATAGAAAAAATATTTAAAAATTATTATTAAATTAGTATTATTGCTTTTTATAATTTTTTTAACTTTTTTTTCTTTTTTATTAAACATTTCTTATTTTTTGTTTCTTTTCTTGTTGTATTTGTTTTTTATGAAAGAAACCACATTACAGCACACAGAAAATGATAATGAGGAAAACTAAGCAAGAAGTGAAGCCCTTATTCAAATATTTATGTTTAGAAGAACACGGTGACAAAATTATGTAACTAGATCCACTAAAAATTAAAGCACAAACGATTTATGCATTGACAGCTAAGGCAAATACATTTAAAATAAAGTGAGGCACTGTGCCTTTATTAAAAAAAACTATTTTATTATGGTTTCTTACATTTTTTAGAAATCGCAAAATACTCACCATTAATAAAGATGCAATTAATTAAATTTTCTATTTTAATTTCTTCTGGAAGACTTAAAATTATGCTAATTAATTCAGCATTACTTCAAGAACAGCACGAGGAGTTACTTATAGCTTTCAAACAAATAAAATATTTTATAAATGATAAAAATAACCATTAAACCTTATTTTGAATTTAAAAGCACGTATTCCGTTCTATTTTTCTGGTAAATATTCTCTGGAAATGAAAAATATTAAAGTTATTACCTGATAAACTAATGCAATCTATAGTTCCAAGAAACATCTATTGAAATGGTACGTGCCTAAAATACGGATATCTTTCTTTTACCAGAGAACAAGAAGAAAATTCCTTGAAAAGTATGTTTCTTTATTTACCTTACATTTAACAGACTAGTTCATTCTTATTCCTTTCCTATTACACGAATGGCTTAAAACATGCCTATCATACCAATATCACATTTATGAAGAAATTGAGTTGTGTGTTGTAATAACCTTCCGTATAAGTCCATAGATTCCTAAAGTAAAATAAAAGAGAGAAATTTCGTGACATAGAGATAAAAATATGAGATTATAGCCTTTGTTTTATTAAGCTCTGTTACAAAGCTTTCTAAGATCAACATTCTTCGCCCACTTAATCCTTGTCAAATACTACATAAAAAATTATAAGAGGGAGGATTTGTTACAAGCTTCTTTTAACACCCTTGAGGAATAATGCTTAGAGATTAGTTTCCGTTATGTTTTCTTATTTATTCTAAGCTATCACAATGTAAACAACAGAACCGTATACCAACAGAACACTGAAAATCTACTAAAAACATTATTTTATGGTGTCAACTTTAGGCATAAAAATTAAAGACTTTCATTATATGATTAGCCATTATTGTGTAAAAAATTTCAACTTTCAGTTCAAATCACAAAATTTGTAACTTTAAATACATAACTTTTTACGTGCGCCCTGATTTTTTAATTTTTTTTTTGCGACGTTATTTTTTTTATTTGTCTGACAGTGCTTTATCGATTATTTTCGGAGAGGCAAAATTCAGAATTTAGAAAATTTTATTTGGATATACACCGAAGAGCCATTACATTATGACCACCCTGCTAATAACATGTAGGACCATCTTTAGCCCTCAAAACAGTTATCACCCGCCGTAACTTTGATTCCACAAGGTGCTGATAGGTAGTCTGCGGTATCTGATACCAAGCGCTCACCAACTGGTCCTGCAATTCCCTCACATTGTGAGGGGGTTGGTAGCGTGGCAGCACGAATTTGGTTTTCCAAGTAGGACCACAAATGCTCTATTGGATTAAGGTCAGGTGAATTTGGGGACCTAGACATGACTTGAAAGTCACTGGATTGTTCCTCGAACCAATCCATGACGATTCGACCCTTATGACTTGGTGCATTATCCTGTTGATAAACACCATCTCCCGCAGGAAACACTGTTGCCATAAATGAGCGAACCTGGTCTGCAACTATGTTCAAGAAGCTTACAGACGTCAGGTTCTATGAGGATTATGGGTCCTAATGAGCCCTATGAAAACATTGTTCCGGGGCGAGAAACCATGAAAACCAGGGCTAGCCCATTGTTATAGATGGAGGGTGGTCATAATGTAATGGCTCTTCGGTGCATATGCGTTTTTTAAACTAAAGCATAGAATGTACATAAAGAAATATGAGAAAAGTATTTTTTGAAAATAAGGGGGGAAAATCAGTAAAAAAGAGACCAAAAGTGGACGTCTTTCAAAATCACATAACTTTGTCGAAATTTAATATTTTTTCATTAATGCCACTTAACCTTCGAACCGCAACTTAGAGATTATATAAGCTATCGATTAATATTAATATATAGGTATTTTACAGCAAATATCGAAACTTATTTGACAAAAAAGACTAAAAATTACAATGACTTATTTTTTTTTTTTTTGTGAAGTGCGAATAAATAGTTAAATCAATTAATACGTAGAATACTATCTAAACATATGCTTAGAAAAACTTTATGAAAAATTTCAAATTATTCGAATTAAAATATTTTGAAACATAGAATTTAAATTGAAAGAAAAAAACTGAAAAATTAGATGTAATGAAACTGATAAAAAAGGTTCAATCATCAATGCAATAACCAAAATAAATGATTTTTAAATTATCATACCTTTTGTTCAATTTGATGTAGAAAAACCCAAATGTTTTTTGAAAGATATAAGTTCATAGTTTTATTTAATATAAAAAACAAAAAAAAATATTTTTCAGTTATAATTGTCTTACGTGATATGGTTCGTTAACATTAAAAATTAAAAACATTTTTAACATATTTACTCATTTAATTCATTTCATAGTGGTTGTTAATAAGCGACTTTCAATTATGATGCGAAATTACAAGTTTAATATTAATGTAGCTCTTATCCTTTTATTTAACGAATAGTTTTAACTTTCATCACATTTCAAGTACATACATCGTATTTAATAAAATGTTAAAACTTTATTCTCTTCTTGAAATATGAATTTCTTGAGATTATGTACTAAACTGTAAAGTCAATTCAAGATCAAATTAAGGTAGAAAGTACCAGAATTTTGGGTGCATCATCAGTCAAATTGATTTTACCGTAAAATCATTTTTACCGTGAAATTTTATACCATAATTTCTATAGTAATATTTATTTAATTATAGTGATTCAGTGATTTTAGGGTCAATTATGGCTATAAATTTACGGTATATGTTCTTGTAAAAAAAAAAATCACTGAAAATGCACCAGTACTTTGAATATCGTTACTTTTTTTGTAATTTGATCCGGAATGTTTCCATGTATCTGCTTAATTGCTGCAGCGACAAAATAGTCAGAAAAAATGCATTAAAACAGGGTATATTTAGAAAAATTATTATTTTTTTCTAGCATACAAAAAAATTTATTTTTTCTTTTAAAGTTCAATAAACAAATAAATAAATAAAATGCTAAAAATATTAAGCAAAGACTATATACTATTTTTAAAAAAAAATATCACTGAAATAAATTTTTCTCATTTATAATAACTAATGAAAAAAATTCATCTTGGCACATTTTAAAGTAAAGCCAAAATTTATCATTTGTAAATTTATCCCAACTCAGTACGGTGTCGAGGAATAATTTTACTCTTATTTTAATTTATATAAAATGTCAGCTTGTTCAAAGGATTTGCCTATAGGTAAGTGAAACTACATTTGAAAACTTTTAAGTAGAAAGCTTTTAATTCAAACATCCCCTTTTAAATAATGATCCATTCTGTTAGGGGTTCTTATTTAAGCAGAACGAAAACTTTAATGTCGAAAATTCATAAAATGTATTTTTATAACTTTCCAAATACTCGTTTAGATATTTTATTTATATGCCATGCTTTTAAATATTTTATAACCATATTTATTTCTTTTTAATAGGTTTGTGATATGGGAGTTCATACGTGTATGTATTTTAACTTTTTAATCTCTCTACTTAAAGTGCATTTATCTCCGAGTTCAATTTTTGATAAAATAGTATGCACTTAAAATGTTTTAATTTAAGCAACGCTGTTTTTTTTCACTTTAAAATTGCTTAAAATGCATAAAAATAAATAAATTATAATTACGGTTTGTTAATAGGTCTTAAGTATAAGTTAAAAATATCCATTTTTTTCAGAATTATTATCTTATGAATTGAAAAAAAAGTTATAGCAAAATTTATTTCTATATGATCCATGTTTAATAACTATCAATCTTCTCCTTGTAATAGCTTTGAGTAATTTAAACAACTTTATTTCGACGTTTTTGATAGAAATATCACATTCACTCACATTTTATAGTTGTTTAGAGCATGAACCCATATTTTTTTAAAATCTTAATCCTACAATTTTAATTTTAAGTGTCGTTTTTCAGTTTATTTGCAAACATAAGTTCGAAATATTAAAAAATAATATATTTGACCAAGAATGCAATATGAAATTGCTTAGACACAAAAAATTTAAGACATCAATAACGCTTTTTAGTTTTTTAATTTATTTGTTTGCAGCTAAAATATTTATTTGCATAACTTGCAGCTTGCTACAAATAAATTAAACAAGGGTCACGGTGGCTCAGGGGAGAGAATGGTCGTCTCCCAATGAGGTGCTCCAGATTCGAATCCCAGCATAGGCTGATAGATCTAAATTCATACCCGGTTCACATTGACCACATTACTGGCAGATGAATCATGGATTATGGTAATCTTACCATCAGGCTAACCGTGAGAGGTTTTCGTAATTTTTCCTCTCCATGTAACGCAAATGTGGTTTATTTATATCAAAATGTCCTGCAATGAGACAAATGTCTCCCTATAATAGATCCAAGAGTTCCCTTGTTTTCTGATCTAAGTTCCAAATTACAAGGCTACGGAGTTCGATATTGGTAATCGTAAACTAAAAATTGGATCAGCTGTTCAACGACAGTTATAAAACAATTATGTAACCGATTAACGATAGCTAAATTCATAAAAAAACGAGATTCATGAGAAACGTAATTTTATAATGAAACTGACATCATTATTGCACTTATGGTAATTTTAGTTTTTGTTCTTTATTATTTATTTTTCACTTAGAAATGTTTAAGACCTCATAACAAATCGCTCTAACGAAGCTCTAAGCATCATAAAAGCTGACTATTATAAATCAAACTAAACCTGGTGTATCAATGCATTTTATCTCTAACTTGAAGAAGCGGTAAGCCGCTGAAATTTTATTGTTTTATTTCGAAGAATCGAAACAAATCCCTCCAGTGATAAATCGTGACATTACTAGCTAGAAGTCATTTGTAAAACCCTACGATTCCAGTTAATGCCGAAGGATTTCTAACTGAAACTTTTCCTAATCCTTATCCTCCTTCTTGGGATGGTTTCGGTGAAGTAACCATCTCCTGTCCTTCAGAAGTAATATATAACACCACCTTCTGCAACAGATGACATAGGCTTTCACTTGGCTCAGTATTTTTTCCTGTTTTTCTTACTCCAGAAAAGCGAAGACAGGAAGAAATATCTCAGTGGTTTCTGGAACGCGTGATTGGATAGTTATGGGGCGTGAAGAATTCTTCAAGAGTTTGCTGTGATCGTTACGCTTGTCATGTGACCACACAGATTCGGCGATATTGGTGAGTTTAGGGAACGGCCATTGGTCACGCGGGGCTCAGTGAAGCAATATATGGAACACTTACCCAAAGTGTTATCTTTTGAGTTTGGGAAAACATAAGTCGGAAACATTGTTTCTATTTCTTTTAAACATTGTTTGTAGAAAAGAACGCTTATAAAAAGTGAAATGTGATTTTATTTTTAAAAAAACGAAGGAAAGAAAAAAAAGATTATTTAAGGCCAATTTGAATTTATTTTTTTTGGATTTCATAAATTATTTTAACTATATAATTTAATTATTAGTCTTTTAATTAAGCTTGCTGGGTTAATGCTATTTAATGTTTCATAATATTATGTTTAATCCATAAAATTATGTAAATCAGAGATAAATATTTATTTAATGCTTTCATTTTCGTCAGATTCATTGCAAAAGTATATCGATTTTAGTTTCAGAGATTTAAAAAATGAGTTTTAGAGATATACTGAGAAACTCAAAAACTAAAGATAAAGGGCTCAAAACTTCTAATCTCCTGCCTAAACTATTTGAACCATGTTGTGATGCCACAATAGACATTACATATTTCCTAACTTTTAAAATACCTTTAATTACAAACTTATTTTTCTGATCATTGTTAATCAAATTATACTTAAATTAAATCAATTAGTTAATTTTTATTTAAAAGCGAACATAAAATATTTTATTATTTTCTTATCAATCAATGTAACAGCTAACTTTTTATTTTAATACTAATGAACACTCATTAAGTCGAAAACAAAAATCTGTTTATAACTCTTTATTATTAATTTCTTACCACAAATATGTTTCAGTTATATGGTTATTCTATTTATCCCAGTCCCAACCGTTCAATATTGTTTCCAATCAAAATTTCTCGATGTGGAGAATGCTACCTTGATCCCTTTAAGGGATTTATTTTCTTTATTATTTGCATATTTTAAATATGGCCATTTTGAATATACTAATATTTCCATAAATAAATCAAATGTTTACTTAAACGATTTTATTTATTTCCTGAAGATAATTATTTTATTACATCCAAATTAGGATGTGCATGTAACGGTCAAATGTCAATGATGATACTTTGACTACCACTAAAATATTAGTAATGGCGACCACCGCCTTCGCACATGTTTTTCCAATTTCGACACCACTAATGTTTTTAGATCAAAAATCTAAATTAAGCGACGAATGGGAATGCTTATTCGCTACAAAGCAATTTTTTAGGTTCGATTTTGGAAATTAATCAAATTAAAAAATATTTTAACTTAGCAAGATTTCCGTACGCAAATTAAAAAATTAAAATGTAACTTAATTCAAATCATCATATTAAAAGTTATTTAGTGTGTTTACAATCATTTTAATTCCTTTATCATTACCGACTGTAAATTGAGTTGCTTTTTAACTGTGTGTTATACCATTTATTAAACTTTATTTTCTCATAAATGTTTATTCTTGGACGTTATTCTCTCAAACAATTATTTTTAATGTTTTTCAATTTTTATCACGAATGTCCAATTTTTCTAATGAAAATAATAAGAATAATACTTATTCATGACAACAACATCGCTGGACATTAAATTATGAATAATTTAGCAAGACAATTGGATGTTAATAAATTATGACATGGTGTCGCCTTTGTCTACAAGCTTTTCAACTAAGTGAATGCGCATATATGCATGGAACAAAATATAGTTATTTTATATTCTACTTTTACTCTATTATATAATTAGATTTAGAATACAATAAAGGTTTGAAAATCAAATTTTAAAAATTTAAATTTAATTTTTCTCCTAAAAGATTATTTAAAATGATGCTTATCTCATTTTAGATAAAATACAATAATTTAAGACTAAAACCTCAAATATCAGCAAATCAAAAACGAATAGTTATAAAATGATATGATTTATCTATTTTTTTCTTTATGTGCTGACATCGTTATATAAGTTTCAAAAACATTTGTTTTGCAAGCAATCGTAACAAAAAATATTTATATTAAAAAAAACTGAGAGAGAATACTATATTTTGACAATCTTAGACATGTATTAAAAACATATTATATTTATTTCAGAGTAAAACAAAACTTCTTCTTATCGTTTTAAAGTTATTTTTTATCATCAACATAATTTTTAAATTTTTTGTACTGAACATGATTTCGATCGATTCTCTTTTTCTTCTTCCTTTTTTTCTGTTGCCAAAATTATTTGCGCTTCTTATAAAGTAAGGTAACATTTAATATAATTGTTTGCATTCAGCATTTTCTTCTTTACGATTTGAGTAAACATTATTCTTTAACATTGCATTCAATTTAATAATTTTGATAATGTATTAAGTATAAAATATATACTTTCAAACTATCCAATTTTAAAATTATTTTTGAAAGACATTTATTTCATTTAGTCCAATAATTATATTAAATTAATTAATATATTTTCAATTTCTTATACTCCCTCTCCAAATTAGCTTATTTTTTTATTTTGCGATTTAAATATTTCTGAAATATAGTTAGCGAACATTTTTAAAGGTAATATAAAACTTATCAATAAACAAATATAGGTTATCACGTTTCTTAGCCAGAATCAGAGTCTAAGTGCTTCAAGCAATGAAAGTACAAAAAGAAATAATGCAAATTTAGATTTGAAAAGAAAATGGGAATTTTTCTTTAAAAATGTTACAATGCTAACATTCTCCCTTCAGAGTGGAATACAAAGAAAAGACGTCAGAAAAGAAAAAAAACGTCTTTGAAATACGGTTAATTGAATCAACTCTCCAGAGCGCGGATGTATAAAAGTACAAAAACAAAATTTGTGACATCAAAAAGATGGGGAAAAAAGTCCCGGATAATGAGTAAATTTGCATCGCAAATACAAATTTGCATAAAACTGTAAAAGTCTCGTTTGTAAAGTATTGATCGGTAAAAATCTGAGGACATCAAAGAATTTCCGAAAAGGAAATTTACTTAAATGAAGCGCGAAGAGAACATAACAAAAATAAGTGAATAATTTTCTTTGATGTATGGATTAAAATTTCATTTGGAGATTCAAGCTATTCGCAGAATAAGCTAGTGACGTGAAACTAGCTTAGAGAATTATCAAAGTCATTTTAAAGAATCTTTTCATTATTTGCTCAAACGTAGAACGCTCCTAGAATAATACTTTTTTCGAACGCTAATTTGGATTTCTTTAATTTACAAGCAAATTGCAAGACTTCTAAGAATTATGATTTTTAGATTTTTCTTGTAAATTTTTATCAACAATTCTTGCATAAAGGAGATCAAAACGTGGATTATTCGAATTAAATTAAGCTCGAGAAAACCATTTTAAGCTTGCATTTCAGCATTCCTCTTTTATTTTGACGCTTTAAATTATTGTAAAGGTTATTGGTTGGATAGGTTTTAAAAACAGTAGACTTTGGGGAAATGTTTCTTTGGCTTAAAATGTTTTTAAATTGTTTATATTCATTATTTATGTAGATTTAAGTTAAGTTAGTGTAGAAATAGTCTAAAAAATTAAAAATATGGATTTTCAGTTTGTAAACTTTAGATGAGTTTTCAAATATTCTAGTTTGCTCTGAAAAATGAAATTTAACTCACACAGTATTCTGTATGGTTTTACTGCCTCCCAAAAGTCTTATTATATTTAAAGACTGTGCTTGAGTACATTTCCAATAAATATTTTAAGCTAAAGATTTTATTTAAAAAAAATAGTTGTTTTCGCACCTGAAAAGACAAAATTGATCACATTTCTTAAAGACGCCAAATGTGTTAGAAGGCAACCGCGTATCAAAATGGCTGGCACAACTACTGCCAATATTAAACCAGTAAAAACACTTAAATATCTTGGCGTGATTTTTGACCCTCGGTTGAGCTGGATGCCACATCTCGAGCAGTTAAAGTCCGATGTCGACATCTTTTACAACAAAATGAAACAGTTCAGTAGAGCCACCTGGGGCTTGTCCCCAAACATTCTTAAACAAATTTATCTCCGAGCTATTGAGAAAAAAATCACTTACGGAGCCTCTGTATGGTATAAAAATAACGTGAAAATTAATAAGAAGTTGAACTCCATACAGCGCATCCCCCTTCTAAATATCACCAAATGCTACTCCACCACCAGCACAGAGGCTCTCCAAATTCTTGCTGGTATTCCCCCCATCGACCTAAAAATTAGACAGACTTGTACTATAAAGAAACATCGGTGGACGCGAGATAAGCAAATCATTTTCGATAGCGACTTCCAAATCAAAGAACTAGATGCCTTACCGATAGATACCCCAGTACACAATAATCCCTTGGATCTCAAGATGATAGAAAGGGGCTACAGCTCACCGAGGGGTGTGGGTTATGAAATCTATACAGACGGCAGTAGAAGACAAATAACAAATTCGGATACAGGGTTGACCGAGGATAGAGTGGGCTGTGGTTTCTTGGTGAAGCTTAATAACAACACCATTTATCAACACTGTGCTAGACTTAATAACGATGCAAGTGTATACCCCGCCGAACTCACTGCCATCAAACTTGCAATCACATGGGCAAACGCTGAAAATATTAATGCATTTAATTTATTCTCTGATTCTAAATCCTCGCTGCAGTCGCTAGAAAACCCAAATCCGAATGACCCACTTGTGGAAGAAATTAAGAACATGGTCAAATATAAAACATGCTGTCTCAACTGGGTAAAGGCACATTCTGGGGACATTGGCAACGAGGAAGCTGATGCACTTGCCAAACAAGGCACTCTTCTTGGCAGGGTTGATCACTATTATCCTCTTTCAAAACCACAAATCAATTACAGACTGAGGCAGGTAAGCAACGCAATCTGGCAGGACAGGTGGTCAACCACAACAAATGGGAGACATACATATATCTTCTACCCAATGGTCAAGGAGAATAGACTCTCCAGCGATTTCTTTCTTAATCAATTTCTCACGGGTCACGGAGTTTTCGGCGAGCATCAAGCTAGGCTATTCCAAGCTACAGCCAGCTGTAAATACTGTGGAAAATATCAATCTCTTAAACACCTAATCGCCGAATGTGACAAATTCCGGACACTCCGAGGAAATCTCTTTCGTAATATGAACGACTTGACTCTTTGGTTCCGATCTAAAGCACAAAAATATGCTATCACTGAGATTATTAAACGTACCCTGCTAGATATAATGACACCAGACGATCTCATGGACCCTCTTCATATGAATCAAATTTAGATCTTTGGAACCTAATTAACATCTCTCGGGGTTGCATAGCGACCACCTGCCCTGCCACAAACAGCTAATTGCTCTTAATGCTTTCTTTTAATTCTACTCATTTCACTTCATTGCTATTTATTTGTTTTTAACTTTGGAACCCTTTTGGTTCAATGATATTTTATATTTTATATTCTGGAAGCCTGTTGGTTCAATTTCTATGTTTTCAATGTTTATTACGATTAAATTGCTTTTGCTTGTCTAATTTACCTTTTGATCCAATGTTTTTAATGTTTACAATCTTTCACTTACCTGTTTACCCTCTTGGATCCAATGTTATATACTGTATTCTTTTCCAGATTGCTGTTGTTAGTAATATTCAAAGATACTTAAGAAATCATGTAATGCTATATCAAATTCGTCTCTATTCAAATCTAAGGCATACAAGTCATTGTCAACTAAAATTATAGGATGTCAACTAAAATTTAGGATAAGCATTAAATATTATTATATTTATTTATTATTCATTTATTTTGTTTTATTATTCATGTTTATCATTGTAAATTCTCATCTTCTTTTGTTTTCAAAATGGAAATTGTATTGCATCCTTTTGTTGATCAATAAATTTTCACCCCGGATGCCCCCGCTAGGGGGCGGGACGGGGATGAGCTTTGAATATTAAAAAAAATAGTTTAAATGTATGCTACATGTAGTTTAAAGCCTAAAATTATCAAAACTGCTGCAAGTGGACATACATAAATCTAAAAATTTAAATCTGCATAACTGTTTTAACTTTCTGATTGTTGTCAGAATATCATGTCGGCAGATGGATCACATAAAATGGTTATAAAATAATGAGAGTTTTTATTAATTTGAAAGTTAATTTGGCTGTAAAATTTCTAACTTATAATTACGTATAGTATCATATGCAGTTTAATGCCTAAAACATCGGCATTTTATTAAGAGGACATTAATTTTACTGCATTAAACAAACTAGTCAACTAGTCTATTTAACTAGTCAACTACTGATTATCACCACAACATCTTGAAACAAAAACTGCGGCGTGGCTGCAAATAAACAAGCACAGCCTTGATGCATGCAATATTATAATTGCACAAAAGGATTATTTATGTATCTATAAGTTAAAATCTGACTGTATGATTCATTTTTAATTATTGTTAGAACATTATTGTTGTAAGAAAATTTAAAAATCATCACATGGCACAATAAATTGTAAGCAAAAAAAAGATGTGATATATTTGACTATAACGTTAAATTATAAGTGGTAATTATAAGTGGAATATGTATTTATTATTATATTGTAAGAAAGCAAAATTAAAGAAATAGTCTTTGATTTTTTAATGAATCATTATTCGATTCGTTATTTACAATCATTTTTATAAACTTTAATGATTTTTAGTCATATTTGTTATCATTCAAAAATAAATGTTACAAATTACAGCAAATGATATCTTATTTTAATTTAATATAAGCATTTACTATTACCTCATACTTTTTTTGGAGTTTATACAATACTTAAAAGATCATAAAACTCTTGATAAAAGGTCATTGAAAGTGTAAGGAGAATAGGATGATGAAACACTGTGTAATCCTTAGAAAAGAAATATTCTATGTAGCTAGAATATTTCAAAATCTTAGGTTAAAGATAAATGACGTGGAAAATAATTTTATTTTTGGACTGTTTTCTGGGATAAAATGAAATAAATAAAATTTTTAGGAAGATCCTTATTATAAAACTAGTGGAAGTTAAGTTGATCGGTGATTGTTGACTTTCACCAGTGAATGTTGACAATCACATAGTCGCTTTGGTGAATGTCCGAAATATTTATTACATCCGATTTCATATTAATTTATTCGTGGACATAATTTCATTTATTCAATATTTAAATACTTACTGACGATAGATTAGAAGAAACATCAGTGTTTGGAGTATCAGGCAAATATAACCAGACAATGGCACTTGACCTTAAAAAATCATCAGTGTAGGGTAAACCGGGCAAATGTATACCGGGCAATCGCACTGAACCTTAAAAAAACATCAGTGTAGGTTATACCGGGCAATGGCAGTTGATCTTAAAAAAACATCAGTGTAGGGTATACCGGGCAATGGCGCTGAACCATAAAAAAACATCAGTGTAGGGTATGCCGGGCAAATGTATATCGGGCAATGGCACTTAACTAGACCTAGTATGACTAGGCCTTTGGTAATTGTCCGAAATATATACTAGGTCTAGTTAAGTACCACTGGCCGGTATACCCTACACTGATGTTTTTTTAAGGTCAAGTGCCATTGCCCGGTATACATATGCACGGTTTACCCTACACTGAGGTTTTTTAAAGGTTCAGTTAGTTTTTAAGAAGTGGTGCAAAAGGAAATTGTGCTTCAGTTTTTATTAAGATTCTTTGCTTATTATTTTTTCAAGTGAACGCCTAAATAAGAGATTTTTTAGTTAAGATACAAAAGCATTTTTTTTTTGATCACGTGAGTCTTTAAGGGAAACTCCGGACGCATTGCCAACTGCCAACTTTTTAATGCACCTAGGAGATTTAATGCGATAGTCCTAACAATTTATGAAAGTTATTTACAAAGAACTGATTATTTCTTCTATTAGACTACACAACAACATCTAAACATATTTAAAAGACATCTATTTTATATAGTTATTCAAAATGAATCTTAAAATGCATGAAAATTGTTTATAATGCATCCTATGCAAAAATAAAAGTAATCATTAGTTAAATATCTAATTTGAAATACATAGTTCAAATGCGTTATCAATTGTTTAACATATGTTTAATTCATGAGTTCGTCGGACTCTTACATGAGACTTTGAGAAAAGAGCATGAGATTTTCTTTAACAAAGCAGGGAACAGTGTGATGATTAGAAACAGATCAAAATTCAAATATTTAGCAATTTCTCTGCTCATGAAGTAAATAAGGTACTCATTTTAAAGTTATTAAGGCACTTTGGAGGGGAAAAAAACAACAACATAATAATAGAAAAAGAAAACATATTGCACTAAAGCCTTTAACACGCTTTATAAAAATATAGTTTTTTTAAAAATTTACTTATCAACTTCATGTTAGTTAGGTGCTTTTATTTACGTCCCTCCAGAGCTGCGCAATGAGCTAGTAGCGACGGTTTTGGAAACATCTGTGAAGATAATCCGAAGACATGCCATCACATTTCTGATCCTCTGCAGTGTGGATGACGCTCCACTTTGGAGGCCAGACGGCATGCGCACGGAGTTGAGCATTTTGCGGTAGAACAGTTTAACTAGGACCCTCGGTCCCTACACAGTCTGATAAAAGTGCTCACCTTCTCACTTACTGACCGCAGCCAATGATGCGTGACTTCGGTGTGTTCTACCGTGCTGCTATGTACGTGTTGCTACAGTGTGCCCACTAGAGCAGTCCAATGTGGGACTGTTTATTGTATAAATTTTCTACATGCTTTTCAAATTTCTTTATAGAAATTTACTTCACAAATGCATTTAATTTACAAAATATAATGCCAAATTTTAAAATCAATTCGAATAAAAAAAAAGTTTTCTAAAAATGTGCAATTTTTCTACCCGAATTGACAATTACCTACAGAGACTTGTTATCTCAGATTTTAAAATAAGTCCAATTGTACTTGTCATTAAGTCTCTGCCATTATCCCACACGCAGCGTAAAGAATAATTTTCTAATTTAAGGAACTAGCTCTTTAAAATGTATAAAACATTTTTAAGATATTAGATTTATGAAACATTAGAAAGCTATGAGATTATTCAAAGTCAAATTTTTATTTGCTTTCTACTGTTCAATACTTGACAAACAAAGGCAATATTTCATCAAGCATTTATTATTAAATGTCACCAATGAAGAGAAAACAAAAAAAAGTTTCTTCATAAGGAGTAGGTTTATGAAAGAGATTTGCGTCAGCGTTGTAGAAAAAGTCCCTGTTGATAACAAAATTTTCTTTTTGATCATTTCCTAACTTATATCTTAATTAACTGATAAAGATCCCAATTATTCTTTTTCTTAAAAGCTCTTTCACTTCTGTCAGAAAATTACATCAGTTTCCATGACAACGGGATTTCTCATCACAGATCGGAATTCCCAGAATTCAATGTAATAGTGTTCTAGTAATTCCTTTAAAAAAATTTTGCGAAGTGGTTCACAATTAATTATTTTTTCCATCGCCTTTAAATCAAATGATGAAAGATATCATTTATCTTTGTTTTTGAGACAAAATATCTCAATATTCTTCTTTTTCAATATACTTTTTTCCTTTAATAAAATAGAAAAATTATTATATCAATATCTATGCTAGTTTCTATGCGCATAGTGATGAATACAGTTTAAAGATGATTCTTTTAAAATATATTTCTTTTTAAAAAAAAATATTTTTAAAACTCAAATGAAAAAAAGCTACTAATAAAGTAATAAAATGCGTTTTTTTTATATTGTTGAAAATTAAATATTTTTTTTATTGGTGGTGGGATGAAATTATATGTGAAATATTTTTCTCCATGAGCAAAAAAGAATTATATTCCTCTTAGTATTCCGTCCCGTAAGTGCCCTGAGTTAAAAAAAATATGATCAATATTACCATATTATTGTAAAATTATTCACGTTTCTATCTCTATGTAAACACCAAAAAGCTCAGTAAATTTTATCACAGCGCCTTTATAGTGCTTTTGCTCATAGATATTGAAACGGCTGCAATGATTTTGTAAATATGGTTTCCTAATATGTAATAAAATTTGGTAATGATACTTAAGAGCATGCAAAAAAATAATACATCAAGTTAAATTTACTTTCAAGTTAAGTATTCTTTATTAAAAGTGTGATTAAAATCTAGAATTTAAAAAATAAACGCGAATTCGGCTGCCGTTACTGGTTGAACCGCCAAATGAATGGTTTAAAATAAACTGTATTATATGCCACATGGTAAAATCTATAGTATTATATACCGTATGGTAAAATATACAGTATGAAATACCCTATATATAATTAACAAGAAATATGTTTTTTTTTGCTAGAAGTGTCTTGATCTAACAGTCCTACAGTAAGGTAATCTTAACGAAAATACTTAATACTTTCTCTGAGCAGTAGTGTATAGAAATAAAGAAAAATAATCAAGTTACGTAATTAGACTTCTAAGCATATTCTTTCTGAATGAACATACTGAATTTTTTTTCTTACACATTCAGACATTCAATCCTCAAAATACAAGGAGATAACACAATTAGGAATGTATAGTCCAGATAACAAACCAAGTAAAAGGCCAAAAACTTTTTTACCCATTAATATTTATTTTATCTGAGTATTTTGCAATATACACTCCTCAAAAGTGAAATTGCAACACCAAGAAATAATGCACGTAGTGTCATGCAAATTTCAGGAGCGATAGTAGTGAGATGGATATGCGAATGATTAAAAAAACAGACTAATAAAATCATTATAAAGAAATTTATTCAATATCTAATGTGGCCACCTCGGGCAGCTATACAGGCCTCGATCCGGCGAGGCATGCTATCAATGACTCCATTGATGGTTGCCTGAGTTAACCTTTGCCAAGCCACATCCACTGCTGTGCGCAGATCATCGACGGTTTGCGCCATTGGTCCTCTGTTCATGCCACGTCCAATGAGATCCCATAGGTGTTCTATGGGATCCAGATCTGGAGAGGCTGCCGGCCAGGGAATGATGTCAAATCCAGTCAGGCTGTTAAGAGTTCTCCGTGCGACATGCGGCCTGGCATTGTCTTGCTGGAATACCGTGTTAGATGCGCCCTGCAACAAGGGCAGAACAACGGGATACACAACTTGTGTGACGTAGCGGTCCGATGTCAAACTGCCGTGAATGTGTACCAGGGGCGTTCTGCGATCAATCATTATGCCACCCCAAACCATGATGCCCGGTGTAGGACCGTTGTGACGCTCGGCGTAATGGGCTGGTTCGTAGCGTTCTCCGGGTCGCCGCCATACCCGTCGACGGCCGTCATTTCTCCACAGACAGAAACGAGATTCATCCGTGAACAATACCCGATGCCATTGGGTGGTCCAAGTACGATGACGATGACACCACGCCAGGCGTCTAGCCCTGTGTAAAGCGGTCAACGGTACCCCTGTTGCTGGTACCCGTGCACGTAACTGTACTTCGTGCAATCTGTTGCGTATGGTTTGGGTGGACACAGATCCACCTGTTCCTGAAGGCCACCGGCTTCGGATGGCACGTGCCGTGGAGAAAGGGTCTCGAATAGTCCACTGTCGAATACGCCGGTCTGTGCGCTCTGACGTGCACCTGTGCGCACCACTTCCTCTTCGGTGTGCACGTAGACCTTCCTGAATCCATCGTGTGACACAACGTTGGATGGGACTCACGTTGTGCCCAACACGAGTTGCTATTGCGCGCAGCGACAAACCAAGTTCATGGAGTTCGATAATACGGTCACGTTCCCCGGTCGTTAACTGATGGTATTGAGCTCGCCGACGTCTCAGAGGCATTTTCTACGCTTTTTCGAAAGTCGCAAATGCTGCGCACAACCTCAGATGCCGTTTATGAGAAGGGACAGTTGCTGGTCTTTATAGCCCGAATATGCGTACCACGTGATCAGATGCGTGCGCAAATTTAATCATTTGCATATCCATCTCACTACTTTCGCTCCTGAAATTTGCATGACGCTACGTGCATTATTTCTTGGTGTTGCAATTTCACTTTTGAGGAGTGTATTTTGAACTATTCGAAGAAAATCTAAACTTTTTTGTATGTAGTTATCGAACATATTCCTAAAAAGAAATTAACATTTAGTTTTATTTTGTTTTCATTATTCAATTTAATAACAAACAAAAAAATTTCACTGGAAGGCATAAAAATTTTTACAGGTATATAAACTACATAATCTAAAATTACAAAATTTAAAATATCAGTAGAATTGGTTAAATTGTTCTTGATTTTCATAAATTTCTTAATTTAGGAAAGATATAACCCATTCCACTCAAGTTTTACATTTATTTTTTTAAAAACTTTTTTTTTTATCTGCATATGAAATGTTTGAAGAATTTAAAATTGTGCTCGACCATTACCTAAGAAAATAATAAAGCGTAATAAATGGCATTATTTTTTCCCCATGTTACAGCAATTAGTTTCATAAAAGCGGTAATTTTTTTCCGAATGTCTCTATAATTTAGGGATACAGGCAGGCAACTACGAAAATGAGGTACCGATATCCAGACCTCCAAATGTTTGAGTGCTCACCAAACTTGATTGATTGGGCCATATTAACCAGATCAGCGGTACACTTTTTTTTTATCTCAAGTTCAGATATCAGAATACAATGAAAAAAAATAGCATATGTATTTAGAAAAATCAAATATTTTGTGTAAGCATAGCATGTACATATTTAAGATAAAATTTTTTAATCAATACAAAAACCAGGTTCGAACTATGTCAACATTAAAGTGCATGTAAAAATGCATGTAGACTAGGAAAATTTCAACGTAAAAAGTTGTTAAGGAGTTCCGAATTTTATTTTTCACCATGATTGAAAAATTCTTTTAGCGTGAGTAAATCCTGCAACAAAGCGAGTTTTGTAATTTACAAATTACACATAACTAACAAATTACAGATAAATCGTAAAATCCATGCCCATCTTAAAATTTTACGTAGCAAAAAGTATGATATACCACAATTTTTACAATGATATTTACTGCAATAACAGTGAAACACTGTAATATATTGCTGTTTAAATTACGGTATAAAACTTTTCAGAAAAATTCGTATTTTACAGTGAAATAGATTTTATGGATGATTTTATGAAAGTATTTTTTAGCACAATTCGATTGGGAAATTTTTATATAGTGCATATGTACTATAGACTATCTTGAAGGTGTATCTACAGATATTTCCGTACACTTTGTACTTAGTGCGCCATTTAATAGAGAGTAATCAATGTTTAGACTGATTATGACCCAAACTTATGTTCCCAATTGTATGTTATAGGTATTTATTTTAACTACATTAAAGGAATATATCGCATACAATATCCAGGGCGAGAATCTATGACGTGTGCGTACATTTAAAGTTAATCATGATGATAATTATGCTACTACAGCTGCTGCACACCAAATAAGGAGATTTAGGCGTGAATTAAATTCAATATTACGATTTATTACTTAAATCAGTGTAAGGTATGCCAATGAAACTAATTTTTTTATTAAATAGAGAACATCCAAATACTGATGGTTAATTGAAACAATATAATTAATGCACATTTTGTATCAACTGCTTATAACGTTATATTTAAATAAAGAAATACAATTTTCAAAGCAACATTTTGTTCGAATTAATTTTATTTCTGTCTAACTAAAAAATGTAATAAGCTGTCTTTCAATGGATAATTAATATCATATACACACATTGAATAAACTGGCATATCAAATTTTCATTGTGATAAGCTATGACATCACGTGGTAATCTTCCATTTTCGGTATTCGACGAAGTTGAAGAGCCATTCTAAACTCACCTCTTCGACGTCACACTTTAAGCACCATTTGATCCAATTTCCTCTCTTTTCTAACTTAGCCAACAGCTATATTTTGGATCTAAAATGCTGATGACGCCTCTCAAATGTTTCCAATGATTACCCACCGTTATCAAGATAAAATTAGTGAAATCAAGCAACGCTGGATTTAACTGAAGATATGGAAAGGAGACAGTAACATTTGAGATGAAACAAAGTACCCCTTTCCATGATTTGAGTCAGATTACGTAATATCGATGAATATTTGGAACAATATTTTGCAGAATTCTTGAGAAATTTCCATTCTGTGCTTATGATTTTGAAATAGACACTAATTACTTTTGGAAATGATTACTTAAATTATTATTCATTTTGAGCCATGAATGCTTATTTTATCAATATGAGTTTTAGATTGCTAATATTGTTTGAATAATAGAATATGTTTTAACAGTTATATTATTTAAAAAAAATATCGAGTTGGTATTTAAAATAAAATGTAAAGAAAATAAATGGAAATAAATTAAATGCTTATGTAATATTAATAATTTAATTCGTTTGATTAAATGGGTAACTTAAAATTATGTAGCAATTTACATCTATTAACAAAAACCTTTTCTGGCCAATCATTTTTTTCTTAATTCAGAATGATAACGTTACTACATTGAGAATAAAAGTATGATCAAAGCTACCAAAATATGGTAAAATTTACCCAGTTTCTGGCTCTATGAGAACATCAAAAATGTCTGTATTTTCTTTTCATCATATGGCTTTGTTTACTACTTTTGGTAAAATTAAAAATAAAATATGTTTTATAATATACGATAACATTTGGTAAATGTGGTAATATGAGCTTTAATATATATATATATATATATATATATATATATATATATATATATATATATATATATATATATATATATATATATATATATATATATATATATATAGCACAATAAAGACAAAAGGGATAAAGAGAAAAACGAAGAAAATTAAGAAAATTTATTTAATGCGCATAAGCTGCAAGTCTATAGAACTCATAATATAAGTTAAGAATATAGAGAAAACAAGGAAAATAACGAAGATTAATTAAAAGAGAAGAAGAAAAATCATTAAAATAAAATATTTCTATTAATCTCCTTTATTAATATCTTTTATTAATCTCTTTTCATTAATATTTGTTATTATCGAAGTTTTCTATATTTTTATTTTATGTAAATGTTACCGGAAAAGTATGAAACGCCGGCATTGTATAGAATGACTAGGCATTGTATAGAATGCCTGACGTTTTTAGGCAAAGTATGAAATGTGAGAAGTATTACATACTTTGCCTAGGTATTGTATAGAATGCCTAGGCATTCTATACAATGCCGGATGCTATTTAGGCAAAGTATGAAATAAACGTCCTGATGAGGTTATTACGTAAATGATGTGCATGTTACTGTGAATGAGCGAAATCGGTGATTGTTGACTTTCACCAGTGAATGTTGACAATCACATAGTCGCTTTGGTGAATGTCCGAAATATATATTACATCCGATTTCATATTAATTTATTCGTGGACATAATTTCATTCATTCAATATTTAAATACTTACTGACGATAGATTAGAAGAAACATCAGTGTTTGGAGTATCAGGCAAATATAACCGGAAAATGGCATTTGACCTTAAAAAACATCAGTGTAGGGTAAACCGGGCAAATGTATACCGGGCAATGGCACTGAACCTTAAAAAAACATCAGTGTAGGTTATACCGGGCAATGGCAGTTGATCTTAAAAAAACATCAGTGTAGGGTATACCGGGCAATGGCACTGAACCTTAAAAAAAACATCAGTGTAGGGTATAACGGGCAAATGTATACCGGGCAATGGCACTTAACTAGACCTAGTATGACTAGGCCTTTGGTAATTGTCCGAAATGTATACTAGGTCTAGTTAAGTGCCACTGGCCGGTATACCCTACACTGATGTTTTTTTAAGG
Source organism: Parasteatoda tepidariorum (assembly GCF_982258835.1). Classification (NCBI taxonomy): domain Eukaryota; kingdom Metazoa; phylum Arthropoda; class Arachnida; order Araneae; family Theridiidae; genus Parasteatoda; species Parasteatoda tepidariorum. Next base: position 55,282,201 of record NC_141764.1, on the reverse strand, counting down.
TCAAGTGTAGGACTGGGCGATATTAAAAATTATATATCGTGATATATCGTCAGTTTTGCATCGCGATATAGCGATGTATCGCGATATAGTATTTTTGAATTTCATTTACTTTAAGGCACAGAAGGTCAGATTTCTATCAAGACTTCATACGCATATTGATTTAAATCAATTTATAAATTTGAAAATATATATGTTTTGCTAAAGAAAGATATTAAATAAATTGACTAAGATGTACAAATCTTACTTAAAATATTTATTGAAAAAAATGTGTGTAGATACAGAATGAAATATTTGCACTTCTTTATCGTTTATAAGGTACAAGAAGTCTTAATTTAAGCTAACCCCTAAAACACCCTTAATGAAAAAAAATATTGTTATTAAACAAAAGCTGATTTTAAAATTTCAAAACATATTTTAATTAAAATAAAAGTTAGATTGACTAAAAGCCGAAGTTTAAAATTAAAAATGTTCGAATTTTAAACTAAAACGTAAACATAAGATTTGTAATAATTTCTTAAAATTTTCGTTCTCTGAAAGATTTCTCAGTTTAAAAATAAAAAGGGAATTTTATAAAGATATCTAGCTGAAATTATTGAAAGAAAATTTAAAAAATTAAAAAAAAAGTTTGTTAAGAAATTCATTATACACTTAAAACAAAGTGTTAAAAATATTTTTTTTTTAAAAAAAGAAGCTTTTTTTAACAAATCAATATTTGCTTGTACTATTATGCGTAAATAATTACAGAATTATTAAGTTCGATCGTAATGTTCAAATTCTGAATGAAGAAGTAAACACAAGTTTTGTTATATTTTCTAAAAATGATCACGCAAATAACAAAAGATTTCTTAGTTTAAAAATAAAAAAATTAATAAAAGTGAAATTTATCAATATATTTACCTAACAGCATAGAAACAAAATTTAAAAAATAAGTTCGTTAAAAAATTATTTGTATGCTTAAAACAAAGAGCTAAATAAATTTTAGAAAAAAATGCTTCTTAAACACTATTTTTATTATTATTTCATATAAATAATTAAATTAAATTAAATAATGACCGAATTATGAACGAAAAACAAAGTAAGGCAAAGTTTCTTAATTAAATTCTTAAAAATAAAAACAAAAGAATTGTGATATTCGGTAATATATTTAGCTAATTAACTAATAATATAAAACGAAAATTAAAAAAAAATAATGATTTTACTCTCTAATAAAACGAAGTAGTAATTGATAAAAAAAAAAAAAAAGAAATGAATAAAATTCGCAAACTTTTCAAATTCTTTTGAACAAGTTTATTGACTTATGTCCAAAAAATAAGTTTTGTTTTAACTTTATTTCTAAAAATAAAAACAACTCAAGATTTGTAAATTTAAAATCAGTAATAGAAGCCCATTAAATTATTAGAAGTTTTATCCGAAAGATTTTTAGTAAATTAAAAGAAAGTAAAAAAATAACCTAACAAATTTATTTACTTTGTAATTTAATTCCTTATGGGTGCCTTAAATTAGATTTCCGATAATTTTCACATTTAAAAATATAAAAAAAGTTTTGTCAGAAAATAAATAAGAAATTTACCTAATTAATGAAGAAACTTTTCTTTAAAAATTCTTTTCAATAATAGATTGCGTTCAGAACAAGGTTACGACGGCGATCACGAAGTTAATCCCATTGAAAATAATCTACAAGAAACGATTTCAAATCGCGAAGGTGCGAAAACGAACATGTGATATAACGATATAAGGCCTCAAAAGTGATTCTGATTCTACCGCTCATCAGTCAAGGCCGTCTCAACAAAACGAAACAATATCGTCTTCCACAGCGCGAGTTGGCATCGGAACGTAAGAGAAAGTCCTTGCGTGTATCGCTATATCGCTATATCGTTATATCGTCTTCTTCACTCGACGGCTTAAATCAGATTTCTGATGCATCGCTTGGAATGAAAGTTGCTGTATCGGTTTGCCGATATAGGCGTTAAATCGATATGTCGCGATATATCGATTTATAGCCCAGTCCTAGTCAAGTGCCATTGCCCGGTATACATTTGCACGGTTTACCCTACACTGAGGTTTTTAAAGGTTCAGTGCCAGTGCTCGGTATACATTTGCTCGGTATACCCTACACTGATGTTTTTTAAGGTCAAGTGCCATTGCCCGGTATATATTTCCCTGATACTCCAAACACTGATGTTTCTTCTAATCTATCGTCAATAAGTATTAAAATAACGAATAAATGTAATCTGTCGTCAGTAAGTATTAAAATAACGAATAAATGTAATTATATCCACGAATAAATTAATATCAAATCGGATGACGTTTTGAATTTGTCATTTATGAATGACATTTTGACGAATTGGGGATGTTTTTTATACTTTGCCGGTTTCTCATATGGCAATCTATAGAATGCCCAGGCAATGTGTGAAACATAAATCATTTCATACTTTGCCGGCTAATTTTAGGCATTCTATACAATGCCTAGTCATTCTATACAATGCCTAGTCATTCTATACATTGCCGGATTTCATACTTTGCCGGTAACGTATATATAGGCTACCGTGAATGTTAACTTTCACCGCTGAATGTCAGCAATTGTATATTTGCTTTAGTGAATTTCCGAAATATTTGTTTCATCGGGTTTGATATTAATTTAAGTGTTGATATTACTGATTTATTCGATATTTTAATATCTGCTGAGGATAGATAAGAAAAAATACCAGTTTTCAGAGTACCGGTTAAACGCAAACTGGGCAGTGGCAGTTGACAATAAATAAAAAAAATACTAATGTATGACATACCGGGAAATGTATACCTGATAGTGGCACAGAACCTTAAAAAAACATTGATGTATCAACAACCCCCAATTTCGGTCATTCACAGTGACATGTGTATATCAGTAACCATTTTCAAAGATAATTTTACAAAAAATTTCATCATTTACGCAAATCTCGACTAACTGCTAATTTAATTTTTTTGCCAAAGCATGGCGGCGTAATGCTTAAAATATATATTTTTTTTACTGTTTTCATTCTAAAACATCAAATGAATTGCACAAGCATTCTACCATACCTCAAAACTCTTACATTCTATGAAACGCTCGTTAACGCGAAATAAAATAAATGAAATAAATATTTGTGGACAATTATAACAAACAGTTCATTTAATCATTTTCAAGTTAAAAGAAATAACTATTTAACTACAAACCGCATAAATATTGGGAAAATCATGTTTCTAAGCCCTCTTCAATCGAAAAAAAAAAACCAAACTACATACATACCATCCGCAATAGCATAAACAAAAATATATAAAAACATATCAATATTAATTTAGTTAAATAAAAAGATTTAAATATTTTTTGTTTTCAGATTTGTTAGATACAAAGTGTTTTTTTCTAATTGTAATCCTTCCATTTTTTTCTTAGTTATAGCTTTTCAACAAATTCAAAAGCGCTATCTTCTATTTCATTCAACAACAATCTAAATGGCATAAATCACTTCCTTTCAATACCAGACAGTCTAAAAAATAAATAAAAAATCTGGAATAACTGATGACCATTTATCCGTGTTATCATTCACCAAATACTGTTCTATTCTCCCTTTTTGCAAAAGAAGATTCTCAGCAAGACAAACTTTCGTAAAGAAAAATGAAAAAAGAAAAACTTTGGCGATCAATGGCGCATTCTTGCTAAGCGACAGATTAATCGATAGCAATCTGATTTGGAGAGCAGGTTGCAGATGAATCAAGTCACACGATAACAAGCTCTCTTTTTTCCACCCACCTACGCTTTACCCTCACTTTCTATCGACCCTAGTTCCCCTTTTACTTGGTTTTTTTATCGTTTTGTTCTTATTTTACCTCCGATGGATTATCTTCGATTGATCTCGTTATCGGATGGGAACTCGTTTACAACTAGCAGTTCGTCAATTCCTTGTTTGAACGATATGTTCTTACTACTTTTTGAGCAGCAAAAGATAAAAATGATGTCAGCAGTAGCCTATTTGTCCGAAAGAAAATCCGATTACTTAACTGGAAGGCATGAAATGCAGTTAAACTGTTCCGTGTTTTTATTTACTTTAGTTTCATTTTTTATTCAAAAAAAATATTTGAAATCTTAGAAAATAATTTTAAAGTATTAAACTAATATGCTCAAAGGAATGAAATTACTTCTGTCTATAATAAGGATGTTTAGTGTCAGTAGTTTAGCTTTTAGAACATCGCTTTTTTTCTAATAGGATATTATTTTCCTATGATAATCGGCTTATTGCAAGAACTTCTAAAGTGTCTAAATAATTAAAAAGAATTTTTTTACAGAAGTACAAAAAAAGAAATTGTTCTCTAATTTTTAATGACGTTTTTACAAAACTTTTTTTTTACATCTTCGCAGTCATGATAATTTATTTTAATTTCTTCAACTAAGTTAGCTAAAATGTTAACAAAATTTTTTTGACTGTACCTCCTCATTTGGTTGCATTTTTTTAATAGTGTTCAACAGTTTTCATTAATTAAATGATGAAATCAATTTCGAAAAAGAAATACTTCAATGTGTTAGATGTAATTTTTAAAAAAATTATATTGTACTTTTACTCTAAACTTTAAGAAACGAACTATTCAGTGCGTTTAAGAAAATAATTTTTTGTTACAATAGGATCTTCAGGATCAGTCATTAAATCTGTTATGATTTGAAAAATATATTATCAATTTTATTCCAAGAAATCTTTTGTAATTTATTTCTAAAACATCATGGCATGATATTTTTTTGCCAATTTTTTGGTAAAATTTTAGTTGTTGATGATTTAAAATGTAGGCGAAAACCATTTTTTCACTGTTAAATCTGAATCGATTTCTAAATGATATGAAACTGAATTTAATAAAATGAAAACCATGTCTTTATCAAACATTTATTAAAAAAACAAATCTTATCATATAACACAAAAATCTAACATTTCCAATTGTTTATTTAAATAAAAAGGGAAAGCCATTTAACAAAAAGCAATAAAGCAGCATAAGGCAAAAAATAAACTAAAATTGAAAGATAATACACTAAGAAGATGTAAAGTCAATCCTATCACAATAGGACAAAATGTACTAAGTTTTTAGTTCTACTTGAACACCGAAAAGGACAGTAATTTTTACTAAAGCACTTTTGTTGTCAGTTTGGTAAAATTAAAAATAAAATATTGTTTTATAATAAGTGAAAAAATTTGGTAAATGTGGTAAATTTGCAAAAAAATTTAGCAATTTTATTTAAATTCCTCAGATATCATAGTACTAAACACATATATTCATTTAAGTTTATTTTAAAATTTTGTATTTTATACTTAATGTGTGTTAATAAAAACAATAATTTTGAAAACAGGAATATCCGGTAAACCTGTCCCATAAAAATGAAAAAACACTCATAGAATGGTTTAAATACCATATATTTTGTTTTTTTTGCGAGAATTATTATTTTTTTTACTAAAATAATATTACCATAAGTGTAGGGAAAAATTACCAAAACTTTTTTGCAAAATACCTGAAACCCTTATTAAGCAATATATTCGTATGATAATACCATGCTGCGTATGTCGCTCCTAGTTTCTCTGATTGAACAACATTTGATTTTAAACCATTGAAGAATAAAGCAAAAAAAACGTATCCAATTGAAACGAGTGAACTCATAACCAGGCACAGTTACTCCATAATGATTGATTAAACAAAAGGTCTAAATATCATAAACATTCATAAGGTATTTCAGTACAGTTCAGCATACTTACAAAAAGGAATAATTCAAATTATACTCAGCACCACATATGTATCTGTAACATCCATTGAGTTAGAAGTAATGACTCTATGATCCTTCTTCAAGAAACTTTTATCCCACCATCACTTTAGAGAGGCAAAAAACAGAAAACCTATCATAGAAATACGCACACTTCACAAATCATGATTCATTTAAATAATAATATGGGCTGAAACAGTATTCTTAATTTCATTATTAACTAAATTTAGTATTTTTACACATACGAAATGTTATTAACTAAAAGTGTATTATAAAATGAAAAAAAATACATATAACATCCACCGTTCTTTTTTTAAGTGTTATAAATTCTCTTCTAAGCATAAAACCTTCTTAAAAGATACATCTAGTTTAAACAAACACTGGTTAATAATCAATTAAAAGTTTATTGTAGATAAATGTATCACATAGAAAAATATAGTTTACAAATAAATATTTCATACTAATTCCACTATAAAAGTTCAGAACATTTTAAGTATAACTGCATGTTTTTTATTTCCTCAAACTGATTTTTCAGATAACACATCAAATTTATGAATAAAATATGAAAATATAAATAAGTCATTTTATTTTAAGGATAGAATAAATTCGTACAGTTACATATAGATGCATAAGCATAACAATAAAAGTTAACACGACTAAATACCACTGCTCTAATAAACACCTTGACTAGGAAATAATATAAATTCAGTAATCTTTTGGAGTTCAGAAGATGATTTTTCAACGCGTTTTGCAATGTATGTACAAGTACTTGTATGCGATGAGTATATTTCCACATACCAGTCAATGTTTTGTCTTGTCAGCTGAGATTTATGATATTCTGCTATTCTGAACTCATTTTCAATGAGATGAGGAATCTGTACTCTTTTGTTGGACAAATAGCCATATTATGTCATTACTTTAATTAAGTTAGGTTAATGTAAAATTTGATACTATCTACATTTAGATTTGATCTGTGATTTTTCAATCTAAAGCCTTTTACAACTACCCAAATAAGCTTAAAATAAAAATTCACCTATGTCAGTGCAAATGTAGGCTTTCACTGTTTTAAGATGGTTAAATATTTTAATTTTAGCTTCTTTTTTTCCCAAAAAAATTATTTTTTTAAATATTGTATCATAACTAATGTCTTATAGAGTTTTTGAAATGTATAGTAGAAAAAAAAACACTTTTAGTTAAACACTCGTTCACTTTTCTAAATTGTTTTTTAATTCCTATTTTGACTGACAGTTCTTGAGCGCAGGGTTTTTACGGAAGTCGTCATTTCAGTTAGTTTTTCAGATCAGTGTAATAACAAAAATTAAGAAGTAAAAACTTTTATTCTTGGTTAGAACTAAGAAATTACTAAAATAATACAATATATGAATCAATAGCTCTTTAAAAATACAAACGTTTCTTAAATAACATAACTATCCAAATACAGCATGAGACACAGGTATCTTTTTCTGCTTTAAAGGCAATATCTTCCAAACACGGCTCACTTAAAAACATAAATTTTTCAAATTTGCACTTATTTGCAGTGATTTAAATCTAAGAAAAACAATTATTCGTCATTGAAGTTTCTTTAACTAACGAAACTAAATTTAGATAAATTCTTGTATGTATATATATATATATATATATATATATATATATATATATATATATATATATATATATATATATATATCGCTGTCCTATCTGCATCAAAAGGTTAAAGAACAATACAAAGGAGGATAGAGATTAAAAAAAATTAAAAAAATATCTAATCTTTATTACATTTTGTGACCGGGAGGAACTTCTCATCATTATTCCAAAATTACAAAATTCTATCAAATAAAAATCATAAAAAGGCAGCTTGCACTTTTGCAGACGTACAGATTTTCTACATAGAAATAAACTTTCTTCAAGCACTGTCCATTTAAATGAAGCCGTCAATTATTCCGGATAAAAAATATGCAGAGATGTTCTATGAGCAATTTGATAAGAGTGTTTAAGGACCAAAATATGAGAGATAGTAAAATCTCTGATTACAGCTTTTTCCAAAATTCAACGTAATGTTAGAAAAAACATCGAATGTTAATAATATCAGAAATAAAAATATAAAAACTTTTGGGGTGTTGTTAAACAAGAACCGGTAATCATTTAAAAAATATATATTAAACAAACAACGGCTTTAAAGTTGATACATCATAATAATATTTTAAAGAATGCACATAATGTTTTTAGAAGGAAATGCTTAAAAAAAGGTTGAATTCGTAAAAAAAAGACTTAAAAGGTGTGATGCACCAAGCTTTTTGAATAGCAAGAGAAATTTATGTTTTCGAGAGAATATATATTTGGAAGAAATATTCTTTTAAAAGAGAATGATTTAAAAGGCATTTATTTTTTTGCATTTATGTACATGAACAAATTAAATACAATGTTGCGGTAGCTCATTCTCAACTAATTAAATTCTTTAAATTCTTTATATTAGTTATTAAATTACTACTAATTTAATTCTTTAAATTATTTCAATAGGATATATGAAAAAATTACAAGAAATAATTGAAAAAAACATTACCCAGAAATTGAAGCATTTATTGGAAAAATGCATCATTAAAGTTTTCTGAAAAAACTGTTGATGAAAAGTAAAATCAAAACTATTGGCGCACTTATAGATAGAACAAAGATATGTGCCTTCAGTGCAGAAAGTAATAGGAAAGTTATTTATTAAGTTTTATTATTATTATTTTTATTATTATTTAGAAAACCTTCAGTTTACATTTACTAATACTATAATTATTTTATTTTCAATAAAGCCTTAAATGATTTGTCATATACTAAAATCAGAAACATTGTTTTTCGCTTTGAGATGGGAAATTGCTTTATAACAGAATGCCCTTCAATAGATCAAAATAATGAATCTTATTTTGAGGGGAAATGAAAAGTTTTTCTATTGAAGGAAGTTGGCTAAAAGAGGAGTCATATTAATGCAGAACTTTACGAGGTATTTAAAGGTTGATGAAGAATAAAACGTATTTTCTTTAGAGTGTGCAAGATCATCGTAAGTTATATTCAGATTGTGAGACGTCACGTAACGTAAACGTCGAGTATGTGATATAATTAATCAATGTATGAGTTTTTCATTTACTGCATACATAGTTTGATTAATAATGATATTTGATGTATCCTAAATCCGTTATTTCTAAACTGGAAATTTAAGATACCTGACTCAAATCCGTAGGAATTCATTTCATTTTAATGAAATTAAACCTTACATAATCTAATCAAAGGAAATACTTTTTCAGTTTGTTGGCTAAAACCATTTTGTGAAAATATTTTGGAAAGTCGAAACACCCCGATCAATATTTCTGAGTATTTTTCTGATATTTCTGTATATTTCTGAGTATTGTGAGTTTATATTTCTGAGTATACCATGAGTATTTCTTATATGTGTTGTCAAGTTATAGTAATATTTCTGTAAGCACTGAAAATTAAATATGTGCAATTTAATTGTTTTGAATAAATACTTAATATCAAATCTTATTTAATTTTAGACAGCTCTCCTGACTAAAGTTTAAGCAAACTATGTATTTTCTAGGAAATCTTTTCTAGTACATATTGTCTATAATCATTAATATATATATATAGTATAGCCTTATACTTATTAATGAAATATTATTTCTCATTTATGAATTTGTTGCAATAGATAATAAAACAAACTTCTAATAAAGCATGGCCCTATTTTCTGAAATCATTGAAATAAAAAAAAGTTTATTTTTGGAAAATATTTCTTCAAGAAAAGAGAATTAAAACTATATCCAAAGAATAGATATAGAGGATCATTGTTTAGAAATGAACTGAATTCCGGTACCTTTGATTTGAAATCTATACAAAATTTTGCACTTTTGCGCGTCTCTATAGGACAGTCTATGAATGTTTAGTCCAGTGTAGAGCAGTATGGTTTAAATGTACAGGACACTGAAAAATAAATGAACCACCCTGAATAACTTTTGATACAATAATCGGATCTTCACATTCGAGGACTCAATTGGAATGTTTTTGGGTAGTGCAGGCGATATTTTGAAAATCAGCCACGAACTTCAAGTTAAAAACTCAGACCAATTATATACAAAATTAGAAAAAACGACATTTTTTTAATTTTAATTTCTCAGGAACTATTCGACTGATTTCACTCACCTTTCGTATTTTGCCATATAAAATTACATTCCTTAAGAATATGAAACAAATTGTATATCTTGCAATTCAAAATTGTTCGACTGTTATTAAAAAAAAATAGTACAAAGTACTAAGTTCTCACTAAGAGATAGTTTTTGCAGGGAATTATATTTGGCTAAACGAAGTCAAAACTTTGTGCGGAAAGTTTTCAGTTCGCTGAAAAAATTCTCGAGATATGGCGAAATATGCAAAAAGTGAAATTTACATTAAAAGGTCCAAGCTTCAAAATCAAACTATAGGAACCATATCTCCCGAATTGTGGCCTCCATCTAATATTTTGGGGATCCGAATTCTATATCCGTTCAATAAAGGATATGTTTATTCAGAGAATGTACGATTGTGTGTCCGATTTCTTTAATTAAACCATCGATTGTTTCAAAAATTAAACTATCGTCTAATTATTAAGCCTAATTGAGTCACCCCATTGTAAAATTGAGAGTGAATCCTACAACATGATCATTAGATCAAAAGTTATTCAAAGAAATATTTTTCTTCGCGCGCACTATACATTCATACGTACATAATGCATCAATTCTTCTGCTAGAGAACATATGATCTCTGAAATTATTTTTGTGCTAGTACTAAACAAAAAGCAAATAAATAAATAAAATCCAAATAAATTAAAAGCTTTGATCAGATTCTTATGTACAACCCTTCTTTATTTTTCGAACAACAGAGTCCAAGTTTCAATAAACTAAGCATTTTCAAGAATATATTTCTCACTCAATGCGCCTTCATATTATTCATTGAATCTCATGTATAACTAATTGCATTGACCCCAATACACGCGATCGATAATGAATCAAGCCTCTAATAAAGTATAGTCCCATTTTCTGAAATCATTTCGATTTAAAAAGGAAAAAAAATCTTCTTTTATTTTCAGCAGATCTTTCTTCGAAAAAAAGAAGATTAAGAACTACATCAGAAGAAAAGATTTAAAAGACTAATGCTCTCCATTTTCTTTAAATCTTAGAACATCTGAGAGTTTTCTTCGAATTCTCTTTCGAAGATAGATTTAAGAAGCTGTGATTGAAGTAACTAATGAAATTCGTTCTCTTTAAAAAAAATAGCAAGAGCAATTTTTTTCCATGATTGTATTTTAATTCAATCAATTAGCTGCGAGAAACAAATGGTCATGTTACGATTTTCAATTTACATTTTAGAATTTTTTTTTCATTTAAGTTATAATGATGATAAAATTTAAAAATTAAGCTAAGTCATTTATTTTCATTTTTTTAAGCTAAATGACGATTTAATGATTGAAATAAATTTTTATGTTCCCATAATTAATAGTCCTTAATGACGTTTTGAAATATAACTATACAAACAGATAAGTCGGAAAACTGAAACAATTCGCTTCAACTCCATTAATCATACAAATTAACTATTTAAGGGAATTTAAATTAATTTTAAATGTCTTCTCATTTCCCAATAAAGAAAAAGAATAAGCTTTCCAGGCTTAGAATCACCACGTACTGAAGAGCAGTGATTGTTACAGAAAGACATGGGTGACGTATATTTCGTTTGTAATGTTCCTAAAAACACAATTTCTTCCTAATTCTCAAATATACAATTTAAACATATTTTAAAACGAGCTCAAACTTGAAATTATTAATTTACTGTATTAGAGATTCACGGTGTGAATGCACAAAGATATATTTTTTTAATTTATGCTGTTCTGTTTTTAAATTTTGTTGCAAACCACTATCCACAAGCATTTGTATCATTACCTCGACTAAAACATGCTGTAAATTTCATAGTTTCAAAACTATTTAAACTTTTGACATTATTTCTCACATTATAGGACTGAGTTACATATATTAACTCGATTGCAGACATAAGATAAGTTACAATTACTTATTAATATTCTCTACACTTTTAAACATTTGTCAACAATTTGCAAGTGAACAGTTTACCTATGAGTAACCCAAAATATGGACTTTCTCCCTAGGCTAATGATACAGAAGAAGTTGTATACAGAATTTCTAACAAAAAATAGCAATTCTAATTAAACTAAATTATTGATTAATTTTATTGGCTAATCAAACTAGAATATACGGTAATGAAAACACTAATTTGTAATTTACGGTATATGGATTACCAAAAATCCTTCTTTTCAAAATTATAGTTCTTATTACTATTGTTGTACTACTGTGTAATTCCTATTAATACACATATAAAAATGTAAAACTGAAAAGTAAATTTAACTAAATAAATCTTTTTTATGTCATTCTGTAAGATATTATGAGAAAATTACCAAATTTTAATATGTTTATCATATTTTGTCACATATTATACTACTGTTGTACTACTGTGTAGTTTTTATTAATACACATATAGTAAAAAATGTAAAACTGAAAAGTAAATTTAACTAAATAAATCTTTTTTATGTCATTCTGTAAGATATTATGAGAAAATTATCAAATTTTAATATGTTTATCATATTTTGTCACATATTATAAAACCATATTTTATTATTAATTCCCCCAAAGTCTTTACCAATGCATTTCACTAAAAATTACTGAGATTTTTTGCGTTCTCATGCAACCAAAACACGTTAAATTTTACCATATCCTGGAAGTTTTAACCATACAATGTTTCTCATTGCGAAAATTAAGGATCCTTGCCAAAATTTTCAAATGTTTCATTTTTACCTTATTTCTGTAGGTCAATGTTTTTAAGAACCGTCATTTTATCATATAAAGATAATATGCAAGCAACTCACGCAAATAATAAATTTTTTTTGTTCATTCAACTGAAAAAACTAAATAAACACATTAGCAGTTTATTATTTGCTCATATAATTTTGCAAAATAAAAAATTATATTCATATAAAGTAAATTGTGAGTAAAACGCAATTGATCAAAACTTTTCTTATAGATAGATCTTATACAAGAGGATTTCTGATTTTGTACATATAGTAAACTTCTAAGTACCGCTAATTCATCAATTAAAATAGATGTACTCAAAGTAGGTAAAGCAAGTTTTGTAAATATAATTAATAGTATTTATTCATCTTTTTTATAAACAATGCAGAAAATTTTATTCTGGAAGAACCCACTCAGTAAGGAGCAGGAATTTAAAATTATATTTAAAATAATAATAATTGAAACAAATATAAAATAAAATTAGTTATTTAAGCTATTTCAAAAGATTTTTTTTCGTATTTACGTTTAATAACTATTATTGTAATATCTAATCCGAATATAATCGAATCTAAGCCTAATCAAATTTAGTCAGTTCTATGTTATTCTATCTATGTTTCTGCATAAAAACTTGTTTCAATTATTTATTAAGCTAAAATAAAAAACAAAAAAATCAGTATTATCTGAAACTAACTTACTGAGAAAGCGTTCTATAAGTCTCTTAAAATGATTTCAAAATTTACATTTTGCTCAGATAATGTATTGCTATGCACGAATTATTAAATATTTAATTGAAAGCTTTAAGTTCTGGTCAATGTGTATTTAAGTAAAAGTTTTCGATTTTTGAAACGAAAAATCTATTTATTAATAATTTAAAATCCTGAATGATAATCGTATTTTAGCACTTCGCTTTTATTTCTTAATTTCAAGTAAACTTTTCGAATTTTTAAGAAAGTGAAATGCTTTCATTTTAATTTGTAGCCATGTCTTTCCAAATGATTTCATAAAAAATAACTTTATTTATTTATTTATGTATCTTCTTCTTTCTGAATTTGATATTTACTAGTTTTGGATTAAACTGAAACAACTTTTAATTTAGCTCACCCAGCATTTAATTTAGCTTACTGAATTCTTACAAGTTAAAAAAAAATCTGTTATACTGAATATATGTTATACTGAATTCCTAGTTGATGAAAAAATCGAAAATATTGTCTGCTTGATTGACAGCATAAACTAGTTTATTTTACAGAAAAGTACCGTTGTTTGAAAACAGACACCTGCTTTTAAGCAGATAACTGCAGTTATTTCAACAAATCCTGTCATTGTAACAGAAATGCTGTAAAATTAATATGTTAACATTGAGGTCAATGCCAGAGGGGAGCAGCATTCTGACCAGATGGTAATGAGAATCGAATCTGCATAGGGAGGGGAGCTATCTGTCTTCTGAGGTACCAGAACCTTAGTGACGCAGTATGAAGAACAATCTCAAACTGTTTTTATCTTGAAAATTTTACTTATCAAAATAATATTTATGCGTAAAAACATTTAAAACTATAGCCGCCCACCCGTATAAAATTGTCTGACAAATTAACTTACAAAGAAATTGTATATAAAAAAGTATAATAATCAATCTGATAAAATATCAATCTGGTAAAAAAATTCCGAATGATAGTTTTATTTAAACGATGGTCAAACCATAAAACATCTGCTAAAAAAATAGCAAGTATAGAAAATAATCGTAAAATGATTTGAAAAAAGATAAAGTTATCGTACGGTAATTAAAGGAAAAAATGGCAAAAATTAGAATTCAAATTGACGGTTTTAATCCGTTTATGATTAAGACAAGAAACAGAGAAGAACCGTTTTGTCAACAAAACACCACTAAACCGTCAAGTATACCAAGGAATTCTGTGAAAAAAGAAATTTTTAGCGTGAGTGGGTAACGTATGAAAATAGAAAAAAATCTGTATTTTTCTTTTATCAATCTTTCTATGAAAAATATATTCTTTTTTTCCTTCGGTAGAATTTGCAGTTATTTTTTAAAGTGTACACACTATGTGTTTATTTTCAAGAAATGAACAGGGAATGAAAACAAAATCAAATTGAAGTGATTTCCATTTGGAGAAAAACCTTATTCAGCAAATAAGCAATATACATCAACAAAATTACATCAAATTTCAGAAAATCAAAAATGTGAAGTTAAGATAAACTTAACAACTCAATTATGCACGAGATATTTTAATTCCCTTAAAAAGGAAAAGCAACTAACAAATATATATTTATACACATATTTTTTTATTAAGGAACTTTAACAGTTACCTTAAAATGTTTTTGCAGAAGATATTGCAAAGATTTAGAACACTATTTGTTAGCCTTCTACCCGAGCTTATAAAATTAATGGCCACTTTAGATAAAGTTGATACTTTACTTTTCGCAACCAAAGGTACTCCCTATTGACATATTTATGAGCTACCATATTTTATTTTAGTCATATTTCTAGACACCTTGCGTAATTTCATATCCCTATAACTTATAAATATATCGAAAAATAAATTTAAATTCATTTTGTACTTATTATCGTTTCATATGACTGAGTGAAGAGTTTTTAAGTAATTTTGTTTGCTGTCTTAATGGGTTTAGGTTTCTACTTAGGTTCAATGATCTTTTTTATAAAATAAGTTCTATTCTATTATTTGTGATTAAGGTTTCATTCAATGGAACGCGTAAATTATGAATTTTAAACAAAGTTGCATTTGATAGTTTTACTTCTTAAACATTTTCTGTTTTTTTCCCTTAACGTCAATAACATAGGGTTATTTTTTCACGAAGTGGTTTAAATAATTGGGAAAAAAAGTTCAGCAGGACAAATTCTGTTTTAAAAATAATTTTTGTTATGGTTATGTTATATTTTTGTTTTAATTTTGTTATAGTAATAATTTTTGTTGTCAATTACAATAATAAATAGTTATTTTAGAAGTAATAGGCATGCATACAGTTGGTTAAAAAAATGATATCAAAATATAGTTTTACAAGAGCTTAATAACTAAATTTATATTAATTTTAATTGTTCTAATTACAGCGCATGTACAGTGCTCAAATATGGACCATTCCGAATAACTTTTGATCTTATGATCGGATCTTCACGTTCTAGGACTCAATCTTAATGGATGGCCTTAAATATGCTATTTAATAAGTGCAGACGATATTTAAAGTTACGAAATCAGGCATAAAAACGTACTTTCTCTAAATTAACATCTCTCTTTTTTTTGACGCATTCGGATTTCTGACCCCCAAAATATATGGGTTAGCCGCTATCTGGGAATTCTGGTCCCAATAGTTTGGTCAGTAGAGCGTTCCACAGATTAGACCCCTTAATGTTAATTTTATTTTTTTGCATATTTTGGTATGTCTCGAGAACTTTTTGAATTAATTGAAGCATTTTTGCACACAATTATAAAACTCGTTTATCCAAAGATATTTCCACACAAAAAATAACGATTAGCAAATATTTATTATTATAATTAATAATGGTCGAAAAATTTTAATTGCATAACTTTGAAGAATATGATTTTACATGACAAAATACGAAATTGTGCAAACTGGCTTGAATGGTTTTTGAGGAATTGAGAAATTACTTATTAAGAGAAAGTACGTTTTTGTGCCTGATTTCGTAGCTTAATGAATTATTGTCTGCACTCATTAATTAGCATATTTGAGGTCAAATCCTCGATGACAGCTTTCTCGTAAATTTGAGCGGGTGCTTATATAATTTAATTAAATACGTAAATACATAAACAATCCCATCCGAAATTGTGATTTTAAATACGCAAATAAGTATTTTTCAGACTATTTAAATGCATCGCAAGATATCAATTTCAAAGTTGTAGGGAATACTAATATTTTTTTTTTTCATTTATTACAAAGCAAATGAATCTAAGCTACAAATATACAATATTTCTTCCATTTGAAATGGAGAATGTCGTTTTATAATTTAAATTCAAAAGAAGATTACATACTCTAGATATGAGGAATTAAAATCTACAGACAGTTAATATTTTACTTTAATTTTAATTTTTAGAATATTGGTATAAAATGTATAGGGCAGCTTCTTTACAAAAGTCTAAAAATTCAGAAAACTCCATTTTAATTGTTTTTATTGTTATATGAAATGCTAAATTAGTAGCATATTTATTTAGACTTGCTCTATTTAATTTAAGGAACAAATTCTGAAGATTTTTAAGTTTATGAAATGATTTTTTTACATCATATGACACATTTATAAAAGTGAAAAGCATTCATTTTATTTTATCTCTTTTATTAAAAACATCCTTATTAAAAAAACGACGACATGCATTTGCTTATACCAAATGCATATGTACATACCTCTGTTACATATTATTTTAGATATAAAAAAACATGCTTTGATTTCAGATATACACTGTAAGAAATTTCAAGGAAAAAATGGTTAAATAACAATTTATTCCACAGTTAATTTACTATATTCAAACAAAACAGTCAAATAACCATAAATAAGTTGATATTTAACCTGTTAACTATGAGAGAAACCTCGTATTAATAGCTTTCACCTAAAACGGTTAACCAACCAGAATTTTATCGCACCAATTAGGCCTACTTAAGGAAGTCAATTAGAACCTTGCTGATTTTTTCATGCTGTAGGCAAGAGGGATAAACTATCAATCTCATGATTGAAGGAATGGGAGTTTGATTCTCAATATTGAAACCACAATATTCCCTCATTTTTTTCAACACGTAAGCAGTTTCCAGTGTCCTGCACTCTCCAATTTGTAACACTGGACTATTAAATAGGATACTCTCATTCACTCATAGATGGCAGCACCATAAAGTTGCTAGTTTTTCATATGTCTTACGATAAGTATGACATCTAGAAAAGACTAATAAACCGAATTCCGCTGTTCATTTAATAAAACACGACTCAGCCACAACTTAACTCCAATGACCATTACCTAACAAAAGCGTTGCTTCCAATGTCCAGTGAAATTTCTTTTTTACTATTTTGAAACCATGCTAGTTATAAATGGTAAAAAACTCCTTGAAGTTTTGCAATCATAGTTTTTTAACCATTCCAGTATGCGGTTTCAAATCCGTAAAGGTAAAAAATTTTCCTTACCGTGAACTTTATGAATAATTTGATAGGTAGACTGATGCCGGATGTTTCACCGTAATTTTAGAATGAAAGTTCTAACAGTGTAAAATATAAATAAATAATGAAAATGAAACACCTGAAACATGAACAAATATAATTTATATAGTGTTAATATATTATAATTCAAGGTTTAACCATGGGCTGCTTTATAAAAACTTTAAATGAAATAAAGCAACAAACATAACAAACATTTAATTTTCTTTTACGTATTTTTTTTTTTTTTTTTTTTTTTTTTTGATAATTTAATCAGTTCCTATAAGTTTAAATAAAGTAAAATAAAATATAATTTTCGTCGTTTTTCATTTTCAGTGAATATCAATAAAATAAATTTCTTTCATTTAAAATGCATTCTCTTTTATTAAAAAGAGTAAAATATGTTGATTTTATGATATAAAGAAAAATACATTGCTCTTAAGATTTGTAAAGAAAAAAACAACAGTCCTGTTGATTAGAAATAATGAAGTTTTTTTTATCTGGTAAAATAAATTAAAACATTTAGAACATTTTTAATTCACTTTAAGCATTTTATTCTTGTTTATTTGATAATTAAAACCTTCAAAAGGGAAACTTAAATTCTTAACAAGGGGACAGAAGTTCGCAATTAACTGAATTACTTTTTAAAATTACATCTTAAAAGTATTAAAGAGAATTTCCTTTACACCAAAAATTAATTAAGCTGCATAGAAAGTATTTTTATTTGTTTTCTAATCTTTGTTTGAATGTATTTTTATGTTTTGTAGTAAAGTATTTGCTTAAAAAACTAGTTTTTATAAAAAGCCTATTTTCTATTGGCTTAGCAAATTTAATCCTGTTGTTATGCAAATTAATTTAATTGTGAAATCCGAAAGCAATAAATTGTTTTCCTTGTTGCTATGTTCGACACTTTACATTTAAATGCATTTTTCCTTGTAGTTACAATTGACATTTCTTCGAATTTATTTTGCTATTTGAAAAAAAAAATTCTAGTATTTTTAACCATAATTTTTATGTTCTTTCTTCAAATGCATATGTTAAATTGTGCATATTTATCTACGGTGAATTATGTTTTTTATCCATTTCACAACCTTAAATTAAAATTCTTAAGTTAATAATTAATTATTAAGCTTACAAATAACTTTATGACTTGCAAAATATGATAATACGTTTGACATTATAAAATTAAATTTCTAATTAAAAATTAAGATAAAATTTTATATAACGAGTGATAAATGACGAGTAAAATATAAAATTATCACAGGAAAATGTAATCACATCTTAAGCTGATTATACCGAAAAAGACATATAAATTATTTCTTAAAATTAAATTAAATTTATATTTCAGCAAAATCTTTTTTTATGAGTATATTCGCGTAAGCAGAATATATTAATTCCATGCATTGAAAACCTTTTTACAACAGTAAAAACATTTATATAAACATTAAAGAATCGCTGAAATCTCAACAGAAATGCTTACTTTATTTTGGCTACAAAAATATTCGCTAGAATATTATTATTGTGTAATTTCACACCGATAATTTATTTTAAACTCATAATTATTATAAAATATGAAAAGTTCTAGACAACGTAATGGATAATTACATTTTCAAAAGATTCTGCAGGATGCAAACTTAATGTGATAACAGATTGAACCACGTTGTCAAATTTTTAGAATTTGATTTAGAGATACTGTGATTTACTTTAAACCTTTAATTGGTTCAATACAACACCTTTTTAAGATTCATACAACATAACATGGTATCATAATTCCTGACATCTATATCATAATTCACGGCATATATTTTGAATTAATGCTGAGACTCATTTTTTTAGAGTTTTGGCAACTTCTTACAAAATCCAATTTCAGCAAGTTTGATCTCTTGCCAATACCTAGTATCATCAACGCCCAGCAAATGCTAGTTGTTTTGATCATGCAGAATGCGTGTTATCAATGAAAGACCATAATTTATCTTACCTTATGTCTAAACAACAACACTTAAATCAAATTATTACAATTTTTATTTTAATATATTATTGGTGTTGACCAACTGCCTAATTATATAGTGCACACGGTGCGCCTTAACTAAAATTAAATAAAATGCTCTTACACCTAGAAAATTAGAAGAGATTCTGAATTTACAATGCTCTTAGACAATAAAAATCTAAAAATTAAAATAATCTGTGGAGAGATTTAAAAAAAAATCCACTTTGAAAATTTTTGCTCACGAAGTACGATATTTCAAAAATGTTAGCATCATTTTATACTAATAAATAGAAAAAAAACATATTTGTATTAAATATTCATAATAACCGTTTATATTAAATTTTATAATTATTAGAAGTTTTTTAATTGTTAATTATAGTCGATGAACCACTATTTAAAAAACAAAAATAATAAAAACTTAAATCGACTTTTGCGACGCAAGCTGTGTGACTTTAAAAATAGCAGCTTCCATTCGTGTGTGTACACGAAGTAGAAAAGCAATTGAACCAGGATAAAAAACAAAACTTAATATCACAGCTCATTCTGTTGACGATTATTTTGATTTTAAGAAATTTCCTTTCATTTGTATAAAAGGCGATGAAGTCTCGGATGCTCCTGCACTTGGAGTTAACTGCGAAGATGTTCCTGCTTTTGTTCAGTATGTGAAAAATAAACGAGATGTACTGGATGTTCACTTAAAAATGGGTATTAATGGAGGAGGTGGATTTTTAAAAATATGTATTTCTGTACAATCAAATGAGTTGGACATCGAGTGCAGTGGTAAGCGTGCTAAGCATGATGATGGGATAGCTGCAAGGAAATTTAAGGATTCTGGAGTTAAACGACTATTCATTATAGCAGCCGTTCCGAATGCACAAGAAAATTATAAGAATGTGGATCAACTAATTTCAACGTTGAATATAAGTCCTTTCCACGGCACAATTGCAACCGATTTGAAGTTAACGGATATCTTAGCAGGTATAATGTCGCACAGCAGCGCATACCCATGCACTTATTGTTATGCCAAGAAAGATGAGCTAAGCAGCTGTGGCGAATTGAGATCCCCCGAAAATGTTTCATCGTATTATACAAGTTGGCTGACTGAAGGAAAAGGTTCAAAAAACAAAACGAAAGATTATTTCATTTGCATTCATCCTCCGCTAATTGCAACTATTGGAGGCAAAACATTCTTAGACATTATTCCACCACCAGAATTACACCTTATGCTTGGTGTTGTTAACACTGTTTTTACGCATATGTTGAAAGAGTGTGAAAATGAATCGCTGACATGGGCAAAAGCTTGTCACGTTCAGCGTGAAATCAGTCAAAGATGTTCTGGGTTTAAAGGAAATGCATGCAAAACACTTTTGGATAAAGAAGAACTTCTACACCAGTTTAAAAATCTAGCAATACTGAAGTACGTTAAAGTATTTGACGACTTCGAAAAAGTGGTTTCTGCATGCTTCGGAAATAATCTTGACCAAAATTACAAAGCATGTACAGAAGCTTTCAAAAAGAGCTACATGGACTTAGGTGTCAACGTTACAACAAAGGTTCATGCAGTTTTTTTCCACATTGAACAGTTCTGTGAAAAAAACGGTGAAGGATTAGCATTTTTTGGGAGCAGGCGATGGAGTCCGTACATTTTGATTTCTTAAAGTCTTCCTGGGAAATTAATAAGGTTGCTGCAAATCTCCCGGATTATTCTAAACACCTTTCGAGAGCTGTTTGTAGATATAATGCTTTACATGTTTAAAATGATGTAATTATAATTAAATTATGTTACATTTTCATATTTTATCAGCAGTAAAATGCTTAAATAATAAAAGTTTAATAGAATTACAACTGAAAAATCATTTTTTTCCTTTCTATTGATATAAAACAACGTCAGCTTTTCCAAAATATCATACTTCGTGCGCAAAAATGTTCGAAGTGGATTTTTTTTTAAATCTCTCCACAGATTATTTTGATTTTTTGATTTTTATTATCTGTTAACATTGTAAATTCAGAATCTCTTCTAATTTTCTAGGTGTAAGAACATTTTATTTAACTTTGGTTAAGGCGCACCGTGTGCACAGAGAAAATCCAATAAAACTACTGTATTGTATGGGAATGGCATTTCTGGCAAAGAAAGCGTTATTCAGTTTAATAAAATCAAAATATACGGTGTATTCAAACAATTCCATTGGTCACTTTTTTGTTTGTGCGAAACTGTATACCGTAAATCATTGTTTTTAAAATTATATTTCTTATTACCCAACATTTTGTAAGAAATACAAACCAGAAAGCAACTTCAAATGAATATATAGTTTTGAAGCCATGTTTTAAAGTATCATTTTAAAGGTACCACATTTTCCAAATTTTATCCCATATTCTAAAACTATACGTTATTGTTAATTTTACCAAAGCACTGGACTTTTTAGTGTCTTAAAGAACTAGAAACATGGCAATTTTTACCATATTCTAGCAGTTTTGAATATGCATTTTTTTCAGTGGCTATGCAACTCCTTAGCCAGTAATTTTAAAACTAACTTAGAAGTCGAATAAACTCCTGAAACCAGAAATTTAAACAAAATTCTGGCTGGTATACTTTTTGAGAAAAGCTTATCTACATTTGAGGAAACAAAAACAAATATCATGGTAAGACCAATGTAATATTGACAATCTTATCCTATTCTATGCTTGGATGACACTGGTTTGATTAATGTGTATCATTTATCAAAAAGTAACATTACACTCACAAACGCATTGATTGATGTACATGATTAACGGATAAAGCATATTTGAGTAGAAAAATTATTTATTAGAATCTTATTTAAAATTAACAGAGTATGATAATAATGATCATTTAATGGATCATAAAAAATTAAGTTTTAATCTAATGTACTTGAAATTTATTTAAAATTTCAAATGCAATTGGATTTGATTATCCTTATGTGTCTCTTTGCTTTATGTCAAATATTTCCTTGTCATTTCAGAAATCTGCGAAAAAAATGTTTTTTTTTAAATTAAATTTATTTAATACGAACTTTTCCTAAGTATTTCAATGTCTTTTAATCTTTAAATAAAATGCTCTCAATTTTTTTTATGTGATACGAGTAATAAATTTTAACCACAATTTACCCGAGGGAAATAAATATTTAGCCTTAAATTTCAACAGAATTTATTGCTTTTGAGATGATTGCGCTCCTCTTGTCTAAAAGCTTAAGTTTAAGTTTTCGTTTAGCAGTAAAATAAGTCATTTCCGAAGATTTAGCACCACTAGAGTTTGTCACAGTAACCCAAGAGACAGAAAACTCCTGTCTTTCTCATCAAATTGAGAAGAGTTTGATTTAGCGGTTTTGTTGAAAATCAACTTCAGAAAAAAAAATGAATGAAACAGTTTTGGTCTGCACCTTGTACTTCTTGGATATCTACAAAAAAAGATAAAAATGAATCAAATACGGAATCTTGGGAATTCTTCGGACAAATACAGATAACAATATCTGTATTTATATTTATCTGTATCTTTAATTTTCGAAGAAAGAATGAAGAAGTTCTTGACTGGATCTTGAATTTCAGGGATATCTAAAAGAAATAAAGAAATGTACTAAATAACAAATCTAAGAAATTCTTCTGTTGCCAGTCAAACATAGATCACTCAATTCAAAATTTTTATTTTATTAATTTTAGCAATTGAAGTTCACTCTTTTTCGAGTCTTATTTATTACTCTTGTCAAGATCAAGTGGTTTTCACTTACTGTAGTGGGGGTAATAAGAATTATTGAAAGAAGGTTACACCTTAAATGAGCGAAAAGATAAAAAAGAAAAGCACTGATAAAAGACCTTAGAATTTAGAACAAATAATTTTTAAGTATAATGTAGAAGCAAAGCGAGTGACGTCAGATACGTCTGATCACATTAGTTTAAAAAACAATAAATACTTAAGTTAAAAAATAAAAAAAAATCTTACTCATCCATATTAAAGCAAAATCAAGGACATAAAAAAATGATCACAGGAGAATTTTTTTACAAACAAAAAATAAAACATTTATTTTAACCTTCATTGTTGAAACAAAACAAAAAACACACATCAGCATATCCAAAACGAGAGTGTATTTTTTTTTCCAATGTGCTGCACAATCGGTCTTGCCGATGAGCAGACCTAGTGCGTTCTCCAGAGGTGGTATCCACTCTTTCAGGACCACCACAATGAGTGAGATACCATTGGCCATGATAATTTGGACGTCTAGTTTCTGCCACACTAGATGGCAGCACCGAGACTCTATTTGGTTGCTAAAGTGCACTAGGACGAGGGAGTATGTACACCACCAAGTATGTAGGAAGAATTCAGAGAGAGGAAATGAAATTAGTGAGGACAAAAATTTACTGAGTGTTAGCACTGTGACATCAGTCTTTCCTTTTATGTTAGCTGCGTTGGTGTCGAAAACAAGAATGGTTGGCTAGGGAAAACAACTGTGCATCCAAGGAGTGCTTACAAATTAATTTAAACAAGTCAAATTTGGCAAGAAAAGGTAAAACTAATGCCCAAATTGGGTTTGCCGAGCAGGTGACGCAGGACGAAAAAGAATGTTCTGGAAACCTCAGTTTTTTACAGACAAAGGATTAAATTTACCTAAAGGTCAGAAATGCATAGCTAGTTTTTACATTCTTGGGGGAGTTGTTGACGGCTAAATTATAGAGTCTTAAACAGGTGATGAAAAAATTCTTATACACAAAGGAACATACAGTTGTTTCCATGAGAAAAGGGTATTTGCTTTAAGATGGTAACAATACAAAGGCAACATCAGAAGAAATCATTAACAAACAAGAAAATGCTTTGAAAAGAAGTTTGGAAATAAAATATGAATATTGGTACCCTTTTTTTTCATCACAATTAAATTAAGGACTAACCCACAGTGATATTAGCCATTCAAAATAAAATAAATATTCTTATATACAATTATTTAAATCATAAACAATTCTTTAAAATATTTTACCCCAATATTGAGGAAGCAACATATAAAACAAATAGTTTAGTTGACACACAAACTAATTCAACATTGATTACATAAACTTACATTAAAGAGGTAATAATTAAATCACAATCACTATTTCTAGTTAAAAATTAGTAATTTAACAAAAGTATACCATATCAAAGCAACAATGATATTTACTACCAAATATTTAACAAAATTATATTATTTTGCCAAGGATGTAAGCAATAAAATATTTTTATGTTATAAACAAATATTCATATGTGGTATACAGTACCGCACTTATATTTATCTTTTACAACATTGACTGATTTTACATATTTTTAAAATTTCTACAACAGTTTAGGATTTAATTTGCAGTTATTCTACAAATCTTTAACTTTGTTAATACATCTATTTTTATTTTCTCATATTCTGCTGCACTTAAGCTGTTAATAAACTATTCAAAATTGTGAAAGAGAATTTGTGTATATTTAGAGAAAAAATATATTATTCTACTGAATACTGAATCAAAAAGTATATAAAAAAGGACTATTTAACTCCTGAAATTAAGAGAATCTTCTTACTAAGATTTTAAAATAACCTATTGCATACACTTTGGTACATTTTTTGATGCATTGTTTTACCTCATTAGTAGAAATAAAAAAGAGAGTAATAAAAAAGAGTAATAAAAAAGAGAATTTTTTTTTAAGATCATACTTTCGAATATAACTTTTATGCCAAACCCTCAAACAATTTTTAGAGTATTTTTCTTTAATTGTATTGAAATTGATTCATTGTTTCAATTGTTTTCAATTCAATTGTATTTTTAGCACTAGGATATAAAGAAGATTTGCACAAATTACGGATTGTTGTATATATATTTATATACAGTGGAACCCACTTAAGAAGTTTTTTAAGGGAGTGGAAAGAAATGATATATTAAATGGGAAAACTTCTCATACGGTGAAGGTTAAAAATACGCAAATTAAAAACTACAAATTTTTAAAATTGTATAACTTATATTACAGAATCAGCATAATGGAATAAATATTTAATTCTACTATTCATTTGAAACAAATATAGCTAGCAAATAAAAACAAAGTTACCTACCTTCAGAAACATTCAAAGTTCAAGCCCTTTCAAATTTTTCTACATAAATACAAGAAACTTCAAAATATTTCTAAGTACAAACACCTTCTGAATTTTTCAAAGTCCATTCAGTTTCAAAAAGTCCAAGACATTTTTAAGTCCAAAAACCTCAAAAAATTTCCAATTACCTAAAACTTCCAAAGGATTTTGTAAATATTAATTATTTCAGAAATTTTCTAGATGCAAACAACTTCAGAATTTTTTAAATTTAAAGCAGCTTCAAATATTTTAAAATTTTAAAATGCTTCAAGATCGATATATATTCTTCCAACGATGCAGTTAAATTAGCGGTATTTTGGATTCCAATCATTATCGAAAATCATTTGTTTCTTCATCTGACATTTCGTCTTCAGCTTCAAAGTCATACCCCTCAATTGTATCTCCATCATTGAATCCAGTTTTTTGAAAACAGTTAGCAACTCAAGATAGGGTTATTAATTCTCATGTCGATACAATAAACTCAATCACTTGTAAATATTAACTCTCTTGTATTTTCAAGTATTTCCAGCATCCGTTTTACAGGTCGCATTTTATAACGCTGCTTAAGCACTTACACGCCACTATAACTCTCTGATCCATCGGTTGTAGAACTGAGATAGAGTTTTGGTGGTAAAAACTGCAACCTGATATTAGTGTACTTATTCTCTTTGGAATGAGCAGCGCAGTTGTCGTCGAAGATTATGGTGTTTCGTTTTTCTTTCCGAATCTTACGGTTCAACTTTTTCAAATAGGTGTCAAAAATTGCAATATTCATTAGGATATTTGATTACTATCATGATCACAAGGCTGTGACTTTACATTTTGAAAGCATCTGGGATTTTTGGATTTACCAATAACTAAAATTGGTTATTTTTTTGTTCCGCTCATACTGGCCCAGCTGAATTTGTCAAAAATTATTTACTATTTTTTCCTCCGTGGCAGTGTTCACCTTTAAAGGCATGTTTAATCGGATAAAAGCTTGAAAAGCAGTCCTCATTCATCCATGTTAAAAATGTCCTTTGGTTGATAACCTGAAATAAATTCAGGTAATTTAACTTTCCATTCTTCAACTTCTTGTAAATCAACGCTGATTCAATCTCCTTCAGTTGTTTTATAAACTAATCTAGCTTATTTTTTCATCCGATCATCCATTGGAAGGTGTGAAATCAACGTTCAGTTTTTTCTGCAATCTCTAAGGCTTTCCCTCTAAGAAAGGTTCTGTTGACAGGAATGCTCGCAGATCTTGCTTGAAACCATATCATTAGTTTTTCTTCAATATTTTCATATTTTCCTCATTTCCTTTTTTTTCTTTTCAGGGATGCATAGGGTGCAAGAAATAAGAAGTGTTTAAGATTATGTCTTCCTTCGCAACAATGCCCTTTAACGTAGAGCGGGGAGATTTAAATTTTTCGCTATTTGAATCCTTATTAATTAAGAATAGCTGAAAACAGCTTTAAAATTTTTTACTTTATCCTAAATAGATAGTGCTTTACGATTAATGCCTTTAGAGAATATTTTTAAAAAAAATCTTATTTTTTTCTACTGTATTTCAGATAAAAATCGAAATGAACCTTCACACTAAGAAATTTTACAACGAAATGCTGCAAAATTTTTAGATATTACTTTCGCATCAGTCATTGAAAGGGTGAAAACAGCAGTGTTGTGCATGAGTCATCAGGCTTCCCGATTTTCGTATATGATGGACACAATGTCCAAGTGATTCCCTACATTCTTATCAGTTTCATTATTCATCTAACACATTCCTTTGTTCACACCTGTTCTCGATGAATCACCTTCTTTTGTGTAATAGAGAAGCAATAAAGGTCAGTGGTCTATGTTAATTTCGCATAGTTACCGTACCTTTTTCTGTGACGGAAGGGTAAAACTAGATAAGGCATTTTTAATAAAAGATAAAGGAAAAAAAAATGAAGAAAATTAGAAGTGCGTGAAAACTTTATAGGCTAGCAATTTTTGTATTCGAAAAGTATTAAAGCAATATCAGGCTAAGTACTGGACTTCCATCAACACTTATAAACAAACAACGACAATAAAAAATAAATAAAAAAAGGTGGGGGATGAGTCAGCCAACTTAATTACTAATTTCGAATAAGTCACCACCATTTATGATTTTGGTAAGTTTTATAATTCACATTTCACCAAAGCACTGCCTCAACTACCACTCATACTGAAAATAGGTAAAACACACAACCCAACATAAACAGGACATACATACCCCACAATCAACCACAGACTGGATCACAATAGCAGCCAACGTGGTTGATCACCACTCACGCCTCACCACTGACCCTGCTCGTATTCCCTGGGGTCAGGCAGTGATTCCGGAGCACCCGTGATGGCCATTTATGTTAAATGAAAAAATAAAAAAAATACCTGTGACGCGAGTAGCTATTTTATATTGTACTGTTATTGTTGATGTCCATCCTTTGAGTCTGTAATGTAACGCTGCTAGTCAATCAATGTAAAATTACTAATTAACATCTGATGTGATAGTTTTAACAGTAGGCTATTCAAGATCTAGGTGTCGGCTCAAACTAGACACACAACGTTTCTCCCAATCATCTTTAATCTGGATAAACACTAAGTGCAGCACTCTGTGACTATCTCAATGTGCAAACTAAACAATATGGACACAATTAGGTTAAATAAATAAAACACCAACATAGGATACACAATCAATTAGCGCTAACTTAAGATTCTAATCTTGTTCTAAGGCAGTAAGCCGAATTAGATGAGTTTGTTTCTCATGATACTAATTTTTCAAATTCAATAGTTTACAGGCGATAAACAATACCATGATGGAACCACTAGAAGATCTTGGTAAACACCAAACCCATTATCTAACCAATGTAACGATGGTTTGACAGATTAACATCCAATTATGACAAATGATTTCCATTTACTGCCATAATCAACTATATAATCAACTAATACTCCCCATGTAGCTGGTCCACAGGTGAGGTGCAACAATAATTCTGTTAAATTGTCGCTTCAAGGCCGGGATAGCCTGGTCGGTGGGGTGCCGGGCCCAAGTCTAAGTGTTCGTGGGTTCGGTCCCCGCCGGTCAAAGAATCTCCGTGTAGTAAATGGTTACTGGTGCACTTTAAATCTGTCGAGTCTCAAAGTCCTCCATGTTCCCATAACAAATCAATACCTCTGGGGGTACTGATCCAGGAGTTTCCTTGTCTTCTGGATTAGTTCAAAATTACAAGGTTACGACGTTGAATATTAGTAGTCGTAAACCCAAAAATTGGGTCTGCTGTTCAACGGCGGTCATAAAATAAAATAAATAACAATAACAGAAAATATTATCATTTCTTCATTTGAAGTCGTAAAATGGATTTCTGTTACTTTACTTGCAATAATAAAGAAATACTAATATTTATCAAAATTACTTATAAAAAGCGGAATGAAATCTTCAGTTCCTTATAGTTTTCATAAGCTTGGAGGAAAGTCTGAAAACAATAGTAAATCTGAATATCTGACTCTACAAAGAAGTAGAAATATCAACATTTCTGCATTTAAAGTCGTAAAATGAATTTCTGTTACTTTATTTGCAATAACAGAAAAATACTAAAATATTTATCCAAATTAATTAATAATAACGGAAACAAATCTTCATTTCTTTACAGTTTTTCATTAGTTAAGGTGTAGGTGCAAAAAAATAGTAAATTTGAATATCTTACTCTATAAAGAAGTACAAATATTAACATTTCTGCATTTGATGTCGTAAAATGGACTTTACTTTATTTGCAATAATAAAAAAAATACTAAAATATTTGTCAAAATTACTTATAAAAACGGTAAAAACGGAAGCAAATATTTATTTCTTAATAGTTTCTATTTAGCTAAGGTATAGGTCTGAATACAATAGTGAATCTGAATATCTAAATAATTTTTTAATTAGCTACGGTATCTTTATAATCAAAATTGAATTAAATAATTTGCATAAAATTGCAGCGTATTGCGTGAAATCTCGAAGTACTGAATTAGTTATAATAGTTATTTTCAATTTTTTTCTTCATTTTTATTCTAAAGGTATACTGAAAATTTTAATATACTTTGCATTGCATAAAATATAACTTTAGCACTAACTGAATAAGAAAATTTTTAATATTATATACAGGAGAAATATATGCAATTTTATTACGAATAAAGATGCTTTCTTTCCATACTTTGAATCATTTGTGAATTGATGTTTGGATAAATTATCTAAAGTTTTTAAACTATTTTTGTAGAGTCATGAATATTTTTGTTGTTCAGTTTACAATAATTCCATTTCAGAATTTAGTAACTTAAAACAAATTAATAATGCATAAGCTTTCAATTCATTTGTTTGCAGAGTTAATGTCATATTGATAATATGGAAAAAAAAACTGTTCTGTGAAAGTTTAAAACGCATATTTTAACAATAACTAGTTTGTTTATTTTTAGATAAATTAATCATGATTATTTTATAAAAATAAGTCATCTTGTTAAATATTATTTTCAATTAATGAGTTTTGAATTCTTTATTTTTATATTGAAATTTATTACAATAATATAGATAACTGTAAATGT
Organism: Parasteatoda tepidariorum; assembly: GCF_982258835.1. Taxonomy (NCBI): domain Eukaryota; kingdom Metazoa; phylum Arthropoda; class Arachnida; order Araneae; family Theridiidae; genus Parasteatoda; species Parasteatoda tepidariorum. Next base: position 55,251,780 of record NC_141764.1, on the reverse strand, counting down.
AAGTATTTTTCTTATATCTTACTTTAAAAGTAGAGATGATATATTAAAAGGTTATTTCATGGAAAATATAAGAATTTTGGCCTCGTTCTATTTTTTTATTTTCCTGATTAAGGGTTAAAAATAGTTTCTGGTTAAAAATAGTTTTTTCAATACGAATGTATTTAATTTTGGACTATTATTTATGTTTATGTGTAAAGTTTTATATTAACCATCTAAAAATATTTTAATCTACGGTGCCTCCGTTATAGCACTATGTATTATTTATTTTATATTGTTTGCGAAAATGTTATATAGTTGAACCTTGGAGTCTCAGAGAATAGAGCGTTTGCCTCCCAATGAGGTGACTCAGGTTCGAATCCCTGCGATAGCTGCTTGATCCGAAACCCTCTTCTGGCTCGCACTGACCATAGTGCTAACGTAAAATATCGTGGGTCAGGTGTTTGAAACCCTTTTCTTCTCACTAACTGAAAGATGTTTCGATGTTTTTCTCTCCGTGTAAAACAAATGAGGGTTAGTTCCATCAAAAAGTCCACAACGAAGGCTAGTTTGACCTAATGCTTGATCCAGAAGAAGTATTGTCTTCTGGGTTTGGTTTAAAATTACAAGGCAACGGGGTTGAACATTGATATCCGTACACTCAGAATTGGGTCTGTTGCTTAATGCCGGTTATAGAACAAAATATCTAGTTAGGTTACACACACATGGATATATTCATAAAGTTTGAATAACACCTAAGAACTATGAATTGTCAATTTGATAATTATATTAGTTTGCATATTAGTTATTATATTTGTAATTATTATATTGTTATACTAGTAATTATTTTAGTAATTATTATATTTTTATATTTTAATATTAGTTATATTAAGATATATTAGTCACTTATATATCAATTATGAATAGAACTTAATGCTTTGAGAAAAATGAATAATTTTAATTAAAATAACTATGTAACGTATAATAACCTCAATAACGTAGTTTTAAATAAATCAGATTCTTTTTATTGCTTTTGTTGTACTTAATATTTTGATAACAAATTCACCACCATACCATACCAATGTTCTGTATTCACCTGACAAATATTTGCTTATACTTTCAAATTGTCCTTATTTCTGACTGCACGTTCATAAATCTCGTAAAACTTGATATTCTTATTCAAAAAGGTCGGACAGCTGGTCACCAGAGATGTTTAGTCATCTCACTTTTTTTTAAAAATTATTAATTTTAAGACTGAAAATGTAATAAAGGAGTAAAATCTTCCTAAATGTAATTTACAATTTCCATTTAAATTTAAAAGCATAAAAATTCATAAATTTTGAAATTTAATGCTAGTTAGCCTTCATGTTATTCTCTACCAATCAATAGAATAAAATGAATAAGATTCTCAAAGTTAGCATTTATAAAGATTACAATGAAATGAATTTAATTATTAAAATATCTTGCAAACATAGTATAAACAAAAATTATATAATTCATTTCAACCAAGATGTTAAAATGCCTCAATCATTATGTGAGTTTAACTTTAATTGAGTATGAGAATTTTCATACGTGTAATAACGTCCTTATATTCTTTGCAATCAAGACTTAGTGACCTTCACAAGACATTTAATTATATAAATTAATTATTTCCATTGTCAGTAAAAGTTAATGTATAATTTTTTCATGAACTGATTTCTCCTGAAGAGTTGTTTAATTTCAAGGTGAGTGCATTTAAAAATATATACATACATATAACTTCCTTTCTTTCGCTAGTGCCATTAAATACAAGGAAATTTGATTGATATAGCAAGGATAGCATTTTTTTAACGTAAATTTTAGTCTGATTTATTTTATATACTTTATAGAGATTGTTTAGCTGAGATTCTGACATTTTCGATACCTGTCTTTTCTACTGAATAAATGTTTTTTTTCTTATTGGTCATATTGTTTGCATTAAAATTACACTCTAAAAAAATCGAGATAAAATTACTGTAAAATGTAATGGCCCCATCAACGCAGCATCCGTAAAATTCACTTAAGTAAAAAAATGTATTATTTGCGTAAAATTTTATTATCGTTAAATTTTATTATTATTTATTACATAGTAAAGTTTTATTTTATTTTATTGTCTTATCTGTTTTCATTGAATTATCTACACTCAGGGTGCTAGTATTTTTTACCGTAATTTCATACGACATATTTACAGTATATATATTATATACAGCGACATATTTACGACATATTTACAGACTCTGGATCTTTTAATTTCTAAAAATTAACTTTTTTTTCATTTTTAATTATTTATTGTAAGCATAGTTGTGGATGTAGAAATAAATTTCTTGAGACAATTATGCATGCATCCTTAATGAATAGTTTCTCAAAAAATACTGAGCATTTAGTAATAAGTAGGTTAATATATATTTATTAGATAATATAACTACTTAAAATTAGTAATAATTGCTAAGAAGGCGACTCTGACATTTTTAAAAATAATAAAGATTCTTTTGTTTTTGTTATAATTAAAATGAATAACAATTCATTCTTAAAATGGTTCCAAAATGTATGTTTCTAATATAAATGTTTTGTATAAAAATCACTTTGTTTGAAATTTTTATAACATTTAATGAAAATATAACTTTTATAAAAACATAAAATATTTGAAAAAAGACTTTCAAATGTAGCCCAATTGGTAGTATAGCTTGAAGACATCTAAATATTCGATTTTTGGACTCCATTAAAACGTATTTCAAAATAATTAGTCAATAGAACTGATTACATCTAGGGACAAACAGAACTGCGAAGAGAAACGTAGAGGAGAAGATTAAGGTACACCGTTATTGGTCCAATGACAATGATAATGGTATATTTTTAAGCGTTTCATGTGACACTAGTCCTTAACCAGATTTGCTGATTATTTTCTTTTACATTTTCTCATCTTTTTTTTAAATATACTTTTCAAAAAATCATGTTCATTCGGTGCAGTTGACAACACATTTTAATTAACATATATTTTTTTTTCAACAACCATTACTATTTATTATATTATTCATGACTTTCGTTTATTTGTTAAAATTTTTTAAAGCCTACACATAAAAATCAGGTTTCTCGCACTAAAAATAAAAATAAAAGTTATTTTAAAGAACCACTGTCCCCTAAGGTTGATTACAATTATTGGTTTCAACTTTGTTAAGGTAATTGTCAACTTGTGTCTTATTTTTTTATTATGTATTTCTATCTCGTTTTCAGCACTAAATTCAGTCAAAGAATCTATAAAAAGAAGATTATTTACTCTGATTTCAGCGTTCAAACATAATACCTTAAAATATTTCTAGTAATTGGAGGAAAAGTCGTCATTAGCATACGTTGTATTCAAACGTTGCCGACGTATTCTTAGATTCCTGCTGAGTTAAAAGACATCCTCTGACATCTTGTGATTGAGCGTCCCCAGGAGTTTGACAAGTGCGAATTGCAGTTTTAATCAGAATGTAGTTTTAATCCCAGACTGATTACTAAAGGCACATTTTTAATATAAAAATATAATGTTTTTATTATTGAAACTAATTTTAACTAAAACATCTTTTGATTGAACTTAGTTTACGTTGATTTCAGTTGTAAACATTTACGAGAAAAATAATTTTGTATTTAAAAATACAATTATATGTATTCTTTTATGCAAATGAGCATACCTTGAAATTAATTTTTGTTTTTATTATGTTTATTATTTTTATTTAAATGAAAAAAAATTATTCTGAAACTATTTAAAATTATTTCAGCTAATAATTATTACTGTGAGTGTTGTGAATGTTGACCTGCCTAGCAATAGCGTTCTAATTTTGTTTGTAGAATTTATATGTTCCGAATTCGAGACAGTGTTTTGTTGCACGATAAAACTGTCATTTCTAAGCCCAACCTCCAATTTGGAATACCAGTGAGTTACTCTTGGTCTTTTGTCTCGCCAGTGACACGTCCTACATGGGTGACCCAGCCCGGAATTTCTCACTTGGACCTTTCCCATGCAAACCCACTTGCCACTCTAGGGTGTTAGCACAAAGCGAGCAAATTTATCAATTATTATTTTGTACCCATTGGAAAAAGGGGTCTTAGTTTAGATTTCATGATGTCCTCACTTTTAAACTACAACAATAAAGAAAAATAGTTAACAGTCTAGGGAAAACGCTGTTGTTTGATAATTTTCTTAGAATTCTATTTTTTACTTTTAATTTTGTTATGCATTAAGTTGGTGAGTTTATTTTGGAGATATGGGACCAGAGAGATCCCATAAATACTTCTCGAATTGCGAGTAAAGGAGAATTTCATCATTTGAACGATATTTTTGTTTATATTGTTTTAGTTAAAAATCAGAAATTCTAACTAGTTCAAACAGGATAATTTTCCATACAAATTTAGGTGAATATCATAGATAAAGAAGGTCCAAACTGATTGACAATGTCCCAAAGTTAGAGTTGAAGCAAGAAAAAAAAACGATGCAAAGTCCTAAACTTGCCGAGGCTGAAAAAGTCAAAGCCAAAGAACGTCGACGGGAATACCTTAAGCCTTACAAGAAAAAGGAAAAATTAATGGATTCCGTTCGCAAACGCAAGCTTGAAGCCCGTCCCTCACAAAAGCACCAAAGCGGTTGAGAGAATTGAACCCTACCGAAGAGCGAATGTTGACACTCCGAACCCCTTTCATGCAAATACGAGAACTGGGTGTTGATCACCAGTAAGGGATAAAAGGATCCATTGTCAACATACCCAATAACTAGCACAAGATCGTAGACTGTCTTCCACGCAATATAAATGATTCATTCACTGTTTTTGTAAAATTGAAAAAAAATTCCTAGCTTTCAAATCATATTTCATGTATGAACTTCTGAATCCGAAACGGGTGTATGATGTAGCTTATAATCTCCATCAAGCACCATTGTACCAATTCGAAAATTTTAATATTGATCGCGATTGGCTGTTAAATGTCTATTCAGTCATCAAAAGAATTTACGTAGAATGTTTCTGAGCAGTTTAAATATGTCAGAGAAATTGTGTACCGAGCAGTTCAGGATTAACCAGTCAGTAACAGTAACGATGTCTAAGTAAAGTAAAGCAGTAAAGATTAACAGTTAAAGATGTCCAAGATGAAAACACAATTAAGTTTCTTTTCCAAAAAAAATTTGACAACAACCATTTTGTCAATGGGTAACTTGCGATCGCCTTGCGGCGATCATAATTTTCTTCATTTTCGAGTGAATCGTATTTTTATTTTTTAAAATTATTTCAGTTTATAACTTATTGTTTATTAATTATATATGAAATTTTGAAGTGACTCTTTCGTACATGAAACGTACAGGACGTACAGGAAAGAAGTACACTAAGAATTTTCAAGCTTGAAAGATTTGTCAAATTATCTTAATAGCAAAACTCCTTAATACAAAATTACTATTGCTGTACTTGTTGCTTTTAACAGAAATAAGAGCTTTTTATATATGTTGATATAAAATATATACTCTTAAAATATTATATTCCAAAAACATGCTTCCATTACATATATATGCTATGTCATTCAGTTTAAAGATATATAAAACGTTTTCTCTTTAAGCAGGGTTTTTCCAACATTCTACAATTGTCTTTCCCTACTTGGCATTTCTTTTTTTCTCTTTATTTTTAGGTGTGAAGCCCATTGCTTTTATTTCGTAAGCTTATCTCTTCTTGCTGTTCTCAAAGACTTTCAGAGCCTAAGCTGAAATCTCTGGAGACAAGACAGTATTTGGATCTTCTTGCTGAAAAGTAAGCTTACATCGATTGTTCGAAGAACTATGCTGGGGATGCAGAACAAATTCAAAAATAAAATATTCTCTAGATTTGAGCAGAATTTTTTTTTTTCCTTTAAAAAATAATAACTTGACAAATATTTGTAGGGAATGAATAAAAAACATATTTTATCATTAGTGCTTTTTTGGAAGAAGATATTGCAAATACTTTGAAAAATCTTTTCTCTAAAAGAGTTCATATTTCATAAAGTAATAAATTTTATGAAGTTTCTAGAAAGAATTCGTAACATTCCAACTGCATAGATATGTTTGATAGTTTTGTAATATTGTACAGTTTTAGAAGCTATTCTTTCTGGTATACAACGCAAGAAAGTCGAAAAAATTTTTGTAATATGTGTTGACAATTTATTTTCTGAAATATATAAATCTTTTGCTTAAAAAAGGTTGAGAGATTAAAGACGAATTTCAAGGTCAAGTGATCAGTAAATTATCACCCTCTGATAAGAAAATTTATTACGGGAGAAAATGATTGAATTAAAATTACCGTACTAAATTAGATTTCTTATTAAAAAAACACTATTCTGGTTATAAAAAACAAAATTTACTGTATTTAAGGTATTCACATCGTAATTTTTTCGTTCGTATGACAACAATTTACCAAAAATTCTTGTTTTTAGCTTTACAGTTCTCATTAAAGCACATTTAGTAAAAAATGCAAAACTGAAGAGAAAATTGATTCAAGTAAATGGTTTTTATGACATGTTGTAATGGTGCCATGATTAAATTACCATATATTCCAAGTTTTATCACATATTGTAAAACCGTATAGTTTAATAAAAATAATTACAAAAAGGTTGAGCTTTAGTGAGCTTTTTGGTGTTCTCATAGAGCCAGAAATATGGCCAGATTCTAGTAGTTTTGACTATACTTTCTTTCTTATGTACTGTTCCTAATGTTTAACTCCATAGTTAAAGATGTTAAAACAAACCTGGAAGTCAAATAAGCAATTTAAACACAACTATTTAGCTGGTATGTTTTTTGAGTAAAGCTTACCTACATTTGAGAAAACCATATTTTATTGTTTGATGTACCAAACTTACCACTGTGCTTCAGTAAAAATTACCGAAATTTTTGATGCTTTCCTTGAGCCAAAAATACGGTAAATTTTGATATATTCAGGTTGTTCTGACCATACTGTTTTATAAGTGGAATTTTAACTGGAACTTTTAAGGACTGTTGCTTTTGTTTTTGCGCAAAACCTCTCAGGCATCAGTCACTAAATATTTCACTACATTGTCAACTAGGCTGCTTTAAAGCTGAAATTCATTCGCAAAACATCGATCACTATGTAGAGAATATTTATATCCAGTTAATTATATATGAACTCCCCGGGTATTCAATTTATAGCTATCTGTAATGCATATTCTATTTAAAAAAATTATCCTTGAGTGAGAAGTTTCTACAAAGAATCGAAATCTTCCTTACTTATTTTTAAAGTGCTATTTTGCCACTTTTTCAAATCTGTCTAATGATATGTTATGACAAATTTTAACCCTGCACTGCAATTACTATCTGCACAGCAAATACAACTGTTATGTTCTATTGTCTGCTAAAACTGAAAGGTTATTTTGCTCTATAGAAACATTTGCATGGGATGAAAAGAATGTTATTTTTTGGTAAGATTAGATATGACAGAGAAGATCTACTATCATGAGAGAAAAGTTTTATAATTATCTAGAAGAAACATATCTAAATTTATATCATAATTCAAAATATTTATATTTACCGTATGCATATCTTGACAGGAAGGTTATTTTACATTTATATACATATCTTGATAGGAACTTTACATTTCACTTCCTTTCTTGAAATTTATTTAAAACATTTTTTAGTCATTATTTTGATTTAATTTTTTCTGATAAATCGATCAAAAAAATAAACGATTTTGTGTTAGGTACTATCTTAACACCTGATGCGAACCTAATTGTCATTGCATTCAATTAATTGTATGTGGAGTATTATTGAACAAATGCTTTTCCCGTTTCCTCGCCATGCAGAATCTGAAGTATTACTTTCGATTTATTGGCATGCATAATCTTACAAGAATTTAGAAATCTTCATTTATTTTTAATGCACGATTAGAGTTGTAAGGGTTTGTTCATCAGGGGAGTATAAATTATTGATTGTTTTAATTTTAATGTACGCCACGTTTGCTTAATTGCTAAAACGAGCACTCCTAATTTGCATTTCGAATCGGCTATGATTTAAGGTTTAAGCAGTATCTTTAGGTATTCAAATCGAGTGCTTATTTATCTTTCAAATTTTCTCAGTTTCGTTAAAGAAATTATGGATACTAAAATCTGTGAAATTATAGAAGTGAAAATAAAAGTTTCAAGTGCCTTTCAATTTAAATTAGCTTCAAAATAGGGACTCTGCTAATATTTAATGAAATGTTACCTTATCGTGTGGTATAAAATAATAAGCTACTCAATATTTTCGATGCTGTTCATTTTTTTATTACAAAAGTAGAGAAAAATGATTTCTTGCACTTCCAATTATAGAAAATGCAAATAATCCAGACAAAAAATGTTCTTTTTTTTCCAGAAAATGTCCTTTTCTACAAATTTTCGTTTGGATAAGGCCGAACGAAGATAGTTTGTCATTTTTGTTATTCCTATATTTTGTAGGAAGCCGACCAAGTCTGTGTAGGGGGCAGGGAACTGTCCTTGCATCAGAAAGGTTCTGGGTTCGAATCCCGGGCAAGGCATGGATGTTTCTTTCCCTATATCTGTGTTCTATGTCCTTTCTCCTTTGTGTGTGAATGTGACCCGCCCTATAAACGGGTTGTGGTAGTGTGACGTGGGCGACGCTGTTCCACCGCCGTGGCTTCGCCACAGGTGCCCACTGGGTAACGAAAAGAGAATTAGCAGTTCTGGCACTTTCTGTGGCCAATGGACAATAGCTCCAAGTGCCCGCCATTAAAAAAAAAAAATATTTTGTAGGAATTCTGAAAATTTATTCTGAGTAATTTATTTCAGCACTCTCCACAAATTAAAGACTGTTGATAACTATAACCCTGAAGACAATTAAAAATTTTAAAAACTTAGCCAAATATCTTCCAAATTTCGCCATATCTTCTTCAAAACCAAGATAAATTAAATAGGGGCATCAAAGAAAAAAAAAACTATTATCTTTAAGGCAAAATTTCGTAAAAGACTATTTCTTTTATTAGCCGACCATCTATTATTTACATCATCTCTCTTAACAGAAAATAATGACGCAATATTATTGATAGTGATTTTCCATTATGGTATTAGGTATCAGATATAGTACAGTAGACAAACCTAACTTGTTCTGTTTGTCACAAATCTAAAACAACATCTCTCAAATTGAGTGCAAAAAAGGTATAATTTGTAGATTCCTTATAAATATAAATATTTTCAGTTATAATAATTATCTTTACTTAATTGAATTCAGTGTAGCTGGTGTTTAATAATGTTCAATGCATCACATTCAGTCTATTGATTTCGCGATCGCGTTATTATGATTATTGATAGCGATAAAATTTTATTTCTTTTAGATGCGACACATTAACCTCCTGAGAGTTTTAAAATGCTATAACTTTCTGAAGCTTCTCTGTTTTATAGATTTTATTTCATAAAGATTATCTACGCATATAGAAAAATACCGCTTAAGGTTAAACTGGATCATAGATAAATTGAGCCAATATACAGTATAACTTTTCTGCATTCTTAAGAAACTGTTTCACTAACAGTATACTACAAGTTTAAATATGATTAAATATGAAAATAATATAGCTCAACTCAATATCTTTATATGATTGCTACAAATTTACATATAATTCTGGGGTTACTCGTCCCAATCATTTTAACAGTGTTTGAGTGGTTAAGAAAGTGTTTTGTAATTTGTTGTATAAGCTAGAGTTAGGTACATGACTGTTCCTTTAATGAAAATCACTTATGAGAGGCAGATGCAGCCCTGTGTGCTGATCTAATGAAAATTTAAGTTCGGCCCAGTCTCTCTCATTCAAAGTTCAGTTTAACTGAGAAAAATTACGATTTAGAACGATAGTAAACCATAGTAAAAAAACTCAATGATGCTTCAACCTTATTAATGTGTAAAGTTAACCTTGTCGTACGAACTGTACTTTATTTTTTTCAGAAATTGGACGTCTTTTCTAAGATGAACATAATGGGAAACCCCTACATTTAGTTCATTTACTACGTATGGTTAAATACTATTGTAAGATACTGCAGAGGAGCTTGAACTAAAATCCCTAGCAGCAAAATAACTTCTGCCCTCATCGGACCAGAATTCACGAATCTTGGCTTAATAAGTGTTCAAAGGACCGTTATTTTCCGATATTGGTCTTATATAGAATTGTCCGATTCACCAGATGCTCTACAGCTAATTTATAATAATTTATCTGCCTACATAAAAGCTTTCAGATTCACCCGATATTTTAGATTCATTATTCAGCCCGCATAGACCCTATATTGGCCGTTTATAGGCCGGTGTTGGCCCTATATAGGACCAATATTTAAAAATCTAGGCATCCCAATATTGGTCTTACAGTGGACCCATATTGAAGTAATTCTGAGCCCAACTGGGGCCTAGGTAAAATTGTATATATATATATATATATATATATATATATATATATATATATATATATATATAAAGTAAAAAAAATAAAATAAGTAAAATAACAAACGACAGTTTTAAAAAAAAAATAGATGAAATTTTATTTAAAAAAACCGGAAAAAAAGATATAATCTTTTCATCTGCCCACACGATTATATCCGTAAAACAGAGTGCTTTCTGATATTGTATCAATAAAGTCAAAGCAAAATATCTTAATACAATAGTGTGAGGAGCAATCAAAAAAAATTTTATAAAATTCACAACAAATAAAATAGAACACAAAAAGTAAAAATAACATGTGAAAAGAGAAAATAAAATAAAATAAAAAGAAAAAACAGTAAAATTGGACTATAAAGCGAGTAGCGAAATCAGATCAACTTACATGGACGGAAATTTTTCAAGAATGATTTAATAATGCTTTCGCAGAAAAATTGCCAGATTTCAAAATATGAAATTACTAATTACTTGGAGTTCTAATGTTTCTAGGAGCATCTATTTAAATACCACTTTTAATGAAATGAACAGAATTAAAAGAATATGTAGTAATATTTATTTATGCAAAAAACAAATCGATTAACTCTTTCAAAATTTGATAAAAAAAACAATGGATACCCAACCAATGTAATAAAATTTTATATAAAATCATTGAATTAATCGTATATTTTTGTAGATATATTTAATAAACATTTTTTTCTTAATTTTTATAATTTTCCCATGTGCAAATCCATTTCGGGAAAATCCATTGCCAAAATTATATACTAAATAATTTCTTTGCTAATTTGTGTAATTTTTCCATGTGCAAATCCATTTCGGGCAAATCTGTGGCTAAAATTGTCTACTAAAATTTTTTCTTTGTTAATTTTTCCATGTGCAAATCCATTTCGGGCAAATCCGTCTTAAAATTATCTATTAAAATTTTTTTCTTTGATAATTTATATAATTTTTCCATGCGCTAATCCATTTCATGCAAATCCGTGGCTAAAATTATTTGTGAAACAGGCAATTTATGCTTCATTTTTATATTATATATCTTTTCTTAAATAACCATCTATTTTCTCAAACTATTTATGATCAATTTTTAAAATTATCCAGTATAATATCACCTTGCGCACATCCATTTCGGGCCCATCTTTGGTAACTAACAAATCAATGCATAGAAAAACCAATCACTTCAGCAGTGCAGTAAGAACGACACTTTAAAACCCTCTTGTTACACTCAATTTGCGCTTTTGTTTTCATATTTTGTAATCTGGCAATCTTTCTGCGAAAACATTATTAAATCATTCTTGAAAAATTTCCGTCCATGTAAGTTGATCTGATTTCGCTACTCGCTTTATTGTCCAATTTTGCTGTTTTTTCTTTTTCTTTTATTTTATTTTCTGTTTTTACATGTTATTTTTACTTTTTGTGTTCTATTTTATTTGTTGTAATTTTTATAAAATATTTTTTGGAGTGCTCCTCACACTATTGTATTAATATATTTTGCTTTGGCTTTATTGATACAATATCAGAAAGCGCTCTGTTTTACGGATATAATCGTGTGGGCTGATGAAAAGATTATATATTTTATTCCGGTTCTTTTTCCCGGTTTTTTAAATAAAATTTCATCCTTTTTTTTTTCTTTTTTTTTTAAACTGTTTTTTTTTTATTTTTTTACTTATTATTTCCCCCTTTTTCATATGTCTTTAATTTTTCTTTGTTTTATTCTTCATTTTGAACTTATCTAATGGGTTCTGTTTACTTGCAGCTTAAGCGCAATAAATGAAACTTATTGTTTTTCTTAACTTCCTTCGTGTTTTCTTGTATTTATTTATTTATTTCTATATATATATATATATATATATATATATATATATATATATATATATATATATATATATATATATATATATATATATATATATATATATATATATATACGGTACAGTATGATATGATTGATAATTTCCTTTATCACATCTCTATCAGCGATTTTACTTAGGCCCCAGATTGGCTCAAAATTGGTATGTATGCAACAACTTTATTATGAAGGAAAACTTTTTTTTAATTATTGATACATATTATAAAGCGTAATAAGGTAATGATTTTAATAGAAATTTCTTAGGCTTAAATATGCATTTGGAACTTAGTAGTTCGCACTTCCTGATATGCAAAAATTTCACTCTCCGAACATTTTCTGAGCTAAAAGATTAACTAACTAGCCAACCTCGTTTAGATTAGTTGTCATTATTTTTCTCCCGTTATAAATAGTAAGAGTGAATTACTGTTTTAGATTTTCAAAGTAGGAAATGTCAAAGTTCTGGAAAATCACTAAACACACATACATATTAACTAACATACGGACACACAAACACCTAAACATGCTACTTTTTTAATACATTGATTTGTGATACAAAGATATTAAATGAACGAAAAAAAATATTATATTTCATGGTAGGAACTAAGCTATTGAATACTCAGCAAGTAACGCTCTTGTTCTGCATTTTATTCAGTTGAAACCATTGTGCATTTAGTAAATATTTAAATTGTCATATGCATATGTATTTTAATAACAAATAATATACTCATTAATAACAAATATAGTGTATTATTTTACATATACTTCAATATTTTGAATTAAAAATTGTAAAACGACTCATTCTCCAACATATTTATTCCGAAATTTTAAACATAGAATTTTCGTTAAATGAATCAAAATCAATATTATAAACTACTTTATCTTAGATCCAAAATTTAAAAATTAACTATTTTCTAGTTTTAAACTAGTTTAAAAATAATTTTTATTTCCTTTATTGATAAGTATACAACGCTTGTTAAATTTTATCCGTAACCGTTTGTTAAACTTTTAACAAAAAAAAGAAGGTTTTATATTTTTAAATTAAATTAGTTTCCTTCAAAGACAATTTAAAAATCATATCAATTTTAAATTATAAATATCTTTAAAGAATTTTGCTTTTGAACAGTTAAATAAATACTTTTTATTGAAAATTCCCTTGGTAAATTATCATTGCTCTCCTCATGTACTGTTTCTTTTGCTCAGAATATATTCGATTACATAATAGTAATATATATCCTTTAAGATAACAGGGGAATTCAAATATTTTCCCGCAAATTGATTATATATGAGTTTTATAAGAAATAGTATGAATTATAAGATGATTTAAGAGGGAACTAATATTAAATTCAATGTTCAAATTTTTAATGCATTTTCAAATTCAGAAATGAGAGAGTATGATTTAATATAACCCATTTTTTCAAGTTCTTACGTCGTTTAAGCAATGTAATAAATCTGAAAAGAACTAAAGAAATTTTTTTATCAAGATTGATTAATCTTTATTTAAAATGGATTTTTACTTGCATTGACATTTATAAAGTTTTTTGTTTAAGAGTAATAAATCAATGTGTTTTAATAAATATTGAATTGGAATTTGAGACTCTTTGTTTTAATATAGTAAGACCAATAGTAACCGACCTAGAGGATAACACTCAAAGATGAGTGTTATCCTCTCAGTGAAACTTTGGTTATATTGGTTTGGTTTGTTAATATAGTAAGCCATAATTTTTTTTCCTTCTACAAAACATGAAAATTCAGTAGCAGCCATATTCAAATTTAGTTATTAAACTCTTTCTAGTTCGCGTAAGTAAAATTAAAATAAAATGATATCTTAAGAATTGATTATATTTGTATATATAACTAGCTAGATCGTATAACATTTCCCCTTATTCCTTTTTACCTATAATAATATTTTGCCCTAAGATGAAGGCACTTTAAATTCGTTCGTTTGGTGGATAGAGCACACAGGAACTCGTATTTTGATCTAAATTTTTCTAAGACTAAAGAACTAAAGAATGGTGTTAAAATCAATTCCGTAACTCTTGCAGTCACAGTTACGGACAAGGAATTTCAAGATGGCAATGAAATGTAATCTTTAAAGAAGAACATCTAAGATGGAGTTGGGATAATATTTTATTAGCATAAGAAATTGAGACAATCAGCTTTTGTCAAGCGTCGTCATTTCTCGTGACCAATAACATGAAAAGAGTGCGATGAAAAGCCTTAAGTGCAGAGAAAAGTTACAAACAAAGCATTTCGTGTCAAATTATTTGGCTTGTTCCTCCTCACACACCCGAGATTTTTATAATTTCCTCTTTGTTTTCAAAATTTGTAGCCACGTACCCTACTCTCGCTGGTGGTTGCAAAAATAACAATGATATATATATATATATATATATATATATATATATATATATATATATATATATATATATATATATATATATATATATATATATATATATATATATATATATATATATATATATATATATATATATATATATATATATATATATATATATATATATATATATATATATATATATATATATATATATATTGCGACTACTTCGTCCATTTTGGGAGTCAATTCGAATCCGTAAAAAAAGTATAATGTAGAGAAAGTATGTTTTCATGTCTGATTTCGTAACTTAAAATATCGTTTGCATTAATTAATTAGCATAATTTGGATCATCCCCTCGAACCATCAAGAATAAGTCCTAGAAAGTGAAGATCAATCATTGGACGAAAAGTTATTCAGGATGGTCTGTTTTTTTCCCGGTGCATTGTACAGGAGTATGATGGAAGAGAATGTTAAAGGCATCAGTTCAGAGCTTCAAAGCTGTATAGAAATATCAGTTGAATCAAATTTGCTATGCACTCAATCACACCAACCGAATGGTAGAAATAAACAGATGTTGAAGGCACAAAATTAAAATTCTCTTTATTTTACAAAAAATAATAATTATAAGTTCCATGAGCCAGGGGAGTGACATCAAAAACCGTGAGAAAAACGACACGATGAATTGAATAATTAAACACATTTAAAAACTTTCTAGAATAGATTATTTTACACTTTCTAGATAAGCTACTAATACTGCTTTAGTAATTGAAATGTTGACGTAAAATTTATACACAAATTAAATATATTTTTGAAAACGTTTCGGGTAGACCAGGAGAGTGACTTTAAAAAAATATGAAATTTTAAATAATTAAACTTTTGTATGTGCATGGAAATACATGAGTAAAAATTGACTTTCCATTTTTGTGATAATTCAGTGGGATATAATATTGTTATGTTTTTGTAGAGTCATCAATGTATGTATCTCACAATTCTGAATCAAACCTCCTCAAATTTGGAATATATGCATTCAAAGAGGCGGCTATCTGTTTATTTGAAACTCCCTCCAACCACGTGTTCGCATGCTATGTTCCAAAGAGTTTTCTATTGGATTTGGTTTTATTATAAAATATGAGTGATTTGCTAGCTTTAAATTCTAATCTATCAAAAAATATTTTATCCCTCTTTTGTAGGCTCTTATGTTAAGTAACCACAAGTAAAAAGCAAGTTAGTAATATCGTGACTAATGCTGGTGACATTATCGTTTACTATGTTTAAACCTTTACAGCGAGACTCCATACACTTAAAAAATGGAAAATCAACACGAATTAATAAAATGAAATTAAAGTTATCGATTAAGAAATTAAAAAATTGTCGTAAATTTTGAATATCACAAATTAAATGATACTATATGTATAGTAAGTTTTCTGCATGTGCATTGAACTTCTTACACATATTATTTTAAATCTAATAGTATAAAGCCGTACCAGAATATACGAAAAAAAAGAAAAACAAAAAATAATTGTTGTGTATTAGGACCATGAATATGCAGTATGGTCATATCAGGCTGCTTATCAGTTTTGGAGGGTGGTATTATCCTGTTGTCAAAGGATTTTTATTATGCCTTAATATTGATATAATAAGTTCTCATTACCACGGCACCTATAACGGCAATACCAGTACAGTTTTTAATACAACATTTAATTAAGCCTCACTTGAGTCAAAAATGTTCTAGCTTTTTTTTAAATCTTTTAACAGTACCGTTATTAATTAATAAACAAGCAAGATTATAAAAATATTATCGTTACTAAATATTTTCGTTAACAACAATCAGTTAATTTTACTCAAAGTAATAAGGTACGAACTGAAATAAAATAAAGTTATAAATTAATGGAGAAAAGAAATGGTACTCATTTATTTATGAGAACCGTGAAAATTTGACCTATTCATGTTGGTACCAATTGTGCTTAATTAATTTTTAAAATAGGTACAAATTGAAATTTAAAAATAATTTGCAATAATAGTTTAATAATATAGGGGAAAGGTACTAATTCACCAGTTCGTTTAGACGAACCACCATAAGAATATCGCCATATTTCTATAAACTCTACTAATGCTTAATTTTGGTAATATTTGCCATTGATATTATGTTAATCCGGGTATTCATTGATGATAAATACACTTATTTTAGTACCAAGATACCAACTGTAGATATTGTGGTAATAGGCTTTTTAAGGTTTACTGAAATGGATAAGTACCGGAAGAAATTGTATATTATGGTAATATTTAACTAGTGACAATGGTAGGCCTCGAATTGTAAATAGTATTGCTGTAAATTAAACTGAATATAGTTAATCTTTATTTCGATGAGATGTACTTTTTAAAACATGTTCTGCTTAATATAATAATGTAAAGACAGAAGAAGGGCAACAAATTATAATAAATGAAAAAAAAAGAATTAGTTTAGCTAAATTAATTGTATCAGTATCTGTCTTTATAAGGGTTGATCTCGTAGTGTTAATCAATATCAATTTAATTTTTAACCCCTACGAGGAACTGTTCAGAACGTTATTCAGCTAACCTTTATATACATATTATGTAATTCTCACTATTAGTCAGTATATTAAAGTTTCTGAATGATGTATTCGAACAGGAATACTTTACGAACGCACGAATTTCAACTGTTGGAGGACTCTACCAAGACTTCCAATTTAAAAGCACTCGCAATGTTACCTAAATGAGGGATGTAGTTAAAGTAAGTACACTCTAACTTTCAAACTATTTATTCAAAGTATTAAAATATTCTTATTCATAAACTTAAAAATTATGCATCTTTTCAATAATTTTTACCATAACCGTTTTCAAATTTACGTTTAAATTAATGAACTGTTTTCCCACTCATGTTCTTGTGTTCTACTTTGGCGAACAACATCTCGAACTGTATGAGAATTGCTCAGTGAGCAAAAGTTGTATCTTTCTACCTGAGCGTACGGTGATGAAGTACGGAATACTTTCCAGTGGCGTTTCCGGAAACTCCAGTAGATCGGAGGGTTGATAACTTTGTATCGTCTGTCGATATTCTCATAGACAATCATCTTTCCATTTAATAATATAGCTTTTGGTTGACTGTAAGAATATGGCATATCTGGCAAGCAGCTCCACGAGTCCAAAAAAGTGTCATAAATCTCGACGCTGGTCAATAAGTTAGCATCGTTGGTGCCACCAATGAGAAAGATCTTACCTTCGGTTGCGGCTATGGCAAAATGCTTTCGAAATGTTCTTGGCGGAGATATGGGCATCCAAATTTCGAAATCTAAATCGTAAACTTGAGCAACCATGATCAATCCTTCTGGAGTGATATTGTGGCCAAACGCATATATTCTCCCCTGCAAGCCAACTGCTTTTGTAACAGCCGTCATCCCGTCAATAGGGACTATGGTATCCCATTCGTTTTCAACTGGATCGTAACGTTCAACTACGCGTGAGGAGGAATAATCATTATTAATTCCACCTAAAATGAAGATTTGCCCTCGAACTGATACAACATTGTACTCGTGTCGTTCTAAAAAATTAGGCCACATTGGCACCATCTGATTGAGTATAAGATTGAACATTCCGCATTGATTTTCCCATGTGTCGAACATGCAGATGAAGTGGCCCACACTGACAATGGAATCTGGAAAAAAATTTAGCTCACCTAGCTTACGCCAAACATTGACTTCTTTGTTGTACGTGAGGTAACATTCGATATTACCATCTCTTTGGAATTTCCACTCGACGATGAAATGAATTTTCGATGGGCATCTGTATGCGTTAAATGCTTGATGTCTTCTTGTGAAATGTGAAATTTTCTGCTGGTCTCTAAGACGAGGTTCAAAGGTTTTTGATAGATTCAGCGCAGAGCAGAATGGGTTGTTCCTAACTATATGATGAGACATTATATCGTTTGCTAACTCATCGCTGACTTCCTGCATACTGAGACTCGCCAAAAGCTTTGGTAGGTGCGGAAATCTTCTGAAGTCGTCTTCTTCAACCCATGTCACGATAACTCTCCAAACAGACTCTTCGCTTAGTATGTTGAGGGACATGTCTCTCAAAATTAGCTCTAAGCAGTCCACTGGTAATTTTGGGATATCAGAGGCTGTTACGACATCTTTGAAATGTATCCTGATGAACCACAAGCTCTGTTCGTTGATTTCATATTTTTGCAGTCTGTTGCCAATTACAAACAGTTGGAGACAGTTACCGACTGTGATATTTCTACTGGCAAAACGGCAACACTCGTCGACCAAGGATTCCACAAGGAGATAATCAGCCGCCATCAATATGTTTCCTACATTCTCAGCATTTAAGTAAGCGTGTCCCGTGTACAAATAGATTAGTACTTCGTTGAAAGTTTCCCCATCAATTATTGTTAGTGTTATGTTTGCTTTATATCCAAACTCACTCGAAAATGCAGCAAGGAAGTAGTCGCAGATTTGGCTCAGAATCACTCGATGAACATTAAAAATTTTCCCGTCTTCAGTTCGAATAGTCGCGTCCGAAAGATGATTGTAAATGCTCCTTTCAAATGGACCACCGCTAATAAACATATCAGAGAATTCATAGTTTTCTCCTTTGAACCGATTCATAGAAGGTCAAAAATAAAAAATACGAGGATTTTGTGTCTTGGAATATAAAAAATTTACTTATTACTTGATACAAAAAATCTGTAATGCCAAAGAAAGGCATTTTCGATTGTCAATATATGTATTGTTTAAAAGAAATCTTAAGTATTTGTTAAAACGTCATTTTCTTTTCTAATGCATTGTTAACTAATGCTTCATAAAACAATAGATTTTTGTTTGCCTATTTACAAAAATTTTTAAAACTTTTTTTTAAAAAATAAAACATGGTAATATATTTTTATATATGGTAATATACTTTTATATTAATATACTTTTATCAGTGCATTAAAGTTTGGGGATTACAAAAGTATATTATTTATCTTCATCTCAATATACATCAGTTTCTGAGAAATAAAAATTTAAAAATCATGCATTTAAATTTTCATTTTCCAAAGAATGTTCAATTTATTAACATCGCATTTTCAAAACTGTAAATTAATAAAAAAATCTATATGGATTTTTTGTACATAACGTCGCGTATGTATACTTTTTTTTGTATCATATGTATAGTTAAGCGGTGAAAGGGTATAAATTATTCTCTCAAAAAAATTTCAAACTGAAAATAATTAAACTCCACTTTATAGTCAATATTAGGACATTTATCTATTTGTCATCCGAAAATTGAGTCACATTTAACATTAACTCAATTTTCAAGAATTTAAAACTTTTAACAAATAAAAAATTATTGATACAATAATATAAAACATTTCTTTTGAAACACATCTCAAAAGATAAAGAGTACAAGATTTATTTCTAAAATGAAGAAACGTTTTTAAAAACAAGTAAGAAATAAAGTGATTTTAAAAAACATTATTAAATATTCATAATTCAATATTAAAAAAAAACAGACAAAGTTTTTAATCGTCATTTGTTATATTTAGTCACCCTGTGCCAGTAGCAACAGTTAATTTCACTCTATATTTTACACTGAATATGTTAGATTTTACATATAGCGCACAAACATATGAAATACATTTAAAACTCGTGAATAAGTAAATTAGGACAAATGTGTTTTACTTTTTAATTTTAAAAATGTATCTATATAAAACAATATATTTTATTTATTAAAAAACTTTTAACGGAGTTATTATAACTGACAAAATTATCGAGTCACGAGTCGCAACGAAAAACTACAGTAACTTCAAATTTACGAAAATTAAATAGTTTGCAATAGGTAATCCGGTTTATAAAATGTTTTTATTTATTTAATATACCGGCTCGTCAAATTTATTTATTTAGTACACTAACTTCTGTAATACATTTAAGAATTTCGAGTGATGAATACGGCGCTTGCTTTACATTTTTTTTTATCCTAAATACTGAATTATTCGTATTTTAATATATTTTATTCCGTTTATAAAAAATAGACACTATTTTTTATTAAAATATGTAAACTTACAGAAGTTATAATAACATTTACATAAAACTACAATAGCTGAGACACGCGACTCAACCCATGAGCACTGCTTGAAAATATCCAATTCAAAACTGATACACAATTTAATTTAAAAGGCCAAATCCATTTTATACCCCCCTCCTCAAACCCTTCTTCTTATTGATTCTTCTTATCATCCAATAGACGTCTATAATATACAAGCAGACTTCAACTTTAACGGCTGACTGTTTGAAATTCCACTATGTGTGTTGTCACATGTCAATGGGCCCACCCCTTTCATGTCGCTTAGAAACGGCTCCGGACTTCGAATGTTCGAGACATGATTAGCTGCCGCTCATGTCCCTCCCTCTCAATATCATCATATAAACCAATTCTTCTAGGCCCTCCCTATACCCCAAGAATGTACTTCATAGAGCGTAGGGATCACTTTATCTTTTTTCTCCATTTTCTCAGTAGATTCTGTGATTTCTAGCCTATCGTTTGGTCTTTTTATTTTTAGGTGATTTCTTCCTCTTCTTCGATTTTTATCTTTTTTTATCTCTTATACTTTGTCTCATGGCTGCGTAGGATTGGGGGGTTGGTATTTTATTCAAACCAAGCATTATTGTCGGTCGTGTTATTTCGGGCATGGTTCATTGTTTTTGGAGTTTATTACTCATAAATTGTCTTTTCCAATCATCGTCCTAGCAATTAAGTAAATGAGAATGCATTGACCTTAGCTGCATAAGTACATATTTGGCTGGAATTGTCTTCGCCATTTGGTAGCAACATAAATAGTTCATTGGGAATTAGTTCCTTTGTTCTCCCATTAGTGGAATTACTAAGGATGTTAAGTATTAATAATCATTAGCATTAAAATAAATATGTGGCTATTTATTAGGTTGCTTCGTATGGAATCTCTTTTTTGGAAAGCAATTTTATAAGTTCACAAACAGAAATTGTTCTATTCAAAATATATTTATCTGCCCTTGATTATTAACTTACTTAGAAATATATTTCTACTCAAAGTAAATAAATTAGAAAATATTCTTTGTACTTGAAGTATTACTATAGTCTTTAAATCTCAACAATAATTTGTATTAGATTGAAATCTTAGATGTTTCTTTGATAATTTCACAGGTAATAAATATTGTAATGTATTATGTTTAAATGGCCACAAATACAAAATTTCTGTAACAAATGCTGTCCGAATCATATTTTATGAAATCGCAAAAAGTTTGGAAATTAAGGTAAATTTTATTGTATAACGCACTTTTTACAATGATTTTCAGCTCTTACAAAAAATATTCGTAAAAAGGTTTCTAGATTAATGTAATTAGAGGGAATTGATTTTCATCTCAACTACTATGACCGCTGCAAAATTTCCAGTATATTTTATTAGAATTGAAAAACTTCACTTTGAATAACGGCCTGGAAAAAGCTTGGTGCCCTAACGGGTTAAACAACTTAGGCAGGTTCAAATCCTGGTGATGATTGAGTGTTATTTACTCATATTTCCTCTTTTCTTAAATAATTTTTTGCGATAACTTTAGAATTTATTTTAAAAAAGTACTGACATTCCAAGGGCCAAATTTAACAGGCAAGAATTCCTAATGCGAAACACTCGGGTTTTTCATGCAAATATGCTTATTAATCTACGTAATCCCCTTTTTAGTTGAAGAAGACTTAATCCTGGTATAAAATTTGCAGAAACCATACTCCTTATTTCATTTTTGCTCTTTATACTGTTTTGTAATATAATTTTTCAACATTTCATGCTTTAATTGTTAAGTGTTAGTGAACTAAATAAATTTAAGAGCACAAAAAATAGCACTGAATATTTTGATATAGAATCAAATATTGAAAGCAGATAAAATCCATGCACGTAAAATATTGCTAGGAAACAGATAAAACGTACCCGCTGTTGTTTTTGGCCGTGAAAAAATAAAGGTAAAGGTATCACTGTTTCGAGGTAAATAGCAAGATGGTGGCATGTGATAAATGTTACACAATGGTTGCCTATACTACACAGACATTGAACTGACAGCGGGTAAAAACTTCAGGTTTCTGAAGAAGATAGACCCCATTCCATTACAATGAAAACTCATTGCATTAGTGATAGACCACTTGCCTTCCGATAACTTGACGCAGGTTCGAATTACAGTGTTGGGATGTTGAAACGAGTTCTGTTAATGGCTCACACCGACAACAGTGTTGACATAAAATATACACAGGGGTAGATGAATCATACATTAGAATCATCTTGTCCGAGGGCTAACCGTGAGAAGCTTTCGTGGTTTTTTATCTCCTCGTGACGCACATGAGAGTCAGTTGCTTTATCCTAATGCTTGATCCAGGAATTCTCTTGTTTCATGAATTGGGATAAATTGCAACATTGTGGCAACTTAATTGGGTCATTTGTTTAAAGCCGGTTTTTAAAATAATATTTAAAAAAAACTTACCGCTTTAATCATTGAGTCATCGTGACTTAAAATATTGTGGTTTACATTTAAGGAAATAAATAAATGAAATTCTTTGAATGTTATATTGTTTATTCTTAATTTGCTTATTCTTTGAGGAGTGAAAAGCGTTTAAAGCACTCTAAAATAAACAAAACACTATTTGTCGTAATTTCTCTTTTCTGATAGAAAATAAATGTACTTTCGATGTTGTTTAAAAAGCATCATATTTTTATTAAAGCATCTCTGATTTCTTTAATAACATAATATTCTAAAACAAAATAATCAATCTTTCTTTAAAAAGAAAGGTATTTTTTTAAATAAATTCTAAATCAAATCTTAATCTTCTGTAATGGGTCGTCATTTTACCTCGTTTTAAATATCTTAATAAAATATAAAATATTTTTATTCCATTACTTAAAAATTTTCTTCTTCTTCTTTTTTAGTGTTATAAAAGGCTATTCTATATAAGATTGCTCATTACTTTATTTTTCGATAAAGTGTAACTTAAAACTCAATAATAAACCTGACTTCCGCAATATAAAAAAAATTTGTTCCCAGAGTTCAATTTCTTAAAAAAAATTTCGAAAAAGTTAAATGACTATTTTCTTAGAAACATATTTTATAAACCGTCCCCTGATCTTCTCTAATGATTCATAAGTCGTCGTCTTCTAGATGGCGCTATTTGTTCTCTTCTGTCAAAACTTCCTCAGCATCGAAATTGCCCTGTTCATTTTTCTTGCTTTTTCTGTCTTTTTCTAGCGGCTTGTCACTTTACAAAATATCGCAATTTATTAAAGTAGAAGAAAATTATTAAGAAACCAGAGACAACATTCTTATTTGAATGTCACCCTCAGATATCGTTATTTTTAATGATTAGAACGTTTTCAAAATTATTCTTTTCTAGCTAATTTTATTCAGTTTAGTTGTGAAACTAAACAAACTGGTAATTTAATGCTAGAATAAATAAATAATCGAAGTATGAGTCATTTGGAAATGACATTTAACATATATAAAAGAACTACTCAAATGAATCTTTAAATTGCTTCATGTAATGCTTTGTTATAATTTAATGGTGATTTACTAGGATAATGCATAAATATATTGATCAGGGGGAAAAATTATGGAAAACAGTCACAAAGATTTATGATTTTCTTTATTGAGCGAAGAACAACAAAAAAAAATAAAACATGTGCTCGAATTATATGCAAAATGAATTACTTTTTAGCAGTAGTCTGTCTTAATTAGTCATATTCAAAAAAAAAATTATGACAGACAGAATCTGATGCTTACATTTAAAATTTAAAAATTGTCTTTCATAATTAAGGGACGAGACTCTGTGAGATCACGTACACATGCGTTCTACTTATAACTTCAGAACCATTTGAGCTAATGCTCTAATATTTGGACAGTGAGTGAAAGTGGTAGTTATTGTCCTCGTTCCTGAAAATTGTAGAAACATTTCAATTATATCGATCCAGCGAAACATTTATTTTTTATTTCCAATGGCAGGGAATACAAACAATAACACAGAGGAACAATAAAAATAGAAAATAATAAAAGGCCGAAGTCATCTTCCCGAAAGCTCTCTCCCACGCCAATATCTTGCGGTCTCCGAGTCAAGTCCGTGGAGCCTCTTACAACAATGGAGGTGCTCTCTATTCATTGGTGCTCCAGAACCACACAGTTGGCACTGAGGGTGGTCATAAATACCTATACGATACAGGTGTTTTCCTAGACAATCATGACCTGTTAAAAGTCTAAAGGTGGCTACTGCATCTCGTCGAGGCTTACCTGGTACTGCCTTAATATCCGTCTCCCTCCAGTTCTTATTCCTTATGCTTTCTCGTAGGTCAGCAAGGGCATTCATTTTCATTATGTTTTTTATGTGTAGTTTCATGGAATGGTATGACAATCCAGAGAAACTTGGCTGAAGGATTTGTGTTCCCTTGCGAGCAGGAAAGTCAGCTTGCTCGTTACCATAGATGTTACAATGGCTGGGAATCCACTGGATGACTACTCTTTTGTTTATTAGTGCCAAAAGTTTGATAAGTCTCCGACACTGAAGCACTTCATCCGACAAAGCGTCTCCCTGCGAGCCGATTGCCTGGATTGCAGCCTGGGAATCTGACAGTAATACAACTTTTCCAAATTTTGAATGGATGGCCAGCACCAGAGAAACATTAACAAATGGAATTTTATCATCTGATTAGAGCTAGCACCAAATATAGAAATAAAACTGCAAATGATTTTAAAGTTAGAGTCCGTGAAATGTTCTTGCTTATATCTCTCATTGAGCAACAAATGAGTTTATTGCACGTTTAATATGTTGCAAGAATGTTTGACATGTTTAGATATATTGTAAAAATGAGTGAGGGAAATGTTCGTGCATCCCAAATTTATAATTGCATACACAATGCAAAATAATGTTAGATTCGTATTATTTATCGAATATACTATTAATGAAATATTAATATTTACTGTGAAAGTATTGAAGGATTATAAAAAAATATTACAGTAAAAATTAGTATATAAAACTTAGCAGTAAACAGGATTTGACAGTAAAATGGATTTTATGAACATTGTACTCAGAGTGCCAGTACTTTTGTACGGTAATTTGATCCGTGATTTTTTATAGTGTAGGAAACTATGATAGTAAATTTCTTTTTCGCATCATTTGATGTTTGTAAATTAACTCAAACAAATCACGCATTTCTCTTTTAAAAGTGACATTCATAATCATGTGATGGAAGAACTTCTAGTTTCATTAATCAACGACGAGTTGCGCGACGTTAGACTGCCACGTCCGACATTGAAACTAAATCTCATTGCATATCCACACTCAAGAATTTCTAATAAACCTCGGAACGATGTCGGTTTTGTGATAAATGACTCATAGAAAGACAATTTGCAATGCTAATTACTGACCTGACATTTTATAATAGACAGTGTTAGAACGGAATCACGTTGTTTTAAGATACGTTAGAATTAAACGCTTCCGCCATGGTGGCTGACTTATTACTTAAGCTCTGTAATTAGCTTCTCGAACAGAGTTTGATGATTACTTGTTTCCAATATATCTTTAAAATAATTAAATTTCAGTGTATAAATTTTTATCTTTTATTTACGAAGTGTAATGAAGTAATGTGAATAATTGATTTTATTCGACAAAAGTTAACCATTTCTTAGAAATATCTCTTTGGTGAACATGTTATTAAGGAAAAGGCTAGAATATGTAAGGTGAGTTGAATTTAAATTGAAAAAATAATAATAAATTGTCAAAAAATTCATTTGGTACTTTGAACTATTTTTAAAAAATAGTAATTAGCCAATAAACGTATTAGAATAAATCATTCGGCAATCAGGCACAAACTAAAAGGCAGAATTAAAAAAATAATTGCATAATTCCATTTTTCAAATTTTCTTTTGCGTTTAATCAGTATCTTAGTTTCTCCGTTGTTTTAGAATGGAATAAAGAATTTTTATAACTCTAAAACTATTTTTGCTTGCATTCTGAAATTCGAACATCCACTAAAAGGTGCAATTTCAGCCTCTGATCCAAAAAATCAGTTCATCCGGGAGAAATGCTTGATTTTTTGCATTTCTTATTAAATATTCTGTTTAGGGCAGTATTACACTTGTTAATGTTAAAATATTTAGAGCCTGAGTGATCAATGTAGATAGCATGTGAATGCTATGCTATCGAATTAGTATTCCGAAAATTATCTGAAACCACGTGCTTGTTTTTTTTATAGTTGTGCCTTTTAAGCATAATTCAAAAAAGTAAATCCACAAACAAGATACAATAAAATGAAACATTTCAACCATGAGAGCTGACGCAATGTGATCAGATTCTTGAGGAAAAGAGATTGATAACTACCTGTATCCAATATATCTTTAAAAATATTTAAAATTTATTGTATAAATTTTAGTTCTTTTAATTTTTATGCTTTGAATTACAAATTGTAATGAACTTATATAAATAATTTGGTTCATTCGACAAAAGTAAACCCTTTTTTAAAAGCATCTGTTCGGTAAGCGTTTTTTTTTTCAAATTAAATACTAAAAAAAATTATATGCCTGGTAAATTGAATTAAAGTTAAAAACAGACATAAGTTGAAAAATGGAAATTTTATTTGGTACTCTATAGTTTATTAAACTAAGCAAAATGGGAAGTGTGTAACGACGGGACGGAACTAATATATATATGGGTTATTCTCACGAAAACTGTCATTTTTCAGTTCATAAAATCCCAAAAAAGTAAAGTGAATAAAAAGCTCTGAAACTTTTTATATTAATAGAAATATGTAATGGCATTATAAAGAAAGTATATATCCTATAAATTATACTTAATACTTAAATTAATTAATTTTTTAGTAATTAATTTGTAATTAATTAATTCATAATAATTCATAATTAATTAATTGATTTAATAAATAAATTTATTAATTTTTTAATTTATTTTTCAAATTAATTAATAAGTAAATTAATTATTTTCACTATTTAAAAGTGAGGGAATGACACTAATATTGAGGGAATGATATTTTATTTTAATACATGTTTTTATCTAGGAATTCAACCTAAAGTTTGAAAATGATAACATACTAAGTATATCTAAAATTTATTATAATTTAGTCTTATATATTCAATAGTTTTTACAGATTTGGGAAATAAAATTGGCTGGCACGATTGAACAAAATATAATTTGATAATATACTCATCTTGAATCCCTCACTTCAGCGTCATTTCCTCACTTTATACACTAGTGAGGGAATGACGAATTCAATAAAATTTAAAAATAACAGTTAGGCCAAATAAATTTCTGAAGTCAATCACATACAATTATATTCATACAAGAAAGCAACATATAATTATCCACCTTCTCGATGAAGTTGTATTTTATTTTACTCTAAAAAATGACATGAGGGAATGACAAATGTAAAAAATTTTACCTTTTTTGATTCATTCAAATTTATTCCATATCAAAGCTTCTTTAAGTTGAAGATGGAAACATACTGAAATTTTGTTCTATGATGCCAGTTGTTAACTTCTGAAGTTTTTATTAAAATATTTTTATTCTAAGAAGATTGCAGGTGATTAGAACATTGTTGTGAGGGAATGACGCGAAACACTGGGGACAAAGTTTAAAATAGTGCTATGTTAATATTTTTATCAGAAATTAAATTTAAAATTGTTTGTCGGAATTCTATATTTCTGTACTCTGAAATAAAAAACACGAATTTGTAAAAAAAAAAAAATTATTTCAGAAACAATTTTTTTCTTTTTTTAAATCAGCAGTGGGGATAAGTGAGGGAATGACATATTGGTATATTTTAATTACCTAAAATAAATAAAAAATAAAAATTGATAATTTTATTTTTATTCCTTTGTTAGCTTGCATTCTGAAGGACACTTTCCTTGAATTTTTTTTTTCGTAAGCTGTAAAACAAGCATAAAATATACTGGGGACATGAAAATGACTGTTTTTGTGAGAATGACCCATATATATATATATATATATATATATATATATATATATATATATATATATATATATATATATATATATATATATATACATATATATATATATATATATATATATATATATATATATATATATATATATATATATATATAGCAGCTTTTATCAAATAGATTATAAGTTTAATAAAATCAACGTTCTATTGGTTAATATATTAATTTATACAACTATGAAATAAATACTAACATTTTCTTTATACTTTAAAAACTCTTAACTAAAAATATGTTCAATTTTTAGGCCTGATGCTATTTCTGATATTTACAATTTTTAACATCTATCTCTGTCTAAGGGGATATAAATAAAAATAAAATAAATTTTAACAAAGATTCGTTTAATCTTATTTGGATTTTGACGATAAATATTAAAATAAAAATCATTACAGCATTTTCCTCAAAACAAATATTTATGTAATCGCATTATCTCAGACAGCATTCAAAATTGAAATTTCTAGATAATCAGCAGTCAATGTTTGGTGCAATGGCCTCTAACCATTAATTTTAAATCAGTCCTATTAGATTTGATGCTATCAAAATGCTGAATAGCTTCTCGGTATTAAGAAAAGTTTTAAGGCGGTGGCCATACAATTTAGCTAATTAAGACATTAAAGAAAACACAAATCTTTCTGAGAAGTTAATGCTAAGTAATGAACATTTCGAATCCATGGAGTTCAGTAAACTGAGTAAATGCTATTTGGTTGACAACGCTTTTAAATCAGCCATTATCAAAAGTATTCTCTAGTGATTCTATTCAATCTATTCAAATGTTTATCACCATTTATATCTTTTCGCGAATTAAGAATTACTGTATATGAAACGCATATTATTTACTATTTCATTATTTAAGATTTAGGTAAAAATGTTTTTAATATGCAGAATGTTTCCTTAGAATAATGTCAATATTTTAATTAAAAATATACCCTTTTTTCCAGTTGAAGTGATAGAAAATCTAAAATTATACCAAAAGTTAAAGATCCATGAGTGAGTATTGAAAGTTTCAAAACATGTTTGAGTGCCTGATAAGAGTTGAAAAGTGATTATTAATGATACACCCTATATACATTTGACTATAAATTTCGCTTGGATACTAATTTCAGATCTTTGTGCCTATTTTTTGACTTCAATTATAACAAAATCTTTTAAAATTATGTGTTAAAGGCAGTGATTACTAAATAAACTGAGTAAATGTTAAAAGAAACAATGTTAACAAAATATATTGATGACAATTTGAAGCAATATTAAAAATTTGAAATAATTAATGATAACGTAGATAGTGTAAAAAATTATTAAAAAAATAAAATTAAAAGTTTTGCAGGCTTAATATTAATGATTTAAAAATAATTTTTAATCAAAATTGTTTAATATTTAAGGTTTAAAGATAATCTAAGCAGAATATAAGATAATAATTAGAATACTGTAGTAATAAGCTTCAGTTCTGTTGTTTGCATGCTGTTAGAGCGAATTTGGTTTGTTATAAAGTTTAAAATATTGCAAATTAGGGAAAGTTCAAATGAAGAATTAAACGCAAAGTTATTATAATCATATCCCCGACATTTCAACGTGAACAAAACGCTTTCTATTTTGAATATAAATTTCACAAAACAAACTTATTTAAAAATGCAGCATTGACATATTGACTACAAAATAAATTTTTCCCTTGCGTCGAACTCATCTTACTATCTTCCCGAGACTTTTTAAATTTGAACAGCATTAATCTGTACTGCATTTATTACTTATCCCCTATGTAATGTTACTCTTTAAGCTTAATCCATTGCTGATCTTGCTGAAGAACGGCTTTAAACGTGCATTATAAATCCAGAAAAATTATTTGTTTTTTATTAATCCAGCATAATTTTTTAAGTGTTTCTGTGAAATTTTAATCAACCACGATAATCAATAATTTATAAAGAGTTTAGTTGAATTTTTTTATTAAACGTTTCTTGAAAAATCCTTTTTGCTAATGAAAACAGATCAAATGTACTATAAATGCAATGTACTGGCATTTTGGAGAATATTTTTGTTAATTTATTTCTAAATATATTTATTTTTAAAAGCTTATTTAACTGAATTTAAAGTTTCAATAAGTAAAAGAAATTTCGCTTTTTTGTTTCCAAAGATTTCGAAAAGAAGAAACCAAAGAAGAGAACATATATATATATATATATATATATATATATATATATATATATATATATATATATATATATATATATATATATATATATATATATATATATATATATATATATATATATATATATATATATATATATATATATATATATATATATATATATATATATATATATAATTATATATATATTTTTGTTTAAAGATATCAAATAGATTCTCTTTACCTTTAGGTATGCTAACAGAATGGAAATGGGTAGTTTATTATTACTTTAAAAACTTTATTTTCAATAATAAGGATAATTTATATAAGTATAACAATTCAAAAATTTTTTCTAATATTGTTCAATCAATTAAGCAACTTCAAAAAAATTTTGTAATTACTCACATAGACAAAGCTAACAGTAACTATGCTATATTCAGTAAAAAATTCTATGCTGAACTTTTAAATGCGGAATTAAAAAATAGTAAAAATTTTGAACTTAGTAATTTCAATAATAATATTGTCATTAAAAAAATTTTAGCTTTTTACAAGAGGTTAAAAATTAAAATTAGCAATATACAATTTCCTTACTTAATTATCAGTCCTAAATTTCATAAAATTCCAGTA
Source organism: Parasteatoda tepidariorum (assembly GCF_982258835.1). Classification (NCBI taxonomy): domain Eukaryota; kingdom Metazoa; phylum Arthropoda; class Arachnida; order Araneae; family Theridiidae; genus Parasteatoda; species Parasteatoda tepidariorum. The sequence goes on along the minus strand of NC_141764.1, from coordinate 55,220,412 downwards.
AAATTTAGAACTATCACATGTGGGTCTAATACTTATTTAACTAAACCTGGCACCCTTTTCTCTAACTACTTAAATAAGATTATTAACTATATTACTAAAGAAGGTTTCTCTTGGATTGTCACTAATAATCAACCGATTTTAGATTTCATTAAACATAATAAAATTAATTCTATTGCGACTTTTGATTTCCAGGATCTTTTCAATAGCATTCCCCTTTCTAAACTAAAAGATGTCCTTTTGAATTATTACCATGATTTTAAAAATATCCTTTGTTGCGATTTTGATTATTGGGAAATTCTGATTAATCTTTGTCTTTTTAATAATTATCTTTACAATGGAAGGGATATTTTTCTTCAAATTAATGGAATACCACAGGGATCTAATTATTCATCTCTCTTAGCTAACTTATTTTTGCATTATTATGAAAAAAATTTTACTCTTAGTATTAAATTTGTTTTTAGATATATTGATGACTTAATTATCTTTAATTTCCTAGATTTTACTGTTTTATTGAGTGATATATACCCTGAGGAATTAATCTTACTTCGTAATCATGATGATAACATTAATTTCAATTTTTTGGATTTGGGTATTATGAAAGTTGAAAATATCTGCTTTGTTGATTTATACGATAAAAGAAATGATTTTAATTTTAATATTAATAAACTAGTCACTTGGAATTCTAATGTTTCTAGGAGCATCTATTTAAATACCACTTTTAATGAAATGAACAAAATTAAAAGAATATGTAGTAATATTTATTTAGCCAAAAAACAAATCGATAAACTCTTTCAAAATCTGATAAAAAACAATGGATACCCAACTAATGTAATAAAATTTTATATAAAATCATTGAATTAATCGTATATTTTGGTGGATATATTTATTAAACATTTTTTTGTTAATTTTTATGATTTTCCCATGTGCAAATCCATTTCAGGTAAATCCATTGCCAAAATTATTTCTTTGTTAATTTGTATAATTTTTCCATGTGCAAATCCATTTCGGGCAAATCCGTGGTTAGAATTATTTACTAAAAATTCCTTTACTAAATAATTTTCTTTGTTAATCTATACAGTTTTTCCATGTGCAAATCCATTACGGGCAAATCCGTGGATAAAATTGTTTGCTAAAAATTTCTTTATTAATTTATACAATTTTCCGTGTGCAAATCCATTTCGGGTAAATCCGTGGCTAAAATTATCTACTTAGGTTTTTTCTTTGTTAATTTTTCCATGTGCAAATCCATTTCGGGCAAATCCGTGTCAAAATTATCTATTGAAAGAATTTTTTCTTTGATAATTTAAATAATTTTTCTACGTGCTAATCCATATCGTGCAAATCCGCGGCTAAAATTATGTGCAAAACAGGCAATTTATGTTTCTCTTTTCTATTTTATACTTTTTCTTAAATAAACATCTATCTTCTAAAACTATTTATGATCAATTTTTAAAATTATCCAGTATAATATTACCTTGCGCACATCCATTTCGGGCCCATCCTTGGTAACTAACAAATCAAAACTCAGAATAACAAATCACTTCAACAGTGCAGTAAGAACGACACTTTAAAACCCTCTTGTTACACTCAATTTGCGCTTTTGTTTTCATATTTTGTAATCTGGCAATCTTTCTGCGAAAACATTTTTAAATCATTCTTGAAAAATATCCGTCCATGTAAGTTGAACTGATTTTGCTGCTCGCTTTATAGTCTCCCCTTTTTAATGTTTTTTCTTTTTATTTTATTATCTGTTTTTACATGTTATTTTTACTTATTTGTACTTTTTGTGATCTATTTCATTTGTTGTTATTTTTTAAAAAAATTTTTTGAGTGCTCCTCACACTATTGTATTAATTTATTTAGCTTTGGCTTTATTGATACAATATCAGAAAGCACTCTGTTTTGCGGATATAATCGTGTGGTCTGAAGAAAAGATTATATCCTTTTTTTTATTATTATTTTTAATAAACTGTTGTTTGTTATTTTTTACTTATTATTTCCCCCCCCCCTTTTTCATATGTCTATTATTTTTCTTCGTTTTATTCTTCGTTATGAACTTATATATATATATATATATATATATATATATATATATATATATATATATATGTTCTGCTGGTATTATGGTAAATAATACGGTTTTGACTTTTTTTCAGTGATAAATATGGCGTATTAATATTTTAATGGATTAGAATATAAAGAACTTTGTTTCTCTACCACTGATAAAGATTTCAACAGTAAATTATAAGTCAGATAGAGAAATGGCCATACTCAAAAAACCTTATCAAGTTTCACAAATAATTATATATTTTTTTTAAAATTTCTGCTTTAGTTGGCTGTTACTGACGAATATATTTTTCACAAAACTGAAATGTGAAAGTGTTATGTAATAAGTACCAAACATACTAATATAGGAATAAAATATTATAATGATATGTTTGGTGATGATTAAAACAGAACCAATACTAAGCAGTTTATAGCCAGTTACTTTAGAAAGAAGTGTTTTACGGTCTCTCGAAAGGGATATGTACCCGTGAAAATTATTTGATAGTGGTAAATTTTGACTAATATGGTTTGGCCACGAGTGATAGCATCATGCCAAGTGATGCTAAGTACATTTTATATTTTTTCTAATGGGATTAACTGCAAAAAACAAGTTTCACTTAATTTAATAGCGTAAAGCCACCAAAAAGGGGAAACAAATATAATTAAACAAAAAAAAAAGAAAAATATTTTTGTCTATATTAATTGAATAACTTAGTGGAAGATGCAGGTAAGAGACATTTTCAGAAAAAAAAATTGTATTCGAACTATTTTATCACCTATTTAGTAGAGGGCGGGACAAATAATTATTTGCTTTATTGTTCCTAATTTTAAAAAAAACCAAAGAACCTGAAAAAGTAAGCCTCAAAGCCTAATTTGAAATAAAAATCACGATAAATCATAATTTTAAATACTAAAAGCGTATGTGATTAGTTATGTCAAGATTTAAAAGAAGACAAAAGCAGTGATTCATTAATTCTCCTAAAAATGTCACTTACCTGGTTCTTCCTTCAAGCTCTTTAATTGCGTTGGTATATGCTTTTCATTTATGAGCATGATTTTGTAGTGTTTCTTTACTCTGATTTATTGATTCATTACTTATTTTTTATTCACCCCGAGCGAGGAACGGGTATTCAGCTAGTTTAATAAAAATTTTAATTTTTTAGGCATCAAACTGAAATAAAAATTTGTTTTACTTAATCAACTCAGAAGATTTTGATAGGCATTTAAGAAGTTTCTAAACCTATAAGTTGTATATGAAAATGACCCAACGCTTAATTATTCAAAGTAAGTGTTGGTGGAAAAATGTTAATATGAAATAGCAATTTTCGTAAGCATTGTTTTTCTTCTTTTATACTTCCAACTTTAAATAGTAACAACAATCTAAATATATTTTAGCTAAAATTTCAAATCGTAATAAAAAAATTTCCTACACAATACAAAATCAACAAGGTGCTATAGGTGATAAATTGTGTTTTTATTGCAAAACGTTATTCATAGGAAAAAACAAGAATAAAAACTTTAGAAGTGTGTATTTGATTTCCTAAAGTTTTTTTTATTAACTTAGAGCATATAAATAGTTAAAGGCAAAATGGAGAAAAAATTACTTAAATCACAAAAAATATAATTAATTATACGATAGTAAGCTGACCAGCTTTCTTCTAAAACAACAAATGAAATGGAAGTAAAATTTCTACCGATCTTTGAAAACTCACTGCTTCACCTTTTCAATTAAATATTCTTAGAACAGAAATCTTTCTCAGAGAACGCCAACGAAATCTATTTTTTATAAATATGTAGAAAAGTAAATTTTTAGAATGTTCCTTTAGAAATTTCGCTACAAGTTTTGTAGTTTTAAAGGGACGATAGTCGGTTTATTGCTAGGAGAGTTACTTCATTATATCAACTATACAGTTTCTATAACTAACTATACTTCTAACTATATTTCCACGCTACTTCTCTTCTATAACTAACTTTTGCTAGAAAAAAAATGACCTAATTATTTGAAATTGTCATTGCAGCTAGAACATTTTAACAAAACTTTTTTTAAACGAAAAATGAATACAAATGCATTATTCGTTTTCTTTATTAAAAATACGTTCATTAAAATACATTTATTATTTCTTTATTAAAAATACATTCATTTTCATTATTGAAAATACATACATCAATCTACAAAATAAATAGTTTCAGTTTTTTATAATAAAGTTTCCTTAAAGACTAAAATACATTGAAAAGATTTTGGCATATAGTTGCCACAATTTTTGGTGCTTATGTAAACTAACGACATTTTTAAGTACAGAACAATAGTTATACTCGCAATAAATTATTAAAAAAATGAAAAAAATTTCAGTTGTATGAAAAGATTAGTTCAAAGATATTACGAAAAATGTTCTTGTATTTTTAAACAAAATGTTTCTACAATGAAGCCATAAGTGATTCTAATGTACCTCAAAATTAATTTTGCTTGTAAAAAAACAATGATTTATTACTTGATTAAAACTTTCATTCACTTAATTATTAATTTATTATTAATTTCATTCACTTTCATTCAAAAATATATAATTTTGAAGTGAATGAAGTTTTTAACGGAGTAATGTTTTACCGCCTTAGTTTCTGCGTAATATTTCTTTAAAACAATGAATCAATAGAATTGTAATAGTGAATAGGTGAATAAAAAGGAGGCTGAATGCATTGGGAATTAAAATAGTTTACACCAACACTAGAAATGGTGGTAACTGCTTAGGTATAATTACATTTGTAATCACACGTGTATTACAAATTGTTTTTTACAAGTGTAAATTTTTTTTTATTGAAGGACATTTAGGAATAAGAGAAAAACACACTTCATGTAAGTACATCTTTAATCTTTAGGGGAAAATTACATTACATAAAAAGCGCGTGTTTTGCTTTTGACCAAATTATCGTAAGCGAATTTAAATTGATTATAATATCCAATTTTCATGTCCTTGAATTAAAAAAAATCGTTCCATTAATTGTGCATGTGTAACTAGACATTTTTGAAATACATGCTTAAAATCATAATAATTGCTACAAATGAACCAATATTCAAATTTTAAGTCAAAATCTCCATGAAAAACACTTCAACAACAGAAATTAAGATTACATAAACATAAATCTTTTTCCCATTGTAATACATTAAATTCGCAAGTCCATCAACAAATAGCTTAATTTAAATTTATACCCCAATAGCTTTTTCTTCTAAAACATTACAAAATCCAAATACATGAAGACATAAATCGCGCTTTTATTGCAAAACATTTGCTCATAAGCTGAAACACACGGTAGATAAATATCTAACTACCCTCAGGAGATAAATTTACTTGCATCACAAAAAAGACAATTGCGCGTTTTGTCTGATAGACTTAAGTTTTCCTCTTTGATCAATATATCGTAAGAGAAATCCAATTTTATCACCCAATCCAATTTTGTTGATTGCTTTTCATTTGTTCTTTCCATCTACTAAACAGTCAAGTTCTTCTTGTAAAAGTAATCTTATAAGCAAAGTGATACTAATCAGTATTTACTTCTTTATCATCTTTTCCAGCTTTTAGTAATTTATTCTCAGTAAATCTTCACAAATTGAATTAAAGAGCGTCAAAAAATAAGTAAATTCTTAATTGGGATTATGCGTGGAAACTGCTTATTCGAAATTAATACACTGAGGGAAGTTTTTTTAATAATGTATTCAAATTTTTCGATATTTTTTACCGATTATCATAAATATTAAAATAATCTAATAATTATAAATGTCATGTTCCTACTGAATTTAAATATTTTATATTATTCCATACACTCATTGTAATGAAAAACACGTTTAATCATATGAATGTTATTTAGTATTAATTTTGCATAACATACATTAGTGGACCAGAGAAATCAAATTTTAAAAACATCGTTTTATTAAAATTAAACTTCTAAGAAACTATTCAACCGATTTAGCTCAAATTTTGAATTTTTGCCATGTAAAAAGTACATACTTGAAGATGACGTAAAAATTATGTACCTTACTACTGAAAATGTTTTCGACCATTCTTAATTGAAATCAAAGTAAATATTAACTAAAAATTTTTTTTCACTTGAAATTATCAGAGGAAAAACGAATTTCTTTATTAAGTGCTGAAGTCTTTCAATTCTCTTAAAAAGTTCTAGAGATGCGGTGAAATACGCAAAAGTAAAATTAACATCAAGGGATCAAAGTTTTGGATCGCTCTAATGACCAAACTATGGGGACCACATTTTCCAGATTACGGCTGCACCATAGATTTTGGGTGACAGAAATCCAGCTCCATTGAAAAAATGGTAAGTTTATTTAGAAAAAGTACTTTTTTGTGTCTGATTTCGTAACTCAAAATATCTTCTGCACTAATTAATTTACATAATTAAGATCACCCTCTTGAACCCTTACGAATGAGTCCTAGAATGTGAAGATCCGATCACTAGATTATAAGTCATTCAGGGTAGCCCATTTTTTTGGCACACAAAGGCTGTACTTCTAATTTTAACACCAATCAAATTTTATCAGTAAGTAATTTAAGTTTGGTGCTTATTTGGGTAGTTTTTATCGATTCATTTAACTTCCTAACTGATATAAAAATATCATGCTAAATAAGAAAGATAATAAAAGACAAATTTATCCAAAAATGTTATTAATAATTTTCTATGACTTTGCGTTTTATTGATGTCTTTGCATGCAACAAAGCATATTATTAAATCTTATGCTATATATGTGAGGAAGGATTAAATCTTATGCTATATATGTACAAAATAATCAATTTTTTTCTTTTTTAGAATTTCTGTAAAAACCACATAGAAATTAAACTGATTAAAAAATAATGAATTTGAAAGATTAAACATCAATTTTTTCCCTATTTTCAATAGTAGCCTTTAAAATAACAACTAAATAGGAACTCACTAAATAGGAATACATAATTTTAAAAAAAAATTAAAAATTATAGTTCAATATCTATTTTGAAGTAAAAGTTGATAAAGTTGTTACCTGTTGTTCCAAAATAAAAGCCTCGTAAATTGGAAATAAAGAGATTATTCTTGCATAATAATGTATACATTATTTTAAATTGTTTACATCTACATAGAAATAAATTTGAATAACTTAAATTTAGCACACCCATATAGTTTTATTGATATGTGATTCTGCCTTTAATTTCTTCTGGCTAAATAAATAATTAAATGCACCCACAAATCTCTCATGAATACAGCTTTTGCTTGAAACTAATTCCACAAGCACAATTAATTCAAATCAGGTATTTAATTCCCTCCTTAAATACAGAATAGACTAGACAAAAGTGATCCTAAAACAGTTCGCTAAGAAATTAAAATATTCTTTCCACCATTCAAAAGACAGGAACAGATTCAATCCCCCTGAAGTATAACTAATGATTGCACCCTATACCCTTTAAAGGTAAGAGAAACGACGAAATTTAAATCTTTGTAGTGGTAACCCGTGGAAATGGCAACAATATCCCTTAAGGGTAATTGTGAAGGAGGTTAGACCGTCCCAGGAGATGGCATTAGTCATAGCAAATTATCATAGTCATATTTCCTCTGTTATTATAGATGTGAATTACTCGCATTTAATTATTGGTATCCAATTTTGGAAGACTCTCGTGGGTAAGATGCTCGAAACAAACGTCGTTTGCTTTATTTTGATAGATCCAGAGAGCATAGTTCGTGTTTAAAAGATAAAGAGCTAGTTAAATGTCACAATATTTAAATTCTGTTACAATTTATCTGTTTTTCTTTTCTTTGCTGGCTGCTAAGCAATTTATGTTATTTTTCTAAATGTTAATAAATACGAAAAATTTATAAATTGCTATTTATTACTTTTAACTTTGCATTTAATTATACTTTTGTTGTAAATTACTGCGTTGCAATCATTAAATTATTTACATTAAATTTAGAAATGTCTTATAATGGAAATAAAATAAAATATGCTAGCTTTATTATAAATCATTGGATAAATCGAGTTTCACGAATGCCCAACTATTAAAATGCCACAATATTTACATTCAAATGCAGTGTATATGTAGGAGTTTTGTTTTCTGTTAAATTGCTGTTAATTGTTTTAAATTATTACCGTTAATTACAATTTTGTAGTAAATTACTGAGTTATAACCATCTAATTAATTGTATCAAATTTAGAAAACTCCCATGGGAAAAATAGAATTAAGTATGATAGCTTTATTATGACGGATTTGAGGAGTAAAAGTCATGGAGAGTAAGGGTCATTAAGATTTGAAAAATTAGTTTAATCTCACAATAATTAAATTTATGACATTGTACAAGCTGATTTGTCTGCTAATATTGATTATTGTTATCAGCATACAATATTTCTCAAAGTCTCTGCAAATCATACGAAATTAGTAAAATATTAATTTTGCTTATTTTAAATGCTTTTAATGATAAAAATTTATTATTTAAGTTAAATTTTGCATTGAATGTCATGTATTAAACTTTTAATGTCAGATTTTTAAACTATTGCGAGATAAATCCTGAAAATAAAAGTCTTTGCTTTATTAGAAAGTAAAATAACTTGCAGGAAATTAAAAAGAACTAGCTTATTTGACAATGCCACAATGAAATCTATTGCTATGTGCATGTTGAACGTATATCTTTTCATACTCGTACATTGTAGACAGTATACGAGAAAGCTAAAATTTTAAATATTTATAAAGCATGCAAAATCAAAAAGAATTATTGTATTCATTCGAAGAGCGTTGCACTTGATTCAAATATTGCAGAGAACCACTTCCATCTAATAACTTTTTTCAGTCGAGGGAAATACTAGAAATAAGCATCATTGTTTTAGATAAATTTAGAGTTTACTGGTCGAGTATGGAAGATAAATAGAGAAATGATGACAGCTATTGTTTTGAACACACTGCAGATATGTCTGTTTATGAATAATATTGTGAGAAATAAAAGTTTTAAATGGTTTCTTAAGTTAAAGTTTTAAAAGTTTTATTGTTTTTAATATTCCTTTTGATAATTATTGCATTTTCGAAAAGCTATTTTTTTTTCTTTTTCGATAATTAAAATAAAATATAAACATAATTATAGTGAAAATAATCCTTAAAAATTGAGCAAAGGAATCTCAAGTATGATCAAGTATGATGAATCTCAAGATCTGAATCTTGTTTGATCTAGCAGGAATTAAGAAATTTTTGCACCTTAAGAAAGTACTACTGATTCAAAAAATATTGACCATTCGAATATGCGTTATATATTATACTAATCCTAAGTATAATATATGTTACATATTATACTAATCCTGGAAATAAGTGCTATGATATTTAATTCTGAAATACCTGCCCTATGATAAATTTGAATCCATCTCGTAAAAAAAAAGGAAAAAAAATCAACACACTCCATAAATTTTTTTCTATATTTTATCTGAATTCTTACATCGAAATATAAATAGTCCTATAAAATACATAATGATAATAATGTTCTTTAAAGCTTCCCTTCGATACTTTTTGAAGAATAATAAATTAAGAAGAGGCAATTATGCAAAATATCATCCATTCGTATAATATAATATAGGCTTAAAAAATTATTATATTGTTTTAAGTTTATTTCGGTATTTATTAAAGCTGACATCATTATAATTATTAGAAAATTATGTTTACACTAAAAGTGAAAAATTTAAAATAACTCATCAAAATTCTTTAAAATTTCTTAAAGCTAACATTAAATGCATTTTTTTTATCCCACTTTAAATTTATACTGTAACTTTATTAAGGAATAAACATATTACATGAATGATACTAATAAAGTTAAAAACTTTTAAGTTCGAAAATTATTTAATAGTATAATTTCACATTGAGTCCTTGAGTCATTCTTTAATATTGAAAGAAAATAAAAGAGGCATACAATGTTTTTTTAAATTCTTTTGAACTTAAAAAATTAACAGTTAAACAAAAAAGATTTGATAAGTCTTAAATGTATTAAGATATCTAAGAACATACTATTTTACAAAAGTTAAATAAATACATGATAGAGATTTTTTAATATAAATATCAAAAAGAAAAGAAAATACATTTTCCAACTTTTAAATATATTTGCAAAATCAGAGCCATTATTATATCAGGCAAGCAGGCTATTGTCAACAGAATACATAAATTACTACGAACAAAGATTTCAATAAAATTTAAGCATTTGAATCTTTCAGACAGGTTTTTCTATGATTTAAAGTAGTTATCCATGTTTTTGCACAAATTATTTTCTAATATGTTTTTTTCCAATACAAAGTTTATTTCCAGATAAATCTCTACATTCAATGCGTCTACAAGTCTAAGTATTCAAAATAGTTTTATTAATTAATTATTTAATAAAAATTCTCTGTCTATTTGTGTAAATCTGAAGTGATTATAAAAAGAAATTTGCAAATTTTCGTGCAAATGTTTTCATTGAAAGTTCTGTTCTAGGAATGAAAACTTTTTCATATCGAAACAAATGTTAAATTTTCAAATCCATTTGTGTTATGAGTTGATCGATATAAAAGAGTTTCAAATGTTTGTAACACGTGAAATCTGACTTAAAGGTATGAGTAGAATTGCAAGTGAATTATTTTAACAGAATATAAAAAGAAACAGCTACATTTTGTAATATAATTAATCTTATTTAGTTTCGTAATCGCTGTTAAAAATTCTGTCACTGATAAAAAATTAATTATTACTGTGCAAAAATAAAAATTATAGTAGTGTTTAAATTTTACCAGAAATTTACGTTTACATGCCTAATAATTATTTAACATTCAAAATTACCCACAAAAATAATAATTATATTTTTATTATAATTGTTTCTATAATTAATGCTTTTTTAAGAACGAAGAATTGTTTTTCATTTTTCAGGAAAAACAATCATACTTGCGTGTTTTGAAGTCCATTTTTGAAAAAAAAAGTTGTTCTCTGCAAAATGAAAAATATAATTAAAATACTAAAAATATTTTAAAAATGATCGAAGTTGGAGACAATAAAAAAGATAGCTCATATAACATATTTTAATTAGTTTTATTTAGATTCTCAGTTATTATTTGCTATCTATCACAGAGTCACTCGGGAGGAATAGCAGGAAAGAAAAGTTAATGAGGTTTGCGAAAGCTATAAATATTGCTGATGAACGTTTTTCATTTCTCTGGAGAAAGCTCAGAACAGTAATGAGAAGAAGAACAAGTAAACTACATTTTGTTGGGGGTTAGATAAGAAATCTCATCAAGGACTTTTACTTTACGAGGACAATATCGACGACGTTAAAGGGACAATTACGTGTCTTATATGGTAACCAATATAACAGAGGAACATATTAAACCATTTCTTTTACCATAGCAAAAAGCTACTCCAAGGGAAATAACTATACTCCAATTTTGAGAATGACATCTCTTAATGACGCGCTTTTCCTTCAGAAATTGCTATGCGTTTAATGTTAAAAGTATAACAAAACATAGTTTTTGCAAACTGCGTTATTATGTTGAGCAATACAATCGACGTTTTTTTTTTTTTTAATTTCAAACAAGGCACAATTTTAAAACACAGGGAAGAAGCAAGAGTACTTTAAACAAGTTTTGACAACATCTCCATTTTTCAAGTAATGATATCCTTAGGAGTTTTATACTAAGAAAATTCACCTCAAGACACTGGTGAGTTAGGATTTATTTATATTATCTGTAGTATTTCTTCTTTTTATTATGCCAAAAAAATCAACGCAGAAAGTAATGATAATTACTTCATAAATAATAGAATAGAAAAACATCAATAATTGATGCAATCTAACACCAGGTAAATAGTTTTTAGAGTAATCAATGAATGACGATAATTCTTAGCGTCATCAACTTAGAGTCATGTTAATACACTAAGTGCACATACTACGAATATCTATACTACTTTTGGCGCTAAGTAAATGTCCCCAATATTTAGTCCAGTAATATTTAAAGTAATGTATTTCTAAACAAAACGATATTTATGTTTCGAATTAATTTGCCAAATAGATAAGGTTCATTTTTTAAGGCAGTTTTTAATTAATAGTTGACTCGCTATGAAATCGTTCGAGGGATCATATACCGTGGGTCATAACAACTGTTGTCTTTCGTTTCCCCAATTTCCATTTTTATTATTTTTTATGTTTTATCATTTTGAGGATTTAATTTGTTTTTGGCTATTGCGATATAAAACTTTGCGATTAAAATAGGGATTTGAAATCTTATGTTTGTGTGAAAAAACAAACGAAAAATAAGAAATAATCTTTGTTAGTTATAAATATAATTAAAATTTGTGCAAAATATAAGACACTTAGAAATTCTAATTATTTATGCACATCAATAGAATAATTTTTTATAATATATAAAATATATGAAGTAGTTTTAATAAACATTACGTAAAAGGAATAACTGCTAATTTAATATAATCAATTTAAAATATTTCTCATATTTAAATTTTTTTTTAAAAATTTTTTCTCAGTTCTGTATTGAAATATGTAATTATGTTACAGAATGTGTTTACGTGCCAGCGAACTCTTTTTTCTTTTATTACTTTCAATTTTCATTTTGCTGTTTTATTAAATTTTTTACTCTGTATTTTAAAATGTCCAATATACATCATATTTTAAAAGGAAGATTTTTTGCATTGGCTAGGTATTAGTTAAAAGGAAAAAATCTGAGAAAGTAAAATTATTTTCTTAGAGGTACCAACCTTTGATGAAACATGATTATTCAGGCATTGTAATATTAAAAAAAAAAAACTTATTTTTTCCTTTAGATTGAAATAGCAATGATTTCAAAATATTCACCAGATTAGTAAAAAATCTATGACGAATGGAAAATGTGGCCTTTGCACAAATATTTTCAAAAACTTTCAACTTATTGTTTCCTTTTTTAATTTGAAAAGCAATGCAAAATATTTATCTAAGATATAATATATCGATAATAAGCAAAAAAATGTTTAGTTCGTTTTCGGAAACATTTTTAAAAATTTGCTTTGATGAAACTTTAATGAAAAGTATTTTAATGAAAAGACTATTAATAAATTAATTTAACTTGGTATTATTAAAAATGAAAGTAAAAATAAGCATGAATTTCAACGATAGCTGTTTTTAACCGAATACAAAATTCAAACTGCTCTTTTGTGTCCATTACCAATAGAGGGCAGCAGCAAATGTATAAGAATCTACTCTTCTGAGACATTTTACTTTCCATTTAATTTCTTAACTTCCTAAAAAAGAGATATAAATAAGTTGTGAAATTTCCGTTTTCTGTGACATACCTTTCATTGTTAATATAGTTTTCAAAATTAATTATAAAATGATAGTGTGTTTTTCTGTATCTTATTGAGATTACAATCTTTGCGATTTATAAATTGAAAATAAAAAATCATACGTAAAATATATACATACAGCATATGTAATTAAAAATATAAATACTTGTATCAGTACTTTTTAAGTGAATATGGCAAAAGCATGATTGTTAAATTAATTATTTTGAAATTTTTAGTATCACAAATAAGCTTTCTATTACTTGTCGCTCAAAAACAATCAATTCCAATAAGTGCATATTATAAAAATATTCTTATGAAAATATTGAACAGAAAACCTTCTCAGATGCGTATATATTTAAAAAATAGGTAATAAATTAAAGTCCATGCTTTATACAATATCTGGTGTTGAGGGGATTGATCATGTTATTGTAATGATTATACTTAAAAAATTTTATTCACTATTTTGGAAACTTACATTTTTTGAACTTAGCATTAAAATTTTTTTCAGTTCTCAATCTGATTGGTCCTTATAGATTAAAAAAATGTTTTCAAAGCAGTTCTCCGCTCTGAAGAACAATTATTTATGCAGACTATGGCCAACCAGACAACATATACTAAAAATCAAATTTTTTTTTCAGTTTTGCTTAAATATTTATAATATTTGTTTCAAATCTGACTAAACATGAATTAAAATAGCGAGTTATCATCGCTTATTCTATTTCAAACTTTTTATAAATCATCAAGTTTTTTTTTCAAGAACAATAAATTGAAAAAAAAAACATGGTTTTGTTTTTTTAATAATAAATAATTATTCAACACAGAATAAAAGACAAAAATACGATTGTTTAAAAAAAATATGATTTGAAGTACTTAAAAAGAAAAGATGTCTTTGTCAGTAGAAGTTATCTTCTGTATCAAGACAAATTTGGACTACAAAAAAAGAAAATAAAAAAAAAAGAAATAAAAAAATTATAAGTAAAAAAGTTACGTGAAAATGGTTTCCACTTTCCAAGTTTCCTCTTCAAACAAAATGAATTTTAAGAATGTGGTTTTACACTTTTAATTATATATAATAAAATCAAGAGTGTGTAAATAGCAAAAATCCGATTGTTCAAAAAAATAAATAATAAATAATAATAAAAAGAAAAAAAATACTGTTCAAAAAGAAAGTTAGTTTTGTTTTCGTTACTTGATAATGGGCAACTCTTCAAATTTAGTACACCAACACAAAATAAATAAAAGTAAAAGTAAAAATATCTAATGAAAGGTTTGCTTATTTCAGATTACTATATTTTAGATCACATAGTCATGACAAAAATTAATTATCAAAGAAAAGAAAAAAGAAATCAAAACGAAAATAGATGGAACGAAAAGAAACAAAATAATTTAACGTAATAAATACATAATAGGTTATCGTAAATGCGACTATCTGATATTGCATATGAGAGATGTTTCTTGCTGGCATGAGATGAGAAACATACAGCGTAGCCATCTTCTTTAAAGCAATCAACAAGGCACAGATTGCAAAAGCAAGTATTAAAAATTTCCAGCTGCTGAAAAGTTCAATGGTTTACTGGTTATAGTTAAAACAAGTTATGGAAAATTATTAAATAATTAGTCGGCTTAAGAAACAAACTAGCAACAAAAAGCCATCTCCGTTGTTTAGACTTTTAAACATGAGAAAAAGTTTTATTAATATCAAATAGATATTTTTGCTTTCATAGATATTTGATAGTTCAGATTAGTATGCCCATGTATTGAACACAGTTCTAAGAAAGGCAACTATAGTTGAAAAATAAATTAATGAAATCTTTATTCGAATTAATTGGGAAAACTGCATTCTTTAGCATAATGGACATTGATAATAAATTATTGAAAATGAAAATATGTTTTACGTGCTGTACAAGAACGATAACACGAAAAAAACTTGAAAGCTTATTATTATTTCCCTCATCAATACTTTAAACTAATCTCTAGTATGTAATTATTCTTACTAAAATATAACGTACAAAAATTACGAGCATTGATGTTTTTTGTATTAAACGAAAACTGGTTGATAACGTACTAGGTAGTTTTAGGTACTTAAATTTTTTAGACTTATTTACTTATTCGAAATTTTGCAAGGGAAAACACGTATTTTTATGTAAATTATATTTTAAATCTTAAATAAATACTATTTTTCAGGAAGTGATTGCAATTCAAATTAAATAGACAAAATGAAGTAAAAATAAATAAAAAAAATTTGGTAGAATTCCAACAAATGCAATTCTAAATCCACAGGCAGAAACAATTATTTTTAAAAACTTAAATCAGAAAATTGATGGGTGTTATTTGTGCATATATCCAGCTTTTGAATCATTTTTGAAAATCGTGGATTGACAGCATTTGTGATCCTTAAACTGAATCTCAAACAAAAGTATTTGTTAATCAGTCAAATGTTAACATTTTTAATATTTTATAAAATATAGAAATACAGTATTTTCAGTAGAAAGAGACTTAAAATTGTTTTAATTTTTACAGGACGTTACCTTTAGTGGTGCCATCTGCAAAACAGTCATGGAATAAATGTCTTATATGTCTCACATCATAGTGCTGCTATCTAGCACTATCATGATTTTCCTAAAATGTATATTTGCAGTTTTAATGAATTATAATTCACAATAAGGACATATGCGTTTATAATACTAAATTGCTTACTTTTTTGTTATATGACAAATACACAAATTCTAAGCTTTTATATGTCTTTTAGAGAGATAAAGCTGCAAATAAATTTGAAATTGTTCAACTTTGAAGAAGAAGAAGAATGTATTCAGATTGAATAGTTTAAGAAACGTTTTTCATTTTTTAACAAAATAGAAACCACATTTATGAAAGTCTGTTATGTAAATCTGCTGGCATTCTCAGTAAATAAATAAATAACGAGGTAACAATCTAGTGTTTTCGCACTAAGTTCTGTAACGTTTCTTTATTTGTAATCAGCAGAACACTAATAAAAACTATTAAAGTATTTTGTTTAGGTTTCCAATATTTCTTTATTCCTTTTTCATTACTTTTTTATTATCCAATATTTATTTATCACCCTTTCGGAATATGATCGCTATAATTATGTTCTTATTAGTAACACTGTTTCTAATAACAAATGCAATGCAATCTTCTGTTTCGACAGTTTTTGACTATTTTAATGCTCTAAAAAAGCTGCATACATAAAGAGTTGCAATGGGTTACATTTTATCGAAGACAAATGAAAATCTTTCATTTAAAATAAAAAAATATTTAAAATTAAATTTTTCTGATTTGAAAATTTTCTTTATTGGTAACTTTAAAAGAGAAATCAAAGTAATTCAATTTTATTATTTTTTATGAAATTGTATTCGAGAAGTTTTATTTTTCTCATTCGTTGTCAGTACGGAATGAAAAAACCCAGGTAGCAAAAAGATATGATCTAATATTAGAAAGATGCAATATAATACTGCCGTGCTAGAAAACGCTATACTATTGAATCCTATCTTCTAATATTAGAGCTAATATTATATAAAATTAAATAGTATTCGATCTAACATTCGAACTTTCAAAATTATCATCTATTTCACTAATTTTCGTCCAACGCCACATTTTTGCGAAAGGTTATCCCATATTATTAATAAATAAACATTTATTTATGAAAGAAAACGATAAATTAAATATTACTTAAAATATCATTTTCAGCCAATGCTATTTTATGGCAGATAATATTAGTGGTAGTTTGCGAATGATTAAACTCGAAAAACTTTTTCAACTGTTTATGTTGAGTTGTAACTCCTTCTGCTTGTTTACAAGACGACAAGATGGCGATCTTGTTTCCGCTCATGAGCTTTCGTTTCTACTATTTAAGGTATTTATAATTTAGTAGTTTTTTGTAAACTTTATAAATGTCAATGATAGTTACCTGATAAATTAGTATCGTAGGTAATGTTTTTTCCTTGAGTTAAAAATCAGCTAGAAAAGTAATTTAAAGCACGATGTGTTTGAGATTGTAGATGTTGTAGAAACATACAGCAGTGTACCTACTTAATAAACTTTACCGCTGAATAAGAATTAATTTATTGATCCTGTATTCAATAAGGTCAGTAAATATTTTATATTGTGATCATTATTGTTCACTCGTAGTTGTTGACTTCTTTGTTGAAACGTATTGTCTAGCTGTAAGTAATAAGCACTGTTTTTCTGCAAAAATGAAAAAGACAAAAGTAATGGTCTGTAAATAAATTAGCCGTGTTAAATAAGAAATATATATGTATAATCTGCTACTTTTAGCGCAGTTAAAACCATTATATTGTAAAATGTTTAAAGTTTAATACAAACAATATTGTTAGCATATTAAAATTTCATGCTATATTATATGCATGCATATTAAAATTTCAATCAATTAAGCATTTTTCTTTAATTATAGACTATGATTAAAAAATAAGCAATAATTTGGTCTATTCAACATGGTGAATGTAGAGCTTTAAATTATATTTGTCAAATAAATTCCTGTTAGAAATAATCTAATGCTGTAAAACTTTAGTTAAACTATAAGAAAAAAAATATTTGACAAATGTTGGGTATGCATACTGACTTTTAAAGAATGCTATGTCAAAATATTTGGGGAAAGGGGCGAACTATATTTTATATATTTACGACTTTGAATTATGTGAATTGTTAGAGAATTCTCTTTCTATATGATTTTTTCAACCATGAATTGATGATTTTGAATTCTCATAGTATCTTTTTACATTGATGTTCTTTTACGTTAATCAAATTTTAAATTATACAATGGAAGAAAATAAGCAATTGTTTATTTAACATTTTTCACCACTTTTTTAAATATAAATAATAAGTAATTTAATTGGTTCAAAATATGCTTGTAAAACAATGTTTGCTAAGTAATTCGATCCTGACAAAGTTTTTCTGCAACAATGAAAAAGATTAAAAATAGTTGTCTGTAAACAAATTAGCCAAGTTAAAACAATTAGAAAATTAATGATCTGCTATTTTTAGCTCAGTTCAAACCATTGCATTCTGGAATATTTAACATTCAATACAAACAATATTGTTACCGTAATAAAATTTCATGTCTAAAATATTGTAAAAAAAAAAGAATTAAAAATTTAATTTAAATTTCTTGGGGATATTTCAGTATCGTGATCTGTCCCGCCAACTGCAATCGCCAAATAGATTTTAAACTTGCAATTTAATAAAAAAAAATATGTATATGTTTGCCCGGAGTTATACCTTTCGAGTTTATCCTGTTCTGTAATGTTTCTTTTAGTTTAATAAATATTTATTAAATAATTATTACAATAATAATTAATTATTGTTTAATAAAGTTTTAATATGTCTGATAATTAATTATTGTTCAATAAAGTTTTTAAATAAATGTCTATTAGATATAATCTGAGATTTAAAATTTAACTAAACAATAAAAAATAAATATTATGCATAATGACTTTTAAAGAACGTTATGTAAACATATTTGGGGGAGGGGCAAAATATGATTAATACATATAGATATAATAATATTACAACTTTGAAATATGTGAATTGTTAAAGAATTCTCCTTCTACATGTTTTTTTCTACCATAAATTGATGATTTTGAATTTTCATAGTATCTTTTTACATTTATGTACTTATACGATTTTTAAAATAAGCATTTGTTTATTTAATATTTTTTGGCTCTCTTTCTGTTGATTTGCCACATAGCGAGTAGTTATTTTCTGTTCAAATAAAAGAAGTTGAAAGGTTTTGCAATTTGATTTTTTTTTTAAATATATGATAGTTTGCTTGGGAGTGCTTATCAGCTAAATTCTTTTTGTTGATCTCCTTCTCACAGTGTTATTTTTTGTGTGACACTGGAGAAATTTTTTTTACGCTGGTATCAATACTGGAATTAAACCATTTAATTTCGTTGTAAAGGATATTACAATTTCTGAAAAGCATTTTCAAATTAAATAAATAAAGTTTCAAATAAATATTCAATGTTAATAGTTTTAATTTTTTTTTCCATTGATAAATCTGATGTATTTTCTTTTTAAATTTTAGTATAACTTTTCATCTTCAAGGAAATCTACTATTAAGACACTACAAATGGAAATGGCACACTCTGATGGAATTTTAAGTTCGATTCTTACTGCGAATGATTTTAACAGTGATTATTCAGCAAGGACCACTTTAAATCTGCCATTTAAGTCATCATGTTGAAGAAAGATGCTGTCATATTGAAGTTTCGAGAAAGAGGGAAAATTGTGAAGTTCGTCCCTGTTTTTTTGTGGTGCATACGAAAACTGTTGCTGAATTTTTCATAAAAGCATTTAACGACCACTTGGAAATATATTTTCAAGCAAATATAGACTAACAATTGGAACTCAAACTGTATCAAACAGTTTAAAGTTATGAAAAGAAAATTATTTTATTTAATAACAATTAAGTATTTTTAATTTCTGTTTTACCACAAGGTTGTCAACGTTAATTTTGAACAATGAAGGTAATGTATTGCATTTACAATTGGATGAAATTTATATTACAGTGTGTTTTGTTTTTAAATAAAAGTATTATGCTGTGAAATAGTTATATTTATTATGGATTTCTTTTTCCTTAATTACTGTAACAGTTGAATATTTAAAATTTGTTTTTTCTTTAATCTTTTGGTATGATATCGGAAGCAATTTTTTTTTAAAGCTGATTTTAAAGTATTACTGAAACTCTTGAGGATTTTCATTATCAACATTGAGTTTATTATTTTAATTTTGGAAATTTTCTCATAATTATTTATTTGAAATTTGAGACAAGAATTTATGCTTTTTTATTTTTATCATGCTTAAAATCATATTATTGTAAAATAATTATAATCGTGAAAAGTTCTTTTGACTGAATAACATTTATATTATGATTAAAATTCCTAAAAGAATATTGCTTAAACTTTCATCTTAAAGGTCTTGTATATTCTTTGTAAAAACGTGTAGAATTGCATTTGCCATTCAAGACATTTGCCTATAATGTTATGTTTGTTTTTACTATGTTCATGAAGCATAAACTCTAATCAGCCAAATACAAACAATGAATTAGTTGATTTTAAAGAAAAATTTTGTGATAGCAAGGTTTTTAAAAAGTAACTGATGGCAGTCAAATTTGGATCAATACAAAAGTAACTTATAGTAAAAAAGTATGTTATGTTTTTTCGTCTCATTCTTGTATGCAATTAAATGTTTGTTAAAATTTAATTCTGATAAAATTCAATATTTACTAATTTTTTTTTGGTTTTGACATATAAATGTTATCTAAACTTTAAGTAAATAAAAGTACATAGTACCTTTAACTAATTATTGAATTGTTAAAAATTTCTGATGTCCCAATGTAAAATTATTTTTACATTACAAAAAATAATTGCAAATTTTTTAATTAAAATTCATAGAAGCTTTTTTTGTTTCCACTCTCTGATAATATTTCTACAGGTGCCTTTAGGTTTTGTTTCTAGTGTTTCGTAAGTAAAATTTCAGATTCTAAAAGGATAAAGTTACGTAAGTATTTCTCTGTTTAATTTCAGTGATAGAAGTGAAATAATTTATGCAAGTAAGTAATTTGAATATTTTTCAATTTTTTTCATTGTGTCAGTTATTACAAAAAATAACAATTTAAAAATTTGAGATATAATTTTATTTTAATATTTTTGGAAATGAATAACTTAGTTATATACTAGTAGAAAAAAAAGTTAAGGTAAATTTTCAACTCAATTCAAATGTAAATTTAACTTAGCAATTATGTAGTGTGGTTTTCTTAATTTACAATTTCAGAATATAAATAATGATTGATAATTGTAAAATTACAAATGGCTTAAATTACAAATTTTAATACATATATATATATATATTACAAACTAACAAATTCAATTGAGGTTTTGATAAAATAGTCTCATTCTTTTTTTAAATTGAGAGTGCATTTTAAATTTTAAGACTTGAAAATTATTAGTGATATAAAATTTGCTTTAAAACCCATTGTATGAAGGAAAAAAAAATATCAATAAAAGTTGCAATAAAATATTTCCTAATTAAGTTCGAAATATTCAAAAAAATCAGCTGAACATAAGATATACTTTGGAGTAAAGAGGAGAAAAATGGAAGGAAGCAGAATTTGCTAATATAACTTTATTTAGTATTTCTGTATTGCTATGTAAATAATGCATGGAATGACATAAAACTATTGTTTAGTGCATATGTTTTAGTGCTTCACAACAATACAGAAAATTAAGTAAAATTATATCGCCGAATTATTCTACTACCATCCATATCTTCCTCTTGCTTACTCCAAAAAAATAAAAAGCAAAGCAAATTAATATCAGAAAATACAAAATCTAATATTATATAGCATCAAAACTAATGCAAAATAATAATATGGCGAACGCTAGATAATATTAGTTTGCATAGAATCTAATGTTATATAAGGCTGAGCAAACAGCGACCTTTTGTATCTTTCTAATATTAGAAGTTGTGCAAGATAACGTTAGATTTTACCTATTTTCTGATGTTAGCTAATATTCGGTGCTACTTGGGAATCGTTCAAACGATGCAATTAAATTGTGCAAAAAATGTGTACTAAGACAATGTGAATTTTTAAAAATTTGATTTTTTTGCCTGAAATTACATCTTTCTGAATACAATTGAGAAATTATCATTTGAAAATAAAGTTTAATTCGAACTTTACTGATTTTAATTGATTTTAATATCACATAATAGATGTCGGATTTTTTTTCGAAATGAAGTTCTTAAAGAAACTGAATTGTACAATGAATGTCAACGGCCATACCATGATGAAAATACCGGTTCTCATCCGATCACCGAAGTCAAGCATCATCGGGCGCGGTCAGTACTTGGGAGGGTGACCACCTGGGAACACCGCGTGCCGTTGGCATACCTTTTTAATTTTATTTTTATTAATTGTTACACAATAACAAATTCAACAAATTGATTGTTCAACAAATCTTTTTTTTCCTATAGCAATATATTCGTTGACCTTTCTTGATCTTTTCTTTTGCTTCTTAAATATCTAGTACTCTGGACTTTTAAAGTAAATAATTTCTTTAACTGGATTAAAAAGTTATTAAAAATGAAATATAGTTTAATAAAAAAATATTCTATTGTTTCCATATACTGACAAAACTGCAATACAAATAAAAATTATAAGTTAAAACAATCCGATGAGCCCATATCATCGTAAGATTATGGAGATACATACATGTGATGTCAAAAAAGACTCTCTACTTCATATTACAGAAAATTAATTTTTTATCGGAATAAAAAGTGAATCTCAATAGTTAGTTACAATAACTATAAACCTATTCATGTCTTCGAAATGTTGAACAATTTATCAGATGTAACTTTTATGTTATGTGTCCATAAGTTTACGCATGCATATCATAAAAAAAGAGTTATATTTTTGAATTTTACTTTCGTTTTTTTCTTTATTTTATTCAATAGTTTACATATTGAGTTGCAATTTAAAAATAATATGAAAACCTATAATATGATACCTACCACTTTTTGTTTCCAGTAAAATAAGAGCAATTACTTTCTTTTACTATCATAAGTCAAATTTAATGTGTTACAAATTTTCTTTTATACAAAATGATTTATTTATTACATTCCACAATGCTCTAGTGCTCACTTACAAAGTGCAAAAGTAGGATTTCTTAAATTTTAATTTGAAAATATTAAGTAAAATGTATACATACTGGGATATCCTTTAGGAGTTTTTCCGTGCTGCCATCTTCCGATTCAATTTCGCCAAAACTAGAGAAAACATAGGAAGTGCATTAGGAGAAAGTAAGGAACCAGTGAAAGAATAAATTATGAAGGAAGAATGGCTCCTCGTGAGGGCAACTGCAATTCAGTAGCTGAGGTGACGGAGAAAAAATTAACTTTAAGACAAAATGAGAGATTTTAAAAACGTTGCTCCTTATGGTTACTTAGCAAGCACTGTTGAAATTGTAATAAATACATCATTCAGGATGAAAAAAAGAACTGCACCACATTAACTTTAGCATACAGTTGTCAAAGGAAAAATATTAATATATATATTTCTAGAAAAATTAGTAGGTATATATTTGTGCAACACTCCATCTTCAAATTTTGTTGTTATAATTTTTAATACATATTTTAAAAGGAATTTCAACATATCAGTTGATAAATAAAATTAGCGAAATAATAAAAGTTATGATGTAAAATATCATTTTTTATATGATATGCGGACGTAATCTTATGTTTTCATATCATAATAGTTACATCCGATAAATTTTTCAAACTTTCAAACTTTTATTTATAAATTATAAATTTTTATAGTTCAATATTACCTTGGAGAAACTTTTTAATTCTGATGAAATAATGACTTTAAAATTTTCAATAAAATGGAGAGTAAGCTGATTTTTCTAGCATCTTATGCATGTTGTCCCGTACTTTTTAGTATTTTTCTCACTGTGACATGGGGCATCGCATTGTTTGGAATCATGCCTGCTATTTGCATGGCGTTTTTATTAGTATATAGAAACTGTAAAATGTTTTTTTTTAAAACTATTTTAAGCTTTTTATAATTTTGAAACAAGTAAAAGAAATTTTTGGTTTTCCATCAAATTATTAACAAAAAATAGCAACTTTATTAATATACCATATTAAAATCATTTTGAATTTTATCTTTGATTTCCAATACTATAAATGTTGTCAATAAGTAATTGATTTGTCTTCCCAGCATTGCAAAATTCTAAAAACTAAACTGATTAAAATACAACGAAATCGAAGAAATTGACAATACATGCTTAATTAGCAATAAGAGTTGAAGATCTACAAAAATATTGTGATTGTTTAAGTACAATTTGATTGTTTAAGTACAATTTTAAGTACAATATAGAAATAACTTTGGTTGCAAAATTACAGAAAGAAAATTATATCTGTCGTGTTTTCAACTCGAAAGCAACTACTCTATATAAAATACATCACATATATCCATTTGTCTTTCATCTTTCGAAATGTACGAAAAATTTCGAATTATAAATTGATAAAATATGATTGATTCTTACCGTTTCAACATATATTATTTTAAATTAAAAAATGCAACCCATTGTTATGGCTTCTTAAATTTATGTGAGATAACATCATTCTGAATGATAAACACTCATTTATGAAGTTAAATAAATATAGTATACACTTTATCTGTCATCATTATTTCATCAAAAACAAAAGTTTACAATACAGAGACTTTATTCATTTAATTATTTTACAAATTTTTATTTCTTCATAACTTAAAAAGAACTTGTTTTTATTATATATTTACATAGTTTCTATATTAATTTAATTTCTTGCTTAAAATGGATGCTATAAATGTCATAGAATATTCTATTTGTATTTAATAATTCATTAATAAAATGATAGCACAATTTTTTTTTAGAATTTAACAATGCATTTTACGTTATTTTCATCTGGAAACAGTTTTAGTTCTGTGTTTTAAATTTAAGAAAACCACAGAACTGTAGATTTTATTTGTTTATATCTGATTAATAATATCCAGTTTTAGGATACCATATGAGATTTGTTCTAAATTTTGATCGTTTCACTCACTGACTCTCATGATTATTACACAATTCCTTTTTTTTATTTTACTATAAACATAATTCTAAATCAAAATGAAAAAAATGGAACATTTAAAAATGTTTTATTACATTAACACAGATTATGGTTTACACATTTCGTTTTCGATTTTTATAGTAAAATTTATACTTACTTATTATAAGTACCATTGCAACTTCTACAATCTACAATTTTTTAGAAATTTGTTTAATTTATGTTTACTATAAAAACTGGTGTTAAACTCCAAAAGACTGTTTGTAATAGGAAAGGTGACTATTAGGCGAGATTTCTATATTTTACGACAAGCCCTATTTTGGCCAAAGAAGAAAGTGGAATCAACCAAAAACATTATGAATTAGTCTTTATATATTAACAAAAAATATTAAAACTTTTTTTAATATATTTATTTCGTCATAAATATATGTGGGCGCAAATATGTAAGAACACAATTTTACAAATGCGCAATAATATAACTGGCACAATGTAAACGTAACTGGCAAATTTATGATGATTATTAAGCATAATGTCATATAAATAATCACCATAATTATGACTTTATGCTTAATAATCAACGTATCGATCAAAAAAAGTTTTATTGAATAAAACTTATTAGATAAAAATGTGACAGATTTAGTCATAGCTTATTTGTATCGATTATCAGGTTTGTTAAAAGTTTTTCCTTTTTTACATAACACTGTTTATAATTCAAAATTCAAATGATACGCATTTATGATATTTACTCTAGTCACATAAATATTGTATACATTAATGCTTATTATTTTTTCCATTTTATATAATAATGTTATTTCATGTAATGTTATCTTTTAATTGTAATATTAAAAAGCTATACACTTTAATATGTGATATTTTTTTAATTGTTAATATGTTCATCATGAAATGATGCGTAATGAGGTAATATCGGGGCATAACTTTCAAATCAAGGGATACAGAGTTAAGTTTCCCTCATCTGGACAGTTAAACAACTTAGGAAAACAATAAAGAATAATTAAGACAGTATAATAATAACAAAGAATTATTTTAAGAAAAGATAAACAAATAGAGAAAAATTCTGTTAAATAAGAGATGATGAAATAGTTCACTGGGAAAAAAATCTTTATTACTTTGATTAATTTTATGGTTATAATAACCAAAAAAAGTAATCTCTTCTTAATCAAGGAACCACAGCTCTGTGTTTTGTTTAGTAAAAACTAATTTGTTGACAAACGATTTTATATATTTACTTTTAATGTGGTATAGACAGATAATATCTGATTTGGGGTGTTTGTAACGGTTTTATCATTTATAATTGTGAACAAATTTATTAAAAACTTATTTTATGCAGTAAGCGCATTATTTATCCAAACCACTAAGTTACGTTTCATTACTTACATTGCTATTTAAAGTAAATATACACCTATTTTCTAATCCAGTTTCAATTAAATCATCTAATTTCAGATAAGTAGATGAAATATTTTTCTCATTATAGAATTATTTAAATTTGTCCATTTGTATAAGACCCACTTACCAATAGACCATTTTAAGAACCATTTTTGACTATCTTTATAACATAAGCCTTTTTCTAAACATAGTATTCCACGTTATTGTCTTCATTTTAAATGTGATATCTGTTAATTCCATTTATTTATGTTTAAATATTGCACTGATACGAAATTTCACGAAAACAGAGGTACATATATTCTCCGTACATATTTCTAAAGTACATATTGAACACCTAATTAAACTATTATTTTACGTTTTGAAGCTGAATTTTAAAAAAAAGAAGTTAAATTAACTAAGGAGTTTTGGCTAAACCCACATTAAACGATTTGAAAATTTAAAATCTGTCAAATGCTCCGTGTAATCATTGAGTTTATTATTTGATTACACCATTGAACAAACAAAGTGAAAAAAAACTATGTGTTACAAATTACTATAATAACTAGTTAGGTGTAACAAAAATTTATAGTTTTAAAAATGTGGTTTATATTTTAATTTAATTCTTTATATATTTGTTTTTGAAATTCCTGGCCTATAATCCCATTTATAACTAGTTAGATTTTATTTTAAGGTTTTATGTATTCAGTGCAAGAGACGTACATAAATCAAATTTCTGAATTTTATAAACTAAATGATTAGTTTGTAGTTGAAAAGATTCGGGTACCTTAAAAAATGTAGAGGATGTTCAATGGGAAAAATTTAATTGATGTGTTAAAGCAAATTAAAAATAATCATTTTATTCATGTCGTCTTACACTTTGAAAATACTTTGATGATCTTGCTATATTTATTTAATTTTTCTTATTATTTGAATATTTATCTTCATTTTGAATAATATGCACACTGAAAAAAATTATGATCAAAACTACCAGAATGTGCAAAATTTACCGTGTTTCTGGCTGTATGGGAGAACCACAAATCTCGGTAATTTTTACCAAATGGTTTGATTATGATTTTCCTAAATCTTACATTATAATTTGTTTTTTATTAAATGTGATAAAATATGATAAATTCATAAACTTTAACATTATAGGAAAAAAACTACAGATTTTTAGAGAATATAATGCTTAGAAAATGTTTTTAGAAATTATTCAGTATGTTAAAACAAAGTTTTCTTAAATATAACAATGAAGTTAAAATATCTCAAGTTAAATTTTATGAAGCGAAACTTAAATATTTGCACTTCATATTAAATTAAATTGATTCGTAAGTCTACGACGTATCACATTTTTTGTTGCAATTGACAAAATTGAAAAAACAAGAACAACGTTTTGATTTTAAAATATTTCTAAAATAAATTTTCTTCCGTGAAATATTAAGTTCTCAAACGAAACCCTTAAACTTGCAATTTCATTTTATAGGATACATATGACATTAAAACAACATTAATAGATAGAAATAAAGAGTATTGACTTGGTTAAAATAAGAAGAAAAAACTTTGCAACTCTAGAAAGCAAATTATTTGGACTCAGGTGTCGGAGCTTCTTATTGACCACATGTCTTCCCACTGGGACTAGTTGTTAATGTCCAGTAAGAACCGAGTATTTTTCTTCTATTTATTGCTTCCAAACTTAAAACAGATAATGTTACCTAATCCTTTGTAAAGCTATCAAGAATGAAAAGGATTAGAAAACACACTTTAGGAAATTGATAGTTTTCAGATAAAAAACGTACTCTTCCCACGCTTAGTGAATAAAAATAAAATATAATATTATGTAAGAGTTTTTTGCGTAGAAATAACATTAAAATCAAAATTAAAATTTCTATAGCACAATTTTAACTATAATCCCGATTTAAATCTATGAAAAGCACTACATCTTAAGGAAATAATTTCACTTTGTAATTACAATATTAAATATAAATTTTATTTTTTCCTAATTTGGTTAATAAGAAGTTCTGAAGTGACCCGCCTTAAAAATTGCACTGGGAAAAAATAAAGGTAAAATTTTCGCACTGTATGGTAATGGCATTTCTGGCAGTAAAAATTTAATTCTGGTTGATAAACCAAAATGTACGATAATGAAACTCTTTCATTTAGTATTTTTTCATTCATATTGTAATGGCGTACCGGAAAATCTGGCTTTCAAAATTGTAATTCTTATTACTAAATGTTAAGTAAAAAATAAATAAATAAAAAGTAAATTTAAATGAAGAAATAGTTTTTATGCCAAGCTTTAGAGCTGTGCTTTCCAACCTTTTTATTGCTGCGGACCGGTAAACGTCTGATAATTGATACACCGCAGGATTATACCACAGAGTGATTAAAGGTAGGAGTGATGTTGATTATGTCTTAAATTCTTGGGAATTAATAGTTTTAAATTTAATTATAATTAAACTTGCTTTCAAAATAAAATATAATTGCATGCGTCATATTGGTGCTGAGATGGGTGACATTACTCATCTTCCTGTTAGCCCCTCACCATGGACAGTCGTGCAAACTCGAGAGATATACACCGAAGAGCCATTACATTGTGACTATCCCGCTAATAATATGTAGGACCACCTTTAGCCCTCAAAACTGCTATCACCTGCCATGGCATTGATTCCACTAGGTGCTGATAGGTAGTCTGAGGTATCTGGTACCAAGTGCTCACCAACTGGTCCTGCAATTCCCTCACATTGGGAGGGGGTAGCGTGGCAGCACGAATTTGGTTTTCCAAGTAGGACTACAAATGCTCTATTGGATTAAGGTCAGGTGAAATGACTTGAAAGTCACTGGAATGTTCCTCGACGATTCGACCCTTATGACATGGTGCATTATCCTGTTGATAAACACCATCCCCCGCAGGAAAAACTGTTGCCATGAAGGGGTGAACCTGGCCTGCAACTATGTTCAAGTAGCTTACAGACGTCAGGGATTGTTCTATGAGGATTATGAGTCCTAATGTGCTTCATGAAAACATAGTTCCTGGGCGAGAAACCATGAAAACCTGGGCGAGCCCATTATTATAGATGGAGGGTGGTCATAACGTAATGGCTCTTCGGTGTACATCGCAGTAAATAAAATGAAATGCTCCTTGGACAGCCCGGTACCATTTGATCCACTGACCGGTAACGGTTCATGGACCGGCAGTTGGAGACCACTACTCTTGTGAATCATGACATCGTGAGTATCTTGAGCATCATGATAACATAATGTTCCTTGGGTGGCCTGATACCATTTGATCCACTTACTGGTAGCGGTCCCCGGCCCGGAGGTTGGAGACCATTGCTCTTGAGTATCAATATAAAATTACCACATTTTTTCGCATTTACTTATAAAAAGACATATTTTGCTATTAATTTTAACAAAATCATTATCAAAGCGCTTCGGTAAAAATTAACGAGATTTCTGATGTTCCCATAGAGCCAGAAACACGATAAATGTAGCCATATTCTGGTTGTTTCGATCATAATTTGTTTTCCAGTGTAGGTCTTCGAATCTGTAAAACAGCATCTTATTAATGTTAAAATATATATTAAAAGACATTCATTAGAATTAATCAAAATAAATAAAGAAAATATTAATTAATAAGTATTAAAAGATCTTAAGACTCGACCAACTCAAATTTTACCATATTCTGGTACTTTTTACCACTTTCTTTTTTTACTAAGTGTAGTTTTATAATGATAAGTAATTATTTTTTTACCTTTAAATAAGTCCTTTTTACCAGATATCTCTATTGCTTTAAACAAAAATAAATTCAAAGTACATTAAATATATTTAATAAACAAGCGAAAGGTATTATTTCAATTCTATGAAGTAGAAGAGGTCTGATTTAAAAACCGACAAACATTCTTTGCAATTAAATCATCCAACCGTAAACTTTAAGCTGCTTTACATCTTTAATTTAAAACTAAGTTCATTAAATTAACTACTTTAGGTTTCTGGGTATTGATTTAGGGGAATGAATTACTTTCAAATAAGTTTCACAATTTTATTTTTTAGAACTGTGATACGGAGAAAACGAGATAATGGATTGCATGGATCAGATAAATTCAACCAAATTTTATTTCTTTTCCATTACAGTTTCTACAGCATTTAATGTAATGAGAGTGCTTGAATCTTTTAAATAAATTGAAAAGAATTACGTCAGTTTCTTTTTTCATTTATAATGGATTTTCAAAAACATTAATTTCAGAAGTAATAACAACTTATTTCGAACATTGTCTTTGGATTTTTAAAATAAAATAATAATTATGTAATTGAAAGAAAATACTGGAGTTTTCTTTTTAGATAACAGATTTGAAATTAAAGTTTTGTTCTCTAATATAATTTACGTCTAAGAATTGGATTAACACGTTTATTAATTATGGTTCAGGGGTTAAGTGGAAACTTTTATGTTTTTAGTTCTTGTCAAGTTTCAGAATGAAATTGAAATTTTTCTAATGATCTATTCACGTTGCTATATTTTTTTTTAATTAAAAATAAGGTATTCCTGACTCAGTCTGCAAAACTTCTAACTATGTATAATGATAACGCAATTAAAACCAGAAACTTAACGTGAAATTTATAAATTACAGTTTCATAAAAAAATGGAATTTAACCGAATTTTAAAATAAAATTGTAGAACTTATTAAAATTTGATATCAAAAAATGAGATGGATTATATTTATTTTTTCGCGTAAAAATGAAACATGAATTAATTTACAGTATATTTAGAGTTATGACATACCGTAATTTTTAAAGTTATAATTACTGTAACATAATTGAATCGCTCTAATTAAGCAAATATTACTTTAAAAACTACGGTACAGTATTTTACGGCAAAAATGCGTTCTACGTAAAATTGATGTTCTGAATGTTGCAATCGATTCCGATACTTTATATCGTAACTTGAATCCAAATTTTTTACTACGTATTTTTCAACAGTAATTAATTACCAAAATACATAATAAAAATTTTCAAATCAAATTGCAATAAAAAGTACCCTCTCTCAGGGCAGCAGCTCTTTTTACCGTAAAATACATTTTTCAGAAATGTTAAGGTACATAAAATCTGACATATCATAATTTTTACTGTTATAATTACCGCAAAATCATTGAATCACTCTAATTAAACAAATATTTATTTAAAAATTACGGTATAATATTTTACAACAAAAATGAGTTTGACTTAACATTGATGTTGTGAATGATGAAACCGATTCCGGTACTTTATATCGTAACTTGAATCAAAATGTTTTGCAATGCATTTTCAGAATTCAATAATATTAATTATTTTTAACAAATAAAAGCTAATCTAATAAAAATTCCAATTTAAAAAATTCCAATTTCCGTTTCTAAAACTTCGTCCAATAATGTCAAATGCGTAATCAAATATCATTTAGTACAACGTATTTGGAACTTTACTGTAACTTAAGTCAATCGTTATCTATCTGAAATTACTCCTGTGTGTTTATTTCATTAAAAATATTGATATCTGGAATTTCATCTCTTTGTTTAGAAGTCGTAATACTTAACTAAATTTTATTTAATTTAAGCATAAAAATAAGGTAATTAAAAAAAAAGAATTCTAATACATTTAAAATAATTAGAAAACTATTTATATACTTACCTTCGTATTGTTTCATGACAATGTATTCATGTAATTTAAATTCAATCTATAACATAAAAAAAATAACCAACTTATTTAACTTTTAATTTTTAATTTTTAAACTTAATCGAATAACTATTGTCAAGTATCCTTCAAAGTAAATTAACAAATTAGAAGCATTGCCAGATTTGCATTTACGGAATTAACTAGAAAACAAATTAAAAGTTTCCCTTCATCCTCATGAAAATATTTTTATGTCGTTTGCACCTTAAAACAATGAGTAAAACTGGGCCCCATTTCATCGAAATGGAATTCAACTTAAAGTTTAACGGGAGTAAATTTCCACGCCAGTTAGGTTCTTTCTCTAAAAGAAAAGAGTGGTTGAAATAAAATGATCCTTTTTAATTGCTTTTCCATTTCAAAGGGGAGTCTATTCTCCTGGAAATTCCACACAATGGGAATTTATGTTGAAACATACATTGCAGCGTTTGATTTAGAGAATCAAAAATGTTTTGGAGAAGTGCGAATTTTAAATGAAATTTATTTAGCTTACAGGATAGCGAGAAATGAATTTAAATTTATTCGTTTTACAGAGGAATATTTTTGATTATGTAGGAGAATTACACACTGGTGTAAGAAAGTAAGAGAGTTTGCTGATTTGGTCGATTATCTTTAGAACAAATGGACCGATTTTAATGAAATTTGACAAGTGCCTACATTGATACAATGCAAAAATAACCATTCAACAATTGTAATAAACACGCATGGACCGATTATAAGGAAATTTGACATGTACCTACATCGATACAATACAAAAATAACCATTCAGCAATTGTAATAAACACGCATGGACCGATTATAATGAAATTTGACATGTACACCTACATTGATACAATACAAAAATAACCATTCAGCAATTGTAATAAACACGCATGGACCGATTATAATGAAATTTGACATGTACACCTACATTGATACAATACAAAAATAACCATTCAGCAATTGTAATAAACACGCATGGACCGATTATAATGAAATTTGACATGTACACCTACATTGATACAACACAAAAATAACCATTCAGCAATTGTAATAAACACGCATGGACCGATTATAATGAAATTTGACATGTACACCTACATTGATACAATACAAAAATAACCATTCAGCAATTGTAATAAACACGCATGGACCGATTATAATGAAATTTGGCATGTACACCTACATCGATACAATACAAAAATAACCATTCAACAATCGTAATAAACACGCAGGAACCGATTTTAATGAAATTTGACATGTACACCTACATTGATACAATACAAAAATAACCATTCATCAATTGTAATAAACACGCATGGACCGATTTTAATGAAATTTGACATGTACACCTACATTGATACAATACAAAAATAACCATTCAGCAATTGTAATAAACACGCATGGACCGATTATAATGAAATTTGGCATGTACACCTACATCGATACAATACAAAAATAACCATTCAACAATCGTAATAAACACGCAGGAACCGATTTTAATGAAATTTGACATGTACACCTACATTGATACAATACAAAAATAACCATTCATCAATTGTAATAAACACGCATGGACCGATTTTAAAGAAATTTGACATGTACACCTACATTGATACAATACAAAAATAACCATTCAGCAATTGTAATAAACACGCATGGACCGATTTTAATGAAATTTGACATGTACACCTCCATTGATACAATACAAAAATAACCATTCATTAATTGTAATAAACACGCATGGACCGATTTTAATGAATATTGACATGTACACCTACATTGTTACAATACAAAAATAACCATTCAGCAATTGTAATAAACACGCATGGACCGATTATAATGAAATTTGGCATGTACACCTACATCGATACAATACAAAAATAACCATTCAACAATCGTAATAAACACGCAGGAACCGATTTTAATGAAATTTGACATGTACACCTACATTGATACAATACAAAAATAACCATTCATCAATTGTAATAAACACGCATGGACCGATTTTAATGAAATTTGACATGTACACCTACATTGATACAATACAAAAATAACCATTCAGCAATTGTAATAAACAAGCATGGACCGATTTTAATGAAATTTGACATGTACACCTACATTAATACAATACAAAAATAACCATTCAGCAATTGTAATAAACACGCATGGACCGATTTTAATGAATATTGACATGTACACCTACATTGTTACAATACAAAAATAACCATTCAGCAATTGTAATAAACACGCATGATAGTGAGTAACACTCGTTGGAGTCGGAAGGTATGAAACAGCTGTTGCAGAATAAACAAAAAATGGGCTAATAGGGGGTATGGTCCCCTCTTACAGAAATACAGGCCCTGTAGTGTTTTTTTGTTGGTTGGTTTTATCCCCTACGAAAGCTGTAAGTTATCGTCTACCAACATCTAAAATTATTAAAAATCTATGCATTTTTAAATGTAAAAATGTCTGGATAAGTCTAAACTAAGTCAGTAGTTTAACTGTTGCTAAATAAATACTACATTAGATAACCTAATGTAGTATTCATTGCTAAACTGATGATAAAATTATATAATAAAACAGCTACACCAGAACTGCCCCAACATCCTAAAACGAAAGTGCATACGTAGCGGGTTTGAATCCCACCTTAAAAATGGGTGCATCCACTTATTTATATTCATTTATTGTTACACATGCATACGCAGACTTGTGTGTTCGTTACAAATCTAGAGTAAAAAGCTCTTGTCAAGTCGATATACAGATGGCACAAAATAAAGACAGCACGCACATACAGCCTGGGACATGGAGGCACTTTAACTAGCTACGTCTGCGTTTCAAAAGATGCATCTTAGTAATGTATTTCGCTAATTCAAATATTTTTTATTAAACTTGAATAGGGCTTATAAAGGGTGTTTTATAAAGAGGAAGCAATCATCCGTGTGAAAATGAAACATTAAAAATAATTTTGTTTTGCATACATGCTGAGGATCTACTGTGGATCTTGTATTCAATTTCAAAACCTTCCTTTAAACTTTTCTAAGTTTGATTAGCAGAGATTTTCAATCAGAATAAAAAATAAGAGAAACTGGACATGAAATAAGTCTGTTTTTATTCGATTTACAGTTAACTCAAGAGTATAATTCTAGCATAAAACATTAATGCTAAAAAGTTTAAAACTATGTGAAAATTGAGTGGCAATCCAATTTCTTTTCTAATAATTAAAGTAACAATTTTCTTTTGGGAAACTTAAGAACATCTCAGGAATTAATTGTAGAGCCAAAAGCTTGAATCGTAGTTATAATTTGTTTCTCTGGTAGGAATACTAAAGAAGAAGAAAAAAAACTTATTTGTCTATTTTAAGCGAGTTAGCGTTTATATCTGTCAATTTTAAGTGAGAATAGCATACAAAACTTCAATGGGTCTATTTTTTTTTATCTCAAACACCATAAGTTGTTTAAATTATATGAAAAGTCAATATTTAAGAAGTTATTTGATTTTTTTATCAGCGCATTAGTGACAGTTTTTATTATTAAATTTCATTTAAAAATTCAGAATAATTATTTAAAAATTCAGAAGTAATAACAGAAACACAAAAGAACAGCATCTACATGTTCAGTATAGTATACATAACAGTATATAACTATAAAAAATATAATTGAAAGCTTAGTAAAAGAAGGTATCTAAATAATCAGAAAGTTCATAAGGTTTGATGTTATGATATCTAATTAATTTTTAGTAAAGAATTATTTATTTTCAAAAAATGATAATTATATTTATACTGAAGAATAATAGCTTGGATAAGGAACAATCCTAGTAGAAAAAGCATGCAAAATGAAACGCATATTAGAAACCATACCTATAACATATTGTTCACCCGAAAAAGTTGAGTTAATGACTACTAGAAATACACATAAGAAATTGGTTAGTATCTCAAAAATCACTGGATCAGAAGTCAATCATACCAAGAAACCATAATAGTGTTCATTAAAATACACATTATCTAAGGGGACTCAGAAAAAAATCAAAATTGATTTTATATACGATGATGCTTTTAATTAAACTTATAATGTGTAGAAAATCAAATTATTTATAAAATCATTTTACTTATACTATACAAATTCATTATTACGTAATCCAACTTACACGTTCAAATCCTGAGATTACTAATAAAATTTGAAATAGATGTGATGCTTCGTTTCCTTTTTTCGAGTATAGCACGGTAACATGGCTCTAATAATGATTTTTCCTTTAACCTAAACAATAAATCTTATATGTTTTCATATTGGTCAGCGTTGACTGATAGCGTCAAAAAGTAATAAAATTAAACGTGTCTAGCAGTT
The DNA here is from genome assembly GCF_982258835.1 of Parasteatoda tepidariorum. Classification (NCBI taxonomy): domain Eukaryota; kingdom Metazoa; phylum Arthropoda; class Arachnida; order Araneae; family Theridiidae; genus Parasteatoda; species Parasteatoda tepidariorum. Next base: position 55,184,060 of record NC_141764.1, on the reverse strand, counting down.
ATTCATATAACTTTCCTGACCGAGTGGTCTCACAGTTCTACCAAACGCTCCGTAACGCTGACGCAAGGGGCAAAATCTCACAATAAACATGTGTGCATTTTTATGTTTACCTCTAACTTGCGCTATTTGTTCTGCAACTTATAATAAATCTGACTTTGTAATTTGCAAGAATTTCTGGATGTGTATGTGTTACAACAAATAAAAAAATAAATTATTTCAATCGTGATGATTTTTTTTAATTACTTTTACATCGATCACGTTTTCGGCCAAACGATAGATAAAATGGATGTAGCCGGTCGAATCAAAGGGTAACTATGGATGGGTAAGAGAAAATAGATAAATTTGAAGGCATACATATGATTATGCACTCATGCAAATAATTGTTTGACTCTTGCAAAATTTTAGAAAATATAGTATAAAAATAAGAAGAAAAGCACAAGGATATCGAACTAACAACCTTTAGGCTTCTAAAAGTTTAGCAAAAGGGCACCACAGCGCGGTAATTGTTACCCCAAAAATGTATGGTTGTTTGACATGAGCCTCGCCATGCAGTATTGCTATATTTCGCCAACCGATCGGAAATTTTTATGTAGTATGTTGAAATCTCGCTATAGTGTTCGATATATATTCTTGCTGTTTTCCTTATAATTTTGCTTTCTGTTTTTCAAACTGAAAAGAGTTTTAAGCCGTACTTTGTATTTACAAAGAAACCTACTCGTGTACATAAATAAATGAATAAATATCACTATTTTATAAAGGATTGATAAAACTGTCACCATATAGTATAATATTATCTTAGTTTAGTATCTTTAAGATAATTTAATTAGGCATTTGAAGTCCTCTTTCTTGTCCCTTTAATATTTAGAAATTATATTAGAATAAAAAATAGTTACAGTCGTCTTAACTCCTATGACCCATTAAAATAAACTGCCATTTTAAGTAAACCATGGAAGCGTAAACATATTATAACTCCTCTATTTAGAAAGAGTCAAAGACTTCAGAAGGTTGAAATTACCAAATAAATTGCAGAATGGTTTATGGATTCGTATTGATTCGTAAGTTGTAAGTAAGGTCATTTTGGTAACTTTTATCGTGATACTTTAGAGCACGACTTAAAAATAATTTATTTGGTTACATTTACTTTTGAGATTTGTATTTGTTATTAAATGTATTGTAATAGGAATTATAATTTAGGAAAGCAGAATTTCTGATAAACGGTAACAGCAGCGAACGGTAAAATTACCTAATGTATAGTTTAAAAACCGTATATTTTGGTTTAATTTTGACAATTCTTTCACTAGAAAAGTCTGTACCAACCTGGCATAGTCATTTTGCCAGAATTTTTTCTAAATGTGAATGTGCTGATATATAAAAAAACGCTAATAAGTACCGACTTTAATTGTCCTAATAAGTGTAGACAGTATCTCAAGCTACGAAATCAGACAAAAGAACGTATTTTCTCCTTATTAAAATTTTTTTTTTTGACGAATATGATTTTTTTAACCTTAAAATATGAGGCGTAGCCAAAATTTGGAAAGTCTGGTCGCGATATTCTATATAGAAGAGTATTTAAACATTAGGATCACTTAACGTTTTGGCGAAGAATTTTTATTAAACATATTTTTTTTATTTGTGTTAAATTAGGTCAAAAGAGAGAAAAATATTATATTGAGCATTTTAATAATATATGATTTTTAAATACAACATGAAACTGGTGTCTTTTTCCACGTTAAAAATAAATATTCCAAGCACGGCTCACTTCCAAATAAAAAAATTTCAAGTTTGCACTTATTTGCAGTTATTTATATACACCGAAGAGCCATTACATTATGACCACCCTCCATCTATAACAATGGGCTCACCCAGGTTTTCATGGTTTCTCGCCCAGGAACAATGTTTTCATGGGGTACATTAGGACCCATAATCCTCATAGAACAATCCCTGGCACCTGTAAATTACTTGAACATAGTTGCAGACCAGGTTCACCCATTCATGGCAACAGTTTTCCGGCAGGGGATGGTGTCTACCAACAGGATAATGCACCATGTCATAAGGGTCGAATCGTCATGGATTGGTTCGAGGAACATTCCAGTGACTTTCAAGTCATGTCTTGGTACCCAAATTCACCTGACCTTAATCCTATGAGCATTGTATTGAGCATTTGTGGTCCAATTTGGGAAACCAAATTCGTGCTGCCACGCTACCCCTTCGCAATGTGAGGGAATTGCAGGACCAGTTGGTGAGCGCTTGGAACCAGATACCTCAGACTACCTATCAGCACCTTGTGGAATCAATGCCACGGCGGGTGGTAGCAGTGTTGAAGGCTAAAGGTGGTCGTACATGTTATTAGCAGGGTGGTCATAATGTAATGACTCTTCGGTGTGTAAGCGAAACTGTTTTTCCTCACTGTAATTCCATAAATCTACAAAATCAATTATTGGTACATTTTTATACATGCATTAAAAAGTATTCAATTTTTTGGGGGGATTTTATATTTTAGTGAAAATATAATCTATAATCTAAATTTTTTGTGATCATTAGGCTGTTTTTATCAGAAAAAAAATTTTTTTTTGCTTGTAATTAGAGCCTCAGAAAAATGTATAAAAGGCACACCGGTATCCCATCGTTGATGGATTAGTGTGAAGCTCAGTTTCCCATGAAGTATACGAATGATTTAAAAAATTCAAAACAAAAACGTATGTATAATATGATATATTTTGAACCGGACACAGAATACGGAACTATTTTAATGAGGAGCATGCATGATATATTTCTTGTTTTTATTTTTTGAAACTAAACTTCATGCCATTTAATGACGATATGCACCTATTTCATTACAGCGGGTTTGCCAGTTTTTTGTATCTAATGCTTAATTGCGGGGATCAATTTTCCCCACCACAAACCCTTTGATCCAGATGGGACCATGGCAACCTGTTTATTCTTAGTTTGCTCTAATTACAAGGAAAACACATTTTAATATTTTTAATCATTAAAAACAGTGCATTTGGTAGTGTAAACCAACCAGTGAAGGAACACTACCCAGTGAAGGAACATTTCATATATATTGATTAAAAATAAGAACTTGAAAGTTTTTCTTTAGATTAATTGGTAACAATAGCTTACTGCCAAACAATAGGAAGTTATAGAGCAATGTTTTGGATTACCTGGTCACATAAACTTCTCTGGAAAAAATTTTTTTATTTGTATTATCTCTGCAACACCTTGATTCCTTGAAAAAATTATAAGGTTAGTGTTTGTATTTATATGTTTGAAGTGGAATTAATTGCATGTAATAGTTTTATTTTTCTCACTGTGAAAAAGATAATTCAAAATATAGTTATTGAAGTTACGTTTTATTTTTTTAAGCATCATAATAAAGTACTGAGATAAGGGGTGTTTATTCCCTGAATCACCAAACGATGAAAAATCAGTGAAGGAACAAGTGCTCCTTTACTGATTTTCTTTCTAAGTTAATGAAAATAAAAGATAAACAATAATTTTTTATATCTTTAGTGATGTTTCGCATCAAAAGTATGTTAAAAATACGAAAAACAACTTCTAACCAGTAAAGGAACAGGCATGTTCCTTTACTGGACATAGATTTCCCTGTGAATGTACAGTATGTGTTAATATGTTGACACTTTAATTTTCAATTCATGATTACAATAAAAAGTTAACATTTTCCAACTATCTATATGTTATAATTTCAAGAATAGGCTTGTTTTTAAATATTTGCATGGCTTATAAATTCATAAGGAGCATTAAAAAATAGCCAAAATTAAGTGTTCCTTTACTGGGTGTTCATTCATAGGTAAGAGCTGTTCCTTCACTTGGTCTTCTTACTACTTGCTATTTGAACCTCCAAAACTTTAAAACAATATTATGTAAGTTCTCTACAATTTTTTTCACATAATTTGCAATTAGTAAAAAATATGTTGACACTGTTATTTAACTAAAATTACGAATTTTGAAATTAATATGATTTTTTAAATGGCAAGCGAAGCTTAAGTGTTCCTCCACTGGTTAGTTTACCCTACTAAAAAAATTCGTTAGATTATCAGAATAATATCTGCACTAAAATATACAATCCAAAAAAAAGTAGATTGAATTTTTTTCTTTGAAATTTTAAAATTTATCACTAACTGATTTTGTACCTTAACGGAATTTCAATAATGAGTAACTGTTTCTCTTAAATGCAAATAAGTGCATTTTTTGAAAAAAGTTATTGTTTGGAAGTGAGCCACCTTTGGAAGATTTTACGCTGAACGTAAATTACTGGTATTTCATTCTCATGAAATAATCATAAATTATTGAAATTCTAAATCCAGCATTTTTAATTTATTTTGGCTTAAATTAGGATAAAATATTGAAAACAATGTATGAAAAATATAATAAATAAAAATTCTGCATCAAAATCTAAAAACGTAGCTAATCATCGTACCTCTGCTGATGATATCAGAAATCAGGACCACTGTGACGAAGCACGTGCCGCGCCAAGTAGAACACTAATAAAAATTTTCAAAAATAACTCCAAGCATTTGTTACAAGTAATGTGCTGTACCAATTTGCAATACGTCAATAAATAACACACCAAATGAAATATATTTTTTTGCGCACCATAAGAATATACAGTACAGTATTTTATTATATTTTAAATTTAATTATTTGCTTTTGATAAGCTTCTCTGAATTAATCATTCACTATGTTGGAATACAATTTTTATGAAGAGCTTTTTGAATCATTCATTTTTGTTTCCTCTTTTTTATTCCTTGAAATGATAGGATTTTATTTGTATGTAATAAAGGTGTACAGGATCGATTTTTTCGCTAATGTTTTTTCCTTCCATTTATCGACTTATTTTTTCTTGTCCCCTCTTTAACTTCAGCTACCAAAACAATGTAAAGATATTTTTTGCTTCATTAAACTTGAAAATTCAGAGTTAGAAAATAATTAATCTTATATTTGTAAAGCTTTAGCCAGAGGAAAAAGTTATTAAGAATTAAAATGAAAATAAAAGGAGAGGGGAATTATTTGCTTCTTTTCTAAAAAATAATATATTTTAGAAGTTATTAATGAAAAAGTAAGAAATATATTTTTTGAGAAAATGCTGGAAAAATATTTGCTCTAAAAATTTTTCCTTCCAAATCTTATACATATAGAGTTTCATTTTAATTTCAGATCAAGCAATTGCGTATTTTTAAAAAAAAACAGATTATATTTTTGCAAATTGACAAATACATTATTAGATAAAATAAAGCAATATTAATGAAAAAATTATTTTGTTTTAAGAAATTAATTTGTTATTAAAAAATTAAGTTCTTTTAAAATTTTAAATGTTCTTTTTCTGAATTTATCAATTTATTTTGTTTTGTCAAAGGAGAGGGGATGTTAAACCGATAAAGACGTTACAGAAAATATTTAAAAAATTTTTTTTATCTTTTTTTCGTAATTTTTAGAATTTTGATTAATAATTTCATTAGTTTATTTACCTCTACTTAAACAGAGAATTTCAGAACAAAATTTGCAATTTTAACAACATTTAGATTTTAAAAAAAGGAGAATTTTAAAATCATACAACATTAAAATTCTCTATGTAATAGCAGTATTTAATTTTCATCGTCCTTTAAATTCTTTAAATTACATTTGGTGCGAGCACAAAAGAAAACAATTTGTCCTAGTGTTCTAATTTTTTTTTTTTAAAAATTGCCATCTTCTCACTTTGCGAAATTGATCTTGTACACATAATTTAGCAAATTATAGCCTGGAATTTCAAATACAATTTTTGTGTTCATTTATTTACTCACAATAAAAACAATACGGCACATAAGAAATATTATTACAAATGAAATTATTTAGGAGAAAGGATTTCAAAAATTAAAAAAAATATATAAAAAAGGAGTTTAAAATATTTGCATCTCTAGTAAAAAGTTTAAAATAAATTCGAAAGTTTAAATAATTTCATTCCTGAACTAGAATCGATCAAATAAGACCGTTTGTGTGCGATATGATTGAATTCTAGAATATGGTCAGTTTTGATTACTGCACTGTTCCAGATATTGAGGATATAAGTAATATATGAAATATAAAACGAATATATATGAATATATTTGAATACATAAAACGAATATATATGAATATATTTGAATATATAAAACGAATATATATGAATATTTTTGAATGTATAAAATGAATATAAATGAAGATATAAAAATTCAAGCCTCATAAATTTCTCTTACTTTGAGTTTTATCAAAGTCCCTTATTTTGAGTTTTATCAATGAATTTAAATTGTTCTATTGCATTTCAAATAATTTACTCTCTTATCTGGCTGACTTTTTTGATACTACAAGTTAAGTGTTTTAACTAATCCAAAAACAATCAGTACATCAAAGATCGATCATCAATTATAGTAGAAAGGCGCAGAATCCTAAATTTGATGTTAACGAAATTCTCACAACATTATTATTGAAGCTAGAGCTAATTTTGGATCTAGATTAGCTAGCTGTTTTTAAAATAGAATAAGATCAAAAATTAAATAAGAAAAAAAACGTTTTCGAAACTAAGAGGATATTAATTAATTTCAAGAAGTTTAAAAATCAATTTAGTGATAAATTCAAAAAAAAGTATTAAAATGACTAAGAACAAAAATAATAATAATTATAATAAAACCTTCTAATTATTTTTGGTAGAACAATGATCCGTCTGGATATTGACGTCACACGCATGTCCTGCTGTCGACTTGTCGGCAGTGGAAGTGAAAATTCTGTTTGTTTTCATTGGCATAATTGAAAAGAATTTTAAATAACTAAACATTTCTATAATTTTAGCTAGCTTAATTGTAAAGTTCTATTGTTTTTGCTAGAGTAGTTAAATGAACGCAAAATTGATCTGGATAGTCGGAGTTGCAGAAATAAGAGTCTGCTTCCTTACGCAACGATATCTTCCCTCATATGAATAGAGTATAGTGTGTTTCCATTAGTTTGCCATATATCTATGGTACATCCCTTTAATTATATCATTAGGCTATGATGTCTCGCCATATAATACCATACAAATTTCCATGGTTACTATAGGTTTTTAATGTTTAACCATATGAATGCCATACAAATTGATGATATTTGAATTAAAAATTAAATATTTATCATAATTTTCGCATTGTCAAATTGATCGCAATATTTGTTCTAGGTAGCTGAAAATGCCTGTTGTTCCAGTGTTTGCATAATTTTGTCAAATAAATAAGATTAAAATAAAACAACTTCGTATACTTCACTCTATGACGTGCTTTGATTCGGTTCCTTCTATTTACTCATGATCTAAAAAGATTCTAACGTCACGAATTCTATCGTCATGAGCAATCCCCACCTCAATGAAGTTAGTTTTGTTTGAGTCAAATGAAGTTCATTACATTTTAAATTAATTTCAAGTTACGATTTTAAATAATTTGGATTACTTTTGAACATATTGAACTTTAAGTGATAGACTATTCAACGCATTCATATCTATTCATATCAACTATTCATATCCAACGCATGCAGGTACCTCAGTAGATCATTAGTTATTGTAAGTTTTCCAATTAAAAGCTATAAAACATTAAGAGATTTTTAAGAAATTCTTTAAGCTCGAGATTCTTCACGGAGAGAAATATTCTGGGAAAGTCATTGTACTATATGGTAATGACAGTTTTGTTGCAAATGTATTAAGAAGCAAAATATCCGTTATTTAAAACATTCATTTGGTGAATTTTTCGCTATACCAGAGTTCTGGTTTTCAAAATCATAGATCCTGCTTCCACATATGTAGCGAAAAATGTCTACCATTACTAGTAATAACAATAATAATAATTATAATAATAATAAGTGAAATAAAAAAAAACTAAAAAGTAAATATATCGGAAAATGATTTTTATACTCTAATGTATCACGATAGAACTATTTTAATTTTACTACGTTTACAAAATTTTATCACGTATTATAAAACCATATATTTTTTTTAAAAGGCGGGCACTTGGGGGTTGTCCCATTGGCCACAGAAATTCCAGAACTGCTACTCTCTTCTTGTTACTCAGCGGGCACCTGTGGCGAAGCCACTGCGGAGGAGCAGCGTCTCCCACGTCACACACCCACAAACCCGTTTAAAGGGCGGGTCATATTCACACAATCACAAACAAAGGAGAAAGGACATAGAACACATCCATGCCCTGAGAAGGATTCGAACCCGTGACCAGCGGCTCAGCAGTCAGGCATGCTAACCACTCGGCCACCAAGTCGACTCCATATTTTATTATCAATTTTACCAAAAACATCAACAAAATGATTCAGTAAAATTTTCTGAGCTTCCTTGTGTTCCCATAGAATCAAAATAAGAATAACGGTACATTTTACCGTATTTCGGTAGTTTTGCTCTTACTTTTTTACACCATGCTTCTTTCTCTTAATTTCATTTACATATTTTATTTATATATTTTTTTCATTCTTTACAAATATTTTAATTTACTTTTGCATAGCTATTTTAAAATTTTTAGAAATACATCTTTTTAAAACTCAATTCAATCACGATTATGTTTATTTTCTAATTCAATCAGATTTTCGCATTTGAAAACTTACTCTGAAGAAGATTGTCTCCCCGCACATAGTCTTCAAATATTTAAAAACATATACATAAATAGATTGAATATAATTATATTTACGATGCTTACAATCGTTTAAAAACTTACATTTTATTTATTTATAGTATGAACTTTCATTAGATATCCTCGCTTTTCTAAATTCAGAGTTGAAATCTTATTATCTCATCTCATTTAAACGCTAATAAGCATTGGGCTATGTCCGCTCGGTTCGAATTGCCTTCCTTAGCATTGTTAGACAAAGCAGAAATTTGCAGGGTTTCAAAACTACTTTAACTTCTTGATGTTAAAGGATTTAACGGACTAGAATTTATGAATTCGACGAAGCGTTAATTTCTTTCCTCTTATCTATGGAATCCATTTATTCATGGACGCCATCTTTTCGATCACTTAATATTCAACTTCCCGACCGAACACAATTAGCTTAATGGAACTCCATTTCTGCCGTATCAGGAGAAGTATTTTAGGGTTGGCTGTGTTAATTGCGAGTAATTTCCTTTTAAATGCCACGAAGCTTATTGCTTAAAATCAAAACAAATTCCTGGCAAAGCTTGAAATGCAAGATCAAAGTGATTAGAAATAACTCGCTATTGTAAAAGTCTTAATTTAAGTTATTAGAATTTATTTGGTCTTAACCACAAAACTCTGAGAAAATGTTCATGACTAAATTTTGAAATTTGAAAAACATACACATATTCCCATTAATCAGAATTTAACTTAATGTATTTTACACGCCTGTATTTTCTTTCACTACGTACTCTCCATGAGAATAAATTCTATTATTATAATTGTTCCAACTGTATTTGCTAATTACTTTCCCAAAACATTATGGTAAGCAGCTTGAAAATGAACAATATAATGAATGATAAACAGAAGGCTAACTATTTTACGTTTACTGTTAATATATAATGATCTTATAAATTAACACTACTAGTCATTTTATAACTAATTTAAATATAATATATTAAAATGTTTTTTTTTAATTTCTCACATTATTTTTAGTGATAAAAAACTCTCACAAAAACCTAAAAAATACATACTCCAATTACACTAATATGATCACCTGTCGAAAACCAGTGTAACCAACTTTCGTGCAAGAGGTCAATTAGTTTCTTGAAGGTGCTCACTGGGATGTTGAGCAATGCTGACACCAATACCGGAACAAGCTGTTCTAGGTTACTCGTTTCAAGATCCATGAGGTGAACGGCTCGATTGAGATGGTCCCGCTGATTTTCAATTACGTTTGAATCCATTTTTTTTACCAAAGGCGTATGAGAATCTCATCCTGTAGCTCTTCGAATCACGCACGTACTCAGAGAGCTGTATGACACGTCGCATTATCCTGGTGGCAGAGTCATCATCCTGAGAAAGAATAATTCTCATTCAGGGGGGAACATGGCTTGCAAAGAGTGAATTCGTACTTGTAATGATCTATAGTGCCTTCCAAAATGATGAGTGCACCCAGAGAATGACACAAAAAAATTATCCAGACCATAATGTTACCATTTCCATCTTGGATCCTTCCGGTATTGGTAGCAGGGTGTTTGCTTTCAGACATTTTACACCGTATACGTCAATTATCTGATTTTCCTAAAACATGTTTCATGAAACTAAAAAAACACCAATTGTCACTCAGTGGACGTCTGATTGCAGCATTGGTGTGCAAATTCCAGCCTACGTCACTGATGAACAACAGTAAGGGAAAGTGCATTAACTAGGCATCTGCTGTAGTGGCCCATACACAGCATCTTTCATTGAATCGTTGTTGAGGAGGTCAAAAGCCATTTGGTTCACCTACGTGGTTAGTTGTTCAACTGTTGTATGTCTTTTCCCCCGAACACATCACCACAAATGTCGTTCATCTCAGTCATCTAGGTTCCGTGGTGCGCCACATTTGCAACAACACTCGTTTTGGATAGTACGTCATGTACGGTATACTTTTACTGCTGTGGCATACGAACAGTTTAAATAATTGGCTGTTTCGTAAATGTTTCTACACTTGATCTAAAAGTCAATAATTATAACCTTTTCCGCAGTGGATAAATCTCTCCGTTTCTGCATTACGCCAACGATTGCAATGCTCTCCGATTGCGATGCTTTCCGATTCCCGCGGATACACTTATTATAAATTCCACTTCATTATTCCGCCTCGTTCCTTCTGTGAACAGACAGTTCACAATGACCTCAACAGTAGGTGGTGTTCACATTAATGTGACTGGAATGAGTGAGTAAAAAATATAACGTAATTGCAATACTAGTGTATTGCAGTGTTTCTTTTATTTACATCAATAAAAATCAAATATTTGAACGAGCAAAAATATTGTGTCATACTAAAATAGACACGAATATTTTTAATTTAATGCTTAAATTTATGTTATTTTAATTTTTTTTAACAAACATATAATATAATTTAATTTTAGACAATTATAGAGTTATCCCGAAAGATATACAGTGTGTCCCTTCAAACAAAATGTTTATTTAAATCAATGAAAGAAGCAAAGTTTCAAACTTCAAGAACAAACAAAAGGAGTCTTGTATCATGTAAAAAATTAATGAATAAAAGAATAACTAAATTCAATTTCCAAGTAGATATTGGAATCTGGTGGTTATTTCTTCAATCTCGTTTCAGTTCAAACTTCCTACATGTAAACTATGAATTGAAACAGTATTGCTTAAAATATATAATTTAAAAATTTAACAGTATTTTATATGCACTTAAGGTAAAATACTTTAAGGAAAATCTTTACATTAGTTTAAAATTTACTAAGCGATTATTTCAATTTTTTTAAAGAAAAAGTATTGTTTTTAGCTTGTTATTTAGGTATGTTTATTTCCCGTGTTCAATTTCATATTATTATTTGTATTTTGTTCATTTAATCAATGAAATAATCGACATTTAAACAAACATAAGTAACGTCTAATTCAATATCAAAGTAACTTATAAAATGAATCGGTCATTTCTTCGCATCGCGATTCAATTCAAATATCCTCGCTACAAACCATAAATTGAATCAGTGAAACTTGAAATCACTCATTTAAAAATTTGAATGAAACTTTTTAGAAGGGAATAAAAAATCTGCCAGGTAATTACTTTTTGATGCAATTTTCTGGGACTTTCCCGTAATTCAAAAGTACCGTTCGTCCAATGCGAAACTGCATCCACTAGGCAGAGTGAGGAGCAGAGGGGAGTCAATTGCTTGAAGAACTATCGCGTTGATTGGGAGTTGCAGATAGGCTCAGATTCGATGTGACGACTTGAAATTGAAATCGATTGCAGCATCTTTTAGATCCTCTACACCCCCGCACCTTTTGTCACAATTTCCTTGTTATTTCTTTGCTTTCTAAAGCCGAAAAACATCCATCGTGAGTAGAAGAGATTCGTTTCTTATATATTTTCATGAAGTTCGGATTCCTTATGTCCAAATAAAATTACATCCTATAAATTCCTTCGATAGAAAGCAGTTTACAAAGTATAAACTGACTTTGAATCTAGACATAATTTTTTTTTCAAAAATATTTCACGTTTCTTTTCTGAGAATGAATAAAAATATTATGGCGGATTAAAATTTGAATTTACGTTTTATCAACTTTGGTAGAAAATAGATTTATTTTTTATGCATACTTTTAATGAGTTTAACACTCTCTAGAGAAATTATAATAATAAACACTAAACATGTTTCTTTTTTAAGATAATTATGTTTCAATAGTTAAAGTTTTAATATATTTTTTTTTATTTTTTAACTTTATAGTAATTGTATGGATGTAGAATGCTACACGCAAGTTATTTTACGTTCTTAAAAAACATTTTTTATTCGAAAGCATTTTTCACTTCTCAAACAGCTCTTATAATTTAAGTGTAAAATTTACTTAATGAAAGCTTTAATTTTTTTGAATCAGTGAAATCTTATTCTGAAAATAATAGCTGCACCCAAAATGGTCAAAACATTTAAAATATAAAGTTTAAAACAGTTATAAATCTCAAACATCCCACTGTATAAATAAAGTTTCTCAAAACTGAACATAAATGTGTCAAAATAGCTCCAAAACAAGCAATGGTCGAATTTAGTAAAACCCATTTATTCTAAGTTAAAATAGCATATAGTACTTACTTTTGAGTAAAATCCATAGTGTCAAATTTGATGTAGAGAGAGAAACGTGTAAGAGAGTCATCCGGTGATTACCAACAGGATTCGAATCAAGGACATCCGGGTACGTAGTAAGATGCTCTAAGTACCATAGTTGTTCAATCAAGTCCAATGGAAGTTAGGAAGCATAAAAGTCAAGCGTTATAAACAAAATTTGAAATTAGAATTATCAAGATTCTGACTCAGGTATAGGGAATATATTTTTCCAAGTTACAGCTTTTCGTACCATTGATAATGGAAATTAGTATGTCATGATGTGTCATTGCGTGGCCACTTTATAAAGTTTTCTAACATTTCATGAACATGATTGAACACATGTGGTGGTAGAGCACATAACTATGATCGAGCAGGAAGTTGGTTCAATGCATGTTAGTTACTAACGAACATTTGTCTTACACATATCCCCCACCATAACACATTTGAGACTATGTATTCTGCTCAAAATTGAGTATACGATGTTCCAATTTTGAATACATGGAGTTTTCAAACTCAACTACTATTTGTTTTGGAACTACTTTGATATAATTTTGCTATATTTCAACAAATGTCAGCAAATGCTGAGATCCCTATTTATAAAAAAGCATTGATCGAATGTCGTTTTAGCTTTATCACTGAGCAGTAAAAATTGGAGAGTAAAAAAATTATTTAATGATGTTATTTGTACTGTAAAATTCAGAATTAAAAATTTTCAAAGCTTTTTAGTTTCTTTGTTCAGCGGCTAACTATTAGAATTTCTACACTGTCTAATCAATGCATTTGAAAAGTTTAAGACGATACAATAATAAAACACATTTTTATAGTGAACAGCAGGACACATTTGGATGAAAAGTCACCGTAATTTACATGTAACAATTTAATTTCTTTTCGAATTTTCTAATGTTTTCAAGTGTGAATTTCATACATTTGAAAAGTATATATTTGAAATTAATGTCCCAAAACAGTTTGATGAAAAAATAACAAATTCGTCAGAAGTTTAGCTTATCAATGTATTGTCCTAATTCAGACTTTTAAATAACAGCTGAACTTTTCTAATTTTAATTCTTAATTGGCATTTAAATTGAATTAATATATTTGAATTTAAATTTAAAAGAACTGCGACAAGTTGTTTAATAATTTCAATGAAAAATTTTTTTTATGGAAAAGTATGTTTTGGCACAGTTTAAGGATTATGAAAAATTAAATTTATTCTATATAAAAACATTAAACAAGCAGCTTATTTCTCCATTTTTAAATTAGAAAGTTATAAGTAAAAAACCGTGCAGATACAATGTTTTGCACTTAGAGCTAGTATTAACTTATAGCTATGAAGAATGCAAATTTGAGAACATAAACATTAGAAATAGGTTTCATACAAGAAGTAATATGACAAATTTGTTGTGAATACTTAAACTCTGACTAGATATACACTAATGTGATACAATATTAGTATTTTTGTTCTAAAAATATGGTAAAATGACTAAGCTTACGGATTTGAAACCATTTACTACTCTAATAGTTAAAAAATCCCTGGCTTAAAAACTATACTGTACTGAAACCAATAACAACTAGCATAGCTTCAAAACCGTAAAAATATTATTTAACTTGCTTCTGGAGTTACATGATGAGAGGTGGGAAATCTTAAACTTATTTCTATTACGAAGTTCTGTGGTGCTGCCATATACACCGAAGAGCCATTACATTATGACCACCTTGCTAATAACATGTAGGACCACCTTTAGCCCTCAAAACTGCTAGCACCCGCCGTGGCATTGATTCCACAAGGTGCTGATAGGTAGTCTGAGATATCTGGTACCAAGCGCTCACCAACTGGTCCTGCAATTCCCTCAAGTTGCGAGGGGGTAGCGTGGCAGCACAAATTTGGTTTTCCAAGTAGGAGCACAAATGCTCTATTGGATTAGGGTCAGGTGAATTTGGGGGCCAAGACATGACTTGAAAGTCACTGGAATGTTCCTCGAACCAATCCATGAAGATTCGACCCTTATGACATAGTGCATTATCCTGTTGGTAAACACCATCCCCCGCACTAAAATCTGTTGCCATGAATGGGTGAACCTGGTCTACAACTATGTTCAAGTAGCTTACAGACGGCAGGGATTGTTCGATGAGGATTATGCGTCCTAATATGCCCCATGAAAACATTGTTCCTGGGCGAGAAACTATGAAAACCTGGGCGAGCACATTGTTATAGATGGAGGGTGGTCGTAATGTAATGACTCTTTGGTGCATGCGTGAATGAGAGTTTCGTCTTCCTATAGTTCAGAGTCACCAGTTGAATACTGAAGAACACTGAAAACTCTTTACGTGTTGAATGAATAGAAAAAAAATATTGCGATGTCAACTTTGAGATTCAGAACTCCAATTAGCAGATTATAGAATTGACAACTGCAAGAGTCCCAGCGTTGGGATATAAGTTGATTTATAAGGTGTTCACAACACACTTATTGCTATAAATTTAATAAACAATCACAGTTTCGTTAGGTATATGTAAGTTAGAATAGGTATATTTTGTTAGATAAGATAAATGAAAACTTAAATTCATTATTTTTTACTTTCGAAGAACACGCTCGTTTCCGTATGATGTGAGCCAGTCGGCGCAGATAAAATTCTGGCTGTTTAACCGTATTTACCCAAAACAGACAACAAACAATTTTTCTCTTAGTTAACAGCTTAAATATCATTTTTTTCGGGACATTTGAATGTTTTGGTTGAATTTGGAAAAATAACTATTTTTAAATTATTATTTTTAACCATTTTGTCCGAGAAATTTCTAAGAGTGCTCCAGATACGGTCTAGAAATCATCCTTAGAGATAAGGCTATTGTTACACGTAACAATAATTTTTTGAGGCACTAATAAGACTTCAGATTTCACTTTTTTATTGATAAGAACTTTTCACACTCCACGGTTTGTTCTAATAATGTTTTTGGACAAGTCTTCAGATTCTCATGACTATGGTTCAGGATTCTAGGAGCAGATATAGCCGAATTCCAACTCGAGGGCAGAGACACTTATATCGAGAATTGTGGAAGGAAGTATTAGAATGGTGGCAACGACAGTGAAGCGTCCCTTTTCAAGTAATTTGATACCTCAGTTGATGATGTGAGACGGTGAGGAGCGGAGGCTTCGGCCTGCCGTTGTTCTCTCCAAGAACGTGGAGTAATGTTTCAGTTACAATGAAATGAAATTGTGATAGTTTTCAGGATCCATCTTGATCTGTAAAATTTATAGCAGAATACAATGAGTTAAATTGATTTTTGATTTCTGCATTATTGTTAGAAAAATTTGAAATATACATTTTTTAATGTAGTAGTGACCTCAATATGTTATGATGGAATAAATATGTGTAAGTAACTCTTTTGTCGTTTTCTTAGGATTATGTTTCTTTTTTATTTCAGCTTAATTAACTTATATCTAAATTTAATATTTTTATTTTCCAGAGACTCTTTTTAGCTTTGTACTACCATTAAATTGTAAGTTAACCACCACGTGTGGTAGTAAATTTAATCAGTTAATTGCTAGGTTGTTTAGGATGATTGTATCCTATATTTTATATAATTCTATTAATACGGCTAATTTGTTTAAGTTTTAATTTATGATTTTCTCATTGTTCATTAATTATATTCTACTTCAACACCATAAACTTTAACCTTTTTTTGCATCACCACACTTTAATAAAATTTTGGGTGTCTGCCAACATCCCATACCATGCATAATTTCTTTTTAACAAATTATAGGTCTTAAAAATGCCAAAATGTGCAGCATGTGCTGCCTTTAAAATTTCACCTCTTAATGAGATGGGTATAAAAATTCTATTTAAAGTTTTATATGGATGTTTAGGTGGTCTCACCCTCATCATCAAAATACCATCATTGTTTACAAAAATTTTTTTAGAAATTAGTTTATCATTATCATTTAGTTTTTTAAAGATTTCCTTAGTTTGTGTACAATTTTGTTGAGAATTTTTTATATTCTCTATTTTAAGCTTATCATTAACTTCAAAAATATTTGTATTATTTACAACAGCATTATCATTAGTTACTCTAGATAGGTAATCGGCTGGATTTTTAAAACCAGGAATATGTTGAATTGTATAATTAAATTCCTGCATATACATTAACCATCTGCCTACTATCTCAGGTTGTTTTTGTAAGTTGATGTGAAAAGTTAAAGCCTTAGCATCTGTAAAAATAACAAAATTTTTTCCATAAAGATGTTGATGGAAATGTTTAATTGAATCTACAATTGCTAAAAGTTCCCTACGGATAGATGGGTATTTAGATTCAGAATGGGTTAACTGCCTAGAATAAAATTCTATAGGGTCAAAATTGTCCTTATTCTTTTGCATTAATATTCCACAAAGAGCACTGCTAGAAGCATCAGTTACCAAATAAAATCTTTGTTCCTCATTTATATTCTTTAAAGTTGGTTTAAGTAGTAGTTGTTCAGATATATTTTCAAAAGCATCCTGACAATCTTTATTCCAATTAAAATTAACATTTTTTTTTGTTAAGTTAACAATAGGTTTGATAATCTCTGCAAAGTTGTAGATTAAATGTCTAAAATAACCAATCATACCTAAAAAAGTTTGAATTTGTTTAACATCTTTTGGAACAGGAAATTTTAAAATTTTGTCTATATTATCAGAAGCGGGTGAGAAATCATTAGAATTTACATCAAAACCTAAGTATTTAATGTTAGATTTACAGATTTGTATCTTAGCTGGATCTAGAGTTAAATTAAATTTCTTTAATCTATCAAAAACCTTAACAAGTAATTGTGACATTTCCTCAATGGAATTTGCAGCAACAACAATGTCATCAAGAAAATACTGCACATTAGGACCTTTAATGTCATCTAAACATTTAGAAATTAAGTTATGGAAAAAAGAAGTACTGTTGCGAGAACCAAAAGGAAGACGAGTAGGTTGGAAATTGCCTATCTCACAACAAAATGCTAATTTGGATTTGTCCTTTTCTTTTAATTTTATTTGAAAAAATGCATTTTTGAGATCTAAAACACTATAATATGACTTTCCAGAAATGTTATGCAAGATATCATTAATTTTTGGAAGACAAATTTTGAAAGTCTCAGTAACTGAGTTAAGTAACCTATAATCTATAACCATTCTGAATTTTTGCAATTCAGGATCATTAACATAAGGCTTTTTTTTGACAAAAATTACAGGAAAACAATAATTGGAAGAAGATGGTTCAATTATTCCTGCATTTAATAGATCTTTAATCTCTTTTTTGGCAAAGTTTTTTGCAATATTAGGAATAGGATAAGGCTTGGTTTGGATAGAAAAGTTATGCAATAAATTAAATTCAGGTACTACTGCAACAGTCGAACCCAATGTTGTATAAGATTGAGAAAAAACTTCATAATTTTTTAACAAAACTTTAAGTATTTCATCAGCATCTACCTTATTCAAATGACTTAAATCAAAATCAGAAGCATTAAGTTCTTTTAGTCTTAGTTGATGAATTTCATTTACATTTAAATTATTAATTTGGTAATTAGCTTTTTCTTTAGGTTTGATTATATCATCATCTTTAATATCAATAATATTTCCTAATTTTGTACCCTTATTGATTACAATCTTATTATCTGTATTATTTTCGATTAAAGTACAGAATTTTTTATCCTTAAATTCATTAACAGATTCATAGATATTATAATTTAGTTTGTTTTTGTTTGGAGAAAAAAGCATTTGTTTACTATCTTTTATATCCTCAGATATACCTAATTGAATTAACCTTCCGTTAGTCGCGCGCACCTCACAGGTGCATCCCTACTGCATTTCCACCTCCTTTGCCGCCAATAAATTTTTCCGGGGGTCGAGCCTAATATTATGTTCCTAACTTTGGATTACTCAAATGTCCGTGTAAAACCGACCTTAGAACATGTCGATGGAGAGCTGGAACCGCTCAAATCACCCCTCTGGTGCAGCGCGTCCATTGACGCAAGTATTATGGATATAATATTTTTATGAATTAAATATATATATATTATCTCATTTTCTTTCCTACTCAACGTAGCAGGTATAAATGGTCAAGTCATATACACAGAAAATGGTTACGGCGTAAAAAACCGCAGAACCTTCTTGCGTCAATCGGTTGAACATCTTGTGATGGAGGAAGAGATCCGACGCGGGAGCAAGAAAAATTTATCTTCGGTACTTCACTAAATAAGTTTTTTGATATTTATCTCTCTAAAGAGCCTTAAATTGGTAACAATTAACTATTTAAACTAAACTAAATTTCATTTGGCTTTCAAAAAATCAGAAACACCTCATAGGTGCAACGCGATTAACCATGTCGGAAACAAGTGCGCGACTAACGGAAGGTTAATATTTGAGAATGGGGTTCTATCACAATCTTTTTTTTTGCAAAAACAAAATTAGTTACACTCTTTACATCATTTAAAACATTGTTTACAATGCGAGGAGTATCTTCGAAAAAATTAAATGAATCGTGTCCCAAAATTAATTTCCTATTCAGTGTGTCTAAAATAATTTTGGATGAAGTCGTATCCCAAGATGATTTTATATTTGTAAGGCCAAGAATTTTGAGTAACAAAGAAAGTACCATTTAACCATTTAGTATTGATTTTAAATTTGGATGAAATAGCTGACAAGTAAGGTATAGTGTTGTTATCTAAAGTATGTATTTTTACTGATCTAGATAAATAATTGACTTTTGTCTTTTCTTTTATTTCATTTACAGTTATAGGATCAATTAAACTTAAATTAGCACCAGTGTCTAATAAGGCGGGTATTAATAAATCTCCAAATTTTAACATTATGATAGGAAGAGCATCCGAATTGTCATTATCATTGCAAGTCATAACATGTTTATTTCCTGCTTCTACTTCATTATTTTCTTTTAAGTTATCATTGTTTTGATTTATTCTATTTCTAATTATCTGATTACTATTTAAATTATGATTAGAGTTTGTTACTACCTGGTTTTTTTTATCATTATTATCTAAATTAAATTTTTTATGCTTGATATTACTATTAACAAATATCCTAGTTTTCAATATTTTGTCATTATGTTTTGTTTTGACATTTTGTTTATAGATTTCTCTCTTCCTCAATTTTTCATTTGACCTTAACTGATTTGATTTCTCATTGGTTCTTGTAAACCCTGTATCATTCCACCTGTTACAAGAACCAGCTATCAGTTTAAATTATTCTGTCGCCTATCTCTGCTGTTGTAACCCCTATGTCTAAAGTTCCTGTTAAAACCTCGCCTGAAATTGCTACGACTCCTATCATAAGGTGTTGCTCGATTGTTGTTATTCCCACTTTTGCCTGGATAGTACCAGCAGTCGGTAGTCAAGTGATTTTTGTTGCAAATATGGCAACTAATTTTGGGTTGAACAAAGTTTCTATTAGCTGAGATATTGTTTACAGCCTTGCTTTTAGTTAAATCCTCAATTTTTTGTGTTAATTCTTCTATTCTGCGATTGCTTTCCAATTGATTTTTTAACAACATATCTACATCTATTGTTTTAGTAATATTGGTCACGTGATTCTCACTAATTGCTAGTGCATTCTCCACATCCCTTGCAATTTTGCCTATATCCTCAAACTTTGTGGCTCCCCTTTTCATAACTTCAATTCGAATATCGGGTCTCATACTGTCTAACAATTTTTGAGTCTTCATGTTTTTAGCCAAATTTAAGGCTTCCTCACTACTATTATTACTTATTTCTAAGTACTGATTAGTGGTTTTATCGACCTCTTCTGTTAGATGTTTAATGTCCTGATTTGGACGTTGCATGAGTGTATTAAATCTGTTCTGAATTTCTGCGTAGTTTGGCTTTTTTAGAAATTTATCCCTAAGTATTTTTACTATCTTTCCAAAATCATTAGTATCCTCAGTACCAGCTTCACTTACAATTCGTAAGGCCTCTCCTGCTAAATTGAGTTTAAGAATTAGGCATTTTTTAGACTCATCCCATTTTTCTAAAATGGCAATTTGCTCTAAATTGTTAAGAAAAAAATTTAAATTTTACTCTTTGCTACCCTTGAAAGTTTGCAACGAATTCGCTAAGGAATATGCAGATTTAGCCATAGTGTATTATTAAATCACAGAAAAATTTACCGAATTAATATCTACCTTAAAATATCACTAAAATGTATATTAACAATCAATAAATAGCATTCAATCCCCCAAAAACAATATTCATACAATACATACAATACTCCTTATCAAAATAATATATAAAATGTAGTTTAAAAAAATATTATCAAAAAAAATGTTGTCAAATATATTTTTATATTAATAAAAATCAATAATCTTATTGAAATACTATAGAAATTAGTTTCATCACTGAAATCTTGCCCTATTAAAACATCATAAATACTGAAATCAATCAATGTATTTACCAAAATTACTAAATAAAATTTCTATGTACTTATTTAAATTTAATATCATACACATAAAAATAATTACTATATTCAAAAATATATCATCTACCGAATTAAAATGCTAATTAACAATCATTATAACTCAATTAAAATATCAACCAAATTATTTTAAATTTTAAAAACACCTATTTTCAATCAAATTGTTCGAAATATATCACCAAATTATATATTGAATTACATATAAAATTTTAAATGTTCAAAATGTAATATTTATATTCAAATACTTCATATACAAAAGTATATCATGAAATAGTCGATTCACATATAAATCAAAAGTATATTTCTTGTGACAATATATATATATCAATATTAAAATCCAATTTGATACATTATTACTAATCCAATTTGATACATTATTACTTATTGTTTAAATGTCAACAATAAATTTTTTTATTTGTGAGAGAGAGCGAGATAAATGTTTAAAACAAATCAATTATTTGATCATATTATTGTGCACAAGGCACTTAGTGTTTAAAATTTAATAATATTTCAGCCATAAATTAATTTAAAAGCCAAAGTTTCCAGAGATTCTCCTAAAAAAAATATTTATTCTTAACACCAGATTCGAAACCACGCGACGGCACCATATATTAAAGTGTGGTGATGCAAAAAAAGGTTAAAGTTTATGGTGTTGAAGTAGAATATAATTAATGAACAATGAGAAAATCATAAATTAAAACTTAAACAAATTAGCCGTATTAATAGAATTATATAAAATATAGGATACAATCATCCTAAACAACCTAGCAATTAACTGATTAAATTTACTACCACACGTGGTGGTTAACTTACAATTTAATGGTAGTACAAAGCTAAAAAGAGTCTCTGGAAAATAAAAATATTAAATTTAGATATAAGTTAATTAAGCTGAAATAAAAAAGAAACATAATCCTAAGAAAACGACAAAAGAGTTACTTACACATATTTATTCCATCATAACATATTGAGGTCACTACTACATTAAAAAATGTATATTTCAAATTTTTCTAACAATAATGCAGAAATCAAAAATCAATTTAACTCATTGTATTCTGCTATAAATTTTACAGATCAAGATGGATCCTGAAAACTATCACAATTTCATTTCATTGTAACTGAAACATTACTCCACGTTCTTGGAGAGAACAACGGCAGGCCGAAGCCTCCGCTCCTCACCGTCTCACATCATCAACTGAGGTATCAAATTACTTGAAAAGGGACGCTTCACTGTCGTTGCCACCATTCTAATACTTCCTTCCACAATTCTCGATATAGGTGTCTCTGCCCTCGAGTTGGAATTCGGCTATATCTGCTCCTAGAATCCTGAACCATAGTCATGAGAATCTGAAGACTTGTCCAAAAACATTATTAGAACAAACCGTGGAGTGTGAAAAGTTCTTATCAATAAAAAGTGAAATCTGAAGTCTTGTCCAAAAACATTATTAGAACAAACCGTCGAGTGTGAAAAGTTCTTATCAATAAAAAGTGAAATCTAAAGTCTTATTAGTGCCTCAAAAAATTATTGTTACGTGTAACAGCTATACCAGCGTATTTACACACTATGTTATAACAATAGTAGTCAGAAAGCAGATATTAGTAATTAAAACCCTGCATCAAAACCACTCTTTCCAACAGCCCAAACAGTATGATATTTCCAAATATAGAATCCTTTGAGGACATTAAAGAATGTTGACAGAGGCTCTTTAAACAGCACTTCACCTTTAGCAAGAGAAATAGTTCTCAAGACCAAGCTTTATTAGGGAAGCAACCCACAGGGAGAATTTTATTATTTTTTTGTTATTTTTTGTGTATAATCTTAAGAAAAAAAAGCACAAAACAGTTTTTTTATTCGAAACTTATTACCACTGCAAGAAGTTTAACAGCTAAACGGCATGAAAGTGCATTCTTCAAGTAAATTGATTGTCATTTGTTCCATGGAGACAAACTAAAAAACTATTTTTCAGATAAATCGCATCACATTAAATAAAGTAAGAAATTAACGTCTATTGTGTGAAACTACTAGAAAATGGCTAAATTTGTATCTTTACTTACATCATTTTCATTATTTATTTATTTTTATTTTTAAAGAAGGAATTTTTTATTGTTTTTCATTCATTATTTTTTGTATTTATATCTAAAATAATTTTTTTTTTTTAGTTTTCTTTGAACATACCGTTTTTCTTAACAACAAAAAATATTCTTCTGATATCTTAAAGTTCTTCTCTAATCACTTCTTTTAAAAGTTTGCAACATCATTTTTTGAAAGCGATTTTTCGCTTTTGCTTTGTTTTCGAACTCTGTTAACAGGAAGAAAAAAACTTCCAAGCTTAATTCTTGTGTGCGTCCTTTATTAATGACAGTAAAAATCACCAAGAAAGTTCAGAGATTTAGAACGAAAAGTTTTTATTAAAAAAAAACAGCAAATAAAAAACGCCAAATTTTGCTCCTTAACCAAATAATCTTCACAGTTTTTTCTTCCTCTTTTTTGTTTTTAAGTCAGCAGTAATTCACTCATCTATGCGAATCAGTATCATTTCATAAAACTGAAAAGAAAGAAAATAAAGAAAAACGTTGATATTTTATCGTAAAAAAATAGTTTCTAACATTTATTTCAGATGATGGTTGTAAATTCTATTAAAACAATAGTAAGTTAATGTTTTAAAATTTACTATATAACTCATACGCCGCATAAATTACTAAATATATATTCATTCTTAAGCTTTAGATTTAATGCAATGAAAAATTCAATCTAGTGTATTATTTACGAAATATAATTGCAGAATGTTGAATTGAAGAATTTGTAAACCATACAATAAATCAAGATAAATCAATTATATTCACGATTGCAATAAATCAAGAAAATATTATCGTTCTTTTGTTAAGAGGACGCTATATGGCTGAAGAAAACTTTCATTGCTAATTCTCTTTCTCCTTCATTAATAATTTAAAATTTAAATTAAAGAAAAAGGTGAGCTTAGACAAACCAATAGCAAGCCACAAAGCTTTAAACACTGAAAAGAAAATTTTAAAACAAACATGCAAAAAATTGTGCGATGAGGATTATGCAACGGAGAAATTATCTTCTAATAATTTATCTTTATTTTAATATTTTGAAGTATTTTTGTTTCAGCAATTGAAACTTTATGACTTATTCTAGGTTTGCTAGAACTTACTTTATCTTTATTTAAAATTTTAAATTAGTAATAAAGTAGAAAGATAATTTGCAACCAAAATTTTTTTCCGCGGTATGGAGTCTTTTTAAATGCCATAGATTAGAATAGTTAAGGAAATATTGAGGAGATGAACTCTGTTGAGAATAGTTAATAAGAGTTTAAATGAATGAATTAATTATCAAGTTTGAATTTTTCAATAATATTTTGCATATAAATTTCTTATATTCTGAAATTAACTAAACAAAGTTTTCTTCAAGGACCTCTTAATACTTTTGTACGATAACTTTTGAAAATTTAAAACGTTAAAGGCAAAATTTCTATTATTTTTTTATTTAGTACATTATTACTAAATTTTATGAAATCAACTTCAAAACCTACCAGTAAATGATTCCACGAAAAAAAAAGTTTGACCAAGTCATTAACAATCAATAAGTAAAACCTTAACTTCAAAATATGGTGTGAAATCTGCTAATTACAGGTAGGAGTTGAAAATGGAAAAATCGCCAGGTCATTTGCAAAAATCTTGAAACTTGTTATCTTCTTCTTCTTGGGCACTACAGCCTATGACAGGCCAAGGCCGTCCCAATAAGTTTCTGCCATCTTGATCTATTCTGTGCCATGACCTTCCAGTTAGTTATTCCTATTATATTTAGGTCCCTCTCCCTCTCAACTGCATCCAACCACCTAGTCTGTAGACGACCATTTTTTCTAGTATCTTCTGCTTCAGAAAAAGTTACTTTTTTGCGGGGTTTTGGTTTCTGATCTATAAAGGTGTCCCAGCCATCGAATACGATTGGCCTGAATAACATGAACTATGTCTGGCTGTTTATGCTTCTTATATAGCTCATGATTGTAAAGGGTGAGCCATTTGTTATTCTCATAGACTGCACCAAAAATTCTTCTAAGTGTCCCTCTCTCAAAAATTATCAATTTGTTCTCCTCTTTTTTATTAAGAGTTCAGCACTAACTACCATATAGGATCACAGGCCGTAGGAGTATTATGTAAATGGTAATTTTTGTCTTTTGTATTGAGACTTTCCATCTTTTTATTGACTTAAAGGCAGCATACGACAGTATCAAGAGAAATGAGTTGTATGAAGCAATAGAGGAATTTGGTATTCCCCTAAAGCTTATTAACTTGACAAAGGCAACACTCAGAAGAGTCAAGTGCAGATTTAAGCTGCAAAACGAACTCTCCTAACCCTTCTACACTGATAGAGTCTTGAGGCTGGGAGATGCACTTGCCTGCCTTCTATTTAATATCGCACTTGAAAAAGTAATCCGAGCATCTGGAATCTATGTAAGAGGCATTATTTTTCAAAGATTCACTATTTTTCAAAGTAAGTCTATTAAGAGAAATTATGTTTTTGCGTCTGATTTCGTAAGTTACAACATTCTCTGAAGTATTTAATTAGCATATTGAAGGTCACCTCCTCGAACCACTAAGATTAAGTCCCTGCACTTGAAGATCCAATTATTAGATCAAAAGTTATTTAGAGTGGCTCTATTTTTTTGCGTACTCTAATTTACTATAGTAAAGAAACTTTCATAAGTTTGTTTTTCCGTTACAGTGGTTAAATGAATACTATTTTATTTAAGTTTCTGACAAAAATTAACGTTTCAAATGAAAAGCGAAATGAGTGAGTGAAAAGTTCAAATTCATTTAATGGAAGTATTTAGTAAACGGAAGTATTTTATACTTAAAATGACTTAGTACTAAGTCATTCATTATTAAAGCATATATTTTTTTTAATTAAGATTAAGTCCCTAGACTTGACTAAGATTAAGCCCCTGGACTTGAAGAGAAGATCCAATTATTAGATCAAAAGCTATTTAGGGTGGTTCGATTTTTTTGCATACTCTAATTTACTGTAGTAAAGAAACTATCATAAGTTTGTTTTTCCGTTGCAGTGGTTGAATGAATATTTTATTTAAGTTTCTGACTAAAATTAGCGTTTCAAATGAAAAGCGAAATGAGTGAGTGAAAAGTGCAAATTCATTTAATGGAAGTATTCATTAAATGGAAGTATTTTATATTTATAATGACTTACTACTAAGTCATTCATTATTAAGGCGTATATTTTTTAACAAAGTTTTTGTATCTTTTCATGGAGTATTATATTCTTATAATTCCTTATTAAAAATTTATTTCATTTTAGACAGAACACTTCATTTGAAATGGATATCTGGATTCTTTTAAGGTTATAAGAAGAAAACAATATTACATTCTACGTTAAATATCAAAACTTATCATTTTATGAAACATTTATCTGAAGCAAACATTCAGATTTTGTTTTGTTGTAAAAAAAAAATCCTTTAGAGCATAAAATATTTCTGTGGTCCCACAAAAACCTGTTCTGCATAGTTGAGTTTAAGTTGAATGTTCATGGACCAAGGATTTCAAATCATGCACTTGGAAACAGCGCCTGTGATAGCAATGTATGTTACTGCAGTTCTACCAACACTCTGAATGTTAGTACACATTTTTTTTTGCAACACACTAACATCTCTCGAGAATCGAGGGGAAGCTTTTTGATATTTCGAACAAAAAAAAAAATAAAACCTAACGTAGCATGAAAAACAATCGAGTTTCATTTTTATTTATCTTAGCTTTTTTCCTCTTTACCAACAGAAGATGTCTCTTCAGAGATTCCTATTGTTTTGTTCTTAAATAAATATTTGTTCTCCGAGGGAAGACTGATCTCCAAAAAAGGAATAAACGTGGCTGATACAGGAAATTTTTCTGAAATGAATTAGCTTTTACGTGACTTTTATTTTGATTAGATATCGAGTTTTTGCTAAATGAATATAAAAAGAATCAGAGACTTAAGTGAAGTGATTTTAGAAGGACTTTTTTTAAGATAAGAATTTCAAAGTAAATTGCTTTTTGTCTGAATTTTTAAGGAGTTATTTATTTGTATCGTGTTTTAGGAATGACCAGTTCTTAAAACCATTTATTTTAGCAGAACTGAAAAACAACATGGATTCGAGGTAACATTTTTAAATTCTAAAAAAAAAATCGAAGTAAGCATATACCTTAGATAAATATTGGTAACTGAAAATCTACGAAAAAGGAATTTAAAAATATTAAAATGTATCATGTTTTAATAATGTATCATTTTTTGTATCATGTTTTAGGAATATACCACATTATGTATCATGTTTTAAGAATAACTAGTTTCCAAAATTATTTTTAGAAGAACTGAAAAACTACATAGATTAGAAGTAACATTTTTGAATTCTCAAAAATAAATTTAAGTTTTAAAAACACTTAAGGAATATATTGGCAACTGAATATTTAAGCAAAACTAGTTTAAAAACATAAGAAATAATTGCTTTGTTGCAGATAATATATCTCTGAAAAGAAGGCCATATACTCTATGAAATTAATGATCCCAAGACACTGAAGCAAAAAGACATAATTGTCTATTTAAAAAAAAATAATTGAATGTTAAATTGAAGGTAGAAAAAAGTCGACTTGTTTGGAGTGTCTGTTGCATATTATCAATACCTAACAACACATAAAAAATTATAACAAAACTGATTTGAAAAACGAAAACCAATATTACCAAAGATGAATGCAAAAGAAAATAGAGATGAAAACAAAATAAAAATCATGGTAGCCAAAGAGAAGGACTGTGGCAGTATAATACAATGCAGAGCAGTATAATTTTCAAGCTGAATGGAAGAGAGATTAGTAATAAATGTCTACAACAAGGCAACCTTCAGCCATGTATTTCAAAGCTAGTGTGACAGAAGTTTAAAATATTTTGATATTATAGTAGTTAAATTTATACTTAATTTTCCAATAATTTTCGGTAATAGATGAGTTATTGGATTTGCAGTTACTGTCATAACTGCTTCCTTAATTTAAATTTTAAAGCACATCCGGTATGCCCAATAAAACCAATGATACATTGACAATACATTTGGTAAATGTCCCATTAAATATCAATACTGATGGAATCTTTGAGGCATTTAAATTTATTTTTGTTAATATGCCTGGTAAACAACTTTTAATCTAAAAAAGGACAGGATATCAGCAATATTTTACTAATAGAAAAACAAAACATAGCGATAAGTTCATTAAAATAATTAGAAGGAGCTAGAAATTAGGACTAGCTGGTTTAGAAAAAGGTGCATACACAATAGAAGGATATTATCCATAACTAGAAAATGTATGGATAAAGTTAAGTTTGGAATTAAAAGAAGGGTCAGAAAGACAAAAGGTTAAAACGTTCGGAAAATGAATGTTTGAAAAGTAGAAACGTTTTTGACAACAAGGGAGGGTAACTAAAATTAATATAGGAGAATTAGAAAAAAAATACAAAGAGTTTAACGATAAGCAAAGGTTGTAAAATGATCAGTTACTATAATTTCTGAAATAAAACATTGTTATATTTTTGTTGCAGTTAAATGTCGACTTTTTCCATCGTAATCTTTTGAGCCCAATGGAGAATTTCCAGTTACAAATATTTATTGTAATGCTATTTTGTGTAAAGCAAGCAATATAAATGACAGATAATGGAACAAAAAGATAAAGGAATTATTTTTTTACATTTTCTTTGAACATTTTTTCAAAACTATTCGAAAGAAAAAAAATTGAAACATATCCACAATTACAAAATGAATGAAACGAAATAATTTCTAAAATATAAGCTCTTGGATTTATTCAAAGGTTTATATTTTATGAACGATATTAATACTATTTTAAAATACAAATGTGTCATGAAATCTTTATCTTAAAATTTATCATTTTATTAATTTGATAATTAGCAAAAGGAATTTCATTCCTTGATGTGTATTTTTAACGGGGGACCCCTCAATGAGATGGTTAAATATTAACGTTTTTCTTGATTTTTTTTAAAATAATAGAGACATTGCAGAGACTCCTTGCTTTTTATGTTATTTAGCTACAATTTAAGTTGATTTTAAAAATTTTTCTTTTGAAAAATAATAATAAAATAAGTTGGTGGCAGCTCCGTGTGTGGCTGGTCATCAAAAAGTAGCACCTCACTGGCCTCATGGAATTAGCAGTCCTGAAACATAGGAAAACGATTTTGTTTAGATTTTCTGAAATATAAAAACATTATCTGAAAAGTAGAATAGCGGTTTTTTGATATTCACAAAATTAACAAAATGTCGGCAACTTAAAAAAAAAGTTAAGTTTTTCATTAAATTGCTAATATAAAAATATCAAAAAAATCCTATGCTACTTTCTAAAGAATATATGTTTACGTAATTTAAAATAAAGAGCAAGCTTATTTCGTTGTATAGATCATAAGAAAAGCGTTAGGCCAGGTCAAAAAACAGTGTTTTGAGAAAAACGAGTTTAAAGTTTTTACTTATGTTCAATCTAGTAAATTATTAAATTAGTAATGACTAGCCTTTTCATCGTGTTTTTACTGACTCGGTGAAGCGGAGAGCGGTCCGATGGGACCACGGTTCTAACCTTTATTATGCAAATTCCTGGTCCATATATCTTCTCCGTCAACAGAATGGATGAGACACAGAAAGAATGTCGCTCCTCCTAATCCGGCCGAACGGGCCTTTCTGTCTGCTTAGCGACGGTATAACTTCCAAACGAAGTTAGGTACCGAGAAATTGTTTTAGACAGACATTAGGAATGTTACAAAGATTCGAAAAATTCAAAAATTTTTTTTTCGAATTTTTGAAATATTTAGCTTGGGGTCCCCCCTTAATACTGTATTCCACATGAAATATGCAATTTTATACTATTATACCCTTAAATTAATATTGCATCCTGTACATCTTTAATTTATTTGGTCAGAAAACATTTTCTTCGATTTTGGTATTAGTGACTATATTTAATTAACATAAAATATATTTCATTTCTACTCTTATTATTAAATAGACCATTCAACCGGCCTGTGTATGTGTCATTGAACTGGCCTTGTATCAGAAAAATTCTGAGTTCGATTCCCGGTCAAAGCATGGATGTTCTTTCATTCTCTGTACTCTCGATCTTTACTGTGGGAGCAACTTGGGCCCAATTAATATGGTGTCCCCCCGAAAAAGTGGCTAACAAATCTTCCCTTCAGATGCCTGTATGACAGAAGGTCATTCCCAAGATGGGCATTGGGGAAAAAAAACATAAAATAAACCTCCGTGATTTTGTGTAATATTTTTAGTTTGTGAAAATAAATAATCTTTGTTAATATTTGGAACATTAATTCGAAAACTGTTATTAATAAAAGTCAGTGCCCCAATAATCGCAAATAAAAAAAAATCCGAGTTTCATAAAATAGCTGAATATTCTGAAAATAACTTTGGAAACTATTAATAAATAAAGATAGTTTTAAAAACTCCACTCCCTCTACTTTGAGGCATTTATTTGATAATTAAAAAGACATAACCTGATAAAAAGTACAAATCCGAGACAAGCAATGACAACAACTATTACAAAATAACTACAAACTATCGTAAAACTAAAATCACACTTTACTTCCTAACATAATTCACTTTTTTTCCAAACCGAGATAAAAGAAGAGAGAAAAGCTCCTAATCGCAGACTAATCAACAAATAGGAGAATAGATGAAGAGCGGGAAAAAAATATATGAATAAATAAATAAAACGCCGTCAATTTGTTGTCATACGAAGTTTTCTAAATCCTGTTCGCTAACTTAACGATCCCAAAGAGACTTTTCACACCAAGTTGATTATCTGGACCGTTCTAATGAGCCCATAATACCCAGTACACGCTTTTCGAATCACCCAAATAAATTACTTCTTGATAGCATCTTCCTCCTGAATAATGAATATATTTTAGCAAACTCTTCCTTTCGTGATTCCGCATATAATTTTCGTTGGGAGAGGGCATTATGTATGCAAATTTCGCCCGAAATTAGTTGAATCAGGAGGATAAACGAGTTATGGTATTCGCTTGTGATGTTTTCTTGCGAAGGAAAGTATGCATTGTTATGGCTTGAAATATGAGTTATACCTTGTTCCTAATTGTGGTATAAATATTGGTTTTCATAACAGACTTAAAATGACTATACTTAAATAAAGACTTTGGGCATTCAGTATCATAACTATTAAATCGTTTTTGTTTTTTAAAGTTAATTCTGTTCTTTTCTTACAAATTTATTTATTTCTGCTTTTGTTTTATAAAAATTTTAAAGCAATTATGTTTTCCAAAATGCTTAGAAATTTTCTGAGGGCGTTACAAGAATCTGTATGATAAAAAAATAGTTATATAATAAATATTACTTACGAATACTTAAAATGAATATATATAAGTAAAAACACAGCATCATGGGTATGAAATCGTTTTTGTTTTATAAAGCTAATTTGCTTTTCTTTTACGAATTATGTTATTTCCGTTTTATTTGATAAAACTTTTAAAGCAGTTTCAAGTTTAACTTCGTAATCATTTATTAAGGGCCCTATAAGTAGTTAGGTGATTAAAAAAATTTACATAAATCTCTTTGTTTACCTTCCTTGTAATGCTTCCAAAAGTATTCGGAGAAATAAAGTAATTAATATTATGAAACTTGCTATGTAAAATGCTTGCACAATTGTAAAGCATTTGTGTGCTTAATTTTTGTATGTTCACAATGCTTACATAACTGCAAATTATTTGCAAGATTCAATTTTTATGATTTTTTGAGGACCAAAAAATTAGTTGCATGATTATGAAATCATTGTGAAAATTGCTGTACTTAACTTCCTTCTAAGGTTTTAAAAATGTTTCGTAGAGTAGAAGGAGTTGATGCTGTGAATGTGATGTAAAACCTATAAAACATCACATGTAATGTAAAATACTTACATAATTGTGCAGCATTTGAAGTTTGAACATCGTAAGATTTTGAGGGGATATTAAAACTAATTGAAAGTTAAAAAATATTTGATTAAACCACAGTGTTTAAAAAAATATTTAACACTGCAATTTAAATGCTTGTAATATCTGGTAATGTCAGTTTTTCATTAACAGAAGAATTGTGACAAATTTTTGACATTTTTTAATTATTACTTTGTTGTTGATCGTAATTCATATTTTTTAATAGGAAGATTTCAATTTTTCTGATTGGCTGTTAATGCTGTTATGTTTAT
The DNA here is from genome assembly GCF_982258835.1 of Parasteatoda tepidariorum. Classification (NCBI taxonomy): domain Eukaryota; kingdom Metazoa; phylum Arthropoda; class Arachnida; order Araneae; family Theridiidae; genus Parasteatoda; species Parasteatoda tepidariorum. The sequence continues at coordinate 55,151,629 of NC_141764.1, read as the reverse complement.
CATCAGTTATTGACAAGTAGTTTTTTTTTAATTATTATTTTTGAAGCTATTTATGACAGTGTATAAATTTCTTTTAATACGATTTTTTGCTAATATAAGTAGATGAAATATTATTATCAAAAATTTCAAGATGTAGGATTCATAAGCAAATTAAAAAAATTTTCAAAGATTTTTAATAATTGGCTAAAAACATTTTTACGGAAAAATATCCTAAAAAATAATAATTAATACACAAATGAAATATTAGTTTAGAATGAAATTTTTTAATCAGAAATTTTCTCAGATACATTTTTTTTGATACAATTAATGTTTATTATCATTGTTAAATTTTTTTAAAATACTTTACAAAGTAATCTTTGTTTATTTGTTCTTCTAAGAAATATTAGCATTATTATAATTTGTATTATTTAATATATTATAATTTGTTATGAGTTACACGTTACAGAACTCACTTTCAAAGAAAACTTGCATTGCAGTAAGTATTGAGGCAATAATATTTGAAAAACGAAAAACTGCTTATTAGCATGAAAATTTTATATTCTCTTAACGAAAACTGAAAGAATCAAAATAATTATTTAAATTTGAATGTGTCTCGTACTTCCGAGTAACGTGCTGCTTTCACATATAAAATACTAATAAAATAAGCTAATTACATTACCAAAATGTATACTTTGTATCGAAAACATTTAAAGACAAAAATTAAGCAAAAAAGTATGGATTATACTACAATTTAATTGTTACATCAAGCTCCAAAACTATATTATAATTTATGTTTTTGAAACCTAACAGGCACCAGGTTTATCACTATCAAACAAGAGCTATAAATTGTTATCTAGAGAAAATACCATTGCCAAGTTACGTGCTACTTTACATTTAAAATACTAATAAAATAAGTTAATTACGTTAACAAAAGGTATACTTTGTATCGAAAACCACCAGAAGCAAATATATAAAGCAAATGTTATATCGCAATTTAATTGTTCTTTCAAGACCCGGAGATATAAAATTATAATTATAGTATATGTTCTCAAATCCTGGAAGTCATCGGATTTATTACTATTAAACAAGGGCTATAAATTGCTATCTAGAGTGAATTCCATTGCATTCGATACCTAAGAAAAGTGATAAAGTTAGAACTCCTCTTCACATAAGCTTGGAACGTCGAACATTTTATCAGAGAGCGAAGGTGAGTAGTAGCCCTTCTTTCAAATGAAAGCTTTCCCTTATAGTTTGAAATTGAATTCTAGTTGTTAGAACAATCGAAAGAAAATTCCGAGTTATTTGTTCTCTCAATAAAACTAGTTACTTAAATAAATACAAAACTTGTTACTTACTTGATAGTTCCTTGCATACAAATTATTAGTTAATTACATAAAAAAATAATTCTCTCAACAAAAACTGCTATAAATTAAATAATTACTTAAATGTAAATATGTTGTAGATCCAATTTACGTGTTTATTTGTTTGTTATTTTTTACTTTAAAAATATCAATTACATTTTCAAAAAGTATACTTCAGATCGAAAACCACAAGAGACAAAGATCTAAAGCAAATATTAGATTGCAATTTAATTGGTATTTCAATATCCGAAGATATAAAGTTGTAATTATAATATATGTTCTCAAAACCTTGCAGTCATCGAATTTATTACCATTAAACAAGAGCTATAAATTGTTATCTAGAGAAAATACCATTGTGTGTTTCTAGAAAAAATTCCATTGCCAAGTTACGTGCTACTTTACATTTAAAATACTATTAAAATGAGCTAATTACATTAACAAAAAGAATACTTCATATCGAAAACCACCAGAAGCAAACATGTAAAGTAAATGTTATATCGCAATTAAATTGTTATTTCAATATCCGAAGATATAAAGTTGTAATTATAATATATGGTTCTCAAAACTATGCAGTCATCAAATTTATTACTATTAAACAAGGGCAATAAATTGCTATCTAGAGTAAATTTCTGTGCACTCAATATCTAAGAAAAGTGATAAAGTTTGAACTCCTCTTCACATAAGCACGGATCGTAGAACATTTTATCATAGAAAGCCGGTGAGTAGGAGCACTTCTCCTAAATGACTGCTTTTCCCGAAAGTTTGAAATTGAATTCTAGTTGTTAGAACAATTGAAAGAACATTCTCTGAGATATTTGTTCTCTCAACCATGACTGCAGCTTCGAGAACATCTCTTCTAAAACTTGTCTGTATAGATATTGAGAATAGAAAGCTTTCTTCCTCTCTTCCCCTTTCAGACTTGTTCTGTGGCGTGAAAACAAAGAATTGGCGATATATTTACCAAAGTACTAGTAATCTCTACAACGTTGATTGTATTAAATAGTGTCGTTGCCAAACAAGAAGAATTTGGCAGAGGAAAACTTTTAATGAATGCCTGTCTCTCTCATTTACTTGAATAAAATTAAAAAAGGGGGTTTGTAGAAAGGATGTAGCTATTAAGGTATTGGATGTTAAGTCAATATTCGAATATGTATTCGGAAGTCGCTTTGTTTATTTTGAGCGCACGTTAATGAAGTTGCGGCAATAGCTATCGATTTGATTTTTTTTTTCTTTTTGCGCTTGAATACGATATTTTTCCAACAACCTCTTAAAGTAGATTTATTGAGATGATTGTTACTTTTTTTCAGAACGCACCTTTTTATCTGCTTTTTTTCTTCTTTTTTTTGCTTTTTAGTAATATTATTTTATAATATAATTTTTTACTTTTTTTATTTTGACTTTTGACTTTTTCATGAGATTATTTTGATTTATTTTTTTACCTATTCTATTTATTTCTGAATAAATCGTTGAAATAATTCTAATAATATAATTATTATTCATTAAAATATGCATGATGTACATTATTCTAAGCATTTAATTGTAAAAAAAAAAAGAAAAACAATGCCCAGAGGTTAAAAAAAATATTGAAACAAAATATATCATATACGATAGATAATCCAAAGAAACTGAAGTGGAAAAATATACTTGATGATATAAAAAATTTATTTGCCTTAAAAATATCAAGATGGAAATGAAAGTTAATATATTTAGAGAGCTCAATGCATTAACTTTCGTTAATATATTAATTCCCCTGATATGAATGCCGAAAACGAAAGTGATATGAAACAGAAAACGTAAAGTTGTTAAATAAAGAAAGAAAATATAGATGGAAAACCAAACTGAAAAATTCGTGGTAGCCGAGAGTGAAACAGAAAATTAAAGATAAAGGCGAATAGAACAAAACCAAAATAAAACGTGGAGACTAAGAGATGCAAATCAGGACAAAAGGCATTAATTCCCTTTTTTCATAAGGTGGTCTACGTTTTCTGCTTCCAATCACTTATTTTTCCTTTTTCATAATTGCTTATTCTTGAGAATGGGCGCCTATTTCTGAACGATCGAAAGATTTCGAATTTTATTTCTATCTTTATATTTTTTGAAGCAATTTAAGTTTTTGCATCATTAATAAGCAAATTGCCCTTTAAAAATAATTTCTGTTACTGTATGAGAGAACTAAAAACTTCCAAAACAGTTAAACACGTCTATTTTTTTATAACATATGAGTAACAGTCTTTAGTCATCTCTTTAGCCTTTTGAAATTCAATGCTCTTTCCTTGTAGCCAGATCTTGATTAATCGGGTTTGCCACCTTAAAATAATTCTTAAGGGGAGTAGGTAGGGCATATACCAATAATGCTGAAACTGACCTTTTTCGATTTACTTCTCAGTATCTAAACAAGATATTGCCTTATCTACTTATTTTTTGCTGACAGAATATTTACATATACATGTTTACACTGTAATAACTGTTAATACAGATCATCGGCAGAATTTTCTTTCAAAAATTATGAGCGTATAACTTTTAATTTTTATAAAAAGTTTCATAATTTTTGAGCAAAAATCTTTTAGAACTAAAAAAAAATTCCGGTTAACGGCAAAAAGTTATTACACTAAACAACTTATGTAATCGCAAATATCCTAGAAAAATTTCAAAGCTAAATCATAAGTACTTTCTTACGAAAGATGCACCGAAAAAGGTCAGTTTCAGGATTTCATATATATCCTACTGACTCCTCTAAAAACAGGAAAATAGATAAAACCACAAAAAAATATTGTGTTGTTGCCTATCTCCTTGGTCTAGAGCCCTAGACCAAGTCCAGAAGATCATGTCGCCTCTGCATGTCATAGACAGTCACTCCATCACTCATTAGTTGTCTCACAGAGGCACCAATGCAATCCAAAAGATGAGATGGAGAAGAGATGGCCGAGCAATGACAATAGGCATGAATCTTTCATTTTACCAAACTATTACAAAAAAATATTATTTCACAAAAAATATACTATTACAAAAAATATTATTTTATATATTGACTGTGTCTTCTTAAATTTGAACTTTCGAGAGCATGGAGTGGATATTTGCATGTGTAAAGTCTTTTTACGTTCTTTCTTCATTCTATCTCTAAAGAATTGTCAGTAATTGTATTAATATATATCTAAGAGAAGCAAATCTGTTATCCTTTCCAAGGTGATCGAAGATGCACTTAGATTCTCATATATTTTGCAACCACTTCGTTTTGAAAGTGGACATTACAAGACAACAATATTTATATGCAAAGGAAGCTCAACATTGTAGAACGTCTATTATTTCCTTGCTTTTACACCATCTGATACCGTTCTCCACCCAATTTCATTTCCTCTTTTTCTACTCTCTCCCTCGCGTCATTTTTGTTTGAAGTTTTTATTATTTCAATGACAAATTCTTCTTCTTTTGATATTTTCTGTAATTCTATTTTTCCTTTCTTCGTTGCTTTTTTCCCGTTTCGTTTTACCTTAGCTGTTTCCTTCATTCATCCCCCATCATTCCAAAATTTTTTCTTTACAGTTTTCAATGCTTCTGACAAGAATGATTCTTCAATTCTTTAATCCTTATGTCTGTTATTTTTCCATTCTTAAATTTTCGGTTCCTGCAAATTGAGGGAAAACAATAAAGGAAAATTGAGATTGTTATTTTCCATACTGCATACATAGTACTCAGGCATTTAATTTAACTTTTAGCTTGAATTCAAAACAAATAGGTGTGAGTAGATTCAAAACATAGAGGTGTTAAAATTCAAAATTGTACTCAGTGTTAGTTTTCTTCAAAGTTAACAAGATTTAAAAATGAAAACATAATACAACTTGCATTCAAATAAGCTTCCCCACAATAATCAAAAAAATATTTATTTTAAACAATAAGTGTTGTTTTATCCTCTATTTAATTGTTTATTTTTTAAAAAAAAAGATTGGATTAGAATATTTCGGATTTTTCTGAAAACTAGAAGAATGTTTTGCCTCTTTAAGATCCCCGAGAATAAAATTTTAAGATAGACTTCTGATTATTTTCTATACATATAAAGATTTTACTAATATAAATTTTGAGTAGAAATATTAAGAACTTCACCCATTCTGAATTTTTTGTTAATTTATTTAAATTATTTATAGCAATATGTTAGATACTTTTCTCCAAAATCATATCATATACCAGAAACCAAAAATACATTTTCGCTATTAAAAGTACTTAAAATAAGACATTTACGATAATTATTTATTTATTTCTATACAGAGGAATATTCAAAACCTCTTTTTAATAAAATATTCAAGCTTACTAATATCTAATAAGAAAACATTGTTTACAGCATGAAAGTTCTAACTGACTTACTCAAGAGAAGATTATCGAAATAACTGCGAAACATAACTCAACATTGGTCTCATACAAGGATTATCATATAAATTACACCAGGTCCAAGGAGCAACTAATCATTTATTAAACATTTCCCTAAACAGGGGTGTTCAGCCCCCGCTCTAGGGTGGTGAACGTATTAGAGGGTTTGCTGAATAAGGACGACGAAGTTGTTTAGCGAAGCATATGTAATGATGGCATTATTTGCAGTGAAGCTTTCGATGGGGGGGGGGGGAATTACAAGAGGTTCTGTTGGGCCTTCTAGTTATTGAGGACTTTATACGGAGGATGTTTCGATTCGGTAGATAATCGGACTATTAGTGATAATCGGACTATCGGAATGTGTAAGACTTAAGGATGGCGTCTGGGGTACTGTGATAAGCATGGTAAGAGAGTCTTAACTCATACATATTGCTTTTAAATTCAATAACTATCTTACAATAGGGAGTAATTTGATGAATCTGAACGATGTGCATGTATTTTTGTTTAGTTTGTCATAATATAAATTGTTAATGCAATTTTAAAGGATTTCGATTCAATTATAATGAAAGCAAACAAGTTGATGATGCAGTATTATTTGTTGGTAATTCACATAAGCAAAACATTTCGAATACGTCATTACTTCAACTATATTATTCTGTAACATAGCTTACCACACAGCTTTATTGTGTTTAGAAGATAATCAGAAAATTCAAATAATTCATAATATTGCAAACAATATTAATAATTAATTTTGGATCAAATAAACAGCCATCGAATGAAATGGAATGAGATTCTGAAAATTTGGAATTGACAGATGGAAAATTAGTGACAAAGAGGTATGTGATTTCAATTATTTTTGATATGGATATGAATGTTATGAATTTTATAAAGTAAAATTATGTTCAACCCCTTGACACTGAGTACTTACTAAACATATTTTTCATTCGTTTTCATTTTTTTGTATTAATTTAGGTCAAACAGAGACAAATATTTTATTTAGAATTTTAATACATAATTAATGATTATAAAATGCAGCATGAAACACTAGTGTCTTTTTCAGCATCAAAGGTAAAATCTTTCTAACACGGCTTACTTCGAAACAATGATGTTTCAAATCACTTATTTGCAGTTATTTTGAACTAAGAGCAATAGTTATTCTTCAGTGATACTTCTTCAATTCACAAAATACTGATAATCTAAAAAATTTTTAGTAACTATTAAGAAAGTGTATTTAATTATTATGCATATTTATTAACTGGTTAACAATGCTGAGAAAAATAGTAAGGTCAAAACTAGCAGAAAATTTTGAATTTTTGCCGTGTCCTTATGACGTATCTATGGTCATGCCATCTACGCTAAAACAAAATGTGCAGTTAGTTTTTACCATAGACTTGATTTTTCGTAGTTTAACAATGATATTCGGTTGAATTATAAGTAAAATACAGTTTTAGAAGAAGAACACTATTTAATAAATTTAATAAAAGAGTCGGTACTTTAAAAAATGTAAGTATAATTCGAGATATTTCAAAAGCATTCAGTTTGATAACCAATATGATGATGAGCTAACTTAGTAACTAAATTCTTCGTTCGTGGAAATTTCTTCATAATTTTTAAAAAGGGAAAAAAATATTCACAATTTATACAATTCAGTTAAAAAATGTTTTAAATTAAAAAAAAAACGAGAAAAGGTTATTGGTGTATATACATGGTATTTTTTTAAAGCTTAGTGAAGTTTAAATGTAGTTTAGGTAATAACGAACATTTGAATCCAAATGCTGATGTGACCTTTATTCCTAGATGAATAAACACTCACTTTTCTCCACTTGCTTTTTACCTAGTGATTTAAGCGTCATTAAAAGAAAACAATACACCAGAAAACAACACATATGAAGGAGAAAAATAATTTTAAGAAAATAATTTAGATTTAATGGCGTTAAAAAGTTAAAATCAGTCTTTGCATTTATTTCAAGCATTTTAAAACGCACTTTAGCTAGCCACACAGCTTTTATTTTACATAAATCTAGACGAAAGCCTTTTTTCTAAAGAAATATTCTTAATATTGAGATCCAAGAGTCAAAACTTAACCAATACAAGTCTTAAATGTATTCAAATTTATAATTTATGTTCATTTGGTTCATCTATCTGCTTTTTGTACCAAAACTATTTCTTTTATTTAAAAGTTGTATCTTCTATTTATCCATGTATTTGTCACCAATTTCTTTTTCGAGTTGCTCCCTACATAAATATTAGCACCCACGCCGAGTGAGTGCACATTTTAATTTCAAGATGCATTTTCAGAGATATAGCGATATTTTCCCAATTAATCGAATTCCTAAATTGATGTCACTATTCTTGTTACCCGAATACAAATTTGAAACTTTCACAATGGTATCGTATTCAGTAATTACCGTTTTGTATGATATTCGCAATATTGTCATACTCGATGGACCTATGTGTATTATAGGTGGTCGATTGTCTACTTGTTGGCGAATTTGGCTTCATGATACCAATAACCTATAAGTACAGATTATTCTTAAAAAGTATATAATATTTTCATTTAAGGAAAATAATAAAAATACAGAACACTTAAAATTCGTGATCAAAAATACTTGAAAAATTAAAACTTTTTTTTAATAGTTGGTGTTAAAAAGTTTTAGTATTAAAATTTAATAAATGTAAGATCCTTGAAATTTAAATCCCGTTTTGATGACTGAGAACAAGCATGTTTAATTTTAACATGGCCACTAAAGATAATATTTATTGATAATATAAGATATTATTAAGATAATTTTCGATACAAGCATATTAGTTTCTAACACGCTTTGCTTAGCATGCTTTAAGGATATTTTTTTTCTCGTAGTTGCATTTGTTTTAATTTTTTAAATATTTTGTGAAAGAGCTGCATCCATGACAGCACAAGTTTTTATTTATAGTAATGGGTTGCATTATTAAAATTTTGTACTTTCGATACTGTACTTTCGTACTTTCAATGCCTGAAAAATATAAAGCAAGAAAGATGTGATTGATTAAAATTACTTCTAAATATTTACAAGCTTCTGGAAGAAACGCGATCCAAATCGGTAAACCAGTTCTTGAGTAATTAGTGAACATGTATTTAGGCATATTTTTGCTTTTTTATATACAGAGAGAGACGAGTCGGTTCATTGTAGACCTCGCCCAAAGTTAAGCTGTCAAGATAAGGATAATTGCTTTCAGGTGCGTTAAAAAGCCCCCCTAGAACGGGCTTGGCTTAATACTTTCTTGGCATGATATAATTGATATAGTTTATTTCTCTTGGCGCTTTTCTTATAACAAGGTTACTATTTCTCCTGGTATGAAGAAGGATTTTTCCTGTCCGCAAGTGTGTAATCGAAGTCTTAGTCATGAGAGGGAAAAGTCTTAGCTATCAGAGGGAAAATTTTCTAAGAATGAAAGAAGCTTGACCTTGACTTACCACCATTTCATGGATAGCTTATCTTGTCTAGCGAAGTGAAATAGATTTATGTAGTGTTTCTGCAATTTTAAATAAACTATAAAATTTCAATTATCAGAACATTTTTTTCTAAGCATTGGAAGTCGTTATTAACAATCGCATCAAATAAATATTTGAAATCTTTAAGAATTCTTTTAATTGTAGTTCAAATCTAATTTTTCATTGAGTACAATTATTACGTCAATTAAATTTAATGAAATCGATCATAATGTTATTACTATTATGATTAATAATTTTAAACCATAAAATTTATCGTCTATATGAATGAGGTTTGAAAATGCAACACATATAAGAATTTAACATAATATAGTAACTCCACCGTAAAAACATAATTGGGTATACTATAGCCTACGTCACAGGTTGTGTTATTCCTACTAAATTTAACCCATGAACGGCATTTTCTGCGAGCCTAACTTCAAGCCCCAAATAAATAAACGAAGTGTTTGATCGTTTAAATAGCTGCTCGCCAGATTTTATTGCATTATAAAGAAAAGTAATTGATATTCGATTTTTGATTAATAACTGATTTATGTGGATAGTGGCATAGAATTTAGCATTGCGTCATGGTAAATGTTATTCCTACTAAGTGGAAGTAGTTGTCTTTTTTTTATATTATACCCAATTAGAAATAATACATTTTTTTCAAGATTTTATGGGATAATGATTGAAATTATTTCTATGTATTGATATTCAAGCCGTGATACAGACTTGCGAACTAAAGAACTAAATTAAATTCATGTTCAGTACTGAGGAATCATGTCAGAACTGAGAAATCATTCAATAGTCTTTAATGGTATTAACAAAATATTTTCACTACAATTTTATTTATTATTATTAAGCACAACATTGTTAAATGCGGTTTTATAATTCACTCTCTTTTTTTCCCAAACCCAAAGTTTTTTTCTTACTTTTTCAAAAATCTTGATCCTGAAGATTTTCTTTTTAAAACTTAATTGTTCTTTTTCGCAAATAAATTTTTCGACAATTTATTAGCTTTCAGAAAAATCACCTTTTACTAAAATAAATTAAATATAGTTAGTTGGTTTTTGTCATACGAAATGAAGGAATGTAAATCAATTTGAACAATCCAAAAAATTTTTAAAATTGAAATAAAATTATATTTTATACAAAAAGAAAAAAAAATGTACAGAAAACTTTTTTTACACATAGAATATCCCAATAAACAACGCTTGTAAACTACATTTTTAAAATTCTTTTAAATGTAAATTTGAACTTTTAGTTTTTATTAGATGTCACAAAATAACATTGAATCATGGAAAAATCTACTAAAAACTGGACCAATAATTTATGAGGTGGGAGGCATTGAAAAAAGTTTGAATAGCAGAATTAAAAGAAAGTAGTTTAAATCCAATTATAATTATTTCTCAAGAAATACTTTAGTCGTGTTTAGGTCATGAAATTTCTCATACTTAAAAAAAAATGTTTCAAAGCTTTCAAAGAACAGCAATGAATTACAAACGAAAACAAGTATTTTTGAGCACCCTATGCCAAAAAATAAAGCAATTAATTTGAATGAAAGATTAAAAAAAGATTGATGATGGATAGATGAAGTAAAAGATTTTGCATTGATTACTTTTGTTGTTGTTTGCAAACCCCTCCATACTTAAAATTTTAATAAAATAGTAATTTTTTTCTTGCATCTTTTTGGGCTATAACTCTGTAGATAACCAACGACATTTTCGGAACTATTTTCAATTACTATTGAAATTGCTATTTTAAAGTTTATATAAAAAATTGTTAACAATTTCTCAAGATATGAGCTTTTAAAGTAGTTTCTTCACTCTATGCATGAGCGGAATAATTTTAGAAATGTAACATTTTCATCCATTTATAATTTTTATATATTTATTATATATTAAACAGGTGATTAAGAATTTAATGCATTCTTTAAAAAGTAATGAAAATCACGTCTCCACTCCAAACTAATCATCATGTAGATTAGGGAAAAGATATACCATGTGATTGCTATTTTATCAAGGAAGCCAACTCAGAAGACAAGGAAACCCTTAATTTCAGAACTAATTTTTGTGTGAAAGGCCTTTAAGAACTTTGCGCTACTTGAGTGATAATTTTATTGATATTATACTACTAATTCTATTAATATTATTTTGTTAATTTTTCATGTGTACTATAAGAAAATGTACAATTGTAAAGTTCAATTTTTTTTAAATTTGTCTACCATATTAAATTTAATGACAAATAAATAAATACCAAGGTGGCCCTTGGACGACTAAATTTTTATTGCTAAATTAAACTTTACGAATGACTTAAGTATCTCTAAAGTTATAAAATAATCTTCTTAGTATTTCTTGAGAAATTAATGAAAATGTCAAAATCTGAAAGTTTCTCGCCCAACATTGTAGGGCAGTATGTATTATTGTTACTCAATAGTTGTATTCTCTGTTAAATAATTACTCTCACAAACATGTGGAAGTAGAGCGTCTATCAATAATCCACAGTAAATCATTCCTATCTGTGAGAATATTTTAAAGTCACACCAAATTAATTTTGATAGACTATAATCAAACGATCACTGACAAAGTGTCCATCCTAAAGGCTTAAAAGACCTCAAAAATTAATAATTTCTGAATTTTTTTTTTAAAATTTAACTTTTATCTGTTGAGAGATATTTAGAGATTATTCTAGTGCACAAAATATTCTAATGCGCAAAATATTCGTAAAGGTTCGTGAGCATTAAAAATAGTCTTAAATGTTTGCACAAACTGTAATTTGTTTCAATTTTTGAATTTTTATCTGATTGACTTGTATAATCAATAATTTGAAGAATATGTAAACTACTATTAATTCCATTTCACATAGGATCAATATTTTTTTTCCCCTTTAAGTTTAGAATATTTGGTAAATTTGGCTTGACGACTTTCATTGAACGATTAAAAAAATAATGGCCTATCGGGGAATACTCATGGGTTTCGCTGTTGTTGTTCATTTACGTCGCACTAGAGCTGCACTATGGGCTACATCTTTTTTTCAGTTCATTGTAAAAACTTTTTCTTACAATTTTACCCTTATCAGGCGCATGGGTATGCTGAGCTTTATGACTTACTGTATGATCATTTTCTAGAATTAAGGAAGCTTTACAATCATCTGAAATACACTTGTAATAGATTTTCGTTCTGTGTTTCATCCTTAATTCTAAATAAAACCAATTTACCACCTCGAATTGATTCGACATACTCAAACTGAGCCATTTTGTTTGCATGTAAATCTTGGAGCCTACCTTAAAAAGTTATAAAGATAGTGGTGTTATCTCTTCCCTCTTTTACAAACAAAACTGGAAATTCAACTCCTTATCAACCCATACCCAATATAACAGGTGCTCATAAAAGAAAATTTTTTTTGTTTTGTTAATTTTTAATACTTTTTATTCCTGTACTGATTCACTCTTACTCTTTCACTTATTTTACACTACAATATTTTAAATTGTTAATTTTTTAACAGGAATTTTTAAATTTTTCTCATTATTTTAGAATAATTTAAGTCAAAATAAGTGAAAATATTATATTTAGCATTTTACAATTTATGATTGCGCAGTACAAAATGAAACACCGTTGTTTTTCCTGCATTAAAATTTTCTAAACATGACGCTTCCAACCAATCTTCAAATGTGCACTTATTTAGAGTTAAATTAAGAAAAACAATTATTCATTATTGAAATTACAAAATTAATTATTGATGTACTTTTGAGTAAGAATTATTGATACAATTTTATAAAAAAAACTTTCGAATAACGCTTTTAAAAAAATGCACAAGTTTTTTCCTGATAATCTAAACAAATTTTTAGTAACTATTCGAGTATTTTTCAAAGTTAAAAAATACCTAAATATATTTTTGCTTATAATTAGAGTGTCAGGAAAAAAAAAATTTAAAACGGACACCACTCTCCAATCTACGTCAAAAGATTATTAATATGCTACCTTTGTAATTTTTCGCCTACACTTTACGACGACGACAAATGAATCAACAGCAACAAAAGCATTCATTAAAAAAAAAAAAAAAAAAAAAAAAAATTTAAAGCATTACTTTATAAAACTGAAGTGCCACTATTAGCTCTTTTTTTATTATTTTGTAAAAAAAAATTTTTAATCGAGTCTTTTAATGTTTATGAGTTTTTTGAATATTACATAGTAAGAAAATTTTAATCATAAAGCATCTTTTATGGTAATATCATGTTACTATTCATAAAGCACCTTTTTATGAACGGTAGCATCTTCACTTGAATTCCATAAATAACTATCATTGTGGTATACTGATTATTTTTTACTATCATTTTGAGGTTTCAAAAAAAAAATAAAAAAGCAAATGCTACAGTTTGATTATTCCCAGCATTTTCAATCGGATAATGCAATGCAGTATGCCCTTCAAATTTAAGTATAAAAAATGCACGAAGACACACGATATGTATAGATAATCTTCAAAAAGTTAGCATCGGAGTACCCCCCCCCCTTGTCATTTGAACGGTACCCATAAAAAAACACTCGGAAATGTCGTGTAATGTTTTAACTCAAATCCCTAAAAATCCCTTGCGCATCCGAAAAATTTCGCAAGTTTCACTCTCCCACTAAAGGAAGAATTAATCAACTACGTCTCTCAAAACGGAGGGAAATCGGTTTTCCATTTGAGACCCTTTATCGTCATTGGCATCATAAAGATTTGGCGAGTAATCATCTACAGGAACAGGTGCGGTTTTTCAATAGAGCTCCTCCGCCCACCTCATCAATCATTCAGGTAGGGGAGAAACTTTTAGGCGAGATCTATAAGACAGCAGACGAGTCACCCATAGTGACCCACTGGTCTGTCCTCTTAAGTTGGCAGAATTGAATAGGTAGAATATTTCGATATCCAAAATCATGCAGTCAAATATCGATGCATTGTGTATTTATAATAAACTCATATTGCTCGTGCTAGAATTGATTTAAACTGCATCTCTTCCATGTTCATATGGTCTCGTGGGTCTCGTGGTGAATTTTATATTAAATCGCCTATTAAAACATATGATAGTATTAAAAAAATATGTTTATTATTTCAAAACTACTTTTGATGGATAAATAAAAGAAACAAATTTGTCAAAATCAAACAGTTCACTTACTTGCTAATACTAATTATGCAAGTAAATGAATTAATTTGTAAGAACTTTTTCCCTAAAATGAAACAAACTTTAACTGTTATATATATCTTTAATGTAAAAGAATGCACAGTTCACTACATTTAGTAGCAATACGTTTTAAAGCAGCAAATGATCTAAACAATAACGTAGATTCTAATCACTTTTCACGAACTTAAAGATCAACCAAGTAAATGGGTATTTACATTCGAAAGTTAAAATTAGCCTTTTCATTTATTTGACACGTTTAATTAGTGATTAAAATAGACTTAAATTTGCCAAATGCAGAATTATTTTTCTTTTTTAAGTTATGTGGATAGCCGGCAGATGATCTACGTAAAAACTAAAAAATATAAATTTTTAAAAAAGTGTTTTTTTATTGTTTTAAATAAAATTATCATTTAATTATTTTACATTATTTTACTTGTTTATATTTTTACTATTGCGGTATTATTTTGGCTATGTTACTATGTATTTTATGCTATGTGTTTTAACATATTATAGAATGGGTTTCTTAAATCGTTTTTAGAATCCTAATACAAAGGGAACTTGCCTGGAGAAGAAAAAATGGCATATTGTTTTGATAAATGAAAACATTTGCGGGAAGATAAAATTTATGCAGATATTCAGTGATTATGCGGACGATACAATACTATACGGTTTTCCGAGTTTTTCTACAATTTGTAGTTTGCGCAATGTATCTGTGAGCATTTTGTTGCAAGCAAACTGAATGGGAAAACTTGTTGAAACAAGCGACTTTGTTCAAGCGACAAATAAATAGTTGAAAAACTGTAGCTAGAAAAAAAAATTCACGAAAGTTAGTGTGAATGTATGGTAATATTTATATTACCTATAAAATGCTTAGATATTTTTAAACAAATGAGACATTAGCAATCGTAGTGAGGTTGTTAATTAATTAAATAAATTATTTCAAGCTTTTAAAGTTCCCAAGTACATGGACGATGCTAAAAATACAAATAAACAAATATCGATTATGAAAATTTATGTAAATATTCCATGATTATGCGGATGATTTTTAATTATGCGGTTTTCCGCATATTTCTACAATTTGTAAGTTGCACAATGCAATTGTGAGTAGTTTGTTGTTAAGAAACTTAATACGAAAACTTGTTGTAAACAAATTCGTTTGCTTCAAGCGACAAATAAATAACTGAAATATTGTAATTAAAATTATATTTTCACAAACGTTAGTGCTGGTAGTTGAATGTATGTTATTAAATATATTACCTAGAAATGCTTAGATATTTTTAATCAAATAAGACATTAGCTATTTAAGAGAAGTTGTTAATTAATTAAATTAATCATTTCAAGCTTTCCTAGTTCCCAAGTTTATGAACAATGCTAAAAATATAAATAAACAAATATCACTTATGAAAAGACAATCAAGAAATGCAGACATTTATTTGTGTAATGGAAATGTTTAAGCAATTAACTAAGTAGAAGCATTAGTTAATTAAAAAGGAGAATAATGTGCGTGTTGTGATTTTCTTTTGAAAGCAGAAAACTTTTTTTATTACATATTTGTTTATCCCTTTTATCTACGAAGGAATTATTTAGTTGTTTAATGTATCATTGTTTTAAGGCATTGTTATTTAAATGAGATACATAAGATGCAAATAATTAATTTATGGAGATTAGCTCTTGAGAAAATTGTAAGATTGCTGAAGCTTTTTTTATAGACTACGCTTTTTTATTATAAAAAGAAATAAAAACTGCAGATGCAACATCGTGAAATTGTTAAAAAAAATGTTACAAAAAGTGATTTCAGATTACTTTTGCTAATTTGCATATTTTATTCGATTTATTTGAGAATAAATATAGTTAAGACTATTTTTTCTCCTATAAAGTTAAGTTCATTCATTTTAAGTTAGAATTTACGAGTGAAAGAAGTGTTGTAAGAAATTCAAAATAAAATTAAAACTCTATTTCTAGTAAAAAAATCTTGCTGAATTTTAAATATGCCTGATATAACTTAAGTTAAAACATAGATAATTATGCATTCAGGATATAATTATTGATAATAATACGTAAGAATAAGGTTTCCGATGCCATTGAAAATATAATAAGCAACCTTTACATGTACACCAACAAACAAATGTAACAGATGATAGCAAAAGTTTCTGAAAAAAAAACACATTTATATAAAAAATTCATTTTTTTTATCAATAATGCATTTCCTTTATTTTAAAATTTACAAATCTGACTATCTTTTTGTATCGAATTCCCAAGATTTGGCATTAAAAATACCATGAATATAATGTTTTTACTCGACAAAATGAACTTTGCTTTGGCATAAAAATTTTTAAAATTAAAAATAATGCATGGAAATCTGAACTTTCAAGCTTAATGGAAGGCAAAAGAATGATAAAACTTAAATTTAAACATCATACTTATGCATTACGGATATATAGGATCTTATTTGCGTGAAATTTTCTGTTTTATCAGATTTAATTCAAGAATTATTTACGTATACACCAGAAATGGTACTAATGATTGCGTTCAGCTTGAATCTTAAAAAATGCAGTATATTTTGATTAAAGTAATATTTAACTGTTTTTCTGCGTTTTACAATATTTTAACTTTAACAATATTTTGTTACCACAATAATTTTACTTCTTTTTTTGCATAGAAATTTCAAGGATTTTAAGTCGCATGGGCGGTCTTGCAAAATGAGCATTTTTGGTATATAAATTGTTTTTCTGAGTAAGGAATCTATGGCAATCTCAATAGACGAGTAAAAATGAATACGGAGAGAATGTCTTTTGTAACTATTCTAACTAATTATATTCTATTCTAACTATTCTAGTTATAGTCTAACTATTTGTAGTGCCTTTTGTCCAATCATCTAAAATATAAATAAACGATTTCGGAAATTTCAAAATTTTTTAATAATTTTCAAGCTAAAAAGTTTTTAGTGATAAGGAAGTAATCTGTTTCATTTTTATGCACATTCAGGATGTAAAAGTGATTTTTTTTATTTTAGTAGATTGTTATTGAAATTAACTTTTATTGATTATTTAAATATTCCCAATAACCTATTTTTTTGGTACTACTCACTGAATATTTTGCTTTTCTTAAGTACAGTGCAAAAATATATTTGATAAACGTTTAAAGTTATTAGAAATGTAAGCAGATGAATCATTTTTCAACAGAACAGTTATTTCACTGTTAAGGAAACTTATTTGCTCCTTAAATAAAAAATTAAAAACTGACCCCCTTTTTACAGAATTATTAATGTTAATTAAGGATATTCTTATCACTATTTAAGAAAATCTTTAGAAGCAATATTTATAAAAACTATCCTGAATATAATTACAATGTTCCTACTCTTTATCTTACTTAGTAAATATGTCATCACGTCATTGACTACTTGGTTGATATATCATTAACTACTAACTGTCTTCAATGTAAGAATCAAGAACTATTATATTTTAAAAATTCTAATTTATTTTGTTAATATTGCATAGTGATCGTATTAAAAGATTAATTTTCTTTAAACTAATTTTATCAGATATTAAAAAATACACGATAATTGATGTTTTAATAAATTATTTTGTAAATTTAATAAGTATGAAGTAAATAAAGTAATAAGTAAAATACAGCAATTTCTCATCCTAGATAGAAAATTTATGGTCATTTTTTTCTATTCATAACATCAAATTTATAATATTAGTCCACAAGGTTATGAAAAATCTGTTTTTTTCCCCTTTTTATATTTATTTTCTTTACCAACTCTTACCAACGTATTCTTTTCTTCGAAGAATTAAGAAAAAGTTCTTTGAGGAATAACGATGGCCGTAAGCAACATGTATTTTACAATGCATGGTGAGATACTGCAAGATTTTCTATAATGAACATATACTAATATGAATTGTCGAAAGATCAATATTCTGCCTATATAATGGGCAGTAACCTAACAAACTGAAGGCTGATTTATTAATTTTAATAGAAAGCTCTAATGCTTACTTCGTGCACACACTACAAATGTTACTCTTTTCCGAAGCACTTGTTTGCTTAATTTCCAAATTTAGGAGGATTGCAGCTTTCTCTGTTAATTTACTTTACGTGATGATTCCCAACTGTGCATCCGTTTTGTGATGATATCTTGTGCAATGTAGTTACATAAAATTATAAAATAGTATAAAAACCAGACATAAAAAATACTGTAATAAAATTATTCTTTTTTTCCTAGTGTTCAAATGTTATTATTGAACAAATTATCAATTTAGATATTTGTTAACATTGTAATTAAATGAATATGCGTACTGTAACTAACCAAAAAAAAACGGGAATATATTTCTACTATGAGTGAGCAAAACTGAAACAATAATATCATTATTAAATGCAACTTTGAGAATATATTACGTTGTAACTTATTTTTTCTAGTAGATGTTAAATGTTTTTTTCAATAAATACACTCAGATATATAATTGTTAGGAACGTTGCTTCACTTTAAGAAAATAAAAGAATGATGATAAAACCAATTTGTTTGTTAAAGAGTTTTATTTCAATTATTATGTATAAGACTAAATTTTAAATTGTTAAGTTTCTCTTTCTCAGTATAAATCAAATGCAAGACGCTCTTAAATCACACTATTAAAAAGTAAAAATACCTTAAAGCATGTAAGCATTATGAAAACTTGTGCTTTGTGAAACCTTGCTTATTCCCTGACTGTTAGAAAAATTAAAAAAAATAAAAAGAGTTATGTTTTTAGCTATCTCAGACGCTTAAATTCAAAAATCCTATGACTAAACAAATTTAAAAGCATTCATAAAGATTTTAATTTTTAAAATAATTTTAAAATGAAAATCACTGCCGATATTAAGGATCTATAAGGTTAAATATTTCCAATGTGTTAAAAAAATGACAGTAAAAATGATTTTTAACTAATAGATTACAATTCTTTAAATTCTTAATTATCTGCATCGTATGAACCCTAATAACCAAGACTGAATTAATAAAAAACTTATGTAAAGTTTTAGCTTAATATTTTCTTACGACACATCTCCAAATGATTTATGCTTCTTCATCAAATCTTTTAGTCACAGATTAACGATATAAGTTTTAGACACAGATTAACTGTGAAGAACTTAATTTAAATGGATTTTTAATGTACAGTAGTTTGTAGAGTATTTTGCACAATAATTTACATATATAACATTTAATCTGCAGAATTTATCAGTGCACAATATTATTTTAATGTACCTGATATGTACAATATTTTGGTAGAAATGGTTTAACAAATCTTAAGCACACTTCAAACAAAACTAGTCTGGAACTAATTGTTATAATTTATACATTTTATTATTTGAGCAGGTTAATCCAAGCTTTTCATGATACCTAGTTCTCAAGGATGGTTATCTAGAAATTAAAACTTAGATATGCTTTTATTTGATACGCACGCTGACTCGGTATAATATTTGAAATACTGTACTTAAGACTAAAGGAAATGTTGGTTAAAAATATTTTCCAAATTATTTTATGCTTTAAAGGCATAAGAATTCAGATGAAGTCTTACCACTTTGTTATAAGCCTTCCTGACGCAAAATGGAGAAAACGTTTCTTTGGAATTAGTTTATTTGGGGAAATTTTCTCCTTGATAAAGATAGTATCTTCTTAGTATTGACACCAATCCTTTTACTTCATAATATTTTTCAATTTATATTAACTCACGGCGAAGGATTAGCTTTAAAATCCCTCATCACATCATAATAATAATCTTTACTTTAGAATGCTTTTATTGCTTCATTTCTGCTTCGTTGTAAATTTGTTGACAACAGAATTATTTTCAATTTAATTCTATCGTTTTATTTATTAAGTTTTTAAAAAAATAAACTTTAATTAAGGAATGCAATGATTTAGTAAAATTATAATAAGTTTTAAAAGCATTTTTTAGAGTTCTCCTTTTTTGCATGAAATAGTTTTTGTAGGGATCTTACAACGATTTTAAGTTTTAATATACTAAATTAAACATATTCTGCATGAAAGCTATTTTTTCCCACAAAATAACGTCTAAACGTTACGTTGCTAATGTATTGAATTCAAAGTAAGTAAAAAAGATTGATTTTGCTTAACTATATTAAATGTATATCAGTTGACATTTATCCTTATTAAATGATACCTCCCAGATTTAAAAAAAAAAGCTTTTTATCAAGCATATTCATAAAATATTGTAATTGAATATAAAACTAATTCCTAAACTTGAAGATGAATATTTCAATTGTTGTCTGTCGAAGTTTTATTTTCAAAAAATAATGATAACAATAAACAATTGTGCGAAAACTATTCAGTACTTCCGCATTTTTATAACATGATGAAATAAACAATATTCTAGACAAAGATACTTTTGAATCAAATTCACAAACATTATTATACCGTGAAACGATATGATAATGTATTACCGTTGAGACTTGCTCATCCCAGAGATGAATGAATATACATCATTAAATGTGATTTTCAATAACTGGTACTATTCATATTAATGAGAAATAAAGTCTACATTATGTACAGCATTGCACATCGCTGTCATTATTTGCATGGACAAGCTCTAGAGTAATTCATAGTTTAGTATACGGCTTTCATATTTTAATATATTTTTTTTTCTAAAACTTTAAATAAATATCTGTTCAGCACTGAAATCATCAAAAAAATAAATTCCACTGTTAAATAAATCAGTAATTTAAATTTAATAAACGAATAAATTTTCTGTTGTTGAATATGTAGAACAAAAACGTTTTATTACTAAAAATCTGAAATATTACAATCTATAAACTTTTTCATAGGATAAAATAAAAATCCACAAATTTTAAAGTATATAAACTTTAAATGTATTCCCAGCACCATAATTTAAATTATTATTTTTAAATTTATTCGAGTCGTTTTAAGAGGAAGAACATTTATGAGATAGATTAAATTTTTATATTTAAGTAGTTATAATCAGTTTAATCTCAAGTAATCTACATCGTGAGAAAAAGTTTGGTTGAAACTATTAGAATATGGCGAAATTTACTATGTTTATTGTTATGTAAAAGTTCGATATTATTTAGAGAAGTGCTTAGCTAATAATTTTGGTAAATTACCAAAAATGAACTTTTTAATTTGGAATAAAATTAATTAAATGCAAAATTTAATAATTTTATCGCAATACCTTAGAATGTGGTAAAAGCTTATAATTTTAAGGTTAAATTTACTTTCCAGTTTTGTATTTACTCACTGTGTCAAAAGAACTATAATTTTACAAACCAGAACTTCTGGTAAACAGTTACAATGAGAGGAAAAATTTCCAAATTAATGACTTTAATGCCACATAATTTGGTTCTATTAACCAGAACTATGCTTTTGTATTAAAAAAGTCATTATCATAAAGAATAGTAATTTAATGGAATTTTCCTCTCTATGTACATTTTTCGATTTTTCAAACTTTGTTTAAACACTTTTTTAAATATTCATTAACAATAATCAGCAAAACCAAAAGTAAAATAGTCCTAAAATAGCCATGTTGTTGGTCAGAAGGGTCACGGAGATGAAGGCCTTACTATTTTGGTAACAACAGTGAGTTTAATCGGTTACTTGGTCAGCATTCTGTGTCCACCTATTTTAATTCCAAGATTATGTTACTCACTAAATTCTTTAATATTTCGTCTCTATCAGTAAGCTAAAATCCACGCTGTGAAAAATTCCGGATCAAATTACAGTAAAAACTCACGGCATTCAAGTGCAGGTAATTTTTTCCTTGAAATCCAATTTTACTGAAACATGTTACGAGACAAAAAATCTGTTATACCGTAATTTTTACATTAATGATTTCTGTGCAATCACTTAATCACACGAAATAACTAATATTACTGTAAAAATTACAGTATACTATTTTACGGTAAAATGGATTTTACAATAAATATGGAAGATGCACCCTGTATGCTTGTACTTTATAACATAATTTGATCTGGAATTTTTTATATGTACCAAAATATTTTTTACTCTAATATAATATATTTTTCTGCAAATTAAATGTCAATTTAAATATATTTCTTAATTATTAATTTTTTTAAAATTTTTATAAACAAAAATACATTTATATGTTTATTTCTTAATAAAAATTTTAAAAATAAATGAATCGGTTTGAAAGGAAACTCAATGTGTATATATTGTTTTAAACATGAAACTTAAATCTTAAAATTGAAAATAAAACAAGTAATAAAAGAATAAACTCAGTTTTAAACACTTAGAAAATTTTTTTTTTTACTCTCATGACTCTCATCTCACGCATCCAGTAGCCATGTTTGATATTCAAATTTTTTTTTTACTCTCATGACTCTCATCTCACGCATCCAGTAGCCATGTTTGATATTCAAATTTTTTTTTTACTCTCATGACTCTCATCTCACGCATCCAGTAGCCATGTTTGATATTCAAATTTTATACATAATTTTCTACATGATTTCTAAATAAATGTAAGGGAAAAACATGTTTCCTCAATGGAAAAACAATACTAAACAGAAAAAAAAATATTTAATCTACGAAATAAATGCTTAGTAAAACTATTAAACAACACAATTGATTGAAATGACAACAGAAAATTTAACTTTACTAAAGAGTCTTATTTCTATTATTAGCAGTTATCATTTACAAGAGTATCAAATAACATATTTTTATATATCTTCTTTACTTATAGAAACCTATTTCAAATGCGACCAAAAACATTGAGACAATGATATATTTTTCGGAAGTGATATATTGTGACTAATAGGAAGGAAACGCATTACTCATATTCTACGCTGAACATGATAGGCGCTTGAGATATATCAAGTAAATTATTATACTTTCGACATATTTCATGCAAGTGGAACATATATAATGATAGACCGTCAAAATAAATGCAATATTTTTTTCGTTTTAAAATCTCATATTAATATAGATAGTATCAATTGTTATTTCTTTCAATGTAACGCGTATTTACACAGGTATTGTTGCAATGTTAAGTGAGTGAATAATTTTAAAGGACTAGTTTTAAAGGATTAAAAAAGCGGTTAGTTTACTTTTTTACCATCCCTGAAACTTGTTTTTTTTCGTTAATTGTGTCAGTTTAGATATTAGATTGAAAATAGTGACATACATTCGTAAATTAAAACTTAATTTATTTAGTGTATTTAAGACTTTTCTATAAGTTTTAACTTTTTATTATTCTAAAAAAGAAATATTTCCTTATTGAAACTTTTACAATTTGTTTTTTAACTTTATCTTAAAAGCAATCCAACTAACTTCCCGAGGTAACTCTGGTTATTTTTTTACGTCAATCTCAAGAGAACAGCAGTAGGCATGCATGCTTGCGAAATATTTGCATTCTTGTAAAATTGTCTATTTGACAAGCAAATAATCTAGTTTCATTGGGGATTTTTGCTGAACATTTTTGATAAATAATAAATATGATTTCATCTAATTTAAAGTATATACTTCTAGTATAAAATCAACAGTAAAATCTATAAAATATTATTAAAATTGTTCGCTTCCTATTTAATTAAATAGTGATTTCATGCTATTTCATTGTTTTTGCTTTTTTTTTTAAATGCATAAAGCGTATGCATTTTTAGCAAAATGTTAGATCTCATTACACATTTAGATCTAAATAACCTTTTAGGTTATAAGCTCAGTTATACATAAAAATAAACACTGCTCCGCTAAAGTTACTGAATCATACATTTGATTTCAGAATTTGACTTTAAAATAATATAAAATACTTTAATATTATTTTCATCATTAATAAAAATGTTATCATTAATATTTTTTATTATTAACTTAAAAAATAAATATTTCGATCAAGCATTTTAAGGAACTCTTAAAAAAAATTATGATGTTTATAGCATTGATTGTTGTTATTATTTTGTTACAGATTAAATAATAGCTTTTCATCTAGCATCAATTTTGTTGTCTGAATAATTTGAGTTTTTTTATTTAATATCTCGCATTATTGACATATTTCTAAAACCACTTGAAACACAGTTTAAATAAAAATTACCCATCTACTGCCTAAGCATATGTAAACGAGTAATTTTTTTTTCAAAAAAAGAACAGAAAAAAAACTTTACACATTAAACAACAATGTATGCAATTAATTTTGGCACAGTCCCACTTTCGAAGTTTTTAGTTAATTAGTATCCAAACATTTTAAAAAGTACACTACAAAAACACTAACAACTCGTATATTGTATTTTTCCATTGCACATTTTGCGAAGATATTTTAAAAAAGAAATTACAAGAAAATAAAGATTATTAATGACATCCAAAATAAGATATGAGTAATTTTGTTATTTCGTGACATAGTTTTTTAATAAATGACACAATATTTATTTTAAAAATTACCTTAATTCTTTGTATCTATATCATTAATCTCATCTAACCAAACGCAGAATCATTTAGGGTTGAGGAGGGGTGTGGAGTCCGATAAATCGATGGTTGAGCTGAGGGCTTCAAAGCCTTCTCAGTTTTAAACATGCATGAAAATTTTTATTTTTACTTCCTTTAGATGCATTTTCCGGACCAGAGGATGTAAGAAATTGCCGCGGGTTTATCGCAAATGGTGTTGCGTCGTTTATTTGAGGGAAATGTTCGATGTTCTGCTAGGCGGAAAATTGTTGTATGTATTAATTCTGCGGTTACCGCCTTCCAATAAATAGATGGGGATCTTTCTAAATGGAAGATTCGAGAAAAATAGTTTTTTTTTCTTCCTGGCATGCTGCTGACTAAATGATCTTGGAAGCGGAAATTCTCAAAATTGTTCTAGATAAAAATGATTTGATAGAATGTTTTGAAGTCATTTGATAGCTTTTTTACTCAGAGTAGTTCGTATGCATTTGACTTAGATTTAATACATTTTTTTTCGGAGTTCACTACTTTTTCAAAATACATGAGATTGTAAACAAGAAAAATTTGAATGAGCCTATTTATAAAATTAGGTTTTATTGGAAAGAATGAAATTTAAATTCTTTTGTTTTTTGGAAATGTATATTATGGATAAGCATATAAGTATTAGTTCATATATTTTTTCAACGAATATATTAGAATTTTTCATTCTATAGTTGAAAACTAAGATTAACAATAATGAACAAATTAAATGATAATAATAAATAAATCCCTTTTCTGGTGAGATTTTTCCTGCATTGTCGTAAATGTATTAAAATTTGTAAAATGCAATAAAATTTTTATGGGATTGCTAATGATAAAACAACTTTTCATAAAAATAATAAATGAGCAAGAAGTTTAAACTTGAATTGCGAGCTATGTTCCTTTATTGCAAGTTCAAAATGTGGGTCACCGATTTTTTCCACATAAAATTATAAAGATAACTTTAAAAACCCTTAACATGTTAAGCAATGTTTCTCAGTTTTTGAGTTCATAACAATTTCGTACATTAGTAAAGTTCTAAAGTAAATCAATATAAAAGCAAATTATTACTTTATAGTGGTTAGGAATGATGCAAAAAATTAGCATCGTCACGTCCTGTATTTTTAAAGATTAAATTTCTTCCGTAGCCTTGCTTCATATAACTACCTGAAGAAACCATACAATTAAAATTTTTAACATTATGACAAAAAATTTTAATTACCCAAAAGACGACATTTAACTGACAGTAACAAAATTATCGTTGTATTAAACACATACTATGAAGGAGAAGTTCTATACTAACAGGTAAGACTAAAAATGCGCCAAAATATTTATTAAATGTTTTGTTTTTCCTTTAATTTCTGATTATTCTTGAAAAACTTGTATAAGAATTCGAGTATTTGTTAAATTTTTTACCAATAAAACCGGTAACTTCTAGAAACATGGAACGTATATAAACATAATACACGATACTTCTGGAAACATGATACATGATATATATGCCAAAAATTATTTTTGACGCTTATCCTATTTTTCAACAAGTTAAGATTTCTTCAACTATTTCAACCTTCTGTTAATGGACCATGGTAAATAATTAAAATGATCAGAATGGATCTGGAATCTGGATCTCTGGAAAATGATCAAATGATCGATTTTTTAATTACTACTAAAACTCATTCAATAAGCTAAGTTAACATACAAGCACAACATCAGGGGAGTTGTAAAAAAATTATAAGCTAATAAGCTACAGAACACTTACAGTTGTCTATCCTGAACCTTACTTTTAGCTTTCATCTTAACTGGAAACGTGGTAAAATTAAGAATATTAATTTCGAGTAGAATTACAGATTTAGATTTCTTGGTTAAGTAATGTAAGTGTACTGATTTTGTACGCTTTCACATAAATTAAATAAAAAAATTCCAATAATTTAGTAGCTTATTAAAGATATATTTTTCAACCCATGAAAATCACACTTTTGACATTTGAAAAAAATACCCTATTTTTTATTTTACCCCAAAATATCCAATTCACCTTTGTAATAATAGGAAAGTGTTAAATTTCAAGATTTATTGTTCTTAAATTGTACATGAACATTCGTATTTTAAAAAGTATTAAAAATAAACTTAATCAAAAATTTAAATTGCTATAAATTCCGATACTTTTTAGCCAAAGCGGCATAAATCCAAAAATATACGGTGACGAGTAACCTAAGTTCCTTAAAAAACAGGCAGCCAACTTAAACTAACTGGGTATTTTCAAATATTAGTCTAACACATTCAGTATAATATGATACTTACATGGTACTTACATAGTACTTTAGTTTAATATGGTACACATGATATTAATAATATGCTATTGTACACACATAAATCTTAGTTTTGAAAAAAAAGTCCTTACAATAAACCATTTAAGCTATCTCTTTCTGAAAATAGGACATGATTTTTAAAACCAAAACTTAAAATAAGATTAAAATGTTTTTGTTATAACCGAATCGACGAAATAATTATATACATCAAACGTTAAGTATGTTTTAAATGTGTATTAGAAATTTTTAAATACTTGAGTGCTTGTTCCGATTTAAAGCAATTAAATTTGCCATTGTCAATAAACAGATCTATACAATAAAAAAGCCAAGAAATTGTTTTTACTTTTACTTTTCACTTAAAACACAAGATATTCAGAGTGACGAGTTTAAAATAACTTCCAGAAAATGTCAACGAAAGTAGTAAGAAAACTTTTAGAATTTAATATAAAATCCATCTGCTAGTCGATAACGAGTTTTTGATACTAGCAACAAATTAAATATCTGCACATTGACGCTGCAATTTTATATTATTGTTAATAAAAGATAAAATATTTTAGATTAGAGAAAATGGTTAGTATAGTTTAAAAGTTTTTATTTTTATTGAATGCATTGAGTTATAGTTTTCAATGTAAACTTTCAAAATAAGGAAGTAAAATGAAGAAAATAAATGGCAGTAAAAAAAATGCAAGTTAAAAGTTCAAATTTGATTTGATAATTTAAATTTTTCAGATATAATCTCAAATTCTTCTCTCTTTATAAGCATTTTTTAAAAAAAGCATAAGCGTATTTACAAAATTTGCGTTATATGAGCCCATAAACATTTTTTGCTAACTTTAGTTTTGGAATTATTATTCTTTGAGCTATGTGTTTCTTATTATTATTGAAATTCTAACGTTTGTAAGAGCGCAAACTTCATTCATTTGTTTGCGAAATCTATTATTATATAATCATTTTTAATAACAATATTGTATAATTACGCTATTATTTTAGAGATATGATGCTAAAAAGGGATCCAATTAATTTGGCTTGTACAATAGTTTCAACTTGTTTTAATAGTTGTTGTTTTATGCCACTTGTCAATAGTAAGAACTTGTTCTTGTTTACCAGTGGCGCCATCTATGGACGATAATTTGTCTTTCGCCATACACATATGTCCCAGTCAGTTTACCAGTGGCGCCATCTATGGACGACAATTTGTTTTTCGCCATACACATACGTCCCAGTCCGTTTTACACGGAAGACACATTCACACACCATCTAACCTACCGCAGATCGCAATTTTGACCTGAGCCATAGCACGATCAGTCTTCTTCCCAGTACCCCCAGAGGTATTGAGTTTATGAGGTATTAGTTGGGAGACTTTGTGACTCCAACAGATTTAGCATGCACCAGCCATAATTTTACTCACCGGGAGTCTTTGGTCGGTGGAGATCAAACTCGTGACCTCTGGGCTATGGGAACACTGCCTTACTTTTTTAACTTTGTATGAAAAATTAGTACAAAGCAATGCATTTTTGGTTGATTTTAGTGAAGTTCTCCTTTTCCATAAATAAAATTTAACATTCAAATCTAAAAATTTCTTCTTTTCACAAAGAAAATGCACTTTTTAAATACAATTTATACCATTGCATGTTTAAAATTAGGAGGGAAAAAAAACGTTTTTTTCTTTTATTCGACATGTATAATGATTCTATTTAACCTATACTTAATTTATTTATTTATTTATTTTGCAAATGGGCTTTTTCGATTGTAGTGTATCCTTTATTTTTCAAAAAGCAATACATTTTCTAAGAAACAAGCATATTTAATCAACCAACTCTTCTGGGAATCATTTTTCCCTGAAAAAAATAGTATAGTCAAAACTATCAGAATATCGTAACATTTACCGAGCTTCGGGCTCTATGGGAACACCGAAAAGAATGATACTTCTTACCGAAGAGCATTGGCAATAACTTTTGGTAAAATTTTTAAATTACGAATGACTTATTACCATGATGATAAATAGCAATTGTGGTAAAATTTTGTAATTTCCTCTTGATATTTTGATGTCACCAATTTCAGTTGGATTAATTTAGTTTTCAGTTTTTCTAATTATTTTTTATTTTACTAAATGTGTAGTTATAAGAATTGAATTATGATTTTAAAAACTAGAATTTCCAATGAACTACTGAAATACGAATGCAAAAATTATGAATGGCTTAAATACCATATATTTTTGCTTCATTACTAGAATTATGTTTTTTTTTTCACCAGAATTATCATCACCATACAGGCACGATAATTTTATCAGATCTTTTTTTCTTTTGTGTATATTTTAGAAAATACTATGATCTTTACTTTGAGAATTATAATTAAATGATTTTCTTAGAGTCTTATTTTTGATAAATGTTTAGTTGAATATTAATTTAATCTTAATAAAAAGCACACCTGGGAATCTTTCTCTTCTTTCAAAACTCCTGGTTTTTATCCCCCCTCCTTTATATTATTACCGTGTTTGAATATGTTCCTCTTCTCCCACTGTTAAAACCATTATTATAAACCAACTTGTTTGTATCTTGCTTGCTTCTGTCATTTTGTGTTTTCATTCTGAAAAAGTATGTTGTATTTAGAACTGAAGTTATAATGTGGCCATTTTGTGATATTACTTGTGCCTTCTTTACACTGCTTAGCTTCATTCCTTTAATCATTGTTCAATTTGATGACAAGTTATCTGTGATTTAAGAGAATGTCAAAGAACTATATACTTATTATTTCAACGGAGAGATCTTTGAATCGTTATATTTACTCATAAATCTGTATTGAATTTAGTTCTTATACATATTTTATACTGTTTTGAATCTATCAAAATCAATGTTTGAAATATAGTGGGCGACGCTGCTCCACCGCTGTGGCTTCGCCACAGTTGCCCACTGGGTAACGGGAAGAGAGTAACAGTTCTGGCATTTTCTGAGGCCAATGAGTCCTCGTCCCAAGTGCCCGCCATTAAAAAATATAATAATAAATGTTTGAAATATATCATATCTTATAAGCATCGTGGTGTAAAAACTAAGTTATGGAATATGAATCAAAGAAGTCAACTATATAACTTATATGTTAACACAATGCCGATGCCTAGTTAATTATTTTATCTAGATTCAACCAGAAAATGATTGTTGACCAAGAACGAATTTAAAAAATCAGAACTGAAGAATCTAAATGCTTCTAAACGTTCATATTTTCAAAAAATATCTATAAAAATATAAATAAATAAATAAAAATGTTGCCCAATTATGCTTCCGTTGCTTTAAATCTGTTTTAAATTTGTCCCCAGATTATCGAATTGATTTGTTCGTTATTTAGACTTCTTCAAACCAACTTGTTTTAAGGCAATGGGGCTCCTTTTAACAAATCAGCTTTCCGAATACAGCAGTGAAAAAAGCTGATTTTCTCCGTTTGCTTCTCATGATTAAAGTGCCAAATATGTGATCGCTTTTTAGGAGAAAGGAAAACGATAGCAAAGGGCTTCCCTAATAGAGTACAAAACTAAATTTAATAAAATCACGTGAAGCACATTATTTCATAGGCGCAGAACCATATACGTTTTATAAATAAATGTTCTAAATTCCAGACTCTTTCCAAATGATACTTAACTCCAAAGGCTGAACACAAACTAAATGCACAAAAATCGACCAAATGAAAAGGAATAGTATTTAAGCTCGATACAATGCCAAAAACCAATAAAATTCGAAAAACACTCACAATTTTCTCTGAAGATTCATCTCACGGGGGTAGAAACAATTTAATTTCCCGATACGAGAATAGGTGCTGATAAAAAGACAGCCACTCTGCAATTAATTTTACCAAAGAGCTCTATGCCGCCTGTATACCATTCCGCCATTTGAGCATCTTCTTAATCCCTCTGTTCCCACACTTCAAACCCTTCCCCTCAATCCATCTCAACCCCATCCCCCCTGGAAATTCACTTTCTTATTGCCGGGCACGTATCCGACAGGAAAGAATGGGGGAAGGGGTCACGGAGAAAAGAGTTCGGCTTCCTTTAAGTGGCTTCGTTCGAATAAGATCTCTTAGTCTTGTTCTCATCTCACGTTTGGCTGTAGTCAGCTGGACCCCTCCTTCCACCCTGTCCAAAAGCAATATCCTAGTTTTCTCTTTTTTGCCCCCCTCCTTTTTCTTCCTTTCTACTTAGAAAAGTTAAGGTGAGGCAAGCGACAACAGAAAGAAATGGTCATTAATCGACCAAAGGAAAGAAAAGAAAGCTTTCCAAAAGCATTACCTTGAGTGGCAAACAACTAGAGAATCCATTTTCTTCGTCTCCGCCTTAACTGCTTCCGATTTGAGTTATAGGACGATATGAGTGTTCATCTGCTTTCGGAGGAAAAAAAGGAAAACATCTATATTTTATGTTGTTTTTTCGGGGTGTTTTGTGAAAGATACATGTACTGGAATGTTTGCGGGTAAGTATAGATTGCTTTTCTCCACAAAATATAGTTGCCATTTGGTACACAAGTAAACAATGATGATTTTTAAAATGTTTAACTTGATTAAAAGTAATTTCCTGTCATGAAGTACAAAATGCAAAAAATAAATGGATAAATAAATGGAAATAAGAAGAAAAACATGAAAGGGCATTTTACCATGGAAAAAAGATTTAGTAAATCAACTTTTGAATTAAATTATATTATGACTACTCCGGTATGAATACATATTTTCTCGCTTTTTCTCTTAGAAACTGCCCTAACTTCTTAACCAGCGTGGAACAGTGGGCCCAACCCAGGAGACAAGATGGATAAAGCACCGAGACGCCCAAACTTCGGGAAACGAAAGCTCCTTTCTCTAAGACGGTACGGTTTCTTTTTTTACTCTTTTTTCTAATTTATTTATTTTTTGTACTTTCTTTTTATAACTTGAACAGTAGACTCAATACTGAGTGATTTTCCATTCAACTATAGTTTACAACTATCAATGTTCAACTCAGTAGGCTTGTAATTTTGAACTCATTCCAGAATACAAGTTAGCTCTAGGATCAAGTAATGGTGAAAATTAGTCTTTGTGGAGGACTTTTTGTGGAACTAAACCGTGCTTGCGTTACTTGAAGAGAAAAACCACAAAAACCTTCAACGGTTAGCTAGATGAGAATTGTAATCTAACTCATTATCCGTGAGCGAATGAGGATAGTTTATGTCAGCACTGCGGTCGATGCAAGTTCGGGAACAGCATTCATATTCTCTTTAAGAGGTGAGCTCTCAATTTCCTGAGCCACTGCAGCTCTTAATAACTTAACATTTTCAGACAAATATTCTTGGTTGCTTTTGTTCATTATATTTCGAAAGTTAAAATTGCAAGTTTAAGTTGAAACAAAAAAGCTGCCTAATGCGTGCAAATAAGAGCGAAATGTTTAAATTAAAACTGCAAAATGGAGATAGACCATGTATTAAGGCTACAGTGGACGTTCAAAAAAATTTTTTTTAGTTTTTATGCTACACTAAAACTTTTTTTATAACTTATGTATTCTATCAAGATATGTCCTTGCAAAAATTTTTGTAAAAAATATTTGAACCATTTTTGAGAAATTTAAAATTTTTTAAAAAAAATTTCATCAATTTTAAAATGCTCCCAGCGGCTTAAATTAAAATTTTTATTTATCTTTTTTTAATATTCTTTTTTTAGAGATAAATGTTAAAAGCTTTATGCATTATATAGGAATTTACCTAAATTTATTATAAATTTATGACCAAAAAACAAATTTTATGTAGATTTTTGTTTCAAAATAAAGGTCGTTAGGTACATGAAACCCGATAACTCTTTTATTACTTGTTATAAAACAGAAACAAATGCATAAACTTAATCTAATATACATATAAATAACTAGAAAAAAATTTCATCTCAATAGGATGAAAACAAAGTCGACTGGAACATTTTGAATACGTGAAACATAACAAAATTTCAATTTTGAGAAAAACAGCTTTTTGTGTAAGAAAAGGGGCGTGGCTTCATAATGTGAAAACGAAACTACCCTATAACTTCTCAAAAAATGACGAAATTTAAAAAAAAAAAAAAAAATCAGTTGAAAAAGCAATGAAACAAGTGTCTAAATATGTCCAAAAAAAACCCGAAATTTTTATCAATTTTTGGCAATATAAAGGTCCACTGAAGGGAAAAATTTAACTAATTTGAATTGAATCACTGAAAAATTTAATATCTAACATGCTTTAAATTAAACTGCTAATGGAGAGTAGAAAAGAAAGGAAGAACAAAGATGATTTAGTGTACAAGTATTAAGAGAGAAAAGAATGGTATTAGTAAAAGTTGAAATGAGATAAAACACTTTGCAGAAAATCGCATGAGATGGAAAGGCGTAATATATGCCCTATGCTTCGCTAAGGAATTAAAAAATTTAAAATAAGAAGACGATGAATAAAATTACAAATCGGTCAAAACAATTTATGATCCTTTTTTACATCATTACTATTAATACCTATTCACAGTTTAAAAGCTGAATTTAGAAAGAATAAACCAAAAACATGAAATTTCATGAATTCACTACCCAAAGAAACATTTTAACACAATAAAATAAGAGAAAAAATTAGTGAAAAAATTAATGACTCAATCTAAACGGTTTGAAGGGGCGATCTCCAAATTCCTAAATAATTAGTGCAGGTGATATTTTAAGTTACGAGTTCCGACAGAAAAAATTACATTTCAGAATAAACATACCTTTTTTTATACAAATTTAGTCTTCTAATCTGTAGATATGCTCCCAATAGTTACTCAAGAAGGAAGTAAAAAGTTTGGTCCCTTTAATGTTAATTCTACTTTTTGCGTATTTCAGCATATCTCTAGAACTTTATAAGTAAATTGAATACTTTCGCATACAATTATAAACCTCATTTATCCAAAGATGTCAAATTTAACTTTTAATAAATGTTTATTATTTTATTTCTTATTTTTATTATTAATTTACTATTTTTAATTATTTTATTTATCAAAAGTCCAAGACGTCTTTAATTACAAGGTGCATAATGTTTATACAATTTTAAAGAATGTAACTTTTCATGGCAAAGTACAAAACTGTAACGAAATTGATCGAAGAGTTTCTGATAAATAAAATTTTAACATTACAACTTTTTTATAATTCTCTTTTTCAATATTTTTTTATATTTTAACGTGACTTTTATGTTTAGAACTAATATTTTGACTTTAAAATTTTAAAGTAAATATTCGAATCTAATGCCTAACAGAACCTATATTATCTCTTTAAAAACTTGTAAGTATTGTAGATACTGTCAATATTGCAAATTACTTCAAATTTTTAAAATGTATTAAGAAAATTAAATAATTAGGAAAACAGAACCAAAACATATTTTAGGATTTAAATTTTAAAAGTATGAAAAATAAAATTATTCGGACTTCAATTGCTCAATTAATTTGAACTCAAAGTCCATATTGATCATTGAAATGAACATTGGAATGTAAAAAAAAATAAAATAAAAAAAAAAACACTTAGTATTTATTATTTAGTATTTCCGAGGTGTATCTTTCTAATTACTAAAATTCATCCCTAATATATAAAAACTTTATTATAAGACCAAAATGAAGCTTGCTAGATTCATTCTTTATTTATTTTTCCATTTGACAAGTATGGAAAATATTTAGTAATTACGTGTATTAAATATCAGGACTTTAAGAAAATATAAACTAGTGAGTCTGACAAAAGCAAAAAGAAATTATTGAAATGATGAAACATGCACTGCCAGTATCAAACACGTCGAGTATGAATTTTATATTTGTTTTTACGTTATTTTAAGAACTAAACGAGACTGACATTTATTTGGAAATTCTGAAATTATTTTAATGTATTTAAAAATGCGGTTTAGTAAAAAAAAATTTTTTTTAACTGTCCTATCAATTTTCCATACTGTTAGAAATTCCATTCTAAAAATTGGGCAAAATAACCGGCAGTAGTCTGTCTATCAAATTTACAGTTAATTTTTCGCTAAGAAACACTCCTTTTTACCTTTACGATTTTAAAACCGTTTAAAACGGATGTGGGTAAAAAACGGAAATACAAAACTATACGGTTTTTTAGCCATTTACAACTAGCATGGTTTCAAAACCGTAAAAAAAGAAATTTAACTGGGCACTGGAGCTAGGCCTTTTGTTAGGTAAAGGGAATTGGAGTTAGATTGTGATTGAGTTGTGTTTTCAATATTAATATTGTTGGGTAAACTCTTGGACTCAAACTCCCGTTCTATCGTTCATGAGACTAACAGATTAGCCTCGTCTATAATATTTACTTTAATATACTCGTCTATAATTTTTACTTTATTAAACGAGTCTAGCTGGTGCGATAAAATTTTGGTTTCTTAACCATATTAGGAAAGAAAGCAGTTAATAAACGGTTTTTATCACAATTAACAGTTTGAGTACCATCTTTTTTTCGGTTATATGACTGTTTTGTCTAAATATGGTAAAAAAAACAACTATGGTAAATAAAAAAATATTGACAATGCGATTGCACCAAATTCTCTCTTTAATTAAACCATTGCTTATTCTACTAGTTTTGAAGCAGAAGACCCACCTATTCCCTGTCATAATACAAAGATTACTGCAAAAGCAATTACAGTTAGTTATAAATGCGAAAACTATAATATAATTAATATATTATTTTTTATAAACAATATACTTCAGTCATAGTTATTAAAAAATATGTATAAATAATTATTAAGAATACATTAATAAAACAATAAAGAAATTTTTTATTTAAGATACATCTTATTACAGATACTTAAAACCAATTTCTATGTGATATTTCGTTTTCGAATAAGTAAAAGAGTAAGAAATTAAATATATATAGCTG
Organism: Parasteatoda tepidariorum; assembly: GCF_982258835.1. Taxonomy (NCBI): domain Eukaryota; kingdom Metazoa; phylum Arthropoda; class Arachnida; order Araneae; family Theridiidae; genus Parasteatoda; species Parasteatoda tepidariorum. The sequence continues at coordinate 55,115,732 of NC_141764.1, read as the reverse complement.
TAAGTTAATACTAAAATCCCTTAAATATTTTCTTTTTCTCTATACGTTAAAAAAAAGCTGTTTTAGATAGTTCTTTTTCACCTTTAGCAAAACTTTTTTCGAAACTTTCCTTTACTTCTTAAAATTTTCAAAGAATGTTTTCAATATTGAAAACTAAAATTTAACGTACCGAGAAAATCAAAACTTTATAGCTGAAATATTTATTTTATTTTGTCGGAGTCTTGAATACTCTAGTGCCATATGAAATTTTTGTTTACATTCGTATAAAATTGTATTCATTTTTAAAATTCCATATAAACTTTTCATTTCTAAAAATATTCTATACTTCGCGTGTTTTTCTTAAATCAAATTTTCCAAACAATAAGCCATTTTCTTTTCAAAATTAAAGACATACTGCAAAAAATTTTATCTGGAAAACGATTTTTTGCTCATAATCCGAGAATAAAATTTAATTTCTTTATTTTAGTGTAATTCTCCACTTCATGTTTTAGTAAATAGTAATAGATAGCTAGATTACCTGTTCTTAATTATTATTAAGAATCTAAAAGAACGAAAAGTCTTAAAGAGAACGAAAAAGCGTTAAGAATTGTATGTTTAGCTCTATAATTGTCATTATCGTAATATGTATGCTTTTAGGTTTATATATTTACACAAAATTATCTCAGGTTTTGCAACTATGGTTCAACGTTATTTTGAATAAAAATTGAAGGATTATTACATACCTGCATATTGATGCAAGTGAATAAACATTGATTAATACATCATCAAGTCATTGAATAAATATCGTACGTTTATTACATGCATACATATTGAAGCATTTGGATAAACATCGTATGTTTATTATACATTACTACTTTTTAGAAGAAATTTTTTTGCAAGATTTAGCTGTTACATTTTTTTCAAGTGAAATCCAGTTTTTATTTTAAGTCAAGATCTATATTTTTTGTTTTTTTAAATTCAGGAAAGACTAATGATTCTTATATACATTGGATAAAACATGTATTTTCTACACGATATCTAGCAGACTCTACTTTACATAGTGTATATTTTAGGGCAAATTAGTTTGGGCAAATGGACTCTTTGTGTATATTACTAATATCTATGTGTATATTACTATATTACTATATAACTTTGAGTATATTACTATATAACTAATATCAAAATAATTTTTTTTTTAAAAGGCGACAAAAAAAACCTCATTACAATTCCCCGAATGGCAACCCTAGAAAATCGAACAATGATTGCCGCTTAAAATGTCACATACCAAATCTAGCTGAGGTGGCTCAACATATAGCGCTTTTAAAAACGGAAACTGAAATAACCTTAAGCTAGGCAGAAGTGAGTAGTCTTTGTCGATAGATCTCTATTATAGTATTTTGTCGAAAGCGCTTTTTTTCACGAATTTATACGAATTAATTATATTAATTCGTATAAATTATCGAATTAATAAATATTACGAATTTATTTGACGATTTTCGATTCATATCACGAATTTATTTGTTTTATTATTGTTATTAGTTATTCATTGAGAAATGAGTCTCTGTCGTGCTGTTACGCTTTAAGATTTTATACTATAGCACATTTCTAATAGGTTTAACGAATTACATGTCATTTATTTCATGTTATTTTGAATTCTTAGAATTTGCAATGTACCTAAGTTAGCGAAGCATGCCTAATAAGATTGCGTAGCAATTTTCGGGGGTCGGTGAGCGTTAGCGAGCAGGGGGCGCAGCCCACTAGTTATGTAAGAAATTATGATTCAATTTGAGTTTCAAAGAACATACAAAGTTTTCACATCATTGATTTTTTTTTATTTTTCATTTCCAGATGTTACTCAATATTTGCTTGGAATGTGCAAAATCATGAAATATACATAAGGACTTCCATTAAAAATTCTCTTATTTCTTGCAAAATCTTGATCTTTTGAAAGGTTCTCTGGGGACGAGAGTAAAACGTATTTTTATTTATGATCCTCCATCTTTCTCAGTTCAACCATGACATGTTCCTTTAGAAACGCATCGGTATTTTAACATCGGCAACATTGAATCGAAACATTAAGATTCAATGTGCATTCACATAGTGAAAGATGGCTTTCAACAGAAAAGCATGGAATTCACTTTATAACCTCTTCTTCGCGCATAAAAAGGAGAATTCCATGAGGTACGTGAGCAGAAAACAAACTGTATAACATTTTGTGGAAGAAAGGGAAGCAGATTTCAAGATGTTCGTAAAGTGAAAGAAACTGAATTTTTTATTCACTTTTGAGAGTACAAAATGAGAAACGTAGAGCTGATATTGATAGTAAGTGCCGAAACTGTTCCAATAATAACGTTCATAAAATTTATATGCTTGTTATAAATGAAATAACTTTGCTCACCAAACACGTGCCATTTCACAGTTTAAAAGATTGCCGACGATCTTTTTCAAAGAATATCGGTAGAAAAATAATGCTAAATTTGTTGTCAGTCGTAAATTATATATTAGTTTATTTTAATTGGAAAAAATCATTTAACCATTTATTTTCACAAGAAATGCGCAAATGGGTGAGAGATTCATCCATTTTAAATGACAAATGTATGGTATAAATAAATGTTCCAAGAAAAAAAAATTTTTGCAGTTTCAGAGCTCTATAAAGACTTAGAATTTATATCATGCCGATAGTTTGGAAACCGAAATATTAACTTCCCTCCATAGAAAATATATTTCAAACCTGTTTCATCAAGCTTGCAAGAACTGTTTATCTGATTTTACTTTCGTTGTATTAAGAAAATCAAATAATTTATTCGGTATTATGAAAATACTTTGACATCAGCTACTTGCTGCGGTATTTTTTAATTGTGAAAATTTAAATACGTCTTTGGAACCTTGTAAAAAAATTGAAAATTAAAATCAAAGTAAAAAGAAAGCCATGTATGCTGTTTTTTTTCCTTTAACAAATAATGTTTTATGTAAAATGTCACATACTACAAAAAATCCGGATCAAATTATGGCTTAAATTTATGGTACCCTGTGTGCCAGTTTTATTTTAATGCGAAATTCATATTTTCCGTTAAATACAACGGAATAAAAAATATGTCATACCGTAATATTTGTACCGTAATATTTATTTTAAAACCACGGAATCACTTAATAAATATTATTGCTAAATTTATGGCGTAATATTTTATGGTAAAAATGAATTTTATAGATGCTGCACTCGGGGTGGCTGTACTTTTCATCGTAATTTCATCCGGAACTTTTCAATTAACAATTAATAATTTAAAATGCTACAAGCATTTTCATTTTTCGTTATTGATTTATTAAGTTTTCTTCATTTCTTTTAACAATACTTTTCTTGTTTTTTTACAGCCGGTACATTCTAAGGAATATTGACTTCTTCTAAGATTTTAAATTCACACATTTCATAGTGAAATTATTGTTTTATTGATTAAACCATTTTAGTTTCTGAGGGTTAAAATTTGTGAAAAACATGGAGAAATATTTTTAAAAATATTTCCATTTAATGAATACCTAGACAGCTTTGCAAAGCTGTTTTTTGTCAAGTGTTGATCTTTATTTATTTATTTTTTTATTAAGAATCACGTAAAAATAGATCAGGTAGAAAAATGTCAGGATCTACATTGAATGGATTAGTTTGATGGATTATTTTCTTTTAAAAACATTTGTCTCTTCTAATATTTAAAATTAATTATTCAATATTAATATTAATTAATAATATTTATCTTCTACTTATTTTCCACTAATTATAGTTTTTTGAATTCTACTAATAATATATTACTTTTCTATATTAGTATATTCAAAGATTTATTCTTCTAATAGTTTTTTTTAAAGATATGCTAGCAGTTTTTTATTTTAATTAAAATCTCATAACTTAAGAAATTATAATGACAGCAAAAGTCAAAAATGAACTCAAATCTTTTAAACACTCTAATTTATCTAAAAGTAGAAATTCTTTCTTTATGATTCTGAATGCGTTTTGTCTTATTATGTGAAAAAAGTAACATCGGTTTCTTGAAGCTTTCTTTAAATTAAAAATTTGAGTTTTTTACGTTCTTTCTGCAGTTATATTCGAGCGATTTTTCTAATCATTTTTTGAAATAATATCAAAATAATCATGCTCAACATTTTAAAATTACACTAAAATTTATCTTTAAATAAATATTCATAGTTACATATTTAATGTGTGTTAAAAAAAATTTACTCTTTGATATTCAGCAATATTACGCAACGTTTACGGAACCTGTTGAAGTAAATAGTATTGTAAAATGCATTCTCTAACTTCAATTTCCGCAACAATGCGCCGGGAAAATACGCCTAGTGCTCTTTACATTTGATTTAACGTTTTAACCTATATTTTATGATTACCCATTATTCTTAAAACTATTTCAATTGATGGCAATATAATTTAGGTTACTGAGTGATCACTCCAGAATTCGGGGATACAGGATCAAATCCTCGTAAAGGCTGAATACATTTTCTCGCGTTAAGCTATACTGCAATTAGGAATTTTTACTATCAGTTCTGAATTTACTCTTCATATATTTTCGTGTTTTTCTCATACATTCTGTATTTTAAATCATTTTGACGCTGTTAGAAACTTTTATTCGAATGATATCATATATTTTAATCGAAGAGTTATCTATGTTATTTCAAAATTGTGTCTTACTAGCATATCAACCTAGTAAAAATCATATCATCCGCATAGCATATCACCCACCTTAAATTCTGTCTTTTCTTCATAGAAATACATTAACTGCATTGCAAGATCCTTTTTATGTGATGTCTCGAGTGGTATTGCTTCGTTTAAAAATTGTGCGTCTAATTTACTATTAAAATAAGATGATTTTTTATTCTTTTCTAATTGATGTAAATACCCACTCATAAATAAAGAGTCATAAGATTAAGAAACATAGTTACGATTAATATATGACGATTAATCATTTTTAGAAAACTTTCTAATGTTGTAAGAACACTTATCATATTATAAAAACAAAATATATGTATTTATTTTTTAAAAGAAACATGTTCATCCATACTTGTTATCTTTTTCATTTAAAAATATTTGATGTCACTACCTCCAGAATTCGGTTTTAGACTTTTAAAAAAATACCTACAATACCTTGTAAGAAAACTTTTTGTGTACCGCATTCTGTCTTTTTATATCTATATATATGCACTACAGAATACATTTTTCAACATGATGTAGTTATACTGAAGCTTATGTGTACCTTCAGAACTATAATAATTGTTCTTTTTTCTTTTTACTTTCATGCAATATGAAAAAGCGTACATATAAATGAAAAGATTTCATAAATTCTTATTATGGTAAATCTTACGAATGTCAAGAAAAACATTTAAAAAAATTATTTGTTATTGCTTAATTGGTTGAAAAGAAAATATATTAGTTGATACTAGTGGGCTGCGCCCCCTGCTCGCCAACCCCCGAAAATTGCTACACAATCTTATAAGGTTTGCTTTGCAAACCTAGCTCGCTTCGCTCGCTACTAACTTAGGTACATTGCAAATGCACGAAATTCTAAAAATTCAAAACAATCATTCAAATCCATATAAAAACTTTTTTTAAAAGAAAAATGCATCTTTTTAGTAAATACTAAGTCATTAAAATAAATTTGAATTCAAATAAATGACATGTAATTCGTTAAACCTATTAGAAATGTGCTATAGTATAAAATCTTAAAGCGTAACAGCACGACAGAGACTCATTTTTCAATGAATAACTAATAACAATAATAAAACAAATAAATTCCTGATATAAATAAAAAATCGTCAAATAAATTCGTAATATATAAATTCGTGAAAAAAAGCGCTTTCGACAAAATACTAAATTAGTGATTTATTGACAAAGACTACTCACTTCTGCCTAGCTTAATAGTATGAGATTGTCGCAGCTTATGCTCTCTCAGGTTATTTCAGTTTCCGTCTTGAAAATCGCTACATGTTGAGCCACCTCAGCTAGATTTGGCATGTGACATTTTTTAGCTGCAATCATTGGTTGATTTTCTAGCGTTGCCATTCGGGGAGTTGTAATGAGGCTTTTTTTTTGTCGCCGTGTATGAGAAATATATATATAGATAGATATGTTTTGTCGTTTTTCATTTGCATGTGTTTAATGTCACGTTCATCAAAAAAAACTATATTACACGTTTGAAAAGGCCTTAATAAGTGCAGTGTAATATACTCTGCTGATTGAGTAGTCGATTCTATCCCTTTTTACAGAAATTTCCTTATAGTTTAACACACACACGCATATATATATATATATATATATATATATATATATATATATATATATATATAACATAATACATTTACATTTAAACATTGAGTAATTTTTTTTTCCTAATGACCATTTAGCATTACACCACGCCACAGAGATCAGTTCATTCATAGGGTGGACCACATTCACATATAACAGAGGACAACATATAGAGAGAAACATCCATGCCCTGTGCGGGATTCCAACCAGCAGCCTTTGGCTTCACAGCCAGGCACGCAGCTCTGCTACCTGGCCGGCTTGTGTACCTTGATTACTTTTACCCTATTTTTTTTATTTTTCTTATTTTCACTCTTTTTTTCGTTTTTTTCATGTGATATAAAAAAACATTCTCATAAATGAAAATACCTTATAAACTCTTAATATCATAAATCCTACGAATGTTAAATAAAAATTTTAAATATGTTTATAAATGTACAAATGTGAACAATTTTATGTATTTATTGAAACATGTATTTATTGATAGAAATGCAATGTCCTGTCCATTGAATATGTTTTACGTCAAGAAGCATAAAATCAAATTTTAATCACTTTGAAAAGTGCCTTGATTTGTATAAATCCAATCTATCTATTCAGTTTTGTATAACACCTCTAATTCTTTTCACAAAAGTGCATTTACCCTACAACATAATGCCTTTTATGTGTTGAGCCCTACAATACATTGGCATTTAAACATTGTGTAACTTAATTACCTTTAACATAGTTCATTTTTTCAGTAACATCATCATTCAGTAAAATTTTTTTCGTTAAATATATTAAAAAAAACACTCATAATTGAAGATATCTCTTAAACTCGTAATATTATAAAGCTTGCGAATGCCAAAGATAAATTTTACATGCGTTTATAAATATATAAATATCTATTCATATATATTTTTGGAAAAAAGTATCTAGTGAAAAGTGTTTTTATTGATATAAACGCGTTATCTTTTCTACCGAATATGTTTAACGTCACGGACGGTAAAATCCTATTTTACTCAATTGAAAAAGTGCCTTGATTTGTGTAAATATACTCTGTTTATCCAGTTTTGTATACCAAATTCTATCTATTTATCAGCAAAATCCCCTAACGGCATTACAGAATACATTTTATGGGTTGTCCCACAAGGGAGACATCGGAGTGAAAGGAAGTATTTTATTATCCGATAGAAGAAGAATGAATGCAAGACGTGTGAGAATTTCCAGACTAGCTTTCAAATCAATCTCTAGAAAAAGATATATTTGTTCTATTTATTAAAATTTTTTAAACATGAAGTTAACAATTTGTATGAATATTATAGTATGGAATTATTTTTAGCAATATATATCTAATTTTAATAAACAAATTTGAATATTTGCTTTGCTGCTTTTTCATAAAGTAATTTTCGAAACTGTATAAGTTTTAAAGATAAGTTCTAGTTTGTAAATTTATATGAGGTAATATTTAAGATTAGCATGCCTATAATCATTTTGTGTTATAAGAAATACTTCTTTTCTACGGCAGTATTATTAAAATAAAATTCAATATTTTTTTTCCAGTAATATTGCATACAGTTTTCCTAAAATTGCTATTTTTATTGCATAGCTGTTATTAAGCTTATATATGTTACGGTGAAACACCGAAATCTGGAGAATGTCGACATTCACCGGTAAATGTCACGCTTGGTGTATGTTCGAAATATTTGCTAAATACCCTTATTTCTGACTCTCACCGGTGAATGTCAACAATCACATAGTTGCTTAGGTGAATGTCCGAAATATTTGTTATATCCAATTTTATATTAATTTATTCGCTAATATTATTATATTTATTTGATATATTTATACTATATTTTAATACTTACTGACGATAGATTAGAAAAGAAACATCAGTGTTTGGAGTATCGGGCAAATATATACCGGGCAATGGCACTTGACCATAAAAAACATCAGTGTAGGGTATACCGGGCAAATGTATACCGGGCAGTGGCACTTAACCTTAAAAAAAACATCAGTGTAGGATATACCGGGCAAATGTATACCGGGCAGTGGCACTTAACCTTAAAAAACATCAGTGTAGGGTTAAAATATCGAATAAATGTAATTATATCCACGAATAAATTCATATCAAATCGAATGTAATAAATATTTCGGACATTCACCAAAGCATATCTGTGATTGTCGACATACACCTGTGAGGGTCCAAATGTACAAGAATGTAATGAAATAATGAATCTTTCACCGATATTCACCGAAAGTCAACAACCACCGATTTCGGTCTTTCGCCGTGACATATACATGAAAACCTATAATAAATGTAAATCACAATATAGTTAAGATTTTGTGTTACATTTTATAATGACGTTCAGGCTGAAAAAAATTATGCTTAAAATACAAACGGAAAATGGGTATGATCAAAACTACCAGGTAAATTTACCAGGTTTCTGGGTCAATGGGAACACCAAACATTTCGGAAATTTTTACCAATGAGCTTTAGTAATGATATTGTTACAATTAACAGTAAAATATGGTTTTGACATAAATGGAAAAAATTGGTAAACGCAGTAAAATTTGGTAACTTTTATCGTGATATTATAGAGAATGCCATACAACTCATTTATTCGGTTTAATTTAATTTTTAGCATTGTATTTTTAAAGAAATGCGTGGTAATAAACATAAGAAAAAAGGTTTACCGGAATAAAATAATGATCTGTTTATCGGAAATTCAGAATATTTTGAAAACCAGAATTTCCGGTAAACCGTTATCAAGTGAACGAAAAAATTGCCAAATGAATGATTTAAATAGTGTATATTTAAGCTTTCTTAAATAAAATAATGATTTTTTTTTTACCAGAAATGTCATTACCATACAGAATGGTAGTTTTACCAAAATTTTTTTTCTCCGTACGAACATATGATTTCGTTTTAAATTTTAACTGCTTCAAAAGGAAATTTACATGCTAGGTATATCCATTTACATCTAACTCCTTAATCTATCACTCTTATTATCTGCATTTCAAAAATATATTTTCTCTACTGAAATGTCCTGAATTTGTATAAACATTGCAAAATTTATGCTTCAAATAAATAGTTTAAATTACGAAATTGCATATCTTAGAATTCTGAACTTACAAGATTTAAAGAGAAAAAAACCATAAACTACTTATCACTTTTCAATAAACAATGTTTAATTAGTGTTCCCTACTAAAGTACATTTTTTAGATTAATGCTCGTTTTAATATGTTTTGATCCTACCCAAATATTTTAAATTGTCTTTTAAGGTCATGGAACTGTTTTTATACAATATCCTCTATCTCATGTAACTATTTGGATTTAAACGTTTCTGAAAAGATAAAAAAAGAACAACTTTTGCAAATATATTAATATAGTATTACATTATAGCACAATACATTATAGCATAGTTCTTTCTAAACGTGCAAAATTGTTTTTAAAGTAAAATATATTGCAGTTTTTCAAGCATTTTCCGGGTGCTTGTATTTAAACAATTCTGTTAAATATGAAAACAAAAGAAAAAATTTTAAAATTCCATCGCATTATTTTGCATTATATTGAAGAAAAGTTGTGAATTAGTTTTATTTTTCTTATCTATTATTATTTAAACTTACAAAACACTTTTCAAATTGAAGTTTTCAACATTCCTTTAATGAAATTTTTCTACTTGTATTGAGATATTTTTTACTAGTACAAAAAAAATCTATTTGCTTTGCAAACACCATTCCAACATTTCTTGTCATATTTTAACGTATTTTTTCCCAAACTTGCGTAACTGTTTGAAGTAAACTGTACAGAGAAAATGTACATTATTCTATAAATTTAAATTTCTATATCCCAATTTTTTATTTCTATATTTTTACGATGATATGACAGTTCAGTTGTTAAAGATACTGAGCTGTCATTACAGAGGAATAGGGTTCGGTTCCCACCGGTGGCTTGAAGCCTATGCAGCTTTTGATCGATAGGTATTAGTTTATCTGAGAATCAAAGGTGGCTTGTTCGTACCACAATCATTCTGCAGTTCTCAATAATGTGGAACCTTTACAATTATAGCCCCCTGGCTCACAGCAGGCTGTTGTGAAAATAATTTACATTTATAGAAAAATGAACGATATTATGCACATATTCTCATGGTAGATCACTATATATCACAGAATATCTGCTTAAAATATAATATAATAGAAAAAATCATAAAAGTAAAAGATAAGTTATTTCTTATCTCCATAGTAATCTTACAAAAAGAGAGAGAATAATAATGTAAGTTTTTTTCCCTTTTCTTCGGGTCGATGTTAAGATTATAGGATGGCTGGTCAAAGATGAACGTGTTCCCATTAAAGGTGGCGGGCACACGCCATTCCAGCCATTCGTGCCTGTCTGAGCTAACAGGTTTGCTCCGTCTTCTGGTCATTTATTTCTTGTGTTTTTACCATTCTTTTATTTCGGTCGTTTCTTGCCCAGTGGCAAAGCAAGAAAGTGTTAGAAATTGCAACTACCCTAATAAAACGCTCCACTCCGAAATGGAAGGTTGTAATTTAGGAAGGGTTGTATTGCTTGGGGCAATCAAAAGAGGGCAATTAGATGGGCATACTATCAATCGTGATTGAAAGATAAGCTAGTACGGTTGTTAATCTATTAATATTTACCTATCACGCCTAGTAAATGTCCTTCTCAATAGCTAAGTAGAAATGAATACTTTTTTGATAAAATTAATTCAGTCTGTCAAAAAGAATTCTGTTCATTCTCCATTTTAGAATGACTTTTTTGCTTTGAGTTCTTTTTGTTTATTTAAAGTGTTAAAAGAAAAAAGTAAATAATAATTATAAAAGTATTATATTGTCTGTAATTAAAATTTGCTATGGGTTACTTCTGCCAGCTGTAATTAACATCCGAAACAATTTAATACACAGAGTGATTCCTAATACCATCCCTTTATTTCGAAATATAATATTATATTAGGTTATATTTTATTTTATTTTATAACCAGCGATGAACAGCCACCCTGATTCTGCGTTTATAACTACCAATGTTCAAATCTGGGGCTTTGTAATTTGAACCCAACCCAGAAGACAAGGTAAGTCCAGGATAAAGTATTGGGACAAACTAGACTTCATGGAAGACATCGTGAACTAGCCCGCATTTGCGTTACATGGAGAGGAAAACCTCAAAACTTTCCATGGTTAGCCAATGGCAAAGGGATTCTTAACCATGATCCCTCTAACACTGAGCATCCACGTCTGCACTCTGGTTATTGCAAGTGGAGAGCAAAATTCGTACCAACCAGCCAACGCTGGAATTCGAACTAACTTAGGTGACCTTTTATTAGCGAACCCTCTATCCCCTAAGCCTTCCTGGATCTATATAAGAATATAATAATAATTATTATTTTCAAAACTATGAATAACAAAATAAAATTAAAACATGCACTAAATAGAGAAACTATATAAAATCTCAAAAGACTAAATCTATAGAATATTAATTATCCACAACAAGCATTTAGTTAATAAAAAAAAATTTTGGAAAATAAATCAAACCGTAAGTACACTGTTAAAAATTCCGAGCAGCACGTTGTACCAAAAATTGGTATTGATTTGCTGGCGATATAAATTGGAGTTCTATTTTACTATATTTTGGTATTTTACTAGCTCTAAACATCAGTAGAAGGTTACACCAAAAGTAGGTGTTTAGAAAGAAACAGTTAAAATTCTGGAACTCCCCAACCGACTTCGTTTAAATTGTATATTTTGCCATGCAAAATTACGTACTTTAAAATAATGTAAAAAATTGCGTACCTTACAATTTAAAATATTTTCGACTATTATTTAATAAAATAATAAAAAAATTATGAATATTTCCTAAAATTTATTTCTGATGGGAATTATCTTTGGATAAACAAATTTTATAACTGTGTGTAAATTTTCTCAATTCGCATAAGAAGTTCTTGAGATATGGTGAAATACCCAAAATGTAAAATTAACATTAAAGGGTTCAAACTTTGAATCACTTTCTTGACTAAACTATGAGGATCATATTTCCCAGATTGCGGCTACCTCTAATATTTCGAAGGTCAAAGATCCAAATCCGTTGAAAAAAGGTATGTTTGTACAGAGAAAGTGCGTTTAGGTGTCAGATTTCTTATTTTAAACTATCGTCTGCACTTATTAATTAGCATAATTGAGGTCATCGTCTCAAGCCATTAAGAATGAGTTCTGGAATGTGAAGTTTCGATAAGATCGAAAATTATTCTGGGTTACCCGTTTTTTTTTTTTTTTGTTTTTTGTTTTTTAAATTTCTGCTCACTTAACAATATATGCATTCATTTTTACAACTAGGTTAATTTTTTTTACTTGAAATAAAAAAAAAACCTTTTTAGGAAAACGTGACCATTAGAGGGTTAATAATGTATACTTTATCATCGAACGCAAACCACATGCATTCAATAGGAAGTATATAAAAAGTATGTAAGTATAGATAACAAGAAAAAAATCGCAAATATGCATGTTTGATGAGTGCTCACAGCTAGTTTAAAATAACCTATTTTTAATCCCATTAAAAATAGTCTGGTACTTCCTCCTGCTCCACAGATTGAGTAATAAACATGATTTCGGGCATAAGAAATAGATTCCCTTAATCCTTTTGTCCTGTGACTTTTGAACACTCAAATTCATGGATGGTGTTTTCTACACTAGGGAATGCTACAAGCTCGGTACCACCTAAATTTCCGGGTTACTGTTTCCGTTGTATTTTAAAGTCATTCGGCATCATTGTGTTTCGAGATTCTTGCAAACAATGTATTTGATTACTTATTACTTGTTTTTACAATACTAACAATTCTTGTGTTTACAATGCTAAAAGTGTTAACACTAACGTAAGATGGTGCACAGCTTGCAACAAGAACAAACAGTAATAAACTTATGGAAAGAGGCCAAATCAAGACTGCCAAAAGAGCGAGTTATTCAAAATCTAGCCACCATGTCACCTTTTTTAGCAATATATCTGTAAAGAACTAAAACAAATTTTCTCTTCAAACTCACCAGAATTACATAATAACATCAATATCTTAAATACGGCAGATTTGAGCTCAAAAATTATCTAATTTATTTCTTTTATTGAAAACATAATTATCCGTTTCAAAATATCGCCTCGCAGAATAACATGTAGTAAGCAGTTACAAACTTTCTAACCGGAACTAGAGCAGGCATACAGCTCGAGATCGTTATTGTTTACATTTCTACTGAAAACACCATCCATAGTGGCACTAGAAATAAAGGGTGAAAATTTTCCCCATCATTTTGACGGGAGGAAAAAGGAAGGAGTTAAGACTCGATATCAATTTAACGATATCAAAAGCTTGCTTTATCACTTTGAAGTAAAATTTAGCAGCCATCTTGAATTTACTAAAACAAGGCATTGGTGTTCCGTAAAATTTCTGTTGTGGCTGGTTTCGGATAACAAGATGCTTGTTATGAATGGCTTGTCTTTTCACTTAAGCCCTATCCTCAAGAAAAAAAGGGGCTATTCTCAGTAGGCTTTTATCACAGTAGAATCACTGCTTGAGATTCCAATTATGACAGGTCGATACGAATTCGCACCTGGCTCGCACTGACCACAGTGCTGACGAAAAATATCTTCAGTGGTTGACGGATCATGGGTTAGAGTCTCCTTGCCATCAGACTAACCATGGCAGGTTTACCCGGTTTTGCTCTCCACGTAACGCAATTGAGGGTGAGTTCGATTAAAAAGACCTACATGAAGACAAAATTTTCTCAATACTTGATCCAGGAGTAACCGTGTCTTCCGTATTAGGTTCAAAATTACATGAAAATTGAGTTAATCATTGGTAGTCGTAAAATCAGAATTGGGTCGCATGTTCAGCTCCAGTTAAAAAACTATAAAATATATATATGTCTTTGGATATAGACTATGTTAGTATACATGCTTGGTTCTCAATGGTTTTCTTTGTCATTACTACATGCAGTTTGTTCACAAATAGTGACTTTAGATAAAATTGAAATAATAAAAATTAATAAAAGTGCTCAAAAATATTGTTTCCTGCACTTCTTTGGTTTTTTAAATAAATATTACATTTTTAATATAAATATATAAAGGAATAGCTAAAGTAATGAATACTTTTTCAACTACATATGGTATTTCATCTTTCTGAGTTATAAGGGTATCATTTTAAGCTACAGAATCCGTATGCCCGTAATGCTGAAAAGCTTTCTTTTTAAGGAACGTTGTCAAATTATTGGCTATACACGCAAACTCGGAATCTCTTTTTATCAATATTTATATAATTTCTATTAATTAAACAAAAGCTTTTTTAAAAAAAAAATGAATTGATTTGGATAGCTTTAGAAATAAATGATATGTATCATACTAAGAATTTTTAACAAAGGCCAAAACAGCATTACATTTTCATTAATAAAATTTTCTTCGAATAAATATTTGAGCAGATGGTATCTTTAAATTACTATCACTAGCATAACAATTAAGTACATAAATACCCTGTCTTATCAGAGCAGTGGATTAAAAGAAAATGTTACTTTGTATTGAAACTTACAGTTTTGAGAAGAATAACCTAAAGTAATGAGCAGCAATTTTGAGGTGTGGCACAAAGACTCTTTGAAAAATCATTAAATACTGTTTATGCAATTAGAAAAAGCAATGAAACTTGTTTTAGAATCTTTAAAACTAAATTATTAAGTAAAATTTGAATGAATATTATAAATTAAACTATGAAGTAAAAATTGAACGAATATGAAATAAATCATGAGCTAAAAATGCAATCAAATAATATTAGAACCAAAAACGTGAAAACTTAAATTGAATACGCTTATGAGTGTCACCTTGTTTTCTACTTCTCAAATTTTATCGTTAAAGAAATAATGAAAGTGGTGAACATTAATTGCAACAAATTTCATTAGTTAAAACTGCAGCAAATATTAAGAGGAATTATTTTGAGATTAAAAAACATGTTCTGACCCTAGCTGCAAAATAAACATTTCTCCAAAATGCCATGTTTGATTTTAAACTACGATACTCGGTTGTACAAAATAGCAGTTTTTGTTGCGAAACACGGACGAAGCTTTTTACAGAGAACGTTATCTAGGACCGAAGCCAAGTAAAACATTTTTTTTTCTTTCAGCATTTAATTTACGCATTAAGGAGGAGGAAAAGCCTCTAAGATGATAAAACTTTACAAAAGTGTTTATTATGCGTCGAAAAGCAGAGATAAGTTCTAAATGGATAGAGGCAAAGCTTGGAAATGTTCCAAAAGAGTTATTTCATCCCTGTTCTTGTTCAAAACGTTCTCATTAGTTCTGCTTGACTAATTAACAGCATACCCCTCTCTTCTCTTGTTCTAGAACAGGAGTTTTTAAGTGGTTTATACGAAATGAAATGCCTCCTTAAGAGTTTCATTCCTGTTGACAATGGAGAATGTGTCAAAAGGATGAAAGTTCTGTACTTCATTTTTGATTGCAGCACTGCATTTGTGATTGTCAGAGAGAGGAAATTTTGAGATTTAAAAGGAATGTTATTTGATAGAAGGAGAAGGGAGAATTATTTTCTGAATTCCAGAATTCAACTTATGCAGAAAAATTTTGTTTGCAGACGAAAGCATGGAATTAAAATATGCTTGCTGTGATTTTAATACTGCATTAATTAAATATTTGAATGAAATTTTATAATGAGAATATACTCTTCGTGTCCAAGCAACAAAAATTAAGATTTCCCCTCTGTTTGGTTTCTTTAATTAAATACTTAAAAAGTTTATAATAAATATTACGTAACATGTATAATAAAATGTATGAACTGTAAATATTAATTACTATCGAGTACAGTTCAAAAACGAACAACTGGAGAACTTTTGAAACCGATATAAAATTAAGAAAAAGACAATGAAAATAATGAAATATATAATAATGACAACCGAAGATATAGAGTTTTTGATACACATTTTGTGAGAAGTGAAGTATTGAAATAAACAAAAAAATAATTTTTAAAAAGCGAAAAATCCTTCCTTAAATAAAGGTTTCAATTTTTTTTTACAGTTAACTAGAAACTTATCACATAATCTAAAAAATAGAAAAATGGAACATACGAATTTTCTTTCTTTTGTGTAATTCCACTTAAGAAAAGATATTTAAGGAATAACTTGTTAGAATAAAGGAACAAATATTCGATGCTTAGTTTTTTTTAACTAACTGACGAACAAAACCATTTAGATGAATTTCTTTTTTCTAAAACAACAAAGTAATTACAACTCTTTTCATATTTTTTAATCACACTTTGTTCAAAATTTCGATTAGGAGAGAATAGGATTTTTTTTCTCATTCTAAATTACTATGAATCACGCGAAAGCTTTATAAAAACCTAAGAACAATTTTTTCATCAACTGATGAAAAAATCTATGTTTTCACGAAAAAAAAACTGTTAAGGCTTATAGCCCTTTGTAGTTATTTTTTAGATTGAAATCGGTAAATATTAGCTTTTTTTTCTTCATATAATTCAGTCAATATTTATTTAATCGATATATCTAATTCTTCCTCTATTCAAATAAACACTTTTTTCTATCCATTTTGTGCATACTTCTTAAAAAGTTAAATATTTATTATTTATTCAAAAAAAAATTTTACTTATTTTACAGACTTCTCAAAAAATATGATTTTTCAAATCAAAATAAGCATTTAAATATATTTTCAACAACATTATCAAGAAATGGAAAGTCATACACTGTTTTCGTTAGTGGGATCGTTTTGCTATTTTTAAGGTTTAAGTATTTATTTTTTTCGTTCGATATTAGAAAATGGAATTTTATAGGCATTCTTTTTTAAATAAATACTTATTAATAAATATTAAAGAACTTATTAATAAATATTAAAGAACTAAAAAATCAACGCTTTCATTGGTCTAATTAACCAGCAACAAACCAATGAACTAACGTTCTGATAGTTATCTGAGTCATGCATATATATATCATAAATATATATATGCTGTAAGTAATATATATTGACGACTTAACAGAATTTTGAAGATAAACAAAAAAGAAAAAATACTAATTTTTGAAAACATATTCTAATGCTACAATTCTTCACTATTGTGCAGTCAATCATTTTAAAGTTGAATTTGAAAGATAATTATGGCAATAGATTATTATGGCAAACGGTGATTATCACAAAAAAATAATGAATTCTATTTACATCCTGAGACTAATCTGAAAAATGCTTCACCATACAAAACTCTGACTCAAAGCAGATTTTTTTCAAATGTTTGAACGCTTATACATATTAATAATTCAGCTTTTTTTAAATTACAAAACATATTTTATTGCAATTCTTCACCGTAAACATTTTGTGCTCAAAGTTCACGGTTCAAATGCTGTCACACGTATTTTCCGTTTTATGTCTAAATTGCCGGGTCCTCTGACTGATTCGAGGATTGCAGTAACGATAGTCACCATGTATTACCCGTATGCCCCTTTTGGGACGGGGCGGGGTTGAGACTTCCTTATGTCTAAATTGCGCGAAGTTGCCAATGAGACTCTAAATTTGAAGTTTTGAAATAATGCTGACTGGGCCAGCACAAACGTGCCCGTTCGTAACAATCTAAAGCTTAAGAAAAAAAAAGAAAAAAAAAACATAATTTTACTGCATATTTTTCGTTTTATTTCGGTTTGTTTTAAAATATTTATGTTTACAACTTCTGCAGTGTCTCCGGGGCTGCTCAATGAGAAACGTAAAAATTAAAAACAGTAGATGTATTTTTAAAGAATTGACATTATGAATTTTGTTTGGATTTCGCATCGAATATTTATATTTTAAGCTAAACAAACAAGTTTAGCTATTTGACAAAAATGTTTAGTAATTTTTCATTCTTAACCTTCCAAACTTATTTTTAAAAGCCCGCTGACAGTTTTAAGAAGTTTTGAGAAACGGTGGCCTTCAGAAGTAACTCCGAATTGATCCGTCGCTGACATCTTGACGCTCCACAAAAGCGTGGCACAAATTGAAACTTCAGCAAAGGGCCAGCTAAGTGGCGTGGCACCTCTCGGAAAGTGGACCTGTCATTCCTCATAATATTGATTTCCGGCCTCTGGCCCGCTAATGCAAGTGGATGGGTTCTACGAAAGTTTCCTCTTGGGTAACTCGACCGGATGAAGGAAAAATGTTTCCGGTAAAAGAGTTGGGTAACAGAGAGAAAAGAAAGACTTCCAGAGAATCTTGTTACTTGGCATGATAAAGGTTGGCAGGTAAATTGTCGAACAATACGAAATGAGGTTACTCCAAAGTGCTAGATATATTAAGCTGCGTTTATAGAAAATGTTCTTTGGGATTTCGATTGTACTTGACAAACTGCACTAAATATGTCATTTTATATATAATTATTAACTTTTTAGATTAATATTATTTTAAGTTTATTTGACAGGTAAAAAAAAATTATTGTATGTATGGTGGATTGTACGGAATTTTTCACCATAAAATCTATATCAACCAAATCCACCGTACCCTGCTCGCTATCACTCTCCAACCTTCAAAACTGCTGACACAGCTCATGTTAGATCTTTTTACAATATAAACTCACTTCGTTCACTCTTTTACCCAATTATTTCTTAAAAACTTTGATTTAGTACTTTAATATCTTTGTGAGTTAATTTTTGTTAAGCTATGGACTACACTCTCCATTCACTATGGCTCGTCAATCCTTAGAACTGAGAGTGCATTTCTTATAACATCAACAGTTCGTAATGAAAAAAAGGATTATCAATTTAGAAACAAAAAGTCAAAATCATGGACCGTTGAATGACCTAGAGAAATCTATGAAATAATATCAAATCTCATCTTAAAGTGTAATTCAATATCCAAACAATGAATACTCAATATCCAAACAATGGATACTCAATATTGTTAAAATAATTTGCTATCGTTCAATATCGCTAAAATTAAGAGAAATTATTAAAATTAAAAGAATACGTTACTTTTTTTTTTATAAAGAGATTGCTATTATTGAAAGAAAGACTACGCTACAAGAGATACTTTCGCATTATCGCTCCTCAATTTTTATATTAGATTGACAATATCGCTCACTCTAACATATTGCTGCAAGATACTATGCAGTTAAATCTAAGTAACTTAAACAAACAGAAGGAACTGCAGCTAGTATACTAATATTCTCTAAAGCTTTGAAAAAAATTACTCTGAAAGAGCAATTCGAAATTTCTAAAATGGTTAAAAGTTTTTTAGCTTCAGCCAAAAAATTACGTGGCTTTAAAAAATTATGATTTTATTGCGATCAGTATTTATTTTTCTTTATGCCTAAAAATCAAAAAAAAATCATCAATATTATTATAAATTTCTCAATATTCCAAATTTAAATCAAGTGGGATGCCTATCTAATTTTCGGACATAAAAGGATGCAAAGCAGCAAAATAACAATAACAAAAATATAAATAACTATCCTGATATTAGTTTTCACCAAAATAAATTACATGAAGAAAAAAAATTCAATTTTGTCATAAGTTTCCTCTTAAATTACACCAATAAAATTTTGGTATAAAATTTTTCCTTAATTTTTTTTTCTTGAAGTGTGTAAAATTTTCCATTGCTCAATTAATATGTCCCATATTTTAAAGATACGATTTTCTTAAAAGTGGTGATGGCGGTGATTTAGCATACTAAAAGCACATTCCTACTTAAATACACAATCAAAATGGGAGATGTTGATAAGTGTAAAAATAACATTGAATGGAAGATTAAAAATTGTAATTTACTTAAAACTGTACTGTAAATATGTTATAATTCTCTCTATATAAATATGTCCCTCTAATAATAACAATTGTTGTCACAAGAAACCGTGCTTTATTACTAAGCATAAAAATTACGTTATAAGTCTGCAAATAAAATCATAAATATTTCTGACTTTCAGCAGTAAAAACTTTATTACATTTACAAAAAAATTGCTAATGTTTCAAAGTAATTTATTTATTTATCCCTTATTTGTCAATATAAACTACTATGATATTTACTTACCATTCGTTCTTAATAATATTCTTCGTCAGTACCTGTTGCTTTACCTTTTATTCAAATTTAAAGGTTTGAAGCTTAATTCTTTTTTTTTTTTTTGTTATGAACATAAATACGAAAATTTTATGAGAAATATGAATTTTATAAGTAAAACAATTAAGAATTTAGGAAATATAGTAAGCCTATAGTAATATTAAAGTACTTTTGAAAGTACTTTACTCGGCACTTTTGTCTGCCCTCGTTGCAGAACACTATTTCGAATCTCATGCAACGTTAGAACCGTTGCATTTATCATTATCGATTGAGTCGGTATACGTATTTGTATTGTGCGTGGTTTCATAATGTTAATTAAAGCTGTGAACGTGGTTGCTGCAATGCTCCCGTCCAACTCCGACTTCAGACTTATTCATGATTTTGACTCTAATTTCTGGCATACACACAATTAAAATTCCCACTAAATTTCAGGTAAGTATAAATTATTAAGGTATCATCTCTCATCATCTTTTTTGCAATGTAACTTAATACAATTAATTTAATTGATACTTTGATTGGCATTCTAATATTATACTGCAAATAAAGACCTATATCTTTAGTTTCTAGCCACACTGCTACACAGCAAAGTAAATAAAATATTTATATAAGCTTTCCCTCCATTTTTAAGCAATAAAAATTCATTTGACCTCATACCAAGAATTACTGTCAGTACCAAATTTACAAAGTTAAAATACTGGGTAAAAAAAACTCCATTATTTTTAAGAAATGGACAAATCCAGGGATGAAAAAGTATTAAATGAAATGGTTCCAACTTCATTCTAAAAAACAACAAAACATTTTCTATGGTTTTGCAAGTAAAAGTAGAAAAAAATTAATTATTTTGTGTGACCCATTAAAATCGAGTTAATAGAATATCAGTTATTTTTCCAGATTTTATCTACATTTAATGTATATTTTATACCAAAATCTATTGAAAAAATTTCTTAAGAAATGTTTTAAAAAAAAGCAAATGGTTTTTGAATATTAATAATGGCATCAAATATTCCATAGACTTTACATCTGCTTTCTTTAAAAATTTTAAAATAAATACTTGCAACAGATTTTGAGATAAAATTAATGTAAAATGAATACATTTGTAAGATTAACTGAGACACTTTCAATTCGATTTTTATAAGTTGAACTTAATATTTTATTTTAGTTTTTCGTGTATAACCATAAATAAGTTGTTGCTTTTTAAACCAATTGAAAATATTTTTTTTTCCATTATTTTAAAGAATTGAGCAAATTATTATGACCCAGAAACTAATTTTTCTTAATAATGCTGTGGACAAATTGCTATGGATAAAAATTATTTCACAAGGAATATTAAAGAAAATATATATTTTAAGTAAATTCCGGAAATATATAAATAAAAAATAATTATTACCTACAAGAGATATGTAGGATAATGGTGTGAAACAGGATGCTCGTATAAAAAACGAAATAAGTAACTTATTACTTTCCATTAATTTCATAGAAAGCTTTAACTTCTATTTATTCAAAAATTATTTTTATTCTTTGGAATTCAGCTTTAAAAGAAAAAAAAACCAAATACCCTTCAAATTTAATGAACGCCCCAGTAGAAAATGGGGATAACCCAATTATGTTTTAATTAATTGAAACAAGCCGAGATTTAATCTAATTATTCGTTGTTATAGGTTCCACACTTTTTTCTCTAGATACAAAAAGAGTTATAATTTTTTTTTTAAAAATTAAAAACATAAGAGAAACTCTTTAGATCGTTCAATTAGACGGCTGTCATGATTTGCTGCTTCTTCTTTGAAAATTATAATTAAATTAACGTACGGTCATAAAAATATATTCTTCGCAATAATTAATTCTTTGAGTTAGCCTTAAGTTGAATTATATCTAAGAGTTTTTTAATATATTAATAAGTAAACCTTAACGGAAAAGTATCAAAATTGCATTATTTTTTTTTCCTTAACAAAAATGAAAATTATTTCCAATTACTTTTTATCAATAGCTGGGATAGGAAAACTGCTAATGTTACGCGATTTTTTTAAGTGCAATTTTAATCTTAATTTTGCTATAAAATATTAATTAAGCTATGCATGAATAGGAATTTTTCATTTGCAATAAATTATGTTATGAGGTGTTAAATATTATAATTACTGATGAATAAAAAACGTAGATATTATTTTATAAATCTACAAAACCAGTTTTAAAAAGAACTATGGACAATAATTTAGGATGCGAAGATCCTGCAATTATTTTCTTATAAATTTTTAAATGTGAAAAAAAAATCAAGAAATGCATGAATGATCTCGAAAAAGTTTAAACTTTTATAGATAGACACATCTAACTGCAATTTCAACTATTTTATATATAAAGTATGCTATGGAATTTATGATATTGATTTGAAATTTTGAAGTGGATGCTTATGGGCAATTGATTAAATGTACAGTTTAAAGGAACAAGAGCCTAAGTCAATTGCACTTCAGCAATTTAAACGATATTACTTTCAACAAATAATATTTCTAGGGAAACAATATTTGTTGAAAGTCACCTTCAACAGAATATTTACTAAAGGGAGCAAAGCCTCTAAAAGATGTATGCTGAATGAATTTATTTTAAATGTTACAAGTTATCGTTTACCTATTGTTACAAATAATTAAGTTACTCTCCCTGAGGAATTCCATCTCAATGACCCTGAGTTCACCACCCTCGAGTTGGAAAGCGTGATTAGACAGCTGAAACTAACCAAGTCCCCAGGCTTTGACAATATACCTTCAGATATTTATTAAGAACTCTTTTACTCTGATAAAATGTGGATTACGAATCGTATGATCAAGTTCTTACTACTGGAACATTTCCTAAAAGTCTGGGAAATTGCAACAATATGTTTAATATGGAAGATGGGGAAAGCTCACACTTTGCCAAATAGTTATCCTTCTACCAACTACTAGTTATATGTCTATTATCTTCCAACTAGGGAGAATATAATGTAAAAGCTTTTAGCAGATTAATTCAGCTTTTGGAAAAGAATAACATTTTGAGTAATTCCAGCATGGTTTCAGAGAGGGTAGAGGAACAAAATATACATTGGAGACTAAAGACGCCTTCTGTTCGGTGAGATGGGACGAATTAAAAATTACTACTGTGCTAAATATTAAAAGGAGGTAGTTTTAGTACTCACTAAATCTACATATTAATATTTTTTTATTTATTTTGTTTTGCTTTTTAAATGACAAATCAGTACCCTAAGAATTTAAAAAAAATTCTTATTTTCATTATTTTAACATTAGTGCCCCCAAGATTCTTCTCTGGGACGATTTTATGCTCAGTTTTAATTCACAAAGTTTTTATGGTCCCATGAAACAAAGCGTTTTATTATTGGCCTTTCTAGATGATAATTTTATTTTGGTGGATGAGATAATGAACTGCAAGTTCGATCACATTGTTATATATCCATGGAATATTCAAATAAAATAGGTTGATGATCATGGAGGAAATTTTGTAAAGATAAAACAGTAGTTTTCTCCTTCCGCAAGGGCTGTAATGCAATAAAAAAAATTGACAAATTGAGCAAAACTGAATATTATCCAAAACATATCAATGACCTAAAAAGCGAATAATGAAATTTTGTAAGATCAAAATAGTGTCGAGGCATTGTGGCATTTTCCCAAAATAATAAGGGTGATCTACTTCCTGTGATCACTTTTGGTGATGGTTTCAGAGAGAATCATCATCTTCGATGCTAGTGTTTGGTAATCTAACAAAATAATCGTAAACAAAAAACAATCCGCAATTCTGAGAACATCACTCTTTCCAATTACCAAATTTTACAGAGCCGCAAGCTATGAGGCGATGCAGATATTTGCTCATAGATCCTCATAGAGGGCATCTCTATCAAACGCCATCTCTGGGGTTGAAAGGACTGGACTGAGTGGACACGAAATGGATGGTTACAATACTACCGGTTGCGATACTAATAGATACGATACGACTTGATTAAAAAATTTCATTCGTTTGAAAAATACATATATTACAAAAAAGTCAGCATGTTTCAGGCGCTCAATAATAGACAGCCAATTTCAAGACTTGTCAGGCACGCATGTGAAGAAACAAAGGTGATTTGAAATATAAAACGTAAAGTTGCCAAAGAAAAATGGACAATTACGGTGAGAAACAAAACTAGAAAAACCTCAGTAACCGAGAAAGAATAAAAATAAAGATGAAAAAAGAAAGAAAAAAAAAAGAAAAAAACAGAACTAGAAAAGCCACTGTGGCTGAGAGGGGAAAATCGTGGTGAAATGTAATTTTCCCGGTTATGGAGAGGTGGTGAAAAACTAGTGTTGTTAGTAAGGGAATCGGCATTCATATGAATAAAATGTTATATATATATATATATATATATATATATATATATATATATATATATATATATATCCTTTTAGTCTAAATTTTAAGATCCAGTCACCAGTCAGTTTTAGTAATCATTTGAATTTACCGCATTCCTTGTCAGTGCAACATTGGTTACAACGGATAAAATCGACAAACCTTAAAATTTAATATTATTCAGGTCTGTGACAGATGTGAGCAGACCAGACTATTTTTCAAACAAGTTAGAGGTTAAACAGTTCATGGAAATTTTCACGGACCTTAGAGTGTTCGTTACATATAGGAACCAGTTTTTTTTTAAGAAAACAACACCGTGTATCAATTTAGCAATGTAAGGGGTTACAAATTTAATTCAAAATTCCAAACACTCCATGTGTTCTATTTTAAACATACAGATAGTGAAATGGATGGGATGGACAATATTAAGGGAATAAGAATAAAGAATCCAATCTATATTTAAAGAGATATTTTTGCTCCTTTTGTCTCCCTCTGACTCCTTCAAGCTGATCCTTTAATATTTTTAGACTTTATATTTAATTATATCATGTTTTTTATCTAAATCAGTCCACTATAAATCACTGGAGTAGAATCCTGGTTATGGGACTTCTATTATTATTCTTTAATTGATTATTTTTCATCTGGAAACTCATGAATTATTTAGTTATTTGACTACTTCAATCTTAGTCCGTTATAACTTACTAGAGATGAGAATAATCTGTATAATTCTTCAGGGATGAGAAAGTCTTATTTTAGCTCTAGATCTGAACTGACACCGGCTTGGAGAAAAAAAAATGGTTTTACAGTTCATCGATAGCGCTAGTGTTTCGTAGCAAAACATGAATTGAAACATATTTAAACTTTGTTAAACAGCTTTGTATCTAAACTAAAGCCTGCTGCCACACTATATATTAAGTTAATTAGGATTTTAACACCACAGGTGGTGGCTAATCCATGTGCAGTTGTTCGGTGCTTAGGTTTTCTCTTTGGTAGCTATTGAACTACAAGGAAGTGATAGGAAGCTCAACCAGGGTTGGACGGTATATTGAATTATCTTAAATCTGATATGGTATTGTTTAAATATATGTTGAGGGTTTCAGGGAAAAAGTAAAAATATTTTAAATAGTGTTATTAGTCAACTATCAACTATCTAAGTCAGAGGAAAAATATTAAAATGATATTAAAAGAAGACATTGAAGTATTAAAAAAATCATTGTTAAAGAAATACTGCTTTTATGTCTCGTTTTAAATCAAAGCAATGATTTTTCCATAATAGTGTTGTAACTAATAAAAAGGTTTTTACATATACTGAATCTGAACAATTTGATTAGCATATGAGAGCATATTAAAATATAGTAGAAGTATCTGCAAGTTGAGTGAACTATCTTCATTTCAATCACTTTTTATCAAATTTTTGAAAACAAAAGTCTTTGTATAAGACACCAAGCTGGGTAATAAAAAGTCGAGGCAATCGGTAGAATCATTCAAATGTCAATAAAGAAAATTCAGTTGCTCAATATTTTATTTGAATTTGCAGATATAAAGTGCATCTTGTAAACCTACTGCTATACTAATCAACGAAGCCAATGGTTTCGGGTTCATATCCCGCTCGCGGCATTTTTTTGTTCTCTGGTTGTTGTTCTCTCTTGTGCGATGTGCAAATTTAACCCACCATTTAAATGTCTCCTGTTCACCACCTTCGTGAGGCTCACCACTCTTCCGGCATCTTCCGAGGCAAACAACAAATTTTTAGATCCTGCTGTTAAGAAAAATAAAAAGAAAATAATATTTAAATTGGAGTTACATAAATTTAAATTAGAGTTATATACATAAACGTTTAGTTTCAATATTTTTCCGATAAAGATAAGCAAAACTGATCACTGCCTTATGGTATTTAATGCATAAATGGTATTTAATATCAATAAAATTTCAATAGCTTTAAGACTAGCTAGAACGTAAAAAAATACAAAATAAGACAATAAAAATTAGTAGACCCACTTTCGTGTTCTAAAAATATAAATACGCGAACTAATAGATCATGATATAAAATAAAATTTAAACATGCGTATGCATGTAAAAGAAATTATCAAAATGTTTTATGAATATTTATTTTAAAAGGTTTGACAAAATCATAAAAATTAAATAAATTACTTCAATTAATATTCCTACTATTCTCGAACGAAATGGATTAATTCTATTCCTTCTTAAAGTATCATTCACAGGAATATAAATGGTCCCCATGGAAGTAATTTATCCTGTAGCCTCTTCAATAAAAATAATTTCCTATTGCACATCTCATGAATATGAAATAATTCCTAAGGGCACGAATCATCTTTATTATTGTTTTTTTTTCTTTCTCCCAATTGGTTTCAGCGTATTTCAATAAATTTTCCGATCTGATACGTATGTTATACTTTCAAAAACATCTACATTCCCTAAGGTATTAATAACATTAAATCTTCTTTTAATATATACTTACTGAGGATTTGTCATAATACTTTAGTTCACAATTTAATTTAAAACAAATAAAATTATCTCTTTACGAAATTAAAATTGAAGATCACTTGCTTTTGGTAATTTTTTTTATTTTCCTTTTCTTTCGTAACTTTTAGTTTTGTAAGCCAATACAGCAAGAACGTTTTTTCGGCCTTTAAAGTTAAGGAATATACTTGATAATTGTAGGATAAATAGTTTATTGGAAATACTATAGACGTTCTAAAGTTTAATATTAAACATTAGGAAAATATTCCTATAATTTTAGAACTTAATGGATTAAGTATGAAAAATAAATGCTATTTTTTTCTTTTGGATTTTTCTGGAAATTTTTTCACTTTTCCTATCCAAA
Organism: Parasteatoda tepidariorum; assembly: GCF_982258835.1. Classification (NCBI taxonomy): domain Eukaryota; kingdom Metazoa; phylum Arthropoda; class Arachnida; order Araneae; family Theridiidae; genus Parasteatoda; species Parasteatoda tepidariorum. Next base: position 55,088,205 of record NC_141764.1, on the reverse strand, counting down.
TCTATTTCAGACAATGTTTGTCTGCTCTTTTGCTTCCATGATGGCTTTTCATTTTTAAAGACTGTTATTTGATTTTTTTAAACTGCAACTAAGCTGAAATGTATACATTAAATCATGGTTTCTTAAACTCTTTGGTGTGAGGACCCCGTAATATTTTCAGAAATATTGTTGCTACCAATAAGAACTGAGCGAATTTAAGATAAGTTTCTTCTCTTGTACCCAAATATGCATTTGCAATTTTAGGTCAGTAATTTTAATATTTAATTCTAACATATACAAAATTTTAAGGTATACAAGATATACAACATTTTAAATGCGTAACAAATTTAAGAAATATAATATAATTATAAAAATGAATTTAACACCTGGGAAAATTGAAACATTACCAATAATAATTCGATTAAGTGTAATATTTTACTAAAATATTTAGTGACCATAGCTACTGGTCCCGCAACCCTAATCAGGGTCATGACCAGCATTTTCACGAAACTCTATTGAACACTAAAATAACATTATTTAAAATAAATTTAAAATCTATGGAACTATGAGATTTTAACCTACAATGCACATTTATCCTTTACTTGATATTTCCTTCATGGAATTTCAACTAAAATTATCCGTTGTTTATACATAATGATCCTTATTTATGCATTGCTATATTACAAGTTCCTACCTCATTGTTTAAAAATCAAATAATTAAAATTGGAAGAAAAATATCAAAATGAAATTATTTGAGCTTTTTTTTTACACATTTTGCTAAGGAAGATATTTTTTAATGCAGGTAAAGAAAAATATGCCAATATTTCTTAAATAAAATTTGACTAAAGCGAATGAATTTTGCATAATGATTATTTTAAAGCATAAATTTAGTTTAATACTAACTGTTTAAAAAGCGCCATTACAAATTTTCTTTTTTCATAACTACTTCTGAAGAATTCCTTGGGCTAGAAATTACTTTTCACTATCTATTACAAACAAAATATCATAAATCTAATAATCCGGAAAATCTAAATAGTTGTAGTGAAGTTTGCGGTAATTTCTCCTATCAGAAATGCGCAAAAGAATTCGACAGCACAGAGGGGAAATTCCTTTTTCCGGGCAATTAATTTTGTTAATGTGTTTCTTTCGATAATGTAGTCATAAAATTGATAAATGATTCTCTCGATGCTTAAATCATCAGCTAATTCTAAAATCAAATAAATGCCATAAAATGGTACAAACTTTATTTACAGTAGGAATTATTATTTCTGACCACAAAAAAAAGTATTGAAATTTTTTTTATCTTGGATGTATTTAATGCTGTTTAACATTTAAAAAAAAGAATAATTTTTATTTTTTAATAAAATTTTTATACATATATTTATTTTACTATTTTAGTTAGTAAAATTTACCGATTTAACAATCGGTAAATTTTCAAGAAAATGGTCATAAAAGTGCCTATTTTTTTGGCTTTTGTATTTGTATTACGTATTTGATTAGTGCTGCAACTAGTTTAAAATAAACTAACTATCTACAATTACTTTGAAACTATCCTGGTACTGCCATCAGGTGTGTAAAATGTGTTCCGGGCAAACGAAACGAATCAGATTTATTCTTATTGGCTCCTTACTACTGAACACTCCAGTCCGTCAATATCACGGGAGCGAGTAATAGCGGGCGAAATCTCACGCCGTCATTTTCACGGGAGCGAGAAGGAAGGGGTTAAAAAAAGTAATTTTCTCATTCTAAAAACGTCAATAATGTCAAAACAGAATAATGTTGCCAATATTTTTTTCTTTTCATTTACTTTTGTTTCTTATTAACAGAGGAAACTATGCACACTGTAAAAAATTCCGGTTCAAATTACAGAACTTTTACCGTAAAATATATTTTTACCGGAGCATGTTACAGAACAAAAAATCATATAAATCGTAATTTTTACAGTAATGCATACCGTAAAATCACAGAATCACTCTCATTGAATTTCTGTGAAAATACGGCATAATATTTTACAGTAAATATAAATTTCGTACAGTAATTGTATTGTAAAATTTGTTTGTAAGATTTTGTACAGGAATTTTTACAGAAAAATGGATTTTATGGTGTAATGGTTTTTACATATATGAGGCCCCATTGTTCCAGAATTTTTCAATATGTTAAAGGAGAGAGAAAACTGCTGTTTTAACTCCACTGAACTTCTGTGGTCGAAGAAAAACAAAGGTAACTAAAAAATAAAATTTATTTCTTTGAGGAAAACGTAAATTATCGGACGATTCTTGTGGAATACAAATGTATATTTCCATTTCAGGAAGTCAAGAAAACATTTCTTGAGCAATCGATAATAAAAAGCAGGATTACGAGATTTTAAATGTAGTTCTGTGTTTGATAATATTTAAGCTAGCAAATTAAAAATATATTATTTTCTAAAATACTTAAGTTTTAACAGAAAAAAAACGTTTTTTCAATCCAAATATGAGTTAAATGCTGTAGAGTTGTTTTAATTAAAAACTCTAGTAAATGATCACATAATTACTTAAAATCTATTTTCACCATCATTAAATTTTAATACTGTTGAATGATAATTCCTAATCACTGCTGAACGCAACTTAGAGTTTGAGGTAAAACCTTTGTATGCAAGAGATTTAAATCTTAGAAAAACTTAAAGAAAAGAAGAACGTTTGAGAGAAAACAATTCATATTTAGAGTACACAAATAGCCACGAAAACTTATGATAAGATTGTAATTCATACGCGAGATTCATGTATGCACAGCCATAATTTCCGCGAATATAGTAGTTTCTGATAGATGGAAGTGTGCATGAAACAATTTGCAAAGACTGTATGATTGTCCCAATTAATTATAAAGTTCAATTCTGTTTTGGATGAAAAAAAAGTTAAGTCATTTTATTTCAATAGAATTCATATTATATAGTTAATATTGTCGTTGTTCTGTCATGCCTCTAAATTATTTATATATATATATATATATATATATATATATATATATATATATATATATATATATATATATATATATATATATATAAATATATATATATATATATATATATATATATATATATATATATATATATATATATATATATATATATATAAATATATATATATATATATATATATATATATATATATATATATATATATATATATATATATATATATATATATATATATATATATTTATATATATAATTTTTGTTAAATTTGAAATTAAGCTTAAATTTTGGCACCACTTTTTACTTTTTAAAAAAAATTGCATAGGAATGATCATTGAAGTACTTGTAATGACTAAAATAGAGATGTGTATCAAGAATGCAGTAGGAAATATTGGTTTATTTGTTAAATTTTATATGTAGACAGAAAAAAAAAATATCTGGTAAAATTACCTACCGTACTATGCAATGCTATATCCGCTAAGAAAAATACAAAATTCTGTTTGATAAAATAAATATTCTGTATTTAAACCGTTAATTTGATAATTTTTATATGGTAATGGCTTACTGGAAATTCTAGTTTTTTAATTCATAGTTCTTATTACCAAGCATTTAGTAAAAAATACAAAGCAGAAAAATACATTTAAACGAATCTCTCCCATACTAAGGCATCATGATAAAATTACCTAATTTTATCACATCTTGCGGATTCTATTCAATATTTTAAAATCATATTTTATTCCCAACTTTTCCGAAATCGTTGCCAAAACGTTTCAATTTTTTTGGTATTCCCATAAAAGTAGAAACTCTTTATTATATTCTGGTAGAATTTAAATTTCTGGTGAATCTGGAAAAATTTACAATATTCTGATAGTTTAAACTAAACTTCTTTTTTTAGTGTATATATATTTGAAACTATAAGGTAAGAATGATTGTAATAAAGCACAATGGATAATAATTTATAAGAAAGACTAATCTAACAGTTTCAATAGTCTTTTATGAAATATATGTATTACTTGGTACTAAAAAAATATGAAGAAATGTTTTTTTCTTTCAATTTTGAGCGTTAATTAGTTAAAGTTTGAATAACTATCTACTCAGTTTTCAAGTTAAATAATATTTCTGTTGATTCATGGTAAAGATAAGTGGCTCTCAAATCTAACAATCGTTCATTGATCTTTTAAGGAATGATAAGAAATCTGTCACATTAACGGTGAAATCAATAACGAATCCGTTTTATTTCAGGGTATTTTCACTTTTCCTTTTTCAAAGATTTATTTTATTTCTTCCCTTGAGAAGAAAAAAGAATCTTATCGCATTCTATACGAGTAGATATCGACCTGGATCCATTATCGTGATAGAATATCTAGTAGATTTTAGAAAAAACAATTGAAAAAATAACGTTAATGACCTATGGTTTTTACATGTTTTTATTGCTTATGCTTTTTTATTTAAAATTAATTCAAGTACAAACTATATTTTTCTAATTTTATCAAGTTATGCATTTTTTTTAAATAAATGAAATGCTTAGTTAAAGGAATTCTAAACGCAGAAACATTTAACGGAAAAATATATTATTTCAATGCGTGTAGATATTGACGAAGAACCATTATCGTTAAAGAAAATCTAGTCCATTTTAAAAACAAATCTTGAAAAAATCAATTTAATGGCTTATGAATTTTATATGTTTTGATTGTTTACGCTTTTATACTTTATTTAAAGCTTAATCAAGTGCAAGCTATATTTTCCTAATTTCAAGAAAATGATTTTTTTTATATTTCTTAACTAAATAAATTAACTACGAGGAGAAAAAACTAAATTTGTTGTTGTTGTAGTTAGTTTACGTCGCACTAGAGCTGCACAATGGGCTATTGGGGACGGTCTGGGATACTTCCCTGAGGATGATCCGAAGACATGCCATTACAATTTTGATCCTTTGCTGCGGGAGTGGCACCTCCGCTTCGGTAGCCCGACGACCTGCACGCGAAGTCGAGCACTTTACGGTAGAACAGTTTCATGAGGACTAATACCGCACACCCTCGGTCCCTACGCAGACTAATCCAAGTTGTCACCCACCCGCACACTGACCGCAGCCAGTGATGCTTGACTTTGGTGATCTGCTGGGAAAACTTAATTTGAGCAAACCAAGCAAATTTAAGGCAGAGTGTGCGTTTCCTTTTTCAGTGGCGCCACCTATGACCAAGAATACGTCACAAGTCACGTCCCGTTTTACAAGGATTTATACATCCATTCATTCATTGAAATTTTAACCTGAACCAGAGATCGATCAATCTCCAATTCAGTATCCCAAGAGATGTAATTTATAATAGGAACTTGTAACCTCGAATGATTTAACGTGCCATTAATTTCACGAGGTTTCTTCGGCCGGAGAGATTTGAACTCTCTTTCGCAAGAGCAGGAGTCCAGCGTTCTACCTACCAGGATATCCTGATCCGTAGAATAATAGTAATGATCATTATTAATTATTTATGTAAAATATTCAAATAAAAAATATGATATCATAATTTATAACAGAAAACTTAAAAATAAAATTTATAAAAAATGCAAAAAATAAAAAAATAAAAGAATGAAAAGATTATTTTTTAATAATTGACTCTTAGAAATTTGACTCTGAAATGGTAAAAACTTTAAAGTTAACCGAAATACGAAAACAGGATTTTAATCATTGTTTTTAATTTCAAGCAGAAGCTAATGTAAGTCATTGTGATGCATTCCTTAACAGAGTGTTTATTTTTCTCATTAGAATCGACTTGATTTTCTTTTTTCAATTTATTTTCTAATGTGCAGTTTTGTTTCAAAATTCTACTCCAATTCAAATTTAAAATATTTTTCTTTTTTTACAATATATAAAAAAAAGATGATTTAAAATAGTAAAAATGCAGTCTTATTTCTCTGAAAGATCTTGGTAAAAGTAATTAGTTCAACCACTGGGACGTAAAATTAATCATTTCAACTATTTAAAGAAATAGTGAACATCATCGAAAATATATCTAGATAAGTCGCTAAAAATAAATCTGAAAAGAATTGAAGAAATCATTTCAAAGCTATTCAGGAAGAACGTAGTTAACAATCTCCATCACTTTTTGCTAAACTATTTTATTTATTTATTTCTTTTTTGAATTTTAATTCATATACTCAGTAAATAAAGAGCTTTAAATACATTGCAAATTTAAAAAGAAAAAAATAAATATCTTGCATAATTCTCGAACAGATATTTACAATTAGAAGACAGTATTTCTTTCCGCAGACATTACTAATTAAACTGCAACAATACTTGACCCTTATTAATGTCTAATTGATAAGTTAAAAGAATTATAATCACATTTTTCTTCAGTAAAACTTGTTTTCCTCAAAAATCTATCATTTCCAACTTAATTATCAAATATTTTTGCTCTAATAGAATTTTTTCTCGACACTGCGGCATTACATATACACCGAAGAGCCATTACATTAGGACCAACCTCCCTCTATAACAATGGGCTGGCCCAGGTTTTCATGGTTTATCGCCCAGGAGCAATGTTTTCATGGGGTACATTAGGACCCATAATCCTCATAGAACAATCCCTGACGTCTGTAAGCTACTTGAACATAGTTGCAGGCCAGGTTCACCCATTCATGGCAACAGTTTTTCTTTCAGGGGATGGTGTTTTCCAACAGGATAATGCACCATGTCATAAGGGTCGAATCGTCGAGGAACATTCCAGTGACTTTCAAGTCATGTCTTGGTCCCCAAATTGCCCCGACCTTAAGCCAATAGAGCATTTGTGGTCCTACTTGGAAAACCAAATTCGTGCTGCCACGCTACCCCCTCGCAATGAGAGGGAATTGCAGGACCAGTTGGTGAGCGCTTGGTACCAGATACCTCAGACTACCAATCAGAACCTTGTGGAATCAATGCCACGGCGGGTGCTAGCAGTTTTGAGGACTAAAGGTGGTCCCACATGTTATTAGCAGTCATAATGGCTCTTCGGTGTATACCAATATTATTTACCAATTTATTATATACTAATCATGCTAATATCATCAAAGATATACTTTGCATAATTTTCGAGCATATACTGATAATTTTTTTTTAAAAAAAGAATTTTTCTACTGAAACAACTGATTAAACAGCAATAATGCTTGCACTTCTTATTGTCAGATGATAAGTTACACAGATTTCAGAAAAAATTATCTACATTAAAACACACTTTTCTCCGCAACCATCCATTTAAAACGTAATTATTAAATATATACTGACTAGTAGGACATAGTATGATTTCCGATGCAACCGCATAAAATATATACCAATATTATACATTATTTCAATATGTATCATTTACACCAATACCATTAAATAAATATCAAGTAAATGCACTTAATATATTACCAAGCAAAAAGAAAAAAAATCTAAATATTTTGCATTATTCTCTAACGCATATTTATAATTTTAAGCAATATTTTTTTTCACAGAAATAACTGATAAAAAGGCAATCATACATGGCCTATCCAAATGTTTAAATGATGAGTTACGCGAATTTTAATCGTATTTTACTACATTAAAATACGTTTATCTCTACAATCAATCACTTCTAACGTAATTATTAAATATCTTCTCTCTAGTAGAACATACAATGCTTTCTACAGCGCGGCCGCATTAAATATATAACCCAGCTCAATCTTAATTCTGACAGTAACCTATCTATCAAAAAGGCCATCAGAGTAACGGCCATTTTCAACTCATCCATTGAACAAACTCTGCAATTTTGGATTTCTTTTTCATTTTCTGATATTAAGTCTTACCATCTCTCCCCCCTCTTAATGATTATGCCTTTAGAGTCATCATCAGCTCTTCAGGGGTGTCCTTGGCATCATGCCCGGCATGGAGAGATGGAATGGGCTGCATGGCGGCATTTGTTCCTTATGGAAGTAAAAACAGGAAAAAGAGAAAAAGAAGACCTGCATTTCAGATGTCAGTGGTACGTCATAGAAAGCCTGTAAATGGATGGTTTCTTCTCTGTGAAATATAAACCGGAGAGTATTTGTAAAAGGGCCTGTTTGGAGATTTGCTTTCTGGCCAGAAGAAATACCCATCCGTTACTGTCAGCTATTGTGAGTCTCTAAGAATAGAGAAAGGGTGGAAGAAGTTGGAAAATTGTTTGACCAATGGCAAAGAAGAAATGGTAGACATCAGTGGAAGAGTTGAAAGAATCTATGTGAATAAATGAAGGTTTCTTGGCAAATCTTCAAAAGTATAAGTAATTATTACAATGAATCATAACATGGAGCTATTATATACCTTTCTAAATAAAGGCATAAATCAAAAAATTAAAACTTCATGTAACGCGAAATTAAGTTCTTAGAAAGTCAGAATCCAAGAACATTGCATTCGAAAGTATTTTTTTAAACAAAAGAATTTTCTAAAGAATTTTCTAAAAGAATTTCTTGCCTTGCTGTATCTTAAAATTTCCTTTTTTTGTTCATTATTGTCTTAAATATCAATCAAATCATCATCAATTGAAAAAAATAATATTCTGCGAAAATGAAAGTAAATGCTTAAATTTTTTAACTCCTTATCTCTGATATAATAAAACATATGAAACTTTTGCAAAAGATTTAAACTTTCGACTTTTTGAAGTTTTTTCTATCAAATTATAAACTTAAATATTTTACTATTTGGGATATCTAAGTTTATTTTAAAAAATTACGCTATTTAATATGGAATTTATTAAAAATTTTAATAATTATAAAATTTTGCTGAATATTTTAATAATTTCAAAAGTTTTAATAACGACAGATATGAAATTAAAAAATTAAAATTATATTTTGATTGGAAAAAAGTGCTTCATATACTTACAGTTTCACAGTCATTTAATGTGCATAGTGCATAAATTTTCTCTGAATTATGTGCGAACATTTATAAAATAATTTTAAAAATTAATTCCGACTGCTGATAAATTCAAAATTATTTGCATTAAAAAAGTTATCTTTTCTTTATCAAGTTTTGTAAATTTATGTATTGATGAAATTAACACATCCTTCTTATTTAAAATTAAAATAGTCTTGAAAGAGTTATAGTTCCGTGAATCTTGATGATTTAATTAAATAATCCTAAGGTTATCTAAATATTGTAACACAACGAAGAGAGTTCTTTGGAGAAAAATAAATTTGCTTGAGCTCCTTTAATTATCGTAAAACATTTTATAATTTTTTTAATTATCCGCTTTATTTCATCTAGATTCTAAGACTAATAGTAACCGACCTACCCCCGAAGGAGTTTGCGGATAAGGGTTTCACCCGTTTTCACGTGAACTAAACACTACAAAACTACAGAAAAGTGAAATCAAAAATAAAAAGATTGATATAAGAGAAATTAAACCACATAGGAAAAATCCCAAAATCGAAAAGATGATAAAAATAAAACAGAACAAAAATTAAAATTGCTTGAAACATTCAAGTGAATAAAATTAACCAACAATAAAAGAGTCAAAAATACAGGTAAAAACATATAAAAGTAAGGTCAGGTAAAACATCAAATGGTAAAAAAATGAAAAATCACATTAAATATAAATAAGACAATAAGATTAATAGAATAATTAAAATAGTCGACTAAAAGTTCAAGTGTACCCCTTTCAAGACTAAGTGCCTCTGAGATTAAAAATGTTCTAAGGTAAACCAAACTTTCTCTATAAAGGATAAACACTCAAAGATGACGCCAGGTAAGACAGAGGGTGCTGAAGTTCACCAAGATCAAGATTTCATTCCGAATGTCATATGTATAATGAAGATGCCAGGACAAGGGGAGAACAAGGGGGAGATCTAGATAATAAAAAAAATTAATTAATGTTGTTGTTTATAATACCACTTGCCCCTGCCAGCAAGCCTGCTTAGTGAAACCAAGTGAATTTAAGGAAGCGGCACTTTTTTACAGTGGCGCCATCTATAGCCATAATGTAACTTAAGCCACACACGCACGCGTCACAACCCAATTTTAGGGCGGATCTATTCATATATCCTTTCGTTCATCCACAGACCGTAATTTTGACCTGAATCAGAGAGTGATCAATCTCCAATTCAGTACCCCAGGAGGTATTGTTTTTTTTATGGAAACAGAGATTTGTTATGGACTTTGTGACTCAACAGATTTAAAGTGAACCAGTTGCTATTTACTACACGGGGAATCTTTGAACTCATTACCTATCTGACACAGGCCCTATGCCCTATCAGCCAGGCTATCTCTGCTCAATAAAACTAATTAATTGATTAAATTATTAAAAAAGTATGTAAAATTCTATAATAATGGATTTTTACTATGCATTGAAGCAAAAACTAACAGCTTTACAAACATTATAATAGTATCGAAAAAATGCTTTTGTGCTTCTTAAAAGCATGACTCCCATTAACTGTTTAAAACACTATCATTTTCTCAAGTTCACAAAAGAAAATAAAGGCATGTTAAATGTTTGTTTGCTTTTTGCCCTTATTTATTAAATTTCATTTAAATACTCAACTTTTAAGCTTACATGTTAAATAAACATCCATTATATTGTTATTTTTAATTCCTTTACCCTGCGCAATTTAATATCTTTATGTATGCCTCGTTATGGAAATTAAAACTAATTTCATTTAGAGAAGAATGGAGCCAGCTTTTGAAAATGTGGCTTTTACAGTAGAAAATAATTCAATTTACGTGTAGTTCTCATTTTGTGAATAATGATGCAGAATCCCTGAAAGCTTTTTGTCATTAGAAGTTTACAATGTGGAAATATTTCTTCCATTTTTTCTCTAAAACGTATAAAGTGACCTTCAAGAACGACATGAATAAATAATTCCTTAGACAGAAGAGCACTTAAATGACTAGTAAGTTGCTCCATACATTTTTAAAGAAACGTTTTGGGCCATTTGTTTATTTTTCAAAGTTTAAATTCATTGAGAAGCAGTTAAATGAATTTACTTTCTACAAAATGAATGTTTCGTTGAATAATTTAATAGAAAGTGCGTTTTGAGTACGTAGAAGCATCAACTTTCACTCTCAAAAATGCTCTTAAACTATTGTTAACAAAGTATTACTCTGTTTAATGTTTGAGAAATTGTAGCAGCACACCATTTATTTTTATGCAATAAAAAAAAATAAACATTTAATTAAGGTGAGTAGTATAGAAGTTTTGTTTAATTATAAATCTGCTTCTTAAATATTTTAAACAATAACTTGCATACTCATATTTGTCTTGTTTTCTATTTGATTGATGGAATGATCAATATATGTACTCTAAAATTTTCTTTCCTGCACACTTTTAGAAATAAAATTCTCACTTTTGACGATTCTACAATTCTGATATTCATTTCATCACGAAATCACGGGATTCACCCGAATTCTCAAATAGATAACGAATTCTCAGGAAGGAAAATAAATCTTCAACTTAGAACCTCATCGCACTGTATTGCGGGAGACGGTTAGCTAAAATGATAAAACTAGAATGATGACTAGACGATCAAAACCAGAGAGACGAAATATTTCTTTTTTATTGACGAAATTATTTTCATCGAAAAAGAAACTATAGTTACTTCCAATTATTTACATTTTTGGAAAATGGAAACTTGGAGCATATATCAAGAAACGGTTTCCTCAAATTCGAAGAAAGTTTCGTAAAATTTGAGTTTTTATTTTTCACAGTGTAAGACGCCTACAAATGTGATCTCCATCAATCATACTTACTTACTTATCCTCTACGTGCCTTGGGCACTTAAGGCCTCCAGCATATCCCTCCAACGCCTCCTGTCTTTAGCAATAGATCTTGCTTCCTCCCAGCCAGATATTCCACATTCTTTTAATTCGCCCAAAAACATGCGCTGGATGGTAAGTCTGGGTCTTCCTCTTGTTCTCTTACCATCAGGGGCCCATGTAAGCGCAACAGATGAAATTTTTTCTTTGGGCATTCTAAGGATATGTCCGAGCCAGCTCCATCTTCGTTTTTTAATTTCATCTTCGATTGTTTTTATTTTAGCTTTCTTTAATAGATTTTGATTTGATACTTTGTAAGGCCAGAAAATTTTAAAAATAAATCTTAAACATTTGTTTTGAAAGGTTTCTAATTTTTGTATTTCGATCTTAGTCTGTTTCCAGGTTTCTGCGCCATATAATAGTACTGCTCTAACAATAGCTTTGTAAACAACTATTTTTGTCTTTATTTCAATATTTGACTCTCTCCAAAATTTATGTAATCCCTTAAAACATGTTCTTGCTTTGATTATTCTCTGTCTAATATCTTCGCTACTTCCACCTTTTTTATCTACAATAGAACCTAAATAGCTAAATGATTCTATGTCATCTATTTCGTGATTTTCGATTTTAATTTTGTCATTTTTCTTTTGATTTATTCTCATTACTTTAGTTTTCTTCTTGTTCATGAATAAACCTACACTATTTGAATATTTGTTGTCTCCATCAATCATAATTGTCAATAATTGTGAGCACGAATATTAATATTTTCTTTACGATATCAATGATTAAATCTAATTCTAATAAAGTTTATTTAAGTAAATTAGTTATTAAATTGAGTTTGCATTCAATATAAAAGGGAAACTGGATTAAATATTTCTGATAATCATAAAATCAAAAGTAATAATTTTTTTAATTATTATGCATTACTTTATGTTTCAGTTTTGTAGAGAAGGTAAAAAATAAGTTAAATGGCAAAAAATGTGGAATGATGGTATAATTATACGCAGCATGTGAAAAGTAAATAACAAAAGCAGTAATAATAAAATCACAAAAGAAGGTAGCAAACTGAACATAATGAAGAATGCGAAACCAATTTTCGAAAATAGAGACAAAACAATTTTTGCTTACTATTGCAATTATCAATTATTGCTTACAATGCATAAAGAAATATTTATATAAAAATACATTTAAGAAATATTATCCAAAACCTTATAGCTTTATAAATATATAATATATATTGCATTCAAACAGATAAAGAATTATTAAATTTGTATTAATTTAAACTTTTAATTTTTATTATGCAAATAAAAATTATCTAAACATTCTCAGGATTTTTTTATTTTTAAACAATGTATATTTTTGTATATTTTTCATCACTTAAACTTAGATAAACAAAATAAAAAAGAATAATTTAATAGATACAAATAAATTTTATGTTTAAGCTATCACTTATCATTTAATGCTTGGGTCATTTAACAAAAACTAATTTAATAAAAACTACTATTTAGTTTTGACATTTTTATACGAATTAAACTACAATAAATGCTAAACTTTAATATTTTCCAATACTTATTGTTAAATTCCAATTTCAAAAAATAATTTTACAGTTATATTTCCTAATATATACCACAAACTTGTTTTAAATGTAGTAATATATCTGACAAAAAATCTTGTAAACTATTTTAAAACAAACTATAGATGGACAAGATTTACCGCCAATGTTTACACTTGCGTTTAATAAATCGCTAATTTATTATTCATTTCTTAATTCCAGACAAACCAAATTAAATGAAAGCTTTCTACAATTTGAAATTTAGTAACGACTGTCAATCAATTTAGTCATAATCCCATTTCAAGCTTCACAAAACTCTTGTCAGAACCTCAAATACAGCTCAAGACATGTTTAGATGTGTTATCTGTAGCCGCGTGAGTCCTTCTAACAGAATGTAACAGATGCATTTGACAGGGCTCTTAGGACAGTAAATAACAAAGGACCTCCCAGGAATCCCTCAACTGATGGGCAGATGTGGAATACATTACTGGGTGACCCTTTTGTTCCAAGTAGAGATGTGGTAAACGAATTTCCCGTTTGCCAGAAGCGCTTGCTTCAAACGCATGCCCGAAGGCTTGCGGTGTAAAATTAGTTAACTCTGAACTTTAGATTTAAGAGCTTAAAGGAGGTCACACAAAATTAACTCCGCTTTGCTAATCAATCTTTACATCTAATATTGCATAAAAAATGTTTATAAAGTTAAAATTATATTTATTAAACGATAGGTAAATAAATTAATTAATTAACTTATCACTTTTTAATTTATTTATAAACATTCCACTTAAGTCAGCAAATGATGTATTAATTTTGAATGCAGTCAGATGCATAGAAACACATTAATTGTTTCGTATAATACTGCAGTTTTATGCAAATGATGTAGATTCTAGAAATTTTTAATACATTATAACAAATTTTATGTACGTTTTTTCGCATTTATCAATTATTTACATAGCTTCATAAACATATATTTTTTTTGTTATCTGATAAAATGTACTTAAATATTTATAATAAAATTTATATAAAAAAATTTCAGTACAGCAAATAGAATAAGATAAATCTAGTTGAAAATAAAGTAAGAATCACGTTGAATTTCTGATCATTTTGGGCTTGACATTATTTGAAGAGTAATCAATATTAAATAAGATTAAAAAAAGATCAATGCAAGTAGTAAATTAATTAAATAAAAGTCCTTTAATGAATTTTAAGCCTAATAATACACATCTTTACAAATATATATTCAGATGAATCAGTTGAGTCTCTTTAGTTGTTCCAGTCTGCCGAATTGAATCATTGTTTTTCATTAGGGAAAGATTCATTGAGTTAAATTAGTATCATTGATGACAAATTGACTCAGTCAATTGTATAATGTGCAATTCGTTCACTTAAATTAGTTCAATTAAATTAATTCACTTAAATTGGTTCACTTAAATTAATTCACTTAAATCAGTTCATTGAAATTAATTCACTTAAATTAGTTCATTAAATTAATTCACTTAAACTAGTTCACTTAAGTTCATTTACTTGAGTAATAGCGATAATTCGATCTCCTTAGTTAAAATATCTAATTTAAACTATTTTTTTTCTAAACATTTGATTTGAATAACTATAAAATCACATTAATTTTAAGTCTATAATTTAAAAAATTTATATGTTCTCATTTGATGCCAATTTAAATCAGTCAACACAAATATTTTATTCCGAGAATCTGCCTATCCACTTTTATCATAAAATCATTAAATGTAAACTAAAAATTCCGTTCCAAATGTCTGCTGACATTTGCATTCTACATGCAATATAATATACCAAAATAAAAGAAAGTATAGAAAGTGACTCTGGAATATTCGGAAATCACTTTATTTTATATGAGTCTGCTAACCGACTGATTTAGTTGAAATGTATTCATATATATATATATATATATATATATATATATATATATATATATATATATATATATATATATATATATATATATATATATATATATATATATATATATATATATATATATATATATATATATATATATATATATATATATATATATATATATGCGCTGTGCGTCTATACGTTACAAAGTTCTAGAAGAAATTAAAGAAAGAATTCAAAGCAATTTTAAATCGGGGAAGTCATAGAGATTTCCCAGCAAATACTATATTATTTATAAATACAAGCGCAGAAACCAAATACTAGTGCATTACAAATCAATTCCAAATCATCCAATCATATCAATAATATTTTTTTCTTAATTTAATGCAACTTTTTTGCTAGTTAATTCAAGTGGAACACCAAATGAATCTTATAAAAAAAAATCATACATAATACTTTGGCTTAAAGCCAAAACAATAAAGTATAGGGGGAAAAAAACAGAAAACAGGAATGAGAATTCTCTCGGAAAAGGATTTCGAGAAAGATACTTTACTTTTGGGATTGCATATTTATGCATTATTCGTATCGTGATTGCTTTGTGCAAAAGTAAAATGCAACTATGCATTCTAAATCAAATTTATTACACATACCAAAGCGAAAATTGAGTCTTATTTTACATTGGATAATACTGATGTCTTCTTTAAATGTTGGTGGTTGTATATTGCTATGTTAATTTGAGGAACAGGAAATCATCAGAATTTTAAAATATGAAATGAGAAAATGGTAGTACGATTTATCTAAAATTATGTTTTTTTGGAAAACAAAAAGTAATTTTTAGCTTTTCAAAATACGGATATAAAGTTCATATAATTTATTTTCAAAATAATCAACGAAGATTGTATTTCCTTGGAAATGCTAACAAGAATTTAATAAGTTCTAAACAACTGTATTTTGTGCAAATCATCTACTTTCAGTTGGTGAAAATACCAAATGTGATTATATACTTTTAATATGCAACTAAAAATATTACCGTAGAAAAAATAGATGTTTTAATGCCTTTTGAACGTTCCAGTTGATAATATCAATATTAATGTGAAAAAAATATGGTATTGAAAACTTAAGATTTTAGCACACAATGCATTAAATGCATTAAAATGTAACATGTATCGAGAGGAAACTTTTCCAAATTTTTAAAGTATGATGGTTTAGCATCAGAATCAGCTTGATCACTCGTCAGAAATTCAAAATTTATATTTAGTAAAAATTCTACATACATTATTATTTTGTTATCTGAATTAATTAAATAGCTTGAAATACATAAACTAACACGGACATGAACGACGTTGTACGTAATTGCATTATTTATTTTTATAACGTCACAAAAGTATTAAAAAAAATATTTTGATAAAAAAATTATTAACAAGAACATCTCACAAACACCTTATTATGAGCCAGAGGGTAATAGAGGGTAAGGATTCACAATTTAGAGCCAGTTGGCATGATTTTGACAAAGTAGCCAGCACTGTGCATTGACCATCTTTACTTCCTTAACTAGCTGGTATGCTTCAATCTGAAGCTGAGTGAGGTCCTAGCTGCCATTGGTGCTTGAACTACAGTTCTTCGTAATGACAAATCAGTGACTTAATCACCTTTTGCGAAAATATACTTTTAACTTTAATACTCAGATAAAGTAAGATTAAAAATATCAATTAAATGTTAAAATTTAAATTAATTGTGAAAAACACACAGTCCCCATAATTGTTATTTTAAAATGAACACGACCCTAAACATTAATCAAATTCTGACTACTTTTAGTCCATATAGTAATTTATCTGTTATACTTTTTTGATTAATTTCAGCCTGTCATTCACAACTTCGGTATGATAAATTTAGGTTACAATCAATAGAAAAGTATCGGATATCGATTTAAAGATATATAAATGAGTATATTCAGTGTCAAACGAGCATCCTAATTATCAAAGTACTAAATTAAGTTACACAGAAATGTCAGCTGATGTGTTTGAGAGTGATAGATTTGAAAAAGCTTAAATTTCGCTTTGTTGCTCCGGGTTTTAACTCGGTGCAACAAAGTGTAATTTGTAAAGGTTTTTGTTTAAAAAGTAGCATCATTTTTACATTTGTGATCATCAACCAAAGATTTTCTCAGAGTCGATAGTTTTGACTATCGTTTAAATGTACAATGAATGACATTTATGTAACCAGTGCTCAGAAATATCCAAATGAACATAAATGCAACATTAATTTTAAGCATTATAACGATTATTAAATTTATAAAATCAAGAATGGATTCCTTTAATATGGAAGACATTTGTGATAATTATTGTTGTTATTATTATTATTATTATTATTATTGTTAAAAATATGTTTTCACCCTCTACGAGTTTAATGATATTGTATGAATTTAGTTCTAACTTTAGTTTTTACAAAAGTAATTTTGATATTTTTATTTAAACCAGAGATAGATGAGAAGGGGTAACTTTAATGTTCTTTAGAAAAAATCCACTTTTCATCTTTATATGGTATACATTAAAAAAAAGAATTTAAATTACTTGTGCATTTTTTTTCAATTGAAAAACTAAAGCTTAAAGTTTTTCTGCATAAATTGAAAAAGAAATTATAAATCTTCCTAATGTTACGCATGGCAATGATAAAATGCCCATACATATGTAGCATGCCATATGTTCTCTAGTTGTATTATATATGTATTTAACTTTGTATATCTTGATGCTCAAAAGTGTATCAGCTTATATGCTCAAAATTGACTCATCTCATCCAGCTGAGTGCTATCAAAACATCTGTTACAAGAAATATTTTTAGAAAATGTATATAGCAATTAAAAACAAGAGATTTCAGTCAAATATTTATTAAAAAAGTATTTATAAAACAATAGTAGTTGTCTAATTTTAATAGTAAAATTAAAGTTTTATTTTCGCAATTTTAGATTCCACAGTTTATAATATTGCTTAGACTGCAACATTTGACAAAATTGCCGAACTTGAATTATCCTAGTGCTTTAGTTAATTCTAAAGGCTTATATCTGTATCTAGAAAAAAGCATTAACATCCCTTAAAGATCTTATCAGTGTTGAAAATCTCAATGCATTTACCACATACCTTGACAGTGTAATATTGCTTACATCTGACAAACTAATGCTACTCTTTTAAATTTAGATTCAAGGAATATAAGAGATATATCACCTAGATTCGATAAATAGTTGCTCTATAGCTAGCTCATTGTGGGAACATAGGACATAAATTTAATGTGTATTATTTAAAAATCATTTAAATTCTAGTCACATCAATCAACTACTACGGATTTTTTATTCCATTGTTTCCTTCAGTTTTTCAGATGTTTTCTGTTACAAATTATTTTCTCTCTCATGGATGACGAGGCTAAAGAATGAGCTCATATTGTTTAGCACCCAAAACATGTCAGATTTTTTCACCTTTATAATGTTTGAAGCAAATTAAGTTTTTACGACGAATGCAACAACATTAGTACATGATATCGCACGTATAATACAAGGGGGCATTTATTGATATAAATAGTTGTGTCCAGAAGAATTGTTTTTTTTTTAAATATTTTTTCAGGTATAAAATTTAATTTAAAAAAAGGAATATTTCTAAATTTGCTGTAAAGCAATAATTATTATTGTTATTGTTATCATTATTATCATTACTGTTGTTGTTGTTGTAGGGTAGGGGGACACACGCGAACAATTTTTTTTATTTCTTCATATTTCAAAATATATCATCAATTTCTCACAGTAAAGAAGTCCATATGTTTAAATAGTCTTTTCTTTGTCTTATGGAATTTTTAGAGATTTTTCAATTAAATATTTCTTTACTTTATGATATTTTAGAAAAATGACTTCAATTGTTCACATGTGCCCCTATTTGGGGCATATGTGAACATAACTGGGGCACATGTGAACAAGATTAAAAACACAAAGCAATCATCATATTTCAAAAAAAAAAAATCTTTAATATAACACATATATATGCGCATTAAACTTAAGGGATTGAAACTTACTATGTGAATTTAAACTGTACAACAGTACTGTCAATAAGAAGAAAAAAATTCAGTTGTACAATAGTTTTTCCGCTGTTGGGTTTTTTGCAACTTCATGTTGCTCAGGAGTTGTAATTGGCCTTTTTCGTTCTTCTCTGATGCTCTTCATGCTTTTTTTCCCCATTTTTTCTATCTTTTCATTTGTACCTTTATCAATTCTATCTTTTTCAGGTGTATCAGTTAGTATGCGTGATGCGCGATCAACCATTTCATTAAAAAAAGAAAATTTGAAAGAAAAAAATAATAAATTAATTATGGAAAATTAAATAATAATAATTTTAAATGCATACATATTTTTCAAACTTGATATCATGAGGATAATAATCTTAATACTATGTAGGGGCACATGTGAACTGTTCACATTTGCCCAAGATGATTTGTTCACAAGTGCCCCATCATCCTTCTTAAATCTAACTTGAAAAATAAAGAATTTTTAATTAAGTAAAAAAAAATTATTGTCATAAACTTGCCTGAATATTCATATAATGGTCTGCAATAGTTAATTTTAGTCTATTAGTTGATTTGTACTATGCTTTTACTTGAAGAAGCGAGTGATTATAATATATACAACACCAGCTGATACAAAGAAATTGTCAGAATAGAACAACAAAATGTCTCATTGTTCTGAAAGTTTTGCAGAGAGGTTGGACTAGTACTGCCATCAATTGAAAATTTTTCAAGATTTTTTATTTCAAATCATATTGGTAATACATACCATGTTCACATGTGCCCCCTGTTCACATGTGCCCCCCTCTCCCCTACTTGTTGTAGTAGTTTCATATTTTGATGCATAAAAACAGAATTTTCTGGTGCAAAACTGTTTCATAAAATATTCAGGGAGTTTTATTGGCATCGTCTTAAGAAAATTATTCCTTTCATGTTTATTATCAGAAAATCATTCGAACGGAATTATAGAGGAAAATAAAAATAAAACACTATAGATACCTTTTAACTCAAACTGTATTTTTTAATTTATTTAGTTTTCAATTCTCATAACACATTTTTGATTAATTTGACGCATTTTTTTTATTTACGAACATAAATATGACTGCTTGAAAACATGCCAAAACTTTTTCAAAAATATAATTTTCTTTTTTATGAGTCTAAGTCTGTTTTACCCTTTAAAACATTTTTTTGAATTGAACTTAAAGTAAATCATTTGTTCTCAAAGCTTTGAAGCTAAAAATAAATTTATGACAAGTGTTATTATTTATTTTTCAAAAGTGAGCCATTTTTACGGTTTTCAAATACGATTAAAGTGTCTAACCTAGTGAATTATGAATTCTTTATGTTTTAAGCATAAAATAAAGTGCATGTTTGATTCACTGATATTGATGAAGCCATAAATAACATTTAACTTTCTTTATAGAGTATGGACTGACACTTTTTGTAATAAATGATTTTCGTATATTTTTTTAAGAAAAGGTGTGGAAGCGTTTATGTGTTTTATTTTCTTCGAGAAAAGATATAATAGCTTAATTTCTTTTCTAAAAATTTATTTCAAAAGGAGATAATTTAAATATATTCTTCAAGTTCAAAATCCTTATTTTTTTAATCACAAAAATTTTTTGCGAGCTCTTAAGTAATTATTAATTGTTATTTCATTTTGTTTAGTTATAGATAAAAGCTATTTTTCTTTAGTTTTTGTAAGTAAAACTCACTTTTAAAAGTAAGAAAATTAAAATTAAAGATATACCTAGATTGAAGGAGAGATTTTTAAATTAGTATCATGTTAAAAGAAAATATTTTGACTGAGGATTAAAAGCTTTTTAATCTTTAGTACGGATTAAAATGCATGCCTTAGAACTTTATTTTCTGAAATGTTACAAAATGTCAGTTTAAGAAAATTAAAACAAATTTGCTAAAGAACAAAATAGTTCATCTTTTTATGTCGATACAATCTGTCGTAAAAAGTGGGATGTTTAAAATTATTTCTAATTTAGTAATTATCTAGAAAGGCTACACTGGATTTTTTTGTTTATTCAAACATTCATTATTTCAAACAATTAAAGACCTAACACATAAAGATAATCTTTATACATAGCTCTAATACTAATACTCGCGGTAAAACATAGCTCATAGTTTATTACTCCCGTAGAACTCCCATATGGTCCACCATTTAACATCGATTAGGTATGACTCCTTACCCGCTCTAAACCTCATCGTGGTACGTGTGTAAACGTCTTCAGTGCGTCTAACTCAGACACAGGTGCGGTGCACCAAAGAGATCTTTGAATTTAAACAGCTCGTCTTCCTTTGTGGTTTTAATTGTTTCGTCTTCCAAGGGTAAATAATATTTCTTTTCTTTTTTTAAAAAAATATTCGTACACCTTTGCATGAAAAGAAAATCACCGAAATCACATTGTTACTTTAGTTTAAAGTGTTTCTGAAACATTATTAGTCTACATTACTTTATTTCAGCTTATTTAGCTATGAACACCGAGTAAACTTACAAACCATAACAAATATTTAGACATCAAAAATTTGGAATAATATCAATAAAATACGTTTCAGTATTTTATTTCATATGTAAGATTCTAAGTAAGTCAGGTAATCTAAAATAAAAAAAATTAAATCAGAAGATTTTACAGGAAAATTTTAACACTACTTTGAATAGTGATGATGTACTCAAAAAAATAATGAATTTTAGTAAATAATACATAAAGCATATTATTATAGCATATTATTTTAAACTGTGTTAAACTATTATCTTTGACTGTTTTGGAAGGCATATTAGGTAAAGATTAGTTTTGAAAAAAGAATAAATAAGAAAAAAATTAACATTATTAGTCTGCATTATTAGCCATGGGGATGTTTTTTTCAGCTGATTTAGTTTTGATCACCGAGGGAACTTACAAGTTATATCACTGATTTAAGCATTAGAAATTTGGAGTAATAACAAAATAATGCCTTGCAGTATTTTTTCTCATGTGTAAGGCACTAAACAAGTTAAATAATCCAGAATAAAAGATTAAAAAATTAGAAGAATTTTAAAATCATTATTTTGATCAGTGATGATGTACTCAAGGAATTTTAATAAATAATATACTCAAAATTATGAATGAAATATTATTTTAAATTGTATTAACATAATATAAGACGAAATTACATAATAATATAAGACGAAATTGTATGTGTTATTTTAATTGTATTTGACAGACAAACTAAGTAAAGATTGGTTTTGAAAAAGGAAAAAATAAGTATCAAGCAAGCTTGAATACGCAAAATCTGTCTATCGCTGATATTTAAAGCAATAAGATTAACTGCCTAAAACTTTCCCAAAAAAAGATATGCTTTCTCTTAAGCTACCACTTACACAAATTACTGTTTACAACAGGGACTTACAAAATTTCCTTTTTCTTTCTTTAGCAGATATTTTCGCTACCCAGAACAATTTGTTTTAAGAGCTTGTAGTATATAGAGTATCATGTTTCCCTAGGGAATATTAAAGAAAATATCATGTGACCTAACATTTACCCAGTTTTTTCGCTATAGCTTTCTGCAATCATGCCTCCTTTTCACTCAATTAGGTGATATTTGAAGTCGATGGGAAGGTTTAAAAGTCTGTCAGATATTGCGTTTCATCTATCGACTTTTAACGTCAAACATTTTTTGTTCGAACTTTTAGAAGATATTTATTTTAGACAATGAAATATTCATTCTATGATCTTTAAAAGATTTGAGAAAAGTTTTGTTTCAAATAAAATATTTTAATAGGTAATAAAATTGCTTTAAGGAAATATATATTAAGATATTTAAATTCATAAAAATATCAATAGTGTTTTTATTTTCTTAAAATAATGATAAAAAAAATTCTCGGCTAAAAACTTAATAAAATTTGGAAAATGATTAAAAGAAATGACAGTATTTACGCACGTAATCAATACTTAAATACATATTTTTTTTAAAAAAAATCACATTTAAAATGCATAAAATATTTACTCGTAGACTTTTTTTTTTATTAAATAAACTGTCAACATTTAATTTAAGTATTAACAAGGAAATTTCATATTTGTTCTTAAGTTAGTCTTATGCGGACTATTATAGAACAATCGTCATATTAATCTGTATCAAATAAACACTGGGCGAGATTCCAGCAAAAATAAACTGTAAACAATAACTGCAAAGACTCTTTACAAAAGTGTTCTTTGTGAATAGTCATAATTCAAAATCTATTTGAAATTGACAGTTGAATAAAAAATTTGAAAAATTAGTATGTTTTGCAATAAAACTAAAATATTGTAAAAGGTAATTCGGAATAAGGAAAAGAATGTAAAAAATATGCATTTAAGGTTTAGCTTCGTAAATAAAAATTAAAACATACGCGTTTTATTAAATTTATGTCCAATATTACACTACAAAAATGTATTTTTACACCAAATTCGAAAATATAGATAATCATAAGCTGTAGAATCAAGATAATGGAAAAATTTACCCCGATCAGCCCTTATTTAGGGCATACGGGTAAATGTTTATTAAAATAAAAAAAATCCAGAAAACAGTACAAACACGAAACACATATCAGGCATGGCAAACAGCCCTGAACATGGCGGGCACAGAGCAGCAAAAATAATGTAAGGTGATAAAACATTAAAACAGCAATATATTAAGAGTGTCAGTTAAAAGAACAATTTAAAAGATAAACAGGCAAAATTTACAAATGAATTATATAGTATAACTTATTAAAACAGTACTTTTAAAACCAATTAAATAGTACAAAAGTAATTACAATAAAATTGGAGCAAGTAGAAGTTGAAGTGTAGAATCAAGATAAAGATAAGTGAATACATTTAGCACATCTAGGTACTACTTTTGTTCATCTTTAGTGCGCATATATTTCCTTCTACGTGAATATAGATGGCAATTACAATTATCAGATGCATTTTTATTATTGGAAGGTAAACTAGAATTTAAAACAGTTTGTAAAATATCAATTTTTTTTTTGAAAAATTCAATTGAATTATCACAATTATTTCTAATTCGATGGTTCAATAATATTAAATTGTTTTATTCCAAAATAATTAATTAAATTTTTTAATATTCAACAAATAAATTATTCTAATATTTACATGTTACTCAAGATTTTCAATGAGTTACTCAAATAATGCGCATTTAAATATTTTGTTAAAAAATTTTTTTTTTGTTGGGAGGTATTTCTTTGAAAGCTTATATTATTTTTTTTGACCACTCTTCGTTCTGTTACTCATAAAATTTTCGAATAATTTTTTTTCTTATAAAATGTTTAATTAAATAAAATTCGAAATATTTATTAAATAAATTATTTTATTATTTGCACGCGACTGAAGTTTTTTAATGGGTTACTCAAGTAATACACGTTTAAATATTTTGCTAAAAATATTTTTTTTTTGTTGGGAGGTATTTCTTGAAAAGCTTATATTATTTTGTTTGATCACTTTTCTCGCTTTTATTCATACTTTTTTCTTATAAAATAACATTATCAGATACATTTAAAGCACGAACAATTTAACACAAAAGATCAAAATATTTTTTTTGTTGTAAAAAAACATTAATTTTATTTTTATTTGCAATTATTTACATTATGCTTTTGAAAGTCTGAATTGAAAAACAACTTTAAAATAATTTTTTCTCCTTACTTCTTAAACAAATATTAGAGAAATAAGCTCAGATCGATTTAAAACTCGAGATATGAAATACTTCACTGAAAACTAATCTATTTCCAATTACATATCTTTGTTTCTTCTCCAGAAAAAAATGCCCACTGGAACTACTATCAAGAAACTAAGTCCAAGAAAAACAAATAAAATCTTTTTTACAAAAATGGAATAAACATAAAAGAAAATAAAATCACGGTAGAATTCTACTGGGACAAAATATTTGATCACAACACAATAAAAAATGTTTTGCTTTGGATGTATCATTTCTAAGTTTTCGATTTACAATCATTTCTTCGGTCCTTTCACTGCTTATCTTGCCCTAATGTATTTGTACTTCCGATTCTTTTTCCATTTTTCTTTTAGCCGTTAGGGTATTTTTATACTTCTGTGCCATGGTTCACCTGTGACACACAGAGATGATGTGTTCTTTCTCTGATTATTTCCTCCTATTTTTTTATTTCACTTATTTATTTTCGACTTTTTTCAATTCAATTGATTCAACAAGCAAAAAGAGAAACTAAAGAGGATGGAAAAGGAAAAGTAGATGTGAAGAGATCAATGATGATACAAAAAATAAATTTTTACTTTTTAAAAAAGATATTTGGATTATTTTTTAATGAGTTTCGTTATTTTTTTCATTTGCCTTTGCTTCAAATGAATGAACAAGATTGAAGGAATCACAAAAAAATTATTTTTTAAATAGTACAAAACAACAATATTCTGTTAATGTAAATGTAAACATTTTCTACCTTTTACCTAAACAATAGACTATTGTTTCAAGTATTATAAGAAAAGATAAAAAAAAGTAGAATTCTGCAAAAAGTATATAAAAGTAATCAATTTCCCCTTTCATCTGAGCAAAACATTTTTGATATGATTAAAACAAGTTGCATTTTGAGTAATGTTTGATACAATGCCAAAGTGTTGCGCAAAACACATTACAGTTTAATATAAGTAACATAAGAAAATGAATTAAAAACAGCCCACAATAAATTCATTTTTGTATGAATAATTTTTAGTATTATTAATAATTAATTTCATTTTTTTTCTTTATTTCTTATTCATATAAAGGAAAAGTTTTTATTAGATTCCAAAAGTTGCTTTGAGAAATGGCTTGTTATTATTAAATACTTGGCAAAAATGAATTAACTGATAATGGTCAAGATGAAACACTTGAAAAATATCTACTAATATCTTCAGTAGGTGCTGCTGCTTCACAAAAAAATGCTGTTTCCTAATTTTATTCCTGATATTTAACTGATAATAAAAGATCAAGAACATATTAATTTTTTATAACTCGAAAACAATTTAGTTGATATGCTTTACCATTTTGATCTACCATTTTGAGCTGGTGATGGCGACATACATCTAAAAATTTAAAACAATTCAGCAAGCAATGTACTCACATTTCTTGTCTTAACATGAGCCCTACAGAAGTTTTAGCATTTTTCTTTGAAAAAGCATTTTTGATAGAAAGAATCTAAGGGCATAAATATCTTTTATTAATAAAATACAGACATTAAAGTCTTTTAAGGCATTACTTTTAATAATAAGGCAGTGGAATTGAGGTGAAAAAGAGTTTCGATTTTGAATAGATAAACTTATAAGACAATTTCCTACGTTTGTTAAATTTTGTACTTTAAAATTTTTTTTTCCTATCGTCATAAGTAGTAGAGGTTCTTTTTAAAAATCATCCACACTATTAGAAATTTCTCGGTGAAAATGGTTAAATAGCAATTAATTTCCTTAATTGTTATTTTCCATTTTCAACCAAAATAGTCAAATAATTAAAAAAAATTCATATTCTAACTGCTAAGTGTGAGAAAAATCTTATTACCTTAAGAAGGAATTTGGTTCCGTGTAGCTGGGTACTTACTACAGCTGAGAGGGCTAATGAGTCAATTTTAATGATCGGCTGAACAGGGGTTCGAACCGTAGCGTTGTCACCTCAATATTTTTTCTATTTCTTTAATACATGAAGAGTTTCTAGTGTCATGCACTCTTCAAGTGAACCTCGACTATTGGAATACGAAACTATCATTCGCACATAAATATCGCAACTTACACAGATATCCAGTACTAATTTAAGTTTCATTTTTATGGTTTAGAAACAATGAAAATTGCAAATGTTCACGAAACCATATAGTTTCGTATTAACGGTTTCTTATCCATACCAGTTGTAAACGGTTTCAAAACCGTAAAGGTGAAAAAAATGCTTCTAACCATAATTTTTTTAGTTATTTGGATGGACACACAACTGGTGGTTATTTTCACCGTAATTTCAGAATGGAAATTCTAGTTATGAGAGTTACATATTTGTTAGAATCAATACCGAAAATGATGCATAAAATATGCAAAAGGGGAATTACAAATTATTATTTTAGCTAAAAAAGAACAAAATCTCTTTCAAAGTCTTCTTATAACAAAACCCAATTAAGTTAAGCAGTTATATAAACCATCAAAATGGCATCAAGTATAAAGGCATTTCAGAATAATCGCGTTTATATTTCTTTATGGTTCCACCGAAAATCAAGAAAATTCATTCACCTGCTCCCTGTAAATGGGAAATCAGACCATTCAACAAAAACACTAGAATCTTTGGAACTTATTCTCATGGATATGTTTTGAATTCAAATTAAAATAAATTAAATGTTATATTTTGAGAAAAAAATTAAATTTTGAGTTAACGAAAGCCATAAAGTTTAGTTCTTGTTGAAGAAAGCGAAAAAGTTGAGGGCTAGTCGAAGAGAAGAGAAAGTTAAGTTTTGTTACAGAAAACTAAAATGTTGAGTTGGGTTTAAAGCATTTCTTAATTATTATGGCGGCCTATTATGTCCAGCACATAACACAAATGATGGATTTTTTAATTTCTTAAGGAAGAAAAAGGCAGTTATTTTCTGTTATCTATAAATCAAGGTGTAGTTAAAAAAATTAAATTGTAGTTAAAAAAATTAAAATATTTTTTATGTTAAAAAAAAAGGAAAAAAATTATAATAATAAATAAATAAAATAAAAAAAAAAGTTATTAAAAAAAATAAATAAATAAATACCTGTGACGTGGCTAGCTATTTTATATTGTACTCTTATTGTCGATGTCCATTCTTTGTGGCTGTAATGTAACGCTGCTAGTTAATCTATGCAAAATTAAATTGTCGCTACTAGGCCGGGATAGCCTGGTCAGTGGGGTGCCGGGCCCATGTCCAAGAGTTCGTGGGTTCGGTCCCTGCTGGTCGAAGACTCCCCGTGTAGTAAATGGTGACTGATGCACGTTAAATCTGTCGAGTCTCAAAGTCCTCCATGTTCCCATAACAAATCAATACCTCTGGGTGTACCGATCCAGGAGTTTCCTTGTCTTCTGGATTGGTTCAAAATTACAGGGCTACGGCGCTGAACATTTGAAGTCGTAAACCCAAAAATTGGGTCGACTGTTCAACGGCGGTCATAAAATAAAATAAAATCAAGGTGTAGTACACATATTCTATTTTAATTTTGAGTCCAGACCGAACTTTATTTAAACTTAAATTCGTTAAATAAAACTATCCCTCAAGTAACGCGTCACATTTAGGGAACAAGATTTTGATTTCATTATGCTAAATATATATTTATAACATGGTTTGGGCCCTTTAATGATTAAATACTTTCTTAGCAAATATAAACATGCATAAAAATTATTTATCATTTTTTCAAATTTTTATTTATTTATATTTTTGTAATTTTACCGTTTTTCTTTTCATTAATTTTTTTTAACACATATTTAAAAAGCAATTGTAAATGTTCACAAAACCATATAGTTTTGTATTTACTGTTTCTTATCCATAAAAGTTGTAAACGGTTTTAAAACCGTAAAGGTAAAAGTGTTACTGACCATAATTTTTATGGTTAGTCGGATGGACACAAAGCTGCCGGTTATTTTTACCGTAATTTCCGAAAGAAAAGTTTAACTATGCGAGTCGCATATTGTTAAACCAGTATTAAAATAATGATTCTAAATTATATAATGCATAGAATATGCAAAATGGGAATCACAAATTAATATTTAAGCTAAAAAAGCACAAAGACGCATTCAAAGTATAACGAAACTCAATTAAGTTAAACAATAGTATAGATCAGCAAAGCAGATGAAGTATGAAGGTCTTTCCGAATAATCGCTTTTATACTTCTTTCATGTTTGTCTTCTTTCATCATATTTATATTTTTGTAATTTTCCCTTTATTTATTTATTTTTTACATAGAATAAAAGGCAGTTTCAAGTCAAATCATAAAAGTTAATTGGTTATACAGTTCAAGATCTTATATATAGGAAATGAAATTTTACTTTTATGAATTGACATTTAGCAAAAATATATTTGAGATATAGTTACATCATCACAAAATGTCTTTTTTCTTACTGAAACAAATATTAACTGAATTACATGTTAAGCTCAAGAAAACAGCAATGATGGACTAAAAAATAACTACTCTAGCCCTCATCCACATTTTGAAGTTAGGTGATTAAAATAACTAATCTATGGTAATCGATTGGTTGATAAGCTTGAGGTCTGATGATACCAATTCATATTTTTCAAAGCAGCTTGGGTAATCTCACGATATTAATTTTCTGAATTCAGCTAGGCATTTTCTATGTAGTATTTATGTTAAATATTTCCAAACAAGTTAAAAAAACTTACTTTCATGTATTATAATATTTTTTACTTACTCCTTTGTTATTAATTTTTTTAAGAGTCACAAGATACTGAAAAGTTCAAATACCGTAGCTGAGATCGAAAACTAGTAAAATGAATAGTAAATTAAAACTCGAAGTCTTCGAACTACAAATAAATCACATTGTTTTTCAGTTATTATTTTATAAAATTGGTAAAGACAAAATAGCCTTGAGCAATATTTTACGCATGCTCTCTAATATCCTTGCCATATATACTTTTTTCTTAGATATCCTTTTTTCTAAGATTTCCTTTTTTCTCATAGATCATTTTTTGTAATATGATGCCTGTTTTAAAGATGAGGAAGGAATATTTCTCCCGCTCTTCTTTTACTTTGTCCCATCTTGCAATACTCCAATTATTATATAAAATTCCTAAAAACACAACTATCAATATTAAATTAATAGTAGACATACAAAATTATGACATGGTCTCAAATAAATGCGCATATTATTATTAGTTAAAGTTGTATTTTATTTAAATAATATACTATAAACTAAGAAATTCATTCACTACTTACATTGATATACGTAAACCAACATGAAAAACGTTATTCATTTAACACCTCATTGATATGAAAATTGTATTTCATTTACTAATACAAATCTATTTTTTAATTTAAGTGACTTTCAAAGCCCTTTCACTTTGCTCACTTGTTGATAAGCATTCTAAGCAAGTTAAGAAATAAGAAATATACATTTTATATATATATATATATATATATATATATATATATATATATATATATATATATATATATATATATATATATATATATATATATATATATATATATATATATATATATATATATATATATATATATATATATATATATATATATATATATATATATATATATATATATATATATATAAATTGAACATTGTCTGTATACTGTTGAAGTAACGACAAACGATATAAATTATATTTAAGATAAATACCATCAAGAAATAGTTAAAATTTAAATTTTTGTCAAACAGTGAGATGTAATTACAATTTTAATTCTTTACATCATCAATACATTTCTCAGAATTATTTTGTTCGGCGATGAAATTCAAATCCTGATAATATGTTAATAATGGTCCACATTTTACGATAAAATTATACGATTTAATACAATTAATGATACGATTATTCTAACGATCTATGACGAATAATGATACGATTATCGTAAAGATACAATTCAAACGTTTGTCATCAGGCACGGAGAATTCTAGTTTTTTTAAAAGGGTTGGAAATTTTTAAAGCAAGCTAATAATAACATGATAAAAATCACTGTCTTATTTAGGTACCTGGAGCGTCATGTTGTGGGTCTTCTATGTTAAAATGAGAAAGAAAGGCATCAAATGTGAATCGATATATTGAAGTATCCAAGCTTAAGTTGAAGATTATACTGTAATTTCATCAAGAAAAATTTCTTTAGAATTTGATTTACAGTATTTTAGTCATTTATTTTAGGCAGTAAGTGAATCCATAGTATTTTATTTTGGCCATAGTATTTTAGTCCGTAAGTGAAATGAAATTTCACATTTTACTAAACTACGCCAACCTATATGAAATTCTTTCGCATTCCTGCTCACTGACCTCTTTAACAGTACATGTTGGTAAATAAATTATTCAATTATTATTATTATTTGTTATTATTTCAATGGAGAGTTCAGTTCTTAAAAATATTGACAAAAAGAGTTCTCAAATTTAAAAAAAAGAAACAAATTATTTCCATTTTGCAGATAAAATTATTAACTTTTGAAACTTATTAAAATGTTTTATTATTATCAATATGAGAAGTTATAGCTAAAAATAAAATATCTTTCTTTGCATTTGAAATTCTCAAAATTCGGTTTCCTTTTCCTCAAAGATTGGAATTCAAGTCAAAGGAAACGGAATAAGACGAAAAAGGTAAAATTTAAGAGAAGATAAGAAGGTACTAAGAGAATAGAAATAGGTTTACTCTAGGGAGCTTGTACGTCTCATTTAAATTGCATACACGCAGAAAAGTGGTACTGAATTTTTCTTTTGAAGAACTTCTAAGTATTCTGAAGTTCAAATAACCTAATATTAGATTTGTTGTAGAGCTTCGTCTGTCGTTTTTGAGGAAAACATTACTCCCTTTTCTTCGTAAACAATGATTTGTTTATATTAGACACTTATAAATGAAAATTATTTTGAAAAATATATGCGTTTCTAAAAAGCTTCTTTCAAAATCACGTATTTATTTAAGGCGTGAATAATGCATGAGATGTGATTGTTTTCCCTTGTTTTGTTTATTTAAATGAAATTCATTTTGTGGAAAAAAATGGTTATTTGAGGAATCAAAGAAAAATAAAGCGTTGCTTTATGTTTATATTATGTCTTTAAATTATATATGTCCATATGTAAAAGCATTTTTTAAAATAATTACTCTTCAGAAAAAAAATGTGACAAATAAAATACAAAAATATAAAATAAAATTTCGAGAGAAGATTCACACTAGTTTCGGTTCAGAAAAAAATTATATGAATATCTAAGTAACATGAAAGAATAAATTATTACATGCTTGTGCTTTTTCATATTAGGGTATTTTTTTTATAAAAATAACTGACATTAAACGATTGAAAAAGTGTTTTGCCTTTTCCAGCACTTTAAAACATACCATTTTAAGTAGTATTTTGCAAAAATTAAAAATAGATTTAATAATATTTCTGTGTCTGCCTTCCTTGTGGGAAATTTTGTATATGAATGAATGTAACAAAACATGTAATAGATAAATAAGGGAGCGTATTTAAAATTCTGTTCGAAAAGAAATTTGTGCTACCCATGGAAAAAAGTGCTTTCAGGTTCCAAAGAAATAAATTAAATTACAAAAAAATTTAAGTCACATGAAAATAATACGTTATGCAGTAGCAATTTTTAAGTCGGAATATGTTTGGCAAATAAATGTTGACAGTCAAAATAAGTAAAAATTCTTGCCTTTTTAGCACTTTATTTTTAATAATTTATAAAAAAATCTGGTTGATAAAAGCTAAGTATCAAGATTTGTCTTGTAAGTGTGAAATTATTAACACAAGAAATAATAATAATAAGAAGAAAAAGAATTTTATTGCAAATTAATTTTATTAACTGTTTTCTTCGCAAAAACGGAATTAAAGCAACTATCGTGCACAGCACGATAATCTTTCACGACAATCTTTCTTTTAGTTGATGCAGTATAAAATATTTAAGCAGATGCAAATATAAATTCTTATTCTACTCTCACAAACAATGACACAAAAAAAATATAAATATAGTTCCTTCTTCACATATGGCATAACTAGGTGGTTTAATAATATAAACTTAATTTTCTGCATTATAGAAAATTACATTAAAAATTACCAAACCTTCCACTTTTTAAGTAAAAAGTACCGAACGGTACTTTTTTCCTGACAACGGTACTTTTTCCTGTAAAATCCATTCTTAGGGGAACATGTTACGTCTCAAAAATCAGACATACCGTAACTTTTACAGTAATAATTATAATAAAATACTTGAAACTCTCTAATTGCATAAACATTACTCTAAACATTACGGTATAATATTTTACAATATAAATGGATTTTACCGTAAAATGCATTTTACAAATGATGCACCAAAAGTTTTCGTACTTTGAAAAGTTATTTGATCTGGAATTTTTTGGAGTGTATTATGCTGAGTATAGACACAGAGTGTAAAAGTCAATGCAACTTTAAAAATTCCACGCCAAAATCGAATAAAAATACATTCCTTCATCTTTATGTAGTAAGAATTTATTTTCAAAGAATTAAAAACAACTTTTTATTCTTTTATTTTGAATGTTTTTATATTCTTACCCTGAACTAGGGAACTATAAGCTTAACAATGATTTTGCATCAGTAAAAAAAATTTAAGACTTATTAAATTTTTTTAGTTTTAAAACTAGCATTAATTATTTGATAATAAAATTTAAAAAAAATATGTATTGCTTGTTAACATGACTTCTACAATGTTAATATTTAGTCACAAATATTTATGTACAATACGCTAAATAAGAAGTACCTTTAATTACTTTTGATCTGAACATCGTTTTATAATTCACTATGAATCTCATAAATTTAATTTGATTTTATAGCTCTTCATACTATAGGACGAAATAGTACAAGGATTGGTACGATAGTTTATTTAAAAGCCCAGTTCTGATTCCTGGTGGAGAATAAGTTGTCCTTTACTCATACTTCTTCTATTTTGTCGACTAAATGATTTTCCGAAAAATATTGACTGCACTGAAACAATCTTTTTAAAATTTTTTATATTAATTACGTGATTTCAATTAATAAATGAAAGTTCATTATCCAGACAACATACTGTTATCTTGTTAGTGAAACTGGAATAAGTTGATTTAGAAAAAAAGGTAAAAAAAAAAAAGAATACATAGAGAACATAATATTTCAAGAAGAATCAGAAGAAATTTACTTTTTTAGCAAAACCTTTCCTTCAATGAGTCAATTTCTTGTTAAGAGTATGTATAAATGTATATATATAAATACTTTCAGCAAATTTTTACTAAGACTCTCCAATTTTAATTTCTTCTACAATTTGCTTTGAATGTAAATGCAAACAAAATTTCACTCTCTAGCCTGTGACACTGGATGAAGATAGTTTTGTATTAAAACTAGAGTACAAGTTGAATACGTAGAAATTCTACTTGACAATGAATTTGAAGAAATTTGCTTTTTAGGCAAAACTTTTCCCACGATAAGCTAATTTCTTGACAGAGGAAATCTTAATCATTCCACTGAATTCCTTCCCTTAATTCAGGAAACATGTCCTTTCAGCAAATCCTTACAAAAACTCACCAATTTTAAATTATCTTTAAATGTGCTTTGAATGTATGTATAAACTGAATTTCATTATCTAGCATGTGACACTAGAAGAAGATAATTTTGCATTGAAAATAGAGTAAAAATGGAATACGTGGAAAACATTCCACTTGAAAATGAATTTGAAGAAATTTGCTTTCTTAGCAAAACTTTTCCCACAATAAGCCAAATTCTTGACAAGTGAAATTTTAATCATTCCGTTGAACTCTTTCCCCTTCATCATAAAAATAAAATAACTAAAAAAATATACTTTATTTACGCTAGTCACCTAAAATCCTCATTCGAAACAACATTTTCCGCAAATACAAACAAGCTCTCTGACTGAAAAATTCATATATGTGACTCTAAAAAACTGAAAAAAAAGGAAGAAAAAAACAAAATGGTGGAAATAAAATACCGAAGAAATGTCAAAAAACCTTTTCTCTTCAACGGGGTTACGAAACTTTTTTTTTTCTCCCGAAGTAGCTCTCTTCCCAGTGGTGAAGTTGAAGTAAAGAAAAAATGCGACTTTTGGCGAAATCTTTGGAGAGAGAAAACAAAATAAAAGGGAAAACTGATGCTGAAAACTCCTCTCAT
The DNA here is from genome assembly GCF_982258835.1 of Parasteatoda tepidariorum. Taxonomy (NCBI): domain Eukaryota; kingdom Metazoa; phylum Arthropoda; class Arachnida; order Araneae; family Theridiidae; genus Parasteatoda; species Parasteatoda tepidariorum. The sequence goes on along the minus strand of NC_141764.1, from coordinate 55,053,273 downwards.
GAAAGTCCAATGAAGAGTGAAAGGCACCAAACCAACGCGTGGCAGCTCAAGTCACTTTTATGACATCTCACACTACGCCAAGAAGATTTTGCAGGGGTACTTCCTTCTTCGTACATATCTTCGTATAAATATATACATTCTCTTCTCTTTGAAAGTTTTTTTTTGGCTTACCCTTTATCGATTTGTGTATTTTTTCTTACTCTATACTTTCACTTATGTCGAAATTTTTTTCAGGATCTGGGATTCGTTAGTTATTTTTCTTTTTCAAAGGATTTTCCTTCGAGATTTGAACGACCACTGGTGGAGGGCATAATAAAATATAACGTCGCAGCTGTCAGGGATGGTGGCAAAGAAAGAAAGTATCTGGAATAAAACAAAACATATAATACCCATCAAGACAATGAGAGGAGAATGTTTATCCACTAAAAGTCGAGATACCTCTAAGGATGGCAAATGTTTGACAATGAAAATAAAATAATTCGCATTTTTTCTATCTTATCAGGTTAAATCCGCAATAGTAAAAAATACGATAATTTTATTATTTATTTTAATTTAAAAATATTTTGTATACATACTTTGCGACATGACTCTCACGTTTTTCACTAATTACGCTAGGAAACAGATTTTCCTTCGTTTCCTGCTGTATGAGATTTTTTTTAGCAAATTTGAGATAGTTTTATGTTCTTGAATTCATATTTGAAACCCGTTTTTCTCTCCAAGCTGCAATTTCCAGATAACTCTTTCAGTTTATTTTTGTCGAAATGTTCACGTTTAAAAACGTTATGTTTAACAGAGGGACTCGAAAATGCTGCGAGAAATTTCTAGGAGAGTAAAGGCGCATAATCAGGATTAAAACAGAACAGGAAAACATGCAAGGAAGTATCGTCATACGCCGCTAGAGGCGCATTCTTATTATGAACTCATTCTCCGGGTGCTTCTGAACAGGTCAAGAGAGGGAAGCTTCCCAACAGCGTTCAACGACATTTCTGAGTATAAGTTCCAAAAAAGTTTTAATCCTAATGAGGCGTCCTAACTCCTCAAAAAGTTTTCTCATCATTTACACCACTGCCTGTTGTATATAACGTTCTTAAATTCACACATTTCCCAAAAAAATAGTCTAAATTTTTTTTTAAAAAAAAATATGTAGACTTAGAACCAAAGTTAATTTTAGATTTAAAAACCCCAAACATGAAATAGAAAGTATCAGGTATTTGTATAAATACAACACAAAACTTTTCCCAGTGCTAACAATTTTTTACTATGATAAAAACTGTTTCATATTTTTATGAAAACTTTTCTTGAAAAGAATTCCTTTTATTTTTAAAAATGTCCTCAGAATGTTAAAGTAACAAATAATTTACTTAAACAAACAAATTCTGTACTGTACAAAATATATTTTAAATCATAAATATATTATAAATAGTCAATAAATGTTAGTCTTGCATTGCTTTTTTATTTAATTTTTTCCTCCGTAATTCAAATTTTGAGTTGAAAAAATCATGGTTCTAGTTTTAACTGTAGGGTACTATCTGATTTTAAATATAAACTTTTTTTAAAATTTTCATGAAAAATGATTCAAACACATTTTTTCATAGAGTTTGTTTCCGGAATAAGAAATATTTACAGTAAATCCTAATTATTTTTAATTTAATGAAAAAAAATGACTAATATTACATATGAGGTAAAAAGTACTCTAGAAAAATTTCGGATTAACCTTTGAAAACAATAACAGTATTATACCTGTTACCATGTCTTACAGTCTATTCATATTATGAACATTACGGTACAGTATTTTCTATACTGTGAGCATTTCAGTAAAGTATTCTTATTTTCCTGCTACCGTAATTCTAAGCACAGTTGACAGAAGTCAAGAGGAATCTTAGATTCGATTAACAATAAGTTTGAATGAATAATTTGCCATCAATTAACAATACATATTGACACCTTATTATATTGGAACATATTAATTATAATGGAAATATATTAGAAAATAAATAATTAAGTGTTGCGTAGTTCCTATAAACTATCTAAATAAACTACCATTTTAAATAAATCATGGAAGCGTAAATCTGGTTACAAGGTCTATTACTATTCTATATGGTGAAATGCGCAGCCTTCAGAAGTTTAAAATTATCAATTAATGAAATTCTGGTGTAAATTTTAGTGATTTTGCAATGAATACCAAAGATCATGTTATAAAAATCATTTATTCAATTAATTTACTTTTCTATAAATTACTTTTCAATGATAATGAGAAAAATAATTCTGTAAACCAGAACTTTGAATTAACTGTTAACATAAAGAGTGGAGAAATTACCAATTGAATTGCTTAAATACATTAAAATTTGGTTTAAGAATCTTTCTTTTTTAATAGAAATGTCATTAACATACAAATATAAAAATTTAGCAACATTTTTTCCGCTCTGCTTGTCTAAATTTCAATTCAGTGGGGACATTTTTAGCGTGGCTAAAATTTGTACTATCCCACTGGTTTCTTCTCAAATATAATTATAGAACAGTAATGATAAAAGATCCTTTTTACGGAAATTACATGCAGATCATTTAATAATTTCCTATTTTACGGAGTACGCCATTTTTTCTCATCTTAGGATAAAGCTGTCAGTAAATAATATAGCAATATGCACATAACCTTATAAAAACGTAAACAGAAAATCTTGCACTTTTTAATAGATTTTGAGTGAAACGCTATTCTCAAAACAAGCATTACCTTCCTTTGTAACAATTTATAATTTATTCATATAAAAATGCATTTTTGAATAAAACAATGTTTATGTGAAGACCTGCTTTTTAAATTAACTCAACACACAAAACAACACGCTATATTTCTTGTACAATCTACAAGCCACCACAAAACTAAATAGTTTTAAGTAAACTATAAATGCCTGTAAGCCAGGGAATTTATGTGTACATCGTATTTGCAATATTTAATTCATGCTCTCTTAGTCAACGAAGATCCGCCTAGAGATTTAGCTAGAAGCATTAAGCGTGCTGTATCGCTCAGCTTTTCAAAATAAAGATCTTTCACAAAAGGATGAGTAAAAAAAAAACTTCACAAAAAGAAGAGGCAGTCTTTTGAATAAATCTTCTAAGGAAGCGTAAGTTGAAGAATAATGAAACATGATAAAAAAAACTTAAAATATTCTAATGCATCAGCTGTATGCGACATTTTTTTAATTTATTTTTTTCTGATCTTCATGATAAGGCGGCTCTATTGTCTTTTGTAATGGATGTCGTGTCAGTTTCATATAGTTCCTTCTTAAAATTTGCTAATTAAATGTTTTATAGCAGCTTAACTGTTAAATATGAGATTATAACATAATCCGTCGTAAGTTTTTGTATGTGAAGTGTGCTTTTATAAAATAATGCAGTTTCTGATTAAAATTATAAATTTTTCGATTGGCAGAGCATGTTTCTTTCATTAAAACAACTTTACTAATTGTGAAACTGAATTGTAAGTACTGAAATTTAAAAGAAAAATAATTTTTTTTTTTAATTAGAAGATTATTTTTGGAATATATAGTCTTAAATTAAAAGTTCTATAACTGTAATTTTCTATTTATACTATTTTTTTTACTATAAAACCAGTTAAACTATTATAAACCTTTATAAAATGTAAAAATAGGTAATTTTAAAATGAAACCTTAGATCATGGCGTAAGAACCATTTAATTGGTTAAATTTATTTTACAGTTTTGTATCTATTACTATATGTCGGTAAATGGAACTAAAATTTTGAAAACCAAAATTCCCAGTAAACTGTTACCATTTGAATGAAGAAACTACCATATAAATGGATTAAATACCATCGATCGTCAATTTATTAACCAAAATAAGATATATTTATTTTTTACCAGGAATGTCATAACAGTACTTTAACTATATTTTTTATTAGTGTGAAAGAAATCGTGTCTAATTTGCATTGCTTACGAAAGTATCAGTGTTTAACAAATTCGTAGAACTCGTAGTAACAGCGTAAAATATCAGAGGTTTAATTTAAAAATGTTCATATATATATATATATATATATATATATATATATATATATATATATATATATATATATATATATATATATATATATATATATATATATATATATATATATATATATATATATATATATATATATATATATATATATATCATTGCTTGCAAAGTGCTTGTATTAGCTATACTAATTTCGATTGAGAGTTCTACTCAAGCTATTTCACTGAATTCTCACAAATTTTACATACAATGTTTTAAGGCGAAGTTAGTGTGTATACACTTATCAGAAACGAGTGTTTTGTTCCTTACGAGCGTGTATGATTTAGCTAAAAACATCACAAATATTGTTTTCAGTTAAAATTGTTTTTTTTTTTTTTAATTTTTTAAGATTATTTCATACAATTTGCAATTAAAATAAGAAAAAATTAAGTTTGGAACATTTTAATAATTTTTTCAATTGATTTTATAGTATCTAATTTATTACTTTGAATATATAATCAATTATTAAGTAGCTAATTTAACGATAAATACTAGTATCATCTTAATTTATATATGAAAACATATTTTTATTAAAGTTATATATATTCCAAAGATTACAAAAAAAACTTTTTTTTTTCTGATGCGGTGATTGCAACTTGACAGAAACTCAGACAACTTTCTGCCCACTGGGGGTTGGTGAAATAATTGAATGCCGAAAGCATGTGTTTTTACCACTTATTTTGTTTCTCTGGGGGAAAACATGGTCTTTCCTGTTATTATTTTGATGAGGCTGGGCACCGTACCAAAGTAATCTGGGTCAAAGGAAATAAAGTTGCTATTTGTGTAATAGAGCAACTATTTCAGAAATTGCAATGGAGATCATCTACTATTATCATTTGGTTCCAAGAAAATCAAGTATAATGCCTACAGTTGTGAAGAATTCGGTAAATTTCTGTTCATTAACGAATAAGAAATCAGGAGTTGTGATTAAAGATAAATATTGAAATTCCAAAGTTTATTCTGAATATTATATAAGCAAAAGTTGCAAATCAGGTATTTCAAAAAAATCACGTTCAAAAGATTTACAAATGTTTGGAAATATAATTTGCTCAATCTATTATTTAGGTTTTAGGTTTAGTACATAGTTGATAAAAAGCATTTTTTTATTTATGGCAATTAATACTTATATATTAGTATCACTTTAACTTTAGGAATAATTGTTAAAATGTAAAGTTTAAATCAAAAGAGCATGGGAAAAGTAATTGTGCATTCATTATTTTTAAAACACTACTGCATATTAGGAAAAAAAACATTTTAACTTTTTAATATGTTTTTGTCAAGTCGTTATTACTATTATGCATGTGATCTATTATGCATGTGATCTATTATGCATGTGATTCTATTATGCGTGTGATTAATAGACAAATATGATAGTTAAAAATCAGCTTTAAGACATTTAATTTATTCTTGATGTTTGTTAATTTTTGAAATTTCAGCTAATTTTTTTTTCATTTTTTGCGAGGTAATTATATATTTTTCACAAAAATGAAGTTCAAAAGTACATTTTCAGACATTTTTAAGGTAGAGTCGTTGATTAGCATGATTATTGCATGAACGTATAGCTTACTTGCAATTTTTATTCCGTTAAAAATATTTCACCCTAACAAAAAGAAATCATGTGTTTCTACGGTTGTTTTGAGGTTGATAGAAGTAAAAAAATAGACCTGAAAGAAGACCTGAGGTTATATTTTGTGCCAAAAATAACCTCATCAATGAACCTAAATTTCAACTTCATTTATTCTTAATATATAGCACAGCAATCATTTTTAGTTGAAAATGAGTGAAATCTATAACACCTAAAATGTGCTATTTTGCTTGAATTATGGAAAAACTGACCTGTTCATCTCAAAACCAACCTCTCTATGGCTGTTCTACAGTAGATTTCGGTCAACCTCAAAACAACCTAAAGAGTGAGTAAAGCCACTTTATACATTTTGATTATATACCTTGGGGGTTGATGTTTTAAAGTTGCATTTGAAGTCAACTTCAAAAAAACCTTTATACCTCAAAAAAGCCTCTTACAAACCTCTAAAATCTTTAAAATACTTTCTAAAACTTTCAAACGCTGAAGACAAGATAAACAATGCAATATTGAAAAATAATTGTTTGTAATTAAATGTCAGAACCTTTTATAGTAACTTTATGAGCTAATACATTCCATAAAACACATTATGATGTTTTAATGCAATTCCAAAATGTATAAAAGCGAGCTCACCAAGTCCTTTTAAAATTTTACTATTAAACTAATATTAAATATTTTTTCATAACATGCTTTTTGGTATTTTAAGGACTTATATACGAATAAATAATTACCTAAATTCGGATTCTTAGAAAAAATCTTATATCAAGGTTTTGACGAGAAGAAAAAGCAATTTCAAAGTTATAAATTGGAGGTAGGATTCAAAGAAGAATTTCAACTATAGAATTTTAGGAATCCAACTCTGAAAAGACATTTTGAGTTCTTAAGATCATATTTTTTATCCATATCATCGTTATATCTTTCAGGAAGAGAGGAAAGTTATAGCTTATGTTCCCCTTTCACTTTTAATGGAAAGGGTATTGTGAAGGGAAATATATTTTTTCTTAAGTTATAAAAGAAAATTTCCTATCGATCTACAGTAGCAGCTGTTACTTTTCTCAAATGATCGGATTATATTTCAGGTATTGTTTCAACCTAAGAAGAAAATTCCCTTTAGATGTATACTTGTCAAGTAACCATCAATCATCTGGCTTCGAAAATTGAACAAGAAGAAAACTGTTGAAGTGATTTTTAATCAAAAAATGTTACAAGCAGTTGGGTATTTTTACATAATGTAAAGGTTGGTAGCAGTAATCTTTTTAAATCTTTAATTTATAGTTATTTAATTGCCACCATACAAACATTTTCAACTTATTTTCTTTTTTTTAAATTAAGTTTACTGTATGTTGAAATAAAATTTGTGAGATCAATATAAGTGTTGGGCCATTTGTCTTTGTTACAAAAGAAATAACTATGTTTTCAAAAACTTCCTGTTTTGCGATTGTCAGTTAATATAATAATGTATTTTATTATTTCCAATAGCATGATAATACAAAAAGGAAGAGAATGCAACTTAGAAATGTAACAATAAAAGAAAAATGATCGAAATCGTTGTCTAGGGGTTTTTCTGTCTCGCCAATATTGGCTAGTCTCTGAATCTCAGTCCAGAAAGATGGTTACAAACACAGATGGTGTACAGCGAAGCAGATGCTTTCTTTTCACGGGTTCCATGATGTCGCCTAGAGAGCAAAAAAGACGATCAAAGTTGCCGATTCGGTGAAAATGCTCACCCTGGCTTTTGTGCTGCTTTTTGACCACTGCTTTTCTTTCGTTTATGGTTTCGTAAGCATGATAAGATCCTCAATTTTCTAAAATGTGGTCATTACTCTATCAAACATTTTCAGATGTTATTTATATCTCATGAACTGTTAAATGCTTAGTTTTATTGGGTAGGTTTGTTGCAGTAGCAAGGCACTTTTCCTCGCAATAAGACTTGCTTGGTTTATGCCATAGATGCCATTGTGTACAGGAATTCATGTCTTGTTCTTCTATATGTAAGAATGCATAACTCTGTCAATTCTAAATCAAAATCAAGAGAAGGTTAATCGGAATATTAACAGATAATATCAATAGATAAATATTTAGAATATCAATGGAAGATAAATAGAAGGATTCACTTATGCAAAAAAATATAAAACGTCACAGTACACGCTTAATTGAAGCACCCTTTAAAACGATTTATACCCCTCCGGGTGAAAGAATAATAATAGCATATCCAATCAATTATGAATGTCATAAAAGTTAACATCAGCTAAAATATTAGTTAAACGTCGTTTAACACTGCGTAATTCCATTAATTCAAAGAATTATAGAATAAAAAATACACTTAAAAATTTAAGTGCAAAATGAAATTTCAGAATATAATCCTTACTAGTTTATATGAAAAGAATGCTGATGAGCGTTTACCTCCCATTGAGATAAATTAGGTTCGTATACCAGCATTAGCTGGTCAATACAAATTCCGTTCCCAACTCGTTCCCGGCTGGTACCGAACACAGTGGTGATATAAAATATCTCAGTAGTGGACGGATCATGGGTTAGAATTCCTATGAAGTCGATCTAATCATGCGTGGTTTTCTTCGTTTTACGCAACGTAAACGTGGGTTAGTTCCATCAAATAATAAAAAAACTTTCGCGAAAGCTATTTGTTCCAATGTTCAATCCCGGAATCGCCCTGTTTTCTAATTTGCGTTCAAAATTATGGAGCTACGGAGTTGAAAATTAATAGTCGTAATCTCAGAATTTTGTCGGATGTTCAATGCCGGTTATAAAACAAAACAATGCATAAATAAATAAAAACTCTAGTAAATAAATGTTGTTATGCTTTTTTCCTTAAAAATCAGTAACATACAAAAAAAAAATCTGAATACTAACATTATCAATAATTTCATTTTTAACGCAGTGTATTAACGGAACAAATGCTAATGAGTCGGCTCATCCGGGTATTAAAAAAATATCTTTCCAAAGCAATCGCCAACAAAATAATCAGTCACAGAATAAAAAAATACGCATATATATATTATATTTATTTATTTTTCCTTTGACTAAAATACATATAACAAACAAAACAATGAATTTGTAATTAAATCATTCCCACTCATTTTTTACTCTTACAATTCATTTCGCTTTTATCCAACATTTGCCAGTATTTTATTTCAGTTTGATGTTCTCTTTAATTATTGCAGGGAAAAAATTTTATTATAAGCAAAATAAAAAGGTATATCATTAGTTGTCATAAGCTTAGAAATCTTTAAAAATGAGAAATTAAAAATTTTGCTGAATTTATTTGGCAACCGGATGATTTTTCCAGTTTTGAAAAGTTTAAAAAAGGAAATTTTAATCCCCACACTTAAAAATCTTTTATTTAATTTCATTTAAATAACATTTTATTATATGCATTATTTTCCTATTATAAATGTTTAAACCAAATTATGCACTACATAAATCAAACTACACTTTTGCGTTGTCTCTGAAACATTCATCTAATTATTCTTTTCACGATATTTCCGATGTCTTGATGTCTCATTACAACACAACTAAACAGATTAACTCAATGGTAAATTAATTAGGTAAGCAGAGCAACTTAATGCTAAAGCTTTAAAAACACGTTCCTTATGTTCAGAATATAGATTGTAAAGCAAGTAAAATTAAGTAAACCAATTCTGGAGGTCCACCAAAGAACTTCAAAAGTCAAACACTTAACATTGTTACTGAGTAAACACTATCCTATTTAGTTGTCAGAATTAAATGACTTGAGTCATCAAACTAGAAGGGAATAATCTTTAAACCAGCAGACGGTAAGATAATTATAAGTACACTCTACAGTTGAAGCAAACTAATTGCTACGTTGCGGAAGAGGTTTGAAGTTAGACAGAAGCTTTCAATCTTTGCATGATTTATCAAGCTTTATGAGATAGTGTAAATAAATAAAGAAACAAAGCGTGATCAATTTTTATTTGAATTTATAAACTAATAATGGTTCATTTATATTTTCATAATTATATTGTCTTTATTATATTCGTTTTATTTATTTTCATATAGCTTGCATTAGATTATTTTCATTATTTTTTAATTATTATTAGATTGTTTTTTAAAATCCATTATGTGATGCATAAATCAAAATTCTCTTATACATTGTCTTCGAAGCATTTATCTAATTATTCCTTTCACGATAATTCCTTCTTGTTTACATTACGACAACTACATTACGGTACAACTAACAAAAATTAACTTAATGGTATATTAATTAGGTAAGCAGTGCAAATTAATCTAAAAAGTAATGCATAAACTTCAAAAACATGTTTCTTATGTTCAGACTATGGATTGTAAAGCAAGTAAAATACAGTTAACAAATTCCAGAGACTTACCAAAGAACTTCAAATGTCAAACACTTAACACTGTTAGTGAGTGGACACTACCATAATTTTTTTAATTTTTAAACCACCAGACGGTAAAATAATAATAAGTACACTCTTATAATTACAGTATAAGTATACTATAACTATAAGTATACTACAGCGAACTAATTACTGAGTCGCAAAATAGGTTTGAAGTTAGACCGAAGTTTTCAATCTTTGCAATATATATCAAGTTTTATGAGATAGTTTAAACGAATAGAGAAACAAAGCATGATAATTTTTTTTTGCATTTATCAACTAATAATGTCTTTATTTATATTTTAATAATTTAATTATATTGTCTCTAATAATCTCTCAAAAGTTGTTGGCTCCTAGATAGAAACAATTCATAAAAGAAAACAGTTTTAGTACATATATATATATATATATATATAAATACAAGAAAACACTAAGAAAGTTAAGAAAAACAATAAGTTTCATTTATTGCGCTTAAGCTGCAAGTAAACAGCACTCATTAGATAAGTTCAAAATGAAGAATAAAACAAAGAAAAATTATAGGCATATGAAAAAAAAGGGGGTGGGAAATAATAAGTAAAAAAATAACAAACAACATTTTATTAAAAAGAAGAAGGGAAAAAAAATGAAATGTTAATTAAAAAACCGGAAAAAATGCCGGAAAAAAAGATATAATCTTATCTTCAGCCCACACGATTATATCCGCAAAACAGAGTGCTTTCTGATATTGTATCAATAAAGCCAAAGCAAAATATATTAATACAATAGTGTGAGGAGCACTCAAAAAATTTTTTTATAAAATAACTACATAAAAATAGATCATAAAAAGTAAAAATAACATGAAGAAACAGATCAAAAAATAAAATAAAAAGTAAAAACATTAAAGAGGGGGGACTTTAAAGCGACTAGCAAAATCATAACAACTTACTTGGACGGATATTTTTCAAGAATGATTTAAAAATGTTTTCGCAGAAAGATTGCCAGATTACAAAATATGAAAACAAAAGATGAAAACAAAAGCGCAAATAGAGTGTAACAAGAGGGTTTTAAAGTGTCGTTCTTACTGCACTGCTGAAGTGATTTGTTATTTTGAGTTTTGATTTGTTAGTTACCAAGGATGGGCCCGAAATGGATGTGCGCAAGGTAATATTATACTGGATAATTTTAAAAATTGATCATGAATAGTTTTAGAAGATAGATGTTTATTTAAGAAAAAATATAAAATAGAAAAGAGAAACATAAATTGCCTGCTTTGCAAATAATTTTAGCCGCGGATTTGCACGATATGGATTAGCACATTAAATCATTCATTTAGCATTTTTAAATCATTCTTGAAAAATATCCGTCCAAGTAAGTTGTTATGATTTTGCTACTCGCTTTATAGTCCCCCCTCTTTAATGTTTTTACTTTTTATTTTATTCTTTGATCTGTTTCTTCATGTTATTTTTACTTTTTATGATCTATTTTTATGTAGTTATTTTATAAAAAAAGTTTTTGAGTGCTCCTCACACTATTGTATTAATATACTTTGCTTTGGCTTTATTGATACAATATCAGAAAGCACTCTGTTTTGCGGATATAATCGTGTGGGCTGAAGATAAGATTATATCTTTTTTTCCGGTTTTTTAATTAACATTTCATTTTTTCCCTTCTTTTTAATAAAATGTTGTTTGTTATTTTTTTACTTATTATTTCCCACCCCCTTTTTTTCATATGTCTATTATTTTTCTTTGTTTTATTCTTCATTTTGAACTTATCTAATGAGTGCTGTTTACTTGCAGCTTAAGCGCAATAAATGAAACTTATTGTTTTTCTTAACTTTCTTAGTGTTTTCTTGTATTTATTTATATATATATATATATATATATATATATATATATATATATATATATATATATATATATATATATATATATATATATATATATATATATATATATGTACTAAAACTGTTTTCTTTTATGAATTGTTTCTATCTAGGAGCCAACAACTTTTGAGAGATTATTAGAGACAATATAATTAAATTATTAAAATATAAATAAAGACATTATTAGTTGATAAATGCAAAATATATATATATATATATATATATATATATATATATATATATATATATATATATATATACAGGGTGATTCTAAAAAGATGGGCAAAATTTTAGGAAGTGATAGTACACACCCAAGAAAGCAATTTTTATCAAAGAATGCATGGTCGAAAACAAAACGCTAAGGTGCTGGCGCATTTGGAAAGTTGTTTGATGCATACATGAAAGCTCCATTCCTGTTGCGAGTTACTGCGCTGCGCTACTTGTCGCCAAGCTTTCGGCCGTTGCAGGGAAGGTTCGTGATATGCCCAACATTTTCTTCGCCGTTATACTGCGTGAATAGCAGCATAGCCGCTACCGGCCACTGTTTTGAACATTTATTGTAATCACATGCCATTGAATTTGCTTTTATAACTTAACTTCATCGTTCTTTGTGTGCTTCTGCCTGATATAAGAACATAAACTTTGACGTCCTCCAGCGGTTTTGCGTTTTGTTTTCGACCATGCATTCTTTGATAAGAATTGTTTGCTTGGGTGTGTACTATCACTTCCTAAAATTTTGCCCATCATTTTAGAATCACCTTGTATATATATATATATATATATATATATATATATATATATATATATATATATATATATATATATATACACTGGTTATCATAAATTAAGGAAAATTCACAAAAATCGCGATAACTCAAGAAATTACACATGGAATTTTATGAAACTTACCCACAATATACAACACATAGTAAGGTATTAAACAACATAAAAAGAAATTATCAGACATTAATAGTAGTATAGAAATTAGCACATGTATAAAATAAACAAATTGGAAGTATCGGTTTGCAATAGAAAAAGTACCTTTAATATGGAATATGATTGCCTCTAGAAGCAATACAGCACAAACAGCGATGTGTGATGCTTTCAATTATGCGGTCTATCAGTTCAATAGGAAGTGAGAGCCATTGCTCTTGTAAAGCAGTTGCAAGCGTGGCAAGGGTCTGAGGGGGCGGATTGATGGCAGATACACGCCTCCCTAGAGCATCCCAAACGTGCTCGATAGGATTCAAGTCCGGGGATCGAGCTGGCCACTCCATGCGAGTAATTGTTTCCTGTTGAAGATAATCATCAACAATGCGAGCTCTGTGTGGTCTTGCATTATCGTCCTGTAACAGGAAGCAATCACCAATTGCCCCGGCATATGGGCGCACATAAGCATCAAGGATGTTGTCTCGATAAACCTGAGCATTCACGGTTCCCCTTGGAAAGACATGGAGGTATGTGCGCCCTCCTAAGGATATGCCTCCCCAAACACAGACACTGCCTCTTCCGTATGCATCTCTTTCACGGATGTTTGATGGATGATAACGGGTCCCAGGTTCTCTCCATATCAAATAACGTCTACTGTCACTTTCTAGACTAAACCTGGACTCATCCGTAAAGAGAACAGGCCTCCATTGATCTGACGTCCAGTGGACATGTTGTCGGGCCCACTGCAAACGGTCTCTCCTATGGCGTGATGTGAGCGGCACGCAAATGGCTGGTCGTCTCGCATACAGACCACCTTCGTGGAGCCTTCTGCGCACAGTTGACGTTGACACCAACCTTCCGGTGGCTGCAGCAAGAGAGGATCTAAGATGTGTCGGAGTAGCGGTTCTATTCCTGCGTGCACTTAATGTCAAATATCGGTCATCGGCACTGGTCGTAACAGTTGGCCGTCCTTGACTGAACCTCCTAGATGCCGAATCTGTGGTTTGAAATTGCCTCCAAAGTCTATGAACCACAGATGGACTCACATTTAGCCATCTGGCCACTTCTGATTGACTCTGCCCTGCCTCTAGTCTCCCGATGGCTCTCCATCGTAGTTCTTCAGGCAAATGATGCCTAGAGGTCATTATTACGAATTGGCTATCTCAGATTTTCAATGTCGCAATCACAGTAAAATTTGTGTGCTTTCTCTCAAACTTGGACTTTTATGCTCCAGGCAGATGACGTAAGCCGAGTGCAGCGCCACTAATTTGCATATTGCAATTTTACTCAGCTACTCTTAGTGGACAACATATGCAAATTTTGCACGGTTTGGCTTACTTTTGAAAGAGTTATCGCTATTTTTGTGATTTTTCCTTAATTTATGATAACCAGTGTATATATATATATATATATATATATATATATATATATATATATATATATATATATATATATATATATATATATATATATATATATATATATATATATATATATATATATATATATATAAAGATACTCACCTAGTAGGTATGTAAGATAACAGTTAATAATTGCATAAAATTAATTATACATATTTATACTATGATTTATTAAGCAAAATTTCTAAGCATCAAGAATATATAAATAAAGGCAATCTATTCCTATTTGCTAAGGAATTCTGGTAAAATTACCGCACTGTAAGGTAAATGCATTTCTAATAAAAAAAATCAACATAATTCCGGTATAAAAGTCCTAAATATACGTTTCAATCTGTAATTTTTCTTTTAATGTGATTTTTCTTCTCAGTGTACAACATAACTTTTCTTTACATGTATTAATTAAAAATCGAGTTTATTAAATCCATGGAATAGAAAATTTTAAAAAGAAATTAAGAAACAGTAGTATCTCATAGTTAAAGCCAGATAATATTTTATTTGTTTGTCAAAGGTATTTTACTATGTTAACCGGAAAAAGCAATGATAAACCGAAATGAACTGTTCATGCTTATGTTATGTTTCATGTTTAATAATAACAACAAAAAAAATTAACTTAAATCTTAATCTTTTTAAAAATAATTTTTAGATATGAAATACGAATTTTCTCTGAAATAATAAACTTAAAATGCATGCTTGCTAATTTTCAAGGTTTTATTTCATAAAATAGTACTTAAACAGCAATTTTTCTCTAGTTTCATTTATTATAAACCCATTTCTCAAAATGTCTTAAATTTTATATAGCAACACATAAGATGCTTAAAAATATTCATTGCTGTCTAATTAAATTTCACCCTTCATGTTGTAGCTAGCTTTAGTAACAAACTTCTGAACGAAACTTGATGTCGCAGAAACATAAAGTTAATTATGCAAAGCTACATTGAGGTGTTTGAGATCAAAAATGCCAACCATAACCATTTATCTTACTTAAAGCTCTCTCAACTCTGAAAGAGGTATAGCTACATCAAGCCATAACTTATTGGTTGAAGATACAAATTGGAGGTTAAATGATTACCCCGCTATTATGATAGACTAGCCGAGTTAAGATTTAGGTTATATATGTAGCGCTACAGAAAGAACGTGTCAAAATGAGGGACTGATTTATTGAAAACGTGCTTTTGATGAAGCATGAGAGAGTTAATAAAACTGAGTCGAGAAAGTGGCAGGGGGTCTTTTGCATTTTAACACAACTTTAGAAAAATTTAAATAATTTCCCATCAGTGTGAAAAAAGGCTTATTTGAATTAAATGGTGTTTCCTAAAAAAAAGAAAACTGATAACGAATGAAATTAATATGTTTTAGATTGTCAAGTTGGTTTTGGATGTAATTTGAATTCCGTTACCCAATGAAGATCATTCTGGAAAAAACCCATATTTGCATAGTAAAGAGATTTCCCATGGAAAAAAAAACGATATTCTGAGCAGTTGACGCCACAATTTACCGTATTTGAACAATTTCTATTATATTTCTTCCGTTCATTATGCTAATGTTATTATTGTAATATTAGCATAATGAACGAGTATTATGTTAATATTACAATAATAATACATTAGTATTGTCACCTCGTTATTGTAATCAGAAATTCCAGTTTTCAATATCATATTTCCGTAAACATTAACCTTGACATTAAGTAAAAATTCAACACTAATAAGTAGATTTAGCAGAGAAAAATGGTTTTTGCGGAATGCTCTAAATAATCAAAATAAACCTACTGTTTTTCAGAACGTATTATTCATTTGACTATTTATTTATAAAAATTTAGACTTTGATGGCCATGCATTTAACAGAAAGCAATGATAATATGCATTATGATCGGTTTTACCTGCTATGATATATTAAAAATAGGGATTTATTTAAATGATTTATAGCAATTAGATGATGGTTAAATATTTAATTTCTTAATATGTTTCTCAATTTCATCAGGCAGAAAAGGGGTGGCATGAGAAATGGTGCCGAGTGTTTTAAATATACTAATAATAGCACTGTTCAGTTCCATTCCGATAACCTTTACTCTCGGGTTAAAACCGGGTATTTCCCACTCCTGTGCCTTTCCCTTTGATTTGTGTCTATGTAGGGCTCACAAAATTTGCTGTGGAAGAAGAAGATAACTACATTAAAGAATGAACAAATGTTTTGCAGGTCCCCGAACAGAATTATTTGCGTCCCACTTTCCACAGCAACAAAAAAACCTTGTTTTCATATTTTAGAGAGGTTTTCAAGACCCTTTATACGAGATTTCAGTTTTTAGAAAGATTTTATGAAATTCTTTGTCAATTTCTTAAAAAAAACAAAAAAACATTAATAACTATATTTTTGTGAGAAATTTTCGTTAGTCCCTCCGCAGCCCCTGGCGGTGGGGCAATAAAAATTGTTATATGTCACAATTGTTAACTGTCACATAAAAATTGTTATATGAAATATAAGGGCCAGCAACCTTTTCACTGAAATTCCAGTCTATCTAAATTTACCATAGAATTAACATGTGTACCCAGTTACACCCCACTAGTGGGTAAGACCGGGAGGTTTGACTTTTCTAGATAAGTATGATTTATAAAAAAAGTGTTACATCTACAACCTTTAGAGAATGATGTATTGTACACAACTAAACAATGAATATCAGGCAATCTGACAATTTCTAAGTCGAACAGTTTAGCGCTAACATGCCATTGAATTTTAGTTACGTGGTATTATCCCTCCTTCCCTTAAAGAATTGTGACTGAATTCAACCCCGCACACTTCAGAGTGTTTAGCACGAAAGATCTGTTGGTTTTGTTGGTCTGCATTAAAACAACCAAACATTAAACATTTTTTGGACCTCTATTATCAAGGGTTATTTCCTTTCCTCCGAATAATCGGAAGCACGGATGTAGCAGTTTTAATATCATAGTGCTATATTTCTCAAATTTCTTCAATTTGACAAAAATTTGCCAACCATTCTTTGTATTATATTTGTGTGCTCATTACAATGTACGATTAGAGGCCCTAGTTATGCTGATAGATAGGTAGGTACTTTATTTACGTCGCACTAGAGCTGCATAATGGGCTATTGGCGATGGTCTGGTAAACATCCCTTAGGATGATCATCGCAAATTTGATCTTCTGTAGAAGGGATGGCTCCTCTGCCTTGATAACCCAATGACCTGCCCGTGAAGTTGAACACTTTGCGATAGAACTGTTGAACGAGGACCGACACCCTCGGTAACTATGCAGGCTCAAAGTTCTCACTCTCTTACTTACTGACCGCATCCAGTAATGCTTGACTTTGGTGTTCTACTCGGATCCGTATCTTTACGATCAGTCTTCTGCGAGACCCTGGTTATGTTGAAGAACAAACAGTACAAGTTAGCGAAGGGGAGTCAAGTCATTCAAGGTTAAGATGGTTCTTGAATCCACTACCTCTAATTCAAAGAGCATTATAACAGCGAAACTGATAGACGTGTAGCTTATAAGCCCTAGTCAAGTTGAAAAACAGATTTTCAACTGGACATGCACTTATAAGCCGAATGTTTGGATACGTATGTTTAACAATAAATAAAACATACAAATAAATAGATACATCCAAGGTTGTGTCGATGTTCGAATCCTCTTACTCTTCACTGCAATTTCAGGGTGTTTCGAACAGCCTGATAAGTCACAGTTAGTTTCATTCAGCCTTATTCAGAGAATTGTATGTTTAAAATATGTTGTTGTTGTAATTAATTTACGTCGCACTAGAGCTGCACAATGGGCTATTGGCGATGGTCTAGGAAACATCCCTGAGGATGATCCGAAGACATGCCATCACAATTTTGATCCTCTGCAGAGGGGATGGCACCCCCTCTTCGGTAGCCCGACGACCTGCATGCGAAGTCGAGCACTTTACGGTAGAACAGTTTAACGAGGACCAATACCGCACATCCCTCAGTCCCTACGCAGACTAATCCAAGTGGTCACCCACCCGCACACTGATCGCGGCCAGTGATGCTTGACTTCAGTGATCTGCTGGGAACCGTGTCTTAACGATCAGTCCACTGCGGGACGTATGTTTAAAATAAACGTAAGTTACGCAGTTTGTTTGGTTAGTACATTGCTTACAAAAAAAAATAAAGAAAAAGCCTAACTGAAATAAATTAACAAGCATTTACTAAATAAAGTAGAGGATATTGCATTATCTCAATTCTTTTTCTAGAATTACAGATACTTTTGACATAATTGACAAATGTTACCTATGTTACTATCAAATAGTGCGAAAATAAAGTCATATTTCATTTGTAATTTTGAAAAATATAATTACCAAAGCATTACAATAAAAATCAACATACCTTTCGCAATCACATGCATTTATCACATAAACCAAAAGAGAGTAATTCATGTTTAAAATTAATGGATTCCTGCAATAAAAAGTCTTGATTTTTCATAAAAAAACAACCAATAGCTATTCATTAACAATCCTGTAGTTTTTACCTATACAAATTTTTAAACTCGAAGGCAAGGGAAAGGAAGGATAACAATAAATCAGTATTAAAGACTTGAATGATACGGCTCTAATTACTTGCAATTACTTTTAGCAATATGTCTGTCTTTCGGAAAGCTTTTTTTTTCAACATTTAAAGCGGAGTCTCTAATAGCTTTTCGAATGATCTATACCGCACACTAGATTGAGTGCTTTCTTTTTTTGGAATTCCTGAATTAGTCATTAATTTTAATACAACTCGTATTTATATTTATTTTGTTCACGAGCAAAATTGTCTTTCCGTGGAATGCAGAAGTACAAATTACAAGGATTATACTCTATAAACTCAGCTTTTTATTCTAATTAAGTTCTTTTAAACTGTTAAGATTTCAATTGGAATTTACATTTTCAGTAAGGTAGTACACATTAATATTTCATGCTAATTTTATTTTAATTAAACATTAGCTCGGATGCTAATGTGTGGTTCTCTGATAATTCAATTTCAGTCAAAGGACAACTTTTGAAAAGTTACTTAAGATTTTAAAATTAGATGGTAACTTTTTGTTTACTCGTAAATAAATAATTGGAATAAAATAACATTATTCATTATCAGCGAAAAAGAACTATTACTTAATATATTTAACTATAACTTATAGTATAATCTTCGGAAGATATTAGTCATTCTTAATAAAGAGTAATGTTTCGAAGGAGAATTTTTTTTATCTAATATAGAAATATGCTTTTTTTAGCAACAGTATTTATTTTTTTTATTTGTATTTGACAAGTTCATTTTTCAACTAGCTATCGTTTAAAGTAAAAATGTAGTGTATTGTCTCCGTTAAAACTCTATAAACTCAGGATTATACTCTATAAACTCAGTTTTTTATTCTAATTAAGTTCTTTTTAACTGTAAAGAATTCGATTCAATTGGAATTTCCATTTTCGGTAAGATTGTACAAATTAATATTTCATGTTAATTTTATTTTAATTAAATATTAGCTTGGATGTTAATGTGTGGTTTTCTGATAATTCAATTTCAGTCAAAGGGCAGCTTTTAAAAAGCTACTTAAGGTTTTAAAATTAAATTATAACTTTTTGTTTACTCGTAAGTAAATAATTGGAATAAAATAACATTATTAATCATCAGCAGAAAAATTAACTATAACTTAATATACTAACTATAACTAATAGTATAATCTTTGGACGATATTAGTTCTTTTAATAAGTAGTAATTTTTCTAATCTAATATAGAAATACGCTTTTTTTAGTAACTGTATTTATTTTTTCATTTGTATTTTTAACAAGCTATCTTTTAAAAATAAAAAAAAATGAAGTGTATTTTCTCAAACAATGTTTCCTTAGATTCTCAAGAGGTACTATTGTCTAGAAAAAAGAGAAAATTATTTCCAAACTTTTCAAATTTATTTTTGCTAGTAATGAAAATTGCTAATCTTTACATTCAACGCACCATTATTATTTAACTAATTTTTCATTTGGTAGCATAATTAACTTTTCTTATAGGGCAAACTTTACTTTAATATTTTATTTTCTTATTAATTAGCAAAGAAATTTAGAATTTTTGATATATTTCTACATCTATCCAAAACATTTAAATTTAGATCAAAATAACAAACATAATTTCTATAATACACAGCATATTATTGAGAGTACAAACTTGTTCAGTCCGTTTTTAAGAGATGACAGCTGGTTTCGGTGGTTTCAGAGAGATCAATCATCTGTCAATAATATTCAGTTTATATCACTTTGAGTTTCATACAAAAACCCTGCTTTTTACTTTGTTGAGTATGACAAGTTTTGTTGTAACGAAGCACCATTTACGAGAGGTTTCATGTTTCTTCTTTAATTGGAAGAAAAGTGCAGCTGAAGCGCATCGAATGCTTGTAGAAGCTTATGATGACAATGTTCCTTAGCAATTTGTCACAACTTTTATGTGATCCCCTGTTGTATATAACGTTTTGAAACTTGTAAATTAAGACAAAGATTTGATTAAAAAAGTCATTTAAAAAATTTGTATCTTTGGGGCAAAACTAATTTCAGATTTGTCATCCCCACACACGAATTAAGCAAAATCAAGTAATTGTATAAATGCAAGGAAATATTTGCTCTCCAATGTAATATAATTATGAAAAACTTTTTTTCATTAAATAGAATAAATAATACAGTTGGAAATATATTGACCTTTCAACTAAAAATTATATAAATGATCATTAAATTTTTAAAGAAACTTGATTACAAACCTGTGTGCTTATGAAACTTTTTAATAATTTTGAGCTTATAAAATTTTTTTCATGCATAACATGAGCATTTATATAATGACAGGAACAAGATCGTATGTTTAATTAGCTTCATAATCACTTTGATATTTTATCTGTAAGACACTCTTTCGTCATAAATTTATAAAATACACAATTTCAAACATTTTTAAATGAACAAATTATGCACACATCTTACATGCAACACATGAGTTTAACAAATATATTTGTCAAAAAAGTAGAGAAATACCTTTTCTAATTATGTATGTCTAAATATCTCTGTATGAAATCTGACTACATAAAATCAATTTTATTTATATTCGCAAAGGACCTGTATCATGAAATCAAATTGTTCCTCCACCGTGGAATCACCTTCCCTTTAATGCAAGAATACAGCAAATATGGGCAAATATATTACAAATAAGGGCAAATTTTATGGGTCATTTTAAATGAAAACTCTAGCTTTTAAATTACATACTCCTTATTTGATTAATAGAGTTCCTTCACTAATTTCAAAAACAAGTTCTAAATAGCTATTATGGAGATTAGATCTAGCTTACATCATCTATACAGTTCTTCAGGAAAAGTCTAAAGTATACAGCAAAGCAAAATCTTTATCATTCTTACTTGCATAATTTCATTCATACTTGTCATATTCACTGGCTCAAAGCCATATACATCTTAACTTATAAATCAATGTGAACAAGAAGAATAACAAAATACATTAGACCAAATGAACAGGATGTAAGGCAATACCATCCGCGGCATTAACTCTTAAAAGCAGAAACCATCAATATATCATTATGTAAAAGCAAGGAATACAACTATTCATAAAAGCCAAGCAGTCTTTTTCTCCAAATATAAATATGACCTGATTCTATTTTCTTTGGCTTTACTAGTAATTTTCTTACTGCAGGAAATGTTAGTTATTTCATATGAGGTGACATAGGATATATTTTTGCTATGTGTAAGTATTTGCTAAATAAATTAAGAATAATATCTGATGAGAATACTTAATATATGATGTAAGATAAAGAATATTATGAACGTAAATAGATTAATGGAGAAATAAGTGAGTGGGAATAATGGCTATTTTAATTGTAAGGAATAGGATTTTTCCGTTTTAATATTCTACAAAATAAATGAACTACTGTTTTAACTTACTCAAGACTTTATTTTTACTATACACATAATTAATTAGCAAATTAATTTATTAGTACGAAATTAAGTAGCAAATTAATTATTTTAAAAAAGGTATTAATTTGTTTAGGATTGTTTTCATTTTTTTGCTTGTATTTGGTTTTATATGACATTCTTTTATTTTATATTTTATAACCTTCTTTGAACAGCTGATCCAATTCACAGTTTACGATTACCAATCAAAGCAAAATCCCGCCCTCGTCAGGGGGCATCCGGAGAATACTGTAGACACTAAGTGCACGCGCGTGACCTCCCAGTAAAAAAAGAGCATTCAAAAAGGTAGTCTTGGTGGCGATTCATGGCAACATCAGAAGGCCTCAAAGAATTTAGTGAAATCTTAAAATTAACAATGGTAGTTACTCAGAAAATAGAATTTAGGAGTTTGAGTGTTCAAACAGAATAGGCAAGAAATCAAAAAAAAAAAAAAAAAAAAAACATTGAAAAAAGGTAACAAACAAATTATGATGAAACGTACCAGAATTCGTCCAAAGATCATGAAAACAGATACAATTTCGAAAAGAAGAGTTACGGTGAGGCAGCGGTAAAGAAAAATCCTCAAACAAGAGGAAACTCAAAACATGAACAGTCAGAAAATTTTACAAAATTTTGAACAAAATATTAATCGAAAATTCTAAAATCATTTCTAAAGAACACAAATACAGTATTTGCGAGGGTAACATGATGAAAATAAATAAATAAGTAAATAAATATAATAAATAATAATAATAATAATAATAATAATAATAATAATAAAAATAATAATAAAAATACTATTAGCATACAGAAAATCGTTAACAGTGAGGCATAATTAATGCATTACATGAAATACAGAGCTCGTTAATTGTGCAACCCACATTTGTTGACGGCGTCTAGTAGAGTTCCCTTGTAAGGAAAAGGCGTTCCACTATTTTAATTTTTCCCTGTTTGACTTTCTTCTGCTTCCAAAATAATTTAAGTCGGATGTAATTGAAATGTTCAGGAAAAATTTTTTGTCGAAGGTCTTGTAATTTATTTAAATATGTTCCAGATTTTCAATTCAATATGTTCCAGATTTACGATTATCAATGTTCAACTCCGTAGTCTTGTAATTTTGAACCCAACACAAAAGACAAGAAAACTCATGAATCTAGTATTAGGACAAACTAGCCTTCGCAGAGGACTATTTGATGGTACAAACCAGTTATTCCATTATATGGAGAGAAAAACCACTAGACATCCCATGATTAGCTCAACGGCTAGGGGATTCTAACCTATGATCCGTCCACCACTGATTAAATTTTACATCAGCATTATGGTCAGTGCGAGCTGGGAACAGAGTTCGCATCAATTAGAGACGACTGAGATTTGAACGTGGGTCCACCTTATTGAGAGTCTAGCACTTGACAAATGCTCAATGTTTATATAGTTGTTGCTCGATATAGTAATTCATAGTTTAAATTTAAGATGCATCAAATCCTTACATTTTGACCGGGTACGAGTATCCGGCATGCAGTAACAATTTAATCTTTTTTCCTACCAAATATGGGTACCCGGTAAAATTTAGGTTCATTACTCGACCTGTAATTAAAACATTTATGCAAATTATATAAAAATCGTATAATTTTCTATCGAACATATATTTTGCATGATAACGAAATTAATTGCGAGCCTATGTAAATAAAAAAAATATGTTTTTATTTTTAGATGTTTTAAAATAAATTTTAAAATAAGTTTACAAAAGAAATTTGTACTAACTATTCGGATGTAGAATGATTAACATAAAACTTTGCAGTGTAGATAAGACATCTGGTGATATTCGATTCTATAATTAATTAAATTTTCAATTTGTTTATTTATATGGTTTCAGTTATACGTAGGGTATTTTAAAAATAACGGTATATGAAACAAAAAATTATTTGAGAGGCAAGGGTTAATTTCCAACCATTTGGAAACTATAAACATTATGCGCAAACGTTATTATGTGATAAATTTTATGTGCAATAAGATCTTCGTAAAATCTCTTAAGCTTTTCGAAATTCGGTGAAAAATTTAATCGTATTACCAATGTTGGACTGAACATTAATATAGCGATTTTTCAATCCTTAATGCTATTTTTCAATCTCTGAATCCTAGTAAGTTTAAACCAACAAAACATAAAGTAACTCCTAAATTAAGCAACAAAAAACTAAACTAAACTCAGCGCACGACAGCCCATAGAGGGCCAAAGCCTACTGTGCCCATCTCAGTTTTCTTGACTTTGGGCTCTGGGGTGCAGGAGCAGATGTTCCGGTCAGGTGGTCAGCTGAACGCGGAACCCCCAGTGTTTAGTTCCCAAGCATGCTTGGTACTCATTCATGGACCCACTTAAGGGATGAAAGGCTGAGTCTACCTTGCCCGGCCAGAGGATCGAACCAGGGACCTGTGGCACGACAGCGCGAAGCGCTTCCGCTCAGCCACCGGGCGTCTAATTAAGCAATAAAATAGGAGAAAAATTGCCTTATTGAAAAAATCATCTATGAAAACCTCGAAACCTCTAATGATTAACCCGACGGTTAAAACATTTAACTGACTAAATGGAAATTGAATCGAGCTAGCGAGTAAGAAATACGCTGTCTAGTAAAATTAGTTTAAAATTATCGATTGCCAGTTTTATTGTTACATGCTTCTTTACAATATTAAAGGAAAAACAACTTCCTTACGGAAAATGCTTTAAAAATGTTTCTAAATGCGACTTATGTTGAGTATTTTTTTTAAATAAATATTTTTTTCATGAAGCAATTGCCACGATTTTACAATGTGTTTCTATTTACTAGTAAAATAATTTTTAATGCTGCTTAGTTTATATTAGAAATAGCATTAGAGCAATTAATGTGTTACTTAATTACAAAAAACACTTCACTGTCTTCGAAAATATGCAAATTGAAACAAAAAACTGCATCAAAATATGTCAAAAGCGCTCAAAAGTAGGCGCTTATTCTCAAGACTTTACAGACGTGAATGAGAAGATCCCTAAATGATTTGAAGAATAAAATAAAATTTTAATACTCAAATTATCTTACCGTTTCAATAATTAATAATAATTCAAATCTTATCGCTGTACGTATCTAACCACTTCAGAGTCTTGGAATTGTTCATACACTTAATGTGTTGCTTGTAGGAGAATATTTATGAACTGTTTACACCTGTTGTTTACTATACTTCTATAAATTACTAAGCCTTCAAGCTCAAATAATACAAATGTATTGCATTTACTCATATTATTGCAGTGACTTCTTTGCTGAAAGCAAATTTAGTACGAGAATATCACACATATCTCATTTTCTACATTTATCCTTTGATTTTATTGTTTATAATTCTAGTATCAATTATATTCAATTACATCAATTAGTATCAATTATATTTCAATTATTGTTCATAATTCTATTTTTCCTTATTAGAAATTATTACATATTTTCAGTTCAGCATTTATTTTACTTCATATTAACTAAGTTAAAATAGTTTTCAGGATTTGATCTCTGAATTTCCATACCCTATTTCTGAGTGGGTACCTTTTTAACAGACGTACTACTCTGTGCAAATTTTACAGATGGCACCCCCTAAATTAAGATTTGTGCAAAATTGAAGCATGTTTTGCTTTAGCTATTATTTCAGTTTGTTTATTAAGAGACTGATGGAATATATGGTTTTCCACAACTACATGTATGAATATTTTTAAGGTTATTATAATTCTGAATGAAGCTGCGTCGCACATAAATAATAAATGAGTGCTACCCGACATTAGGCTGCCGGTAAAATTCTCCTTGCCTGCGTAACCGACAACGAGTCTTGAGACGGAGGCCGGGAATCCAGTACCTGGTTGTTAGACACTTTCGTCCAGCTCGGGAAATTACTCTGTACTTCTCAAATTTTAATATTTTTAAAATACACAATTAAATTCATAAACACATGATTCCTAGATGTTTTTAATTATTTGAGTGATTATAAAGTAAGAAAAATAAATGAAGGATGAACTAAATTTGAAATAATTTTAAAGAAAAGAGTAGTATTCGGGAGTAACTCAAGTAGTATTCCCAAAGAATTCACATTTTGGTACATAACTTAATTTTATTTTTTATCGATTACTGTCAACTTGCATTATGCAGTTTTACGGAAACGCGTTTTAGAACCTAAATTCTAAACAAAATAACTACGTGGATTAAGATAGATTATAAATTGCTGCTTCTGTGACATCACGCTCATATGCGTGTTAATATTGCTTTTGACCGCATAGCTGTGAAAAAAATGATAAAAATATATTTCAGGGTGCCTCCTTGGCGAAATTGGCAATTCTTGTTTGGCGCCATTTCTGTTCGCGCGAAACAACGTGAAACAGGAATGGCAACCAAAACATAATGAAATTTCAATAAAACATTGAAAAATTTCCGTTCCCCTTCCAATGATCGGGATCGAATCCCAGTAGATAGGAATTCCGCATCCGGCTTTCACCGACCACAATTCTGACGTGAAATATCCTCAGTCAGTGGTAGACGAATCATGGGTTAGAGTCCCCTTGCCGTCAGGCTAATGGTGGGGGGCTCTCGTGGTCTTCCTCTTCATGTTTCGCAAGTGTGGGTTAGCTCCCTCAAAAAGTTTTCCACGAAGGGAAATTTCCCCCACTACTCAATCCAGGAGTTCCCTTGTCTTCTGGATTGGGTTCAAAATTACAAGGCTACGGAGTTGAATATTAGTAGCAGCCGTAAACCCATAAAATCGGATCGGATGTTCAACGACGGTTATAAAATGGAATAAAACATAGACCGAACTGCGATGGCTCAGGGGATAGAGCGTTCGCCTTCCAATGAGGTGAACCGAGTTCGAATCCCGGCTATGGCTAGACGATATGAATCCGCATCCAGCTTGCACCGACCACAGTGCTGACGTGAAATATACTTAGTGGTAGATGGATCTTGGGTTAGAGTCCTCTTGCCGACAGGCTAGCTGTTGGAGGTTCTCGTGGCCTTCCTCTCCATGTAACGCAAATGCGGGTTAGTTCCTTCAAAAAGTTTTCCACGAAGGCCAGTTTCTCCCAATACTTGATCCAGGAGTTCCCTTGTCATCTGGATTTTGTTCAAAATTACAAGGCTACGGAGTGTAACATTGGTTGTCGGAAACCCAAAAATTGGGTCATCTGTTCAAAGAGGGTTATAATATAAAATATAAAATAAATTAAAACATAGGCCAAAACTTGATAAAATTGCAATGAACACAATGTAAGCAAAACTAATAAACCCAATAAAATGCATTTTCAATTGAAAACAAAATTAATGGAGTATTCAAATCGTACAGAAACTTAAGATTTATCTCACTTATCGAAGTCATTTTCTGGACCCAAAGCAAAATAAAACCTTACCAGCCAACATCCAACGTAGAACAAACTGACCTCTGTAATTACAATACTGAAAGAAAACACAAATAATTAAATTCGAAAAGGATAAAACTTCTTTGAAAAAACGCGCTAAGAAGCAGCAGAAATTTCAGAAAAAAGTATCAATACAAGAAACAAATGAAATAAAAATAAAAATATGACCACCGAAGCCTACGTCTTCAGGGGGTACCGGCCTCGGTAGCCATTAAAAACAAAACCATTTCTAATTGAGGGAGAAGCAAATGCTTAAAATATCTCCCTCAGTACCCCGATGGTTTTGTATAGAGGTCCAGGAAAAACAAGATACATTCAAAATAATTAACAAATTAAGAAAAGAAAATCAATCAAAATCATCAGAAAAATAAAAACTCACTAAGTCACAGGTCAAGCATCAACTTCAAAATCAAGTAGAGGAAAAGAAAACACTAAAAACTGAAAACTGAAACTCTGGAATTACATATACCGTTGAACATTAAAAAATAACGCTAAAATCTAAACATGTCACAATCACTATTAGGTTTAAAAAGGAACTATAGACGCTCCCATAAATAAAACAACATCGCATAGCTTGGCATTTCGCATAGCTTGGCATTTAACCGCTGTCGCAACTTGGCGAGAATCAACGGGCACCCTCAAATATAGTCTAACCAAGAAATTACTCGATAAATAGCACTTCTGGGGATATTCATAATTGATTAAACTGAGCTAAAAACTAGCAAATTCAACTGATGCTTTCTATAAATAATTGGAAAGAAAAATCGTCGTTAATTGGCAATTGTAACCACAATAGTCCGAAAGTCTTACAAGTATGTTTTAATGATTGTGAGTGCTGGGAGCTGAAATTACCTCTTGCACCCGCTGTCAAAACTATTAAATCCTACCACAAAATCCTTGGTGTAATAAGTTATACATAATAGAGACTGACAAAAACATATACCTTCTTATTATCCTAATACTATAACCTTTTATTCTTTGTGGAGTAATCAGATATATTTTTCGTATATTTCCGTATTGAAATATTGTGTTTTTAAAATGTTAACTCGTAAGAACCAATCGTGCGAAAAAACAAATTAATAGAAAGGAAGTAAAAGACTTAAAATCTTAAAAACTTAGCTAATGAGATAGCATAAAAGTTTAAACAAAAATTAGGTTTTTACACCCAAAACCATTTTATGTATTTATCCCAAAAAAGTTTTATTTCTTAATTATTTTTTTTACTAAGAAAGTTTTTTTAAAAAAAGTTTCTTAATAATAATAACTTTTTCATTAAAAGTTTTCTTCTTAATACTTTTTTTTTCATAATAGATCTACAACTATATGATTTATCTTTTTTTTTTGCATTTGTTTGCATAATTTTTCTCATGAATCACAATTAAAAATTGCTACAATTTAGATTAAACAAAACAAAGAGCTCAGGTTTTCGGAAAATTATGGAGTAATTCACAAAATGAATAATAATAATTTTTGTGAGTATTTCAAAAAAAATAAATGCAATTTTCAGAAATATTTTTAAATACATTACTCTTACTATATTGCAGCGTCGAACATACAGTGTTGAATCTTCTAACAAAAGAAGCAGGCCATATACTATATGTATGAAATGAAAAAGGAACATTTTCAGCTTTTTTATTTAATAAGAATAATATCAGAGAAATATTCAATAGTGAATGAGTTTAAAATAACGGTATATTTCTTAGAAAAATAAATGCTAAAAAAATAAATATTCAAATTGATTGTCAATACTTCAATTTAATGTTTATTCTATCGCAACTTTTAGAAAAAGATAAACTTAATTTTATCATCACATTTTGTTTGTTAAATGATTATATTTTCATCATTTTCCCCTAAATTCATCTTATATCGGGAAGCATACAAACATAAACGTATTTTCTCCTTTCAAAGAACAGTTCCTGGTATAATCAATTTAAAAAAAAATTCCGATGCTATTCAGGTGTTTAAAATATGTTTTGAGTGAAGACCGTGATGGATAACAAAACTATTTTTTTCTTCAAAACACAACATTCGTTGCTACAACAATTTTCTTATGTTACTCTAAAACTTTCGTAATATTTAAAAAGAACTATTTCCCGTAAATAAGAAGGAAAAAAATGTTTGCGTTTCGTTTCCTCTATTTGTGTTTTCACTTGGACCCGTTCTTTTTTTGCTTAATTTTTTTTTGAAACCATTAATTCAAAGTTTCTTTTTTCATCAAGAAATGGTGCAGGTTTCTTTCTATTTTATTTTGTTCCTTTCGATCGATTGTCTAGTACGTTGCATGAGAAAGAACCAGCTAGAAATAAATAGTTATTTTTTGGCTGTAAAAAAATAAGAAAAAAATAGATAAGTCTTTGTTGCCGCGGAACTTTGATTACCCAAGGGATCTTTTTGTTTAAGGTTTTGTTTATAAGAGTATCAAATGCGTTATTTAAAAAAAAGGAAAATCAAATTAATCCTTTTGAGAAAGATAAACTAAAAGAAAATAACCTGACTGAGATTTTATTCCTAGAAAGGAAATATGCTCCGTTAAAAAAAAATCTCATCGCAATAAAATATCCATTTAATTATTTTTATATTAGAACAGCATGCATTTTCTATTTTTTCTACCCAATTTTTGATAGAGTAAAATAAAACATAAAAATAAGATGAATAAATTTTTATAATAAATTAATTTAAATGCCATCCAAGTGTTGCGGTACAATGAATTTCAACTTTATAATTTTTTAAGCTACAGATATCTCACAGTTCGCTAGCAAAAAATATTAACTTTTTCAAAGAAATAAATACTGATAGCACTGATATTTTGCAATTTATTTATATTTTAAGTAAATAAAATATACCTGTCCACGATTACATATACCATAACATAAGTCAGATAAAGTTTTTAAATTAGATTTTTAATTATGGACTTCTTATTTTGAAAACTTCAGTGGTAGCTAACGTTGAAAAAACATAAATTGAAAGATTGATGTACTGTATTTAGGTCAAGAAATACCTTTAGAAACTTTTATAGTGCTCAACCATGTCGATTTACAAAATGTTCGAACATCTTTTTCGAATGGATACTTATGAAAAACATTACATATTCTCAAAATTAATCCGTCAAAAAAAGAACTATATATATTGCCACTTGCAACATTATATCTAAGTAAAAATTTCATTTTTGGTATAAATCAGAAGTATTAAGCTTTATTACAAAGAAAATTTACTTATAATTACAAATTAATGTATTTGTTTTGCATATCTATTGTTGATAATGTAAAAGAAAGTTTTATCAGAAGTATTCAGCATTATGGACATGTCTATGTCCTTTCAATTTTCTTGTTATGTTTGTATAAGACAAGTAATGATCAATTAATGACATACCCTTGTTAAAAATTTGCTTAACACTTTTTTTGTTGATAAAAATCACCCTTATTACTATAAGAATGGAAAAATTTGTTGGCTCAATAAATGCTCATTTATGTAAAAAAAAATTCAGGGATAATTAGATTTTATCAAATGAAAATAATTTTCTCCCTCAATAAATACCAGTTATCTGATTTTCGTCTCAAATGGTGGAGTGTTTTTCATCGAAAATATTTAGAACGTCTTATTAAAAACGCGCAAGCTCTGTTAAGGTTACATTTCTGAGAGGAACTTTCACGTGTCCCTAGCGTGGCAGACAATATAATTTTAAGATCCGGTTGATACTATTTTCATCAAAATACTTTTCTCATTACTTTAGTACAAACACAAATCATTAATATTAATGGCTTAATATTTCCATATAATGAAAAAAAATTAAAATTTTATCACATCATTTTTAATATACTTCTGGAAAAAACAGCGAATGCCAAGAAGCATGAAAGTATATTAGTTTGAAGCTATTATTACGATTTAAAATTAAGCACACTATTATCGTTAGTTATTTGATTGATACATATGACAACAAAAATTAAAATAAACTACATTCTTATTGTATAACTGTACCCATATAATTAGTATCAGTAAAAATATTTTATTTGTAGCATAAATGATGTTACGAGCGGGATGATTTTATTTTATTTTATAACCATCGTTGAACAGCCGTTACAATTTTTTGGGTTTACGACTACTAATGTTTAACTTCTTAGCCTTGTAATTTTGAAGCCAATCCAGAAGACAAGGGAAATCCTGAATCAAGAGATGGGAGGAATTTACCCTCATGGAGGGTTTTTTAATGGAACTAACCCACAAAATTGCTTTGCATGGAGAGAATGACCACGAAAGCATTCCAAGGTTACCCTGACGGCAAAGGGACTCTCACCCATTATCCGCTTACCACTGAGGATATTTTACTTCAACACTGTGGCCAGTGCTTGACGGATGCGGGATTTGAACCCTGTTCACCTCATTGGAAGGTGAACGCTCTATCCCCTGAGCCATCACGGCTCAGTTAGGATGGATTAAAATGATCAAAAATATTACGAGTTGAATAACACAACATGGTATATTATCTATTATATAATGCAGATAGCTTCATTCTAATTGGTGCTACCAAGCTCATATTGCCAAGATCAGGGAAATATGTATAAAATTTTATCACTTTATTCATAATTTAATGCTGAAGAAGGTAATCAGCAATTGAGAAGAAACAAGAAAGTATATTAATTTGAAGCTCTTTTAATAATTTGAAATTAAACACAATAACACGATTTCCAGTTATATGGGTTAATACAGATAACAAAAATAAATCTAAACTACAGGATAACAAAAAATTATAGGGATCACTTTTGTGGTTATTTACCACTAAAGTTTTAAAACCTTTTTACATATATAGCATACTGATCTAAAGCTCTACTATTTGACTTTCAATTGCAATACTATTTCATAAAATCACAAAAATGCTTTTGAAGAACTTTGACAAAAAGCTAATTGGTCAAGTACAAGCATTTTTAGAACTTCGATGGAGCCACAAAATTATAGAAACCCATTTTAAAAAGAAAGGTATTGCGATTTCACTCAGCCATATCAGTCGCATCAAGAATTCAAAACTTAGATCGATGCAAAATAATGCAAAACCAAAAAGAAGTGGACGGTCAAGCAAATTGAAGAAATCAGATTTGCAGAAGCTTGATAAGATGACATCAAAACCGGATCCTCCAACACAGGCAAGCATGGCTAAAGCTCTTAACGGGAGTCAGCAAGTCGTAAGCTATCAACTAAAACAAAAGTTGAAGAAAAAATGCCATAAAAAACCTAAATGTCATCATTTAAGTGAGAGATCGGTGCAGATTAGGAGGCAACGCTTATGGCCTCTCTACAAGCTTCTCTGTAAGGACAGATGGCGAAAGTTCATTACAACTGATGAAGCTTGGATCTATCTATCTGATACCAATACTAAATCTAAAGTTCAATATCTTAGCCGTGGACAGAACAGGCGCGACTTGACACCATCAACCACGGTGCCTCATGTCAAAGGCGTAATGGTTTGGATGGGCATATCCGCCCATGGTGTGACCAAACCTCGGTTTGTGAAACCTGGGGCCCAAAATAAATTTTGAGTATTCCATACAGAAGATATTAAAGCCCTTTTTTAAGGATGATTACTGCAGATTGTACTCTAATAGTGATGCTGTGTTCCATCAGGACTCTGCCCCATCGCATGCATCTAAGGTCACCCAGAAATTCCTAACAGATCAGCAAGTGAAATTCCTGAGACCAGAACAATGGATTCCAAACAGTCCTGATGCTTCACCATGCAACTATTTCCTATGGGGACATCTGAAAAACAAACTGAATAAGAAAAGATTTTCTACATTGAGTGGCCTTCAAAGAGCTATTAGAGAAGAGGTGAAGAAAATCCCCCAGAAAATCATTTTGCGGGCTTTGAAATCATGGCCGAAGCGTTGTAGACAAATCTATTATGCCGGAGGTCGACATATTGAGAAACATCGCTGAATTTATGTAATAAATTTTGGAAATAAAAACATTCAAAAATGATCCCTATAATTTTTTGTTACCCTGTACGCTCTCATTGAATTACTGTAATCATATAATTAATATCAGTAAAATTGTTTTAATTGTAGGATAAATGATGATTCGAGTAGGATAATTAAAATTATTACGAGTAGCATAACACAAAATGGTAATTTATTTATAATGTAATGTAAATAGCTTCATATCTATTTGCCACTACCATACTCATATTTTACCCAGAATATTTTTATACAATTTTATCACATAATTTAGTTTTGAAATAGTTAATCAGCAATTGCGAAGAAGTAAGAAAGTATGTAAATTTAAAACTACTATTTTAATGATTTAAAATTAAACACAATAACATGATTGCGTTGACAAAAATAAACTGTCAACTAATATATCATAATACTGATTTACTATCGCATTTTTGACCAATGACGATCATACATAACTGCGTTTTTCTTCTATTTATTTAATTTTTTTTAAATTAGAGTTCTCGAGTTTTATAATTTTTTCCTCCATATTTTTCAACTCCTAGGCTTGAAAAAAACAGAACTATAAAAATGAATTTTGGAATTTATATTAGATATATTTTAAAAAGTCCCAGTTTCACATTGAAAATATTTTATTTTAATCTTCTTTGAATTTCTACTGATATTTTTTCCACTCTGCAAAAAACTGACAACTCAGAAAAAGTTTCTTATGAAAATATTAAGTTAGGAATAACATTTTATACTTTGAATTTCAAAGCTTGAATCCATTATTAAACAAATTATTTTTGGCATTTCATTTCAGCTTTTAGTTCTCTGAAGGTGCTGTCAACTACCTTGATATTTTATACAAATTACAGAAAGCGAAAAATATGCCAAAATGCTAACGTGGTGTAGAATATGTAACTGCGAAAAAGTATGTATTATGGACATTAAAAACTTTTAAAAGTAAACATGTGTTTTATTTATTGCATGAAAATCTTTCACCTATTTAAGTTTTGTTGTTGAATTAGCCTGAACTTTATTTTTATAATTTGTTGTCGAATTAGCTTTCAATTTTGGTTTAACAATCATAGATCGAATTTCATAGAGTAATTTACAGAACGAATGGAAGCAATTAGCACGATAGGCAATTTCATTCTTAAAAAGTTTTAAATTCAAAGTAAAGGCATATTCGGATTGACTTGGTTCGTTAATACGTACGAAGTACAATTTTGTATCGTCTACTGAGTTATAAAAATAATGGAATACTCATTGATACACGAAAGAGTGATATATGTACTGTACTAAATGAACACTATAAATTTACAAAACTCCTTCATTATTAACGAAACCATTTTTTAAGAAAAGATACGAGAAAAATATTTTACCAAATTGCGTAAATTTATGTTTCATTGTTTGTTTAAAAATGCACATTTCAAAATACGATGAATTTTTAATTTTGAACTTAACTACGCAGAATAAACATAGCATTTTAAAAGGAGTATTTGATCAATGAACTATTTAATATTTACTCTTGATAATAAGTTCCTCAGTGAACTGATCATAAAGACGAATTTCCCAGTAAAACACTGAAATCTCATCACTGGCTACGGTAAGTAGCTTGGTGGGTAATCACCTTAATCAACTTACGTAAGGACCGAGGGTGCGCGGTATCGGTGCATTAAGGAAAAAACAAACATTTGCCAAGAATTTATTTCGAGAGAGATTTTCAGGTTGAATAGACAATTAGAAATTATAATTTAATTACACAGGTTTTTTATGAATATAAAATAATTAATAAATAAATAATACATAAATAAATAATTTATAAGTAAATGAGTGTCGTGGTCAGGTGATGACCAGAATACTTGTCAGTTAAGGTTAAAGCCAGACGCAACATATTACTGGTAAATAATAAGTACGGTAAATCAGTTTTGATGCCAGGAAATAGAACGACAAATATGTAAGAGGATCTCATTCTTCAATCTCAATCATTCTTTACTCTCATAAATAAAATTCTCTCTTTTGACAACTCAGTAATTCTTAAGTTATGTTTCGTTAATTTTGAGAATTATTTCCTCACGAAATCACGTGGTTTGTGACGAAGCGCGAACTTTTAAATGCATGCCGAAAATTTTTTCTAAACGCAAAACCTCATTGTTGGAGATTTTTAACTAGAATGACGAAACTAGAATGAAGACCATCGATCAGATGATCGAAAAACAAGTGTCGAAAGAAGAAGATCCGACTGTATGGTGGTCAAGGATTTGCCACGTACTGAAAAGATCACGGGTTCAAATCCATCTTTGGGCCTGGGTATGTATCTATCTGTCTACCTGCCTTTTTCATATTCATTGGATACATTGATCCACCTATAGGGTGCCTATGAAAAAATGGTTATTAGAAACATAAAATACATCTGTAGATGCTACGATGTTTCTTTTTTTAAGAAAACGAAAATAGAATAAAGAAATATTTCCTTAATTTTAATGAAATTAGTTTTTTCAAGAAGTTTAAACTGATGGTTCCACTAGTGTTTTTGTTTAATAGTATGTACTTTTTTATTAAATTTTTTAGTGATTAATTTCATACAGTTACCAGACCCCAAATTTGTGCGCTCATAACGAGTACACAACTTTGGCGCTTGTCGCCAGCTTTTGTATCAACACAAAATGTGAACAGAAATTTGAATTAAATATTTGTGTTATTTTCTACTAATGTACTTCAAAAAGTGATTTTGAGTCACGATGGCTCAGGGGATAGAGCGTTCACCTTTCAATGAGGCGAACTGGGTTCGAATCCCAGTCGATATGAATTCCGCATCCGGCTTACACCGACCCCTTGCCGACAGGCTAACCGTGGGAGGTTCTCGTGGTTTTCCTCTCCATGTAACGCAAATGCGGGCTAGCTCCATCGAAATTTCCTCCACGAAGGCAAATTTCTCCCTATCTCGATCCAGGAGTTCCTTTGTCTTCTGGATTGGGTTCAAAATTACAAGGCTACGGAGTTGAACATTAGTAGTAGTAAACCCATAAAATTGGGTCGTCTGTTCAATGACGGTTATAAAAAAATATATAGAAAGAGGTATTGTGAAAAAAATAGAGAGCAAATGAGTTTCTTACAGTGAATTTGTTTTGATTAATTATGATCAAAGCGTTTATTGTGAATTTGGATAGAAACTTTGAGTATTATTATAAATAGACATAGTTTTGTCAAGCTACACCCGTTAAAGATTTTTCTGAATTATTATAGACTAGAATAACTGTAGATTTGATTGTAAAATTTAGTGGAATAATCTTATGCAAATTAAAAAAATTTAGAAACTATTTTCATCGAGAGTCTAATTAGATGTTCAAAAATTTTGCATTAGTCTGAATTCATATGTGACAAAAGTAGAACTATATCGATAAAGGCGGAGATGAAAGAAATCATCATTTCAAAGGTAAGACTGTATTTTCGTGAACTATTGTTAAAGTGCATTTTGTTTGACATCGGGATATCTAAATTGCTAAAAGGAAAAGTCGATTATCGAGATAGATTAGTAATAATTTAGATGAAATTGACAGTGAATTAAAAGAACTAGAACTAAAGGAAGGATGTCAGAATCCGAATATAAAATGAAAACAAAATATTTTAAAGGATTTAAAAAGAAAGTATGAATAAATATGTCTAATACTGAAATATTAGAAGATAGGATTTCAAATGAACATTTGTTAGATAAATATTTTAAAATCTTCAAAGCAATAACACAAAAATTGCCAAGCAATCGCATCAATATACCTTTATGTTTCCATACTACTGAAAATATTTTCGAAAATCACAATGTACAAGAAATTTTAGATAGTTCTAAATACAATTACATATAGGGAAAAAAATGGGGTATCTAATTTTGAGATAAAAATCAGCCTAACAACTGAAACTTAAAGAAATCATTATTCGAAGAAAATAAAATGAACCATTAGAAATTAAATATTAACTTCGATCATGAAAAAAATTTGAAAATTGCAATTCCAGAGTTTTGATACAGAGGTTGGGGCCCTTATGTGAACTCTTCTTCCAAATTCATAGCAGAGTTTTTCTCTAGCACTCAGATCGGGTGCTTATAAAGGCTGCGTCATGATTTGAGGACTTATACTCTTCTTTCGTTTTTAAATAACTTCCGTGTGCTTTGGATTTTATCTTATTGAGAAATAACCCCTTTTCTTATATTGTATCAGCTGGCACCGCGCGATGTACTAATATACCATTATAAACTTTTTCATCCGTTAAAGACATGATTTTAACTAATTTGCTAATTTTTGCACCTCTATAACCACTCTAAATCATCACCTTGCCTCCATCATGTGTCACCGAATAATTTAATGTTCACCAGGCAGACGTTTACATGTTCATTTACATGTTCATCAAGCTTTCGTAGGGCCTATTGACGTCTTCTAGTTTTTAAAAATTCGAATTTTGATTCACCTGTCCAAGAAACTTTCCTCCATTAATCAGTCCCCAATTTATATATTTTTGTCCACTGAAGATATTCCTGTGTATTTACAAGCCTGTGTGGCCATTTAAGCCACCACTGCGCAGTCGCATTTTGACATAGCCAACTGATATTAGATTTGGCCTAGTTTTATTCAACTTCTCTAATCATAGTGGCAGAAAAAGTTACTTACATTTGATTGTTTTTATAAATTGTTTAACATTTTAATCTACATGCGCGTTTTTTTAAATTTGTTTTAGTTTTTAATCGACACAATGCATTTATTCTTGGTTTCGAAATTTTTTAACTTCTTGCTTCGCATTTGTTCTTGGTAGTATTCCTGGTCATTATCTTCAGATAAAATTTGAATCTTGCACATAGCTTAGTTGAATATTCCTTTATTTCTGTCCATATTTCAGACCATCTAAGAACAGATAATAACAAAAACATGTCCATATTAAATTTATGGTATACGCATAAAATTACAAACAGGAAACAATAATTAAATATTAAAAAATTATTCTTAAGAAGTTAAAATTGCATTTTGATTAAATATTATTTTAAAAAAATTTTCCAAGACTAACTTCGATGCACGAAAACTGCTTAGCTCAGAAATTTCTGTTCATTTAACACCTGACTGATTTGAAAATTGTGTATGATTCAAAGCGCTAACTCTGTTTTCTTGATGATAAACATGATGTTTTCGTGTTCATTCGAATCACTAAAGTCAATGTTAAGTTTCATCAAGACTTCTGTACTCTAATGTAGTATTGTTTGCTTTTGGTAATAAAGTAACAGTGTCATTAATCAAAATAAAAATCTCTTTGAGTTGCGATAAAAATATAAATATAAAAATTCTGTCAGCGCCGATTGAAGTTTTATTCACCATAAAGGACCAATACTTAACTTCGAACTTTAAATTTATTGAGTAAGAATGTAAACAAGCCAGAGATTTTAGAAACGTAAGAGAGGCGGAAGAACTTAGCAATGAATTAGAAAGAGAAAACGAAATGTAAGGATTTTATAGATGCTTTTGAATGAGGATGCATTTGAGAGTGAAATCAAAAACAATACTTTTTCTGAAGAAAGTGGGGATGCATTAAAAGATGCAATTAAACATTAATCAATTATCATTAAATGCAAATATTTATGAACTAAAACAAATATTGTAGCAACACGAACATCTAACCTTAATAGAAGTGAGGTATCAAATTAAATAGAAGAAAAAAAAATTCGTTTAAGTGACTTTTTCATAGTAATATGGTCTCAAAGTAATAATATTTATTTCATAGTAATATGGTCTTTAATAAAAGCATAGCACAATTTCTTTTGTATTCATTTAAGTGTGACGGTGTTAGAATCAGCACATTAATCTATAGTTGCGAGTATTTTAAGCTTACGAAAGTCAAAAGTAATATTATTTTTATTTCCCAAGAAAGGATAAAGGTATTTTTGAACATTGTATATTTTACCAAAGTTGTCAATTAAAAAGAGCTGTTAGAGTTGGAGAACACCTGTACACTTGTAGCACCTGTCTTAAGGCCAGATTTACCATTCGATATTGTGATGCCACAATTGGCATTACATATTTATTTGCAATCCTTTTAAATATTTCTTATTACTAAAGCTGATTTTTATTAATATAATTACTTTTAAAATAAATAAAAGACTTAATCTTTTGAAACGAACATAAAATATTTATTCTTCTCTTTTTGATCAATGCAACGGATACTTTTTATTTCATTACTAATCCAAAACAAAAATCTATTTATAACTTTTTATGCTAAATTTCTAACCGAAAATATGCTTCTGTTGCGTGGTTGTAATGATTCTCATAAATTTGTTGGCGACTCGTAATCGCCAAGGTATTCTTTCAAACCCAATATTGATATGCTGGTTGGCTTTGTTGTGGCTATGTTATATTTTGATTATTCGCCAATTTTGGATCTCCTACCCATGCTTCTGTGTCCGTTGGGAACAAATTACACGTACTTTTTTATTTGGCTTTTGAATAGGCAGGTTGTGGGGGATTTGTCTCACTGTACACTTGTAGCACTTGTCTTAAGGCCAGATTTACCATTCGATATTGTGATGCCACAATTGGCATTACATATTTATTTGCAATCCTTTTAAATATCTCTTATTACTAAAGCTGATTTTTATTAATAGAATTACTTTTGAAATAAATCAAAGACTTAATCTTTTGAAACGAACATAAAATATTTATTCTTCTCTTTTAGATCAATGCAACGGCAGGTTGTGGGGGATTTGTCTCCCATGGCCTGTCCTTATTAATATTATTATGCAAAATTGATTCAACTGAAATTCGTATGGATAATATGTATATTTGGTATCTCGAGCTCTGCAAATATAATAAATAAAGGCTTTTTATTAATTCTGATCCGGTTCAAGTGTTGATTTTCATCATCTTCTATTTGCCAGTATTCTTCAACTAGTCCACTATACTATACAAACCTCCTACCACCACCTGACTATCCTTCCACCATAGATATAATAAACAGTTAAAAAATTGGAAAATTTAACATCCCTCTATACGCCATTATAATTTTTATTTAATAGATCAGCATAGTAAATAGACGGAGTTCATGCTTTTGAGATTACTTAGTGCTAAAGCAGCATGTAATGCCTTATTGAATATATTTCCGCGTACCGAATTTAATAGCTCTGATCGGGGTAAAAAAATTTACTTCTTAGGCTCAAGAATTAAGGAAACATATTGGTTCATCCCATTTCAATATTCCAGGTAATCCCGCTCCTGTTCTGATGGGTTGGTCGAAACAAGAAATAGATTGGTATTCTTGGGGAAAACTGTAGGAATGGCGTTAGGAAAAAATAAAATTTTTGTTATCAATTTATGGTAGCTTAATCTTATTTCATGAAAACCACTTAGGTGGATATGTGAGTC
This sequence comes from Parasteatoda tepidariorum, assembly GCF_982258835.1. Lineage (NCBI taxonomy): Eukaryota > Metazoa > Arthropoda > Arachnida > Araneae > Theridiidae > Parasteatoda > Parasteatoda tepidariorum. The sequence continues at coordinate 55,012,406 of NC_141764.1, read as the reverse complement.
AAAAATATTCAAACAAAAGTAGATTAAATTGCTTTAGACATGAAAATCAAATAGTTTGAAAGAAACAATGATAGATGGAAAACCTACTTGCCAAACTGATTAAAAAGTAATATTTCTAAAACAGAAAATCGCCATACAAAAAATTCATTAAGACTTCATATGACGTCTCCTATGTAAGATATTCCGGATGGTAGAAAGTACCAGAAATCAGGTTTCTTGTACTTTCTTACCGTAAACTCCATTTTGGAACACGTTGCGGAACGAAAAATCAGATATATCGTGGTTTTACAGCAGTAATTATCGTAAATTCACTGGATCACTCTAATTAAATAAATATTACTTTAAAAATTATGATATAATATTTTATGGTAAAAATGAATTTTACGGATGATCTACCCACAGGTATATAAACCGTAGTTTGATTTGGAATTTTTTACTGTGTATTCAGCCTCAAGCAATAGTGGATTAGACGAAGATTTAATTTGAAATTTTCAACAAAAACTTTAGATTGCTTTAACTAAACAATTATAACCCTATTAATATTTAGGAACTATCTCCATTTAAATGATTACTACCAAAACCTTTTTATCTATTGTAATTGTTTCTCAGCAAATACTTTATTGAAATTGAATTTCTGAGTTGAATTTGAATTGAATTTGAAATTGAAATTGTCCACCAACCACTGAGGATATTTTTTAGGCATTTATTATTTATTTTATAACTTTCATTGAACAGCCTCCCCAATTTTGAGTTTCCGTGTATCAATGTTGAGCTTCGTAGCCTTGCAGTATTGAACCCAATCCAAAAGACAAGAGATCTCCTGCATCAAGTATTGGAAAGAGTTTGCCTTCATAGAGGACTTTTTGATGGAACTAAGCGTTACATGAAGAGAAATATCACGAAAATCTCCCTCAGTTAGCCCTACAGGTAAGGGACTTTAACCAATGGTCCACCAACCACTGAGGATATTTTTACGCAAGCCGGGTGTGGAATTCGTATCTATCAGTCGTCACTGGGATTCGAACCCGGTACACCTCATTGGAAGGTGCAAGCTATATCCACTGAGTCATCAAAGATCAGGCATTTATTGTTTTACTTTATAACCCTTGTTGAACAGCCGACCCCATTTTAGGTTTACGACTATACCAATGTTCAACTCCACAGCCTTGTAATTTTGATTCCAATTTAGAAGATAAGTTTTCTCCTGGAACAAGTATTGGGAGAAATTTGCCTTCGTGCAGTACTTTTCGATAGAACTAACCAGCATTTGTTGCGTTACACGGGAGGAAACCACGAAAACCTCCCATAGTTAACCTGACAGCAATGGGACACTTATCCATGATCCGTCTACCACTGAGAATATTTTACGTCAGCACTATGATCAGTGTAAGCCAGGTGCGGAATTCGAATCGACCAGTCATCACTGTGATTCAAAATCGGTTCACCTAATTGGACGGAAAGCTCTCTATTCCCCGAACCACCACTGCTCAGGCATTTATCATTTTATTTTTCTTATACAGCCGTCGTTGAACTAAATTTGAGTTTACGACTACCAATGCTCAACTTTGTAGCCTTCTAACTTTTAAACTCAATTCAGAAGATAAGGAAACTCCTGGGTCAGTACCCCCAGTGGTATGGATATGTTATAGGAACTTGGAGGAATTTGTCACCCCGACTCATCTAACTTGTACCAGTCGTAATTTAATACATTTCGGCTGGCTGACTGGATTCGAACTCTCGTTCTCTCGAACACGCGTCGAACGGCTTACTAACCCTCCCGGTTCTGGGCATTTATTGTTATGAAATTTATGTCATCATACTCGCAATTGCCAAAATGTATAGTTCTGAAAAATAATCCAAACAATTTTGAACTAGCTCTTTTCTGTTCATATGCAGCAAATTTTTTTAAGTTTTTTCTTCACAGAACTATGCATATAATTTCTATCATGTCAAAAAATCTATTTGTCCCGGATATTTTCAATTTAGCTTTCTTTGAGCACAACATACAAACTGTATAATTTATAACTTCCTTTATACTCAGTTTCGTCTGTTGGCTGCCTTAAAATAGCTAAACTAAGTTATTTCAAGAGCGTTGATGTTCTATTATTTTTTTTAATTATAAGTTCATGATAAATGTACAACTAAAGTATATTTAACATTTATTAAAACATATTCTCCGAATCTTTCTCTACTCTGGAAGTATTTATTTATTTCGATCCATTTATTGCTATGGATTCAGATAAAAATAAAATCACCCAAGAAATTATTTATTGAGTATTCATAAAAAAAAGCTTCAGAAGAAGTATATGTTAATAGAAAGATTTTTTAACTTTTCAATGACTCACTCTCCTTTATCATTTTACATTTAATTTATGAGAATAAACTAGATTTTAAAAACTTTTTTTTTGTTTTCAAATATGACACTAAGTTTGAAAATAATTACATTTCCAAACCTACTTAAAGAAACTGCACGTGCATGTCCACATTTATAAAAATACATTTATAAGTACGTACCTTTGCTTAATTGTTAACAAAAAATAAATGCATATTTATAAATTAACTTATCATAGAAATAAATTCCAACACCAAGTTCAAAAGGAATAATTCTCAAGAAAAAAATTTAAAAAAATCAACTATTCATTTTCGCCATTTCTTAACTATTTGGAAATAAAACTCTTCACTTAATATTTAATTTATTCTCACTTCTTTTCGAAACTTTCCATTTAAAACTGAATTTTTAATAATGAACAAGGATTATTTGAAGAGGAAAAGTTGTTTTTAAATGCATAGGAATACTTGAGGAAGGCCATAACATTTCTAATGCAAAAAAGAGAGAATATATGATTTACTTTTTATCATTTACCTAAATATTCAAAGAACTCTGAATAAATTGGAACGTTTCGTACCCCCCCCCCCATTTGCTCTTTTTCAGCTAAAGTGGCTAATTACGTTACAGTGTATTCATTTTATTTTTCGAAGAAACTCTACATTCGAGCGGTTGAGTTGTTCGTTCTGTTTTTATTTTCACTCCATTTCTTTTGCGTTTCACAAAATCATTGACGATGACACTTATGGAAAAATACAGTTCGTTTTTTTCCCCTTCGAATTGCCCTCACATTCCGGTGAGTGTTTAAAAATTCAAGCGAAATGAGGAAGCTGTAATAGTAAGGTTATATTCGAGAGCAATAATTTATTTTTTAAAAGATTTGTTTTCTTTGTTTAAAGTAAAAATGGAGTTAGTTTATTTCATTTCCAATGACCAGGAACTGTGAAATAGTTTTGTCTTTTCAAAGCAATAAACGTCTCTTGATTAAAGAAAATTGTGAAATTGATGATCTCTGTGTTTTAAGAAAGATTCTTATTTTGAGTAAAATTGGAAGAAGCAAGGTTTTTAAAAAATAGATAATGAAAGATTTAAAATATAATGATAAATATTTTAATCACGAAATAAATATAAAATTAAACGTAATGCAATATATTCTATCGCTGATACATAATATGTGTCCGTCAAACAGCACACAATGATCTCAGATTGTTCTGAATATATAATAATAAGACAATGAGTGCGTCTGTGGGAGTATATCTACATCCCTATATGCTTCTATTATAACTTCAGAACTATTTGTTCTATCATCTTGAAATTTGGGCACCACCAGCTTAGGGCAATTTAAACCTAGGATCTTAAAATATGTTCAAAACTTTCTATTAGATCGTTCGGGAGAAAAGTTTGAAAAATAGAATTTTTTCACTGGTTTAGACTAGCAATTGACAAAATTTCTACTGCAGATTACGCTGTTTTTCAAATATTTTAAAGATAACATCAGTGATGTTTGCTTGCATATCGATTGCATTAAAAATTCAAACACATAACATAAATAAAAGTAAAGAAAGGTAAAGCGTAAAAAAAACAAGCAAAATATAAAATAAAATCTTAAGTACAAAGTAAAGTGTAAGGTAAACAGTAAAGTTCAAAGTAAAGTAAATTCTAATGTGTAAAGTATAAGGTAAAGTGTAAATTATAATCTAAAGTGTGAAATATTAAGTAAAATTTAAAGAAAAGTCTAAAATAAGAAAGTAAAGTGTAAAGCAAAGAACACACATAAATAAATATTTGTCAAAGAGCAAAAGAAATATTTATTCAATCCGAAGAAAGAAAGTTATATTAATTTAAGAAAATCCAAGAAATTTATATTTTTTCCCACTATTCCAGCAAAGAAAAAAATGCATCTCTCTTGTTTCCCTTTTAATTCTTAGAGAGAACAATGAAAGAAAAGTAGCTAAAAAAATTTTCCTATAAGAAATAAACATTTCTTTTCACAATGTAAGTTTGTAAAAAATAATTATCAATGAACTAATTATTTTTTAAATTAAAACGAATCTGCATTTTTAAAATAATTGTGCAACCAAGCTTATTGCTATTAATGCCGAACATAAGAGCTAAACCTTAGAGGTGAGTTAGTGAATTCGGCGGAATTCACTTCAAACCTATAACATATCCAGATTAGTGTTAAGGATAAAGGGGACCTTCAAACTAGAAAACAATTCTCGAAATTTCCGATTTTTAGATTTTGATAGTTTTTTTTAAAAAAAATAGGTGTCATCTTCCAAGCAAAAAAAAAAAAAAAAAGAAAAGAAAACAAAACAAAAGAAAGGTAATTGAATCATTTTTAACCCTTTTTAATGAAAGATAAACGTATTTTAGTTAGGCTGAGCCCCTTTGTCTTCCGAAAACAGTCTGTTGCTTGAAGTTGCAGATTTTTGAGTTTTGTTTCTAGCTAAAAATCTAAACAAGCTTTAAATTAATCGGTTGAGAAGAGTTTTTCTTTTTCTATTAAATTTGACAATGTTGTCACTTAGCCGATAGATTCATTCCTTAATGATTTTGTTTATTTTTATTGATAGGGTAGTTTTGTTTAATTATTTTTACAACAAACAATATTTTTCAAAGCTATTATCTTGCTGAATTGTTTTTATTATGTTTTAAATTGATCTTACATTGAGTTGCTTTATTTCGTTTTTAATTTCCTTTATTGCATTATGTATTCTATTTCTTCTGAGTAAAGAAATTCGAAAGGTGGAATGATTTAAATATAAGTTAATAAATTAAATATAAGTGGTCTACGAATAGTAACAGTCGAAATGAAACTGCTTATTCTTATTTTGCTGATTTTCCTACGGTTGAACTATAAAGTGACATCAGAATCTTCTTCAGTAATAGCAGCAAACAATGCTCCTAGAAGTACATTACAATAGAACTTTATAGATGTTTTTTTCATTTTGCTCACTTTTGAAAAATGTGAATTGTAGTGATTGCAATAAGTGTTTTGAACGAATGAAGAGCATATATCACATGGATTTACAGCAAAATTTGAGTTGAAATGTGAAAGTTGCGAGAAAAGTTTTGGTTTCACTTTCAGAAGTGAGAGTTAAACAACGAGCAAGAAGTTCGACGGAACTGCAAAATTGTATCAGCATTCTTGGCTATAGGAAAAAGTTATGCAGCAAAGGAGGCATTTTCTTCTCTTTTAGGAATGTGAACTATAGATAACAAAGAAAATTCTTTCTATTCCAAATAGTTTACGAGAGAAAAACTTACTAATGAAATCAGGAATATTGTGTTTCTAGAGAAACTGCATTTAAAAGCGAAAGGGAACTCCCCACATGATATCATGGATATCAATGTTTAATACAACGGAACATGACACAAACGGGACCATACCTCTTTTTATGGTATTGGACTTGTTATTGATGTATTGCCTTACTTTGTAATATACCCTAACTTCAGTCAAAATACTGCCATGACAGCGTAAGATTTGTGCATTACAAGTTTGTCTTTCCAATTTTGAGACTGGGTTAGATTCAAAGATGATTCTGCGTGATAAAATTTAATTTCATTGAATAGATAATTAAAATTATTGCATATAACTTATAACATTTATACCCTAATAACTTCTAAAATCTATTTGTATCCATGCCTTTATATATTTATTTTCATTATCCGAGGAATGCGTTGTTAAAGCATTCTTTCTTCTATCTGATTTTATATAATGTACCAAATATTTCATTTTAAATTACAACAGACAAAATAGTTCTTGCTCAGTATCTTAATAGAACAAGGATAATGTTATAAAAATATGTTTCATATTATCGCTTAGAATCTTTTTGTGGAAAATATTTCTCTCTTTTTATTTTTCTGTTCACTGCATTTTTTTCTGTATCTTCAATATATATCTCGAAAACACACTATCATACTTTTCTCTAACTATGTTTAAATTTAGTACCAATTATACATTGTCTAGATTACCAGCTATTTAAAAGTTCTCGTTCAATCACTTATTAAAACAAAGATACTTATTTAAAAATATTTCCCCCATCAACTATCCGAATTTACTTGGGGAAAATTGCAGCCTCTTTTCGCTTCTTATTTCCAGACAAAATTTTTTTAAACAAAAAAAAGAAGAAAAAAAGAGAAAGATTTTTAAAGAAAAACAAAGGAGATAGATATGCTTTCTGGGATTCCATCGTAAGTAAGTAAACAAAATGAAATAAAGTGAAGAAGAAGAGTGGGAAAAAAGAAGTAAAACTACAATCAACCACTCAGAAATGAAGTTCAACTGAGCGCGATGAAACTGGGAAATTGGTTTTATTCTCTTGAGAAATTACGACCATATTTTTGTTCTTTATACATTTTCCTATTTTAACCTTCTAAAATGGAAGATACTTTTGTGAGCCGAATAAGTAACAAAATGATAAATCTTCTGAGTTCCATGAAATATTATCATGTTCCTCTTCCGCAGAAGATACCTTTGCAAGCTGAGCTATGAAACACAGAAAAAATAATAAAAAGTACGACAAATGAATCTGCACGATGTCTTGATTTTTATAAAAAAAGAAAAATATGGGCTCCTATTCCCAGAAAATTAAGAATATTTTTAGCTTCCTCATTTTTTACGGCGTTGTGGTTAGCTTGGATTCCTTTTTGTTTCTCTCTTATCTACTTCTTAAAAATTGAGTTATTTCCTACATTTTCCATTTATACAAGAACATGCTTTGTCTTCGGTTTCTTGTCTTGAGTAAGTTAATTTTAAATAAAAGATAGAAAAAGAAAGACATTTTTTGAAAGAAGGTATGGAATTAAACCTTTTGAAAGACTGCAGGATTAAAATGTAAAACACAAAAGTATGTATAGATACTTCTATATCACAGAAAGCTTATAAATATGAAATACTGATAAGATTGATATTTTAATTTTGAATTAAAAATTAGTATGGTAAAAGTTAATAATACATATAACGTAACAACTGATTAAAAAATTTTGAGCTACGTGAAGCATAAAAATAATGAATTCGAAAAATGATTCTTAATTAGATTTTTAATAAATCTTTCTTTTCTTTCATAATATTTTTATTAAAGAAATTATTGTAGTTAAACTGTAGTATTTTGAATAAAATATTTTTGTGTTGATAGTTTTTAGGAAAAAGAAGAGCAAAACTGCATAAACATGATTATGCATTTGTCAGATGTTTATTATCCAGCACAAACATGGCATGACATCTTTTCTATAATTTAGAAAACATAATAATTATTTCATTTAATCTTAAGATGTTTTTATGTCAAATAATAATATTTTTCTTGTTATTAAATGTTAATTTTCAGAAGTGTTTTTTTTTTTTAATTTAAGAAAAATATCTAAAGCTTTCGCTTTTGATACTATTGCTACGAGTTTAAATATTGTATAATAGGCACAAGGGAAGGTTTTACATATAGAAATAAGTTATAATGACGACCATTGTATATATGTATTATACATAGGCGTATAATAACTTTTTTTAAAAGCTTAAATATGTAAATTAAAGCCTATGTACTCCAACCTCATTCTGTAGTTTAGTTCATAAAGTCTATTCGTCATTCATTCTTAATACACAAAGCCATAAATTGCAGCAATATTACCAATTGAAAAGTAAAAGAAATAAAGAATAAACAATTCCAATCTACAATGCAGCTACAATATTTAATTGCTAGTTTTGTGGTTTTCTATTTTACATACAGAATAATGTAATACTCGAACCTGTGACATTCGGCTCATGTCCGAAAGATCAAATTTCCAGTTAGTTGAATATAATAACTTCTACTTCGATGATCAGATTTTTAGTGAATTCTTCTGTTCCTTCTGTTTCTTGTTTATTACTCTTTCTAGGAACGATCGGGAGTATGATCACTTGTGGCATTTTTTAAGTGATTACTGAAACTGTTCCTGTAATGACAGTATGTTCAGTGCTAACCATTTCCAATTTTTTTTTCATTAATTTGGGGATTTTTTCTGTTGTGCAGTGTTTTTGATGATGGTTGGATTACTCCTGATTTCTTGTTATTAAACGGATTCAATAACCAGAAAGCAGAAATATCAGGTGTACAACGAAGAGCCATTATATTATGAACACCCTGCTAATAACATGTGGGACCACTTTTAGCCCTCAAAACTGCCAGCACCCGCCGTGGCATTGATTTCACAAGGTGCTGATAAGTAGTCTGAGGTATCTGGTACTAAGCGCTCACCAACTGGTCCTGAAATTCCCTCACATTGCGAGGGGGTACCGTGGCAGCACGAATTTGGTTTTATAAGTAGGACCACAAATGCTCCATTGGATTAAGATCAGGTGAATTTGGGGTGCCAAGACATGACTTGAAAGTCACTGGAATGTTCCTCGATGTTTCGACCCATATGACATGGTGCATTATCCTGTTGGTAAACACCATCCCCCGCAGGAAAAGCTGTTGGCATGAATGGGTGAACCTGGTCTGCAACTATGTTCAAGTAGCTTAAAGACGTCAGGGATTGTTCTATGAAGATTATGAGTCCTAATGTGAACCATGAAACATTGTTTCTGGGCGAGAAACCATGAAAACCTGGGCGATCCCATTGGGCGAAACCTGGGCGAGCCATTTTTTTAGTTATTAATGACTAGTATATTTTGCAAATATATCGTTAATTATAGTTTAAATTTCAAAGTTACAAGGCAACCCCATATTCTTGTAATTTGATTCCTGAATCAAGCATTGGGAGAAATTTGCCGTCGTCGAGGACCTTTTAATCGAACTAACCCTGCATTTGCTTTCATTGGACAGGAAAACCTCGAAAACTTCAAACGGTAGCCTGATGGTTAAGGGACTATAACCCATGATATGTCTAAATCTAAGGGTACTTTATTTCAGCACCATGCTCGATGCGAGCCAGGTGCGGTATTCGAACCTGGGTCAGCTCGGCGGAAGGCAAGAGCTCTATTCTCTACACCAGCACGCCTCCATGTAACTGTATTTTATAACCGTCGTTGAACAACTGATCCAATTTTATGGGTTTACGACTACTTATGTTCCGATCTGTAGCCTTGTAATTATAAACCAAATCCACAAGACAAGGGAACTCCTGGATCGAGTATTGGGAGGAATTTGCCGTCATGGAGGACTTTTTGATGGAACTAACTCGCATTTGAGTTACATGGAGAGGAAGACCACGAGAACCTCCTACGGTTAGTCCGACGGCAAGGGACTCTAACCAATGATCCGTCCGCCACTGAGAATATTTCACGTAAGCACTGTGGTCGGTGCTAGCCGGATGCGGAGTTCATATCGACTGGGATTCGAACCCGGTTTGCCTCATTGGAAGGCGAACGCTCCATCCCTTGAGCCATTGCGGCTTCTTTGTAATTGTAATATTTTACGAAATTTTATAATTTCTACTTTCAATAATTTATTTTCAGTCAAAACATTGAAAATCATTCTATGCTCCATATTTTTACACTAGATAATATATCAATAATGTTTTTAAATAAATATATTTCTTTAAACAATATTGTGATAAAATTTGTTTAATGGTATTTTGACCATTTGGAAAATTAAGTAGTTGCTGCAAATAATATAAGGATTTTCTTGTTTTACTGACAGATGTTTTTTTCCAAATCTATTAATTTCAGCATATATATTTTTTTGATGGATTAAAATTGGCAATTAATGACATATTTTAATAAACATAGTATATTTGTTAACGATAGTCATTGCTATTAGAATGATCTCAAAAATAAAAGTTTACCTCACCACTTTCAAGATAAACTCTCGGTTCACAGAAAATCTTTAACTCGCATTATTCATTCTTAGCTATTTGTTTTCCAACATATCATTTATTCCGAAAGTTTATACTCACTGTCTTCAAACCACATTAATTTAATAACACGTCATTTACTAAAGAATATTTTTAATGTCTTTAAATTTGCATCAAGAGCTGAAAGTCCCAAAGTGGGTTACAGACAAATTAACTTTAAAATTTTAAATACACGCTGAACAACATTAACTAACCAGTCATTTGCCAACCTTAAAGAGTAGCTGACAACCCAGTGAGGGTGAAGTCGGTGCAGAAAATGCAGGCAGGGCTATAAATTACACCTCCCATCCCTTTAGAAAGGCGCTTGGTGATAAATGATCAACTCTGACATCTTTGATCCTATGCCACCCTCCCACGTAATGTCTTTAGCCCTTTCCCAGCATCTCAAGAAGCATAATTAACAAAGCGTGACCTTAACAAAAGAGCTCTGGGCATAGAACGAGTAGAATAGGATTAAGTGCGAAAAGCTTTCTCTACAACAGAGAGATAGAGAGAACAACGCACGCTACTAGATATGCAATTCGAGAAGAAAGTCTACAAGAGAAAAGGAGTTCTAACCTGATATTCACAGAGACGCTGTTATCAGCTGCAGAATTCAAAATGTGTGATTGACTATCTTTGAATATGGTAAACTAAGGCATGTGTATTTGTTATTTTGAGTTAATGGTTCTGTTAGGGTTAGATTAACATATTATTAAATGACTGAGTAAGAATGAGTTGTTTCGACAAAGAGCACATTGAACATTAACATACATATTAAAGAAATGGTTCTAATTTATATGTAGTTTATATGTATTTAAAAGTAATTTTTATAGATGATTAGATTTATTCAGATTATATCATATAAACATATTGTAGAAGATTAGGTTCTGTCAGATTATATCATATTACAGATGGTTAGACTCAGTCAGATTATATCATATAAACATATTATAGATGATTAGTTTCAGTCAGATCATATCATCTAAACATATTATAGATGATTAGATTCAGTCTGAATATATCATATAAACATATTATAGATGATAAGATTCAGTCAGATTATATCATATAAACATATTATAGATGATTAGATTCAATCAGACGGATACTAATTTTAATTGCAAATTTAAGTAAAAGTCTGAATCAAGAATCTCAGCATGCTACTCTCTTTTCTGTACATGCTCTTATTGTTTTTCGGAAATGATAAAATAAGTATTGATATCTATTGTTGAAGTTGATATCAAAGCAATAGGTAAGTTCAATGCATCGCTTCTAATAATCTTGTAAGCGAGTCTGAAATGAAACTAATGTTTTAGAAAGGCCAAAAATCCAGCTTGGTTGAAAACTGCTTTACCCATATCGTAAATTGTGGTAACCCGAATTTTAAATCTATTCACTTCCTATACTAAACAATTATATCCACAATTCCTTTCATTCTATTCGCAAAATATTCCATAATTGCTAAACAAAAATTGCTTAGAAATAGTTTTTTTTCAAATGGAATATGTAGTAGTAAATATATTTTATGAAAATGTACATTTGTTTATCTCTAAATAACATAAATGTGGTTTTTTGGTCTTCAGAATTCTACTCGTACTCGAAAAAAAATTATAGTTTGAAAAAAAAATTTTTTTTTACCATATCTGATCCTGGCTGAATACGCTTGAGTAATATAAGCCCATATTTAAAAATCAAATAAAAATGTGTTTTGCGAAAATCGTAATTTTAATAGCGCGTAAACATACAAAATGATTTTGTTGTTTTATATCTTGCTGTGTTATACTTCAACAATTGATTTCATTCCACAAGTCATGGGCCCGATTGGAGCTTAAGTCAAAAACGAGATCATGTTTTTAAACTTGCAATATTTCATTTTAATAATATTTTTAAAGTATGAAAAAAAGTATGAAAAATTAAAAGAAATTTATAGATCGCATTTAATAATTTTTTTAATTTCCAAAAATAAAGAAATTTTAAAACATAAAAATAGATATTCTGACTAAAATATAATTAAATTAAGAAAAACAATAATTTGTAAAGTTTTTTTAAAAAAATTGTTACATGTTTAATGGGAGAAAATATGTACCTTCTAGATTAATATACTATAATCTATTTAAAAAATCTGGATAAAATTATGGTAAAAAGTACTGACACTTAGGGTGCCGTTTTCTTTTACAGTAAAATCTATATTTAACGGAACATGGCGTAGAACAAAAATCTGATATACCACTGCGATACGATAAAAATGAATTTTACGATAAAATAAAATTTAAGTGCGATGCACGCAAAGTGCCGGTACTTTATAACGTAATTTGATCCGGAATTTTTTTTACAGTGTAGTTACAGATAAATAATTTTTATTTATGCATCTGATATGATATGAACTCTTCATATATACACTTATTACATAAGTACAAAAGTTTTACAACACTCACTGTAGATCTGAAACAAGAAATTTTCTAAATTTGAAAAGTATTGCAATCAAGATATTATAAGATATTTCGATGCCAAGAAGAAATACCTATTCTTCACTTGTTTATTAACTGTAATAGAAAGAAAAAGACACTTTTTCATTACGTGAGACACTCCTCTTTTCATCACCAACAGTATGAGTTACTGACCCTCGAGACCCCCGTGGCTTAGCAGATTTTTCCCAGAATCCTCCGCATAATCCTTTACGATTGCAATCGTTGCAATAACACATATTACTGAAGGAAGTCGCTAGGCCGATAGTTTTCAGAAGAGAAATTCGTCTGGAAACACTCCCACAGAGCTTCCATCATAAAAAAAAAGGAAATGGTAAAAATAGGGAAGAAAATGCGAGATAAAGAAAGAGGAGATAGATAGAATGCAACGATAGGTTATCCTTAAAATACATCGCCAAGTTTGGTGGAAGTTTCCTTTTGTTTGTAATCGCGCCAAGAGAGAGTGAAAATCTTTTGGATGTTCAAGTTTTGATGAGGACCATTACGAAGAAGAGGTCTTTACGAGAGCCATGCTTGGTTTCTGCTTCCGCAGGAAATAGCAGGTTTTAGTGAAGCATTCAGATATTTAGTAACGCAACGGAAATTGCTATCCTTAGAGCTCAGTTGTATCAACACGAAAAATCAAAAGATGTAGAAGTGTTATTTATTTTTTTTTTTAACATTCACCATGTAGTAGTGCTACTTTATAGTTTATAAAACTCAAAAAGTATCAATACTTTGATCACCCTCTCTTTAGTAGTAGTAGTTTTAAAAGAATCGAAAAAAAAGTTGCTTCTTTTTAGATATGAAATAACTTGGATATTGTCAGACATAAATATAGCGTAATATAAGCATACATAGTGTTTTCATGTCGTACCTTCCACATAATAAAAAACGATAAGATTGACCTGACCTAATAAATATGTAATTATAATTTGATTTCTAATTTGAAGCACTTCAAAATTCATAAACTTGCCATTTGCGTTCTTTTAATTACGTAGTTTGAGATAGTGTCACAATTTTTTTCTTAATTATTTGTAATTCAAGTAAAAGGAGTAGAAAAATTTATTATTTTTGATGAAATAAATGTATTCAAAACCAAAAATTGCAATCGTAGGATCAAAATCCTAGAAACTGAGTGACATTAACCATGTCGAAGTTTCTCAAAGTATATGACGCCATCCCGAGAAAACGAGAGAAAAGATGAGATGTGCCATACTTCATACTCATGACTTCAATACTAACATCAAAATTTCAAAAATAAGCTCTTGCTTTTCAAAACATCCTTTACAGACATCAGCTTTTGCTATCAATGACTAATTCGAATGCATAACTAAAAGGAAGCAAAGAGATGTGCCATGAGATGTTTATGACATCAAGACTAATTTCGAAATTTCAATAATACACTAGTCATATTTAGAACAATATTTTCCGTTTATAAATTTTGCTAATATTGTAGTTTTAATTGCCAGAAATAAGATGAAACTAATCGGAATGTGTAACAAAAATAATGTTAAAAGAGAGACGGTGAGATGCAATGAGCAGTGAGACTTCAATACTAACATCAAAATTTCAATAATGAGCTGCTGCTATTTAGAGCATCATTAACTTTTGATACTTTTCATGACCGGAAACTAATCGTAATATATAGAAAGCTTGAAAAGTCATGGAATAAAGTTGAACTGTTGATTAACAATCTGAAGTCCAAATGTTTGACAATTGAGGGAAATAAAGAGATACTTCATCGGAAATAAAGATCAATCAAATAGAATTTGAAAGAGTTTCATAATTTAAATACTTTGTATCAATATGAGATTTAAGTAAGTTTATAGACATATAAGTTTAAAGAGACCTATCACTGAAAACCGATACTTTCTTTTCGCTTCGGAAAATATTGAGATCATCTTTATTATCACTTTCATTAAAACTGAAAAAAAAAATATAGAAAACAGTTTTGAAAGCGACTATAATCTACAGCGCTGAAACTTGGACTACTTCACAACTTGAAGAAAAATAATTTTAAGATAGGTAAGAAAGACTCTGTGAAAATATTCAGACTCGTGGTGATGGCATTGTTTGGAGAATTTTAACAATTTAAGAAAATGAGTAACTATACAATGGTTTTATTACTATTAGAAAAGCTAAGAAACTACAGTCGTTCAGTTACTTAAAAAAGGACGATGTAGAACAATAGTACGGTTTGTTTAGAGAAAGAGAAAAGTAAAAAGATTAAAAAACTATAGTTAGACAAAGTAATGAAGATAATTAACTCGTTAAAGTCACAATTTTTTTAAAAGAAGGCTAAGATTCTGGAAGGTAGAAGTCGATATTTAAGCTTTGTTTCAAAAAAGATTCTTTGTAGTGTTGATTATACTCTTGAATATTTGTAAGATATCAATGCCCTTCCCTAAGAGAAAAGGTATGAGCGATCTAATTCCTTTTGCTACTTCAACAGTAGTTGTTCTAAAGAAGAAATATCGTTTAAATTTAAGATTAGAAAAGAGAACAGGAATCTGACTGATAATTTCTTTTAATATATATTTTCAATGCATTGACTATATATTACTATTGATACCTTCTTATTAAATACAATAAAAGTACTTAGTAGATTTTATGCATGAATTGTATTAACTATGTTTATATACTCACAATTTACTCATTGGGTTGCTATAGTAAAGAAATACTGTTCGTCCCTCGGTGGTGGCTTAAAGCTCATCCCTATTCAGATAGATGGGTACAAGCCAGTCTGGGGGGATTGGTATCAACATTATTACCAATCACGTGGTTGGTAATAATGTTGTTGAACCTTTTCTTTAATTAATGTACACCTGATTCACTATGAGTCATTCCATGAGAACACTTTCGTAGTTAAGTCTAACATAGCAGAAGCATTTATTTTAACTTAATGATAAATATTATATCGCAGATGAATGGAGTGCTTGGGGTATAACAGCGAAGAAGAGAACCTATAACCAGGGTACTCAGAGACAATTTTAAGTCTCAGGCTACTCAAGAGTTCCACTACTTAGAAAAATCTAAGTATGCTTACATTGCTTGACATCATGTTACGGTATTATATTTGTGATTGTCATTTGGCTGGCTGTCGGTGGCTTGCATCATTGTAAAATGTCGAATCATTTCAACGCAATTCAATTTAATTTTACTGATCTCTATCTATGAAGAAATTCTAAATCCAGTATTTTGCGTACTTAACTGCTTTCGTTTTAGATTATAGGTATTATGGGTATTTTCAGCTGGGTATTATAGATAAAAGTTTTTAACTTGGTTAGACTTAACGTTCTGCTTTCCATTAGTAAAATACAATTTAAGTGGAAAATATTAAGAATACATCCGGAAAAAAATATTGCTTACATTTGAAAATCATAAGAGTCAAAAGCATGTATAAATGACATAATTTGTAATCAAACTGTAGAGCTTAACAAGAAAAATTGTCAGTAAAAGGAAAAATAAATATTAGAAATTTATTATTTCTCTTTCCGTTTTTGTTTGCTGTTCATTTTAATCTAGAGAATTAGATATTTTCAATTTTCTTTGTTAGCAATTTCAATTTGTTTCATTGTATTTACTTTCAGTATACAAATAAATGAAAATACATAAATACATAAACGAAACGATTGAAAACAACACTCATTATTTAAGTTCTAGTTTAGAAAATTTGAATGTCTGTTTTTATGAATTGTTACGGAAGCACAAGTATGTTAATTACATACAATTTGCAATTTCCTTTGGTTTTTTTTATCGCTATTAATAGTATTCAAATCATCATCAAATTATCACCATTTTAGTTTACTCCCAAGGTAAAACTCTTATCCCAGTATACGCGTAAATACTCGTAATTGTTATAAATTTGAACAAAAATAGTAAATTACTATTCATTTAGCACAGAACTGCATAAAAATAGAAAGTTAAGTTAATTCAAAGTAAATGAAAATAATTTAACACACTTCTTTTTAAAATTTTTATAATTATTAATTATTTATTTTAACTTAATTATTTGATGCTCAAAAACTAATTGTTTTTTAAAAAAAAACACTATTAATTTAAATACATATTGTGACTTTCGAGCGTTAATTAATTTATGTTTCGATATTGTTTTTTTCAAGTTAAAACTTTCAGTGCAAAGTTGAAGACAATAAAATTTAAGAAAAATTAAGTTTAACTGACAAAGATGTCCTGACAAAAAAAATTTACACTCTTCATAAATTAAATCGTTGTGTTTGAGGAGCAAATATAATCCTACACTGATTAGACTTTTATCATACAGTTTTCGTCTCAAGACTAAGAAATTGTTTTATATAAACAATTCAAGATGTGTGGTAATAAACATTAAAATTGTAAAGCTTTAGTTAGGCCTGAACTGTTAAAGTTGAAAGCCATTTAAGCTCTAACCAAAAGTGACATATTTCAATTAATTAAATCTAGACAAAATAAAATTATCTACAATAAATAAATATTTTAACGGAAGAAAGTTTATTATTTACTACATTCTACCTGCTATATTGTATCCAGTTTCACATTAATATTTGTTTTAAAGAGCAACAACTTCCAACAAGTCAAAATCCCGTTGCTATCATTCAGTACAAAAATATAAAATTTTCAGCTGGTTAAAAATGAAAAAAAAAATCCATTAGTACAACTCAAAGGGATTATTTCATTTTCTCCTGTTGTAATCATATACAAGAAATATTTCATACGAAAGAAGTGTATCAAGTAATACAGAGATACTATTTAATATTCGAATCTCAAGAAAGAGAAAAATAGCATTGAATCAAAAGCACAAAAGTCCAAACAGTTCACTGGATAATCTAAATGCAATTTGACGAAACATCCACACTCGCAAGAGTAAAATTAATTAAGTTGCGAAAGATAAAACATGTTTCTGAAAACATCAAAGCGAAACTTTTCCTCTCCCAAGTGTCTTCCCAAAACAGAACCGACGTCAAAAGGTTTCAGGCGGGGAGATTATTAATACCTGACACCAAACCTTGTGTTATCGGTAATTGCAATACACGCATTTTGGCACATTCGAAGACACTTGTTTAATTACTTCTCTAAAATTCGCTGCTGAGTTAGTCGTAGTCAAAATCTATTTTCTAAGCATTTGAGAATTAAGAGAATTCGCAAAAAGGACAATATACGTATTTAACGAAGCAATCAATTGTCAGTGTCGTTACGAGTGTTCTGTAGCCTGAAGGCAATTGAGAGGAAGATAAAACTTCGTCAATTGCTTTTGATGCAGATTATCTTTGATAAACTTACAGTGTTGATTTGATTTAAAAATCTGCTTTTTAACTTTCCTGATATAATTGAGAATTGTAAGTTGGATAAAAGCTACGATTTTATAAGTAATGCAAGGGTAATTATCTTTTATATCTTCATATCTGGAGGTCAGTTAGGTTAAGTATACTTAGTTAAGTGTCTAGTAGCTAATTTTATTGCGATAAAGTATAGCCGCGATCATATAGACAAATATACAAATGTAATGGTGGATCTATAATTTAAATAAAACCATGCTACTAATATGTTGGGGTGAAGAAAATTAATGTTTTGATATCATCAAAGCGAAAGTTTTCCTGTCCCTAATGTCTTCCCAAAACAAAACCAGTGTCAAAAGGTTTGAGGTGGGGATATTATTAATATTTGACACCAATCCTTGTGTTATCATTAATTGAGATGCACGCATTTTGGCACATTCGAAGATGCTTGCTTAGTTACTTCTCTAAAATTCGCTGCCGCATTAATCGATGTCTAAACCTGTTTTCTGAACATTTTAGAATGAAGGTAATTCGCAAAAAGGAAAATATACGTATTTAACGGAACAATCAATTGTCATTGTCGTTACGAGTGTTCTAGAGCCTGAAGGCAATTGAAAGGAAGATGAAATTTCATCAATTGCCTTTTGATGCAGATTATCTTTGATAAAATTACTTTGATAAACTTGTTGATTTATATATCCGGTTCTTAACTTCCCTGGTATATTTGAGAATTCTGATTTCGATACAAGATTAGAAATAACGCAAGGGAGTATTTATCTTTTACATACATCAGGATGTTTTGGTTCTGGTTGTTTTGGTTTGGTACCTTAGTTAAATGCCTAGTAGTCAATCTTACTATTTACGGGACATTTAACTAAGAAATTAATCATAAAGACCAATAAACAGATGCATTGATAATGTTCTAATTTAAATAAATACATTGCATCAATGTGATGGAAAAAAAATGCAAATACTATGCAAAAGAGATGTGTTAGGTACAAACAAGCTCTTTTATAATAGAGGAATGAACAAATGTAATTGTTTCTTAATAAAAATCAGATACTACATCTTGACAAGCAAGAAAACTATTTTCATATTTTCATAATGCAATATATAAGATAAATTATGTGTAACATTATAAAAACATAAAAATTTGTATCCTAACCTCATATTAAGGAATAAAATTTGTGTAATAACATCGAGGAAAAAATTTTGTAGCGTTTATACAAAAACTTGATCTTGCCTATTTCGGGGGTGGGGATATCAAATCGGAAATTCTATTGGTTCTTAACGCTATCGATGTTTTTAGTGACATTCATAGCTTATTTTTAGTCAAAAAGTAGCACTGTTATGTTTAGAGACGTTATATTTGAGAAGGGATGACATAAATGTTGCAACAAACTAAGGGACTTAGAAGATATCATCAGAATAAAATTAATTTAGCGCCTATGCCCAGAAATGCACGCGCAGTTTTATAATATAATTTAATTTCATGATAACAGAAATGAACTTGGACTTTACTTGGTTTAAAATGTGACAAAAAAAGATTTTGTTACCATCCTGATATAAATATGAGAAGAAATATATTCCTTTTCTTTTGTCTAGCTAAATGGTTACAAGCAAATTTGTCTAAATATAAACGGAGGAAAAATGAAAAATGTATTTGTTGTCACAAAACTATGCCAATCTAAAGTTAAGCTTTTGTTCACGACAAAACTATTTTGCCTATTAAAATTGCTAGTTTCTGATTCAAATATGTGCTCCCTTTAGTGCGACTTTTGAAATCCTTATACCAAATTTTATTAAAATTGAAAAAAGAGCATCTGGTTTCCAAACCAATTCCCCCTACTGCCGATACTAGTGCACTTGTCATGAAATGACCTTCCATATGAGCCTATACCTAATCACCGAATAAAAGTCTGAACTTCACATCATTATTTCAAAAATAAAAATAAAAATTTTCTGCTTTGCCAACATTTGAAATGCAAGACAAATTTTACAGGAAAAGACACAAAGTAACGATGCCATCTTTTCATAGGTAGATAAACGATGATGCTAAAATAACAATAAAAAAAACATATACACTTTCAAACGAAAAAAGAGCAATGATACTTTTATTTGGCGAATTCTGAAGAACTCACATTTTTTACAACGCTTTGAAAAAAAAAACTTTAACTTGTTTTAAGTGCTGCTCAAGACATTTCTTCTTTCTTGGGTTTACGCCAAAAAACTGACCTTATTTCGTTGAAATGATGGTCATAGCAAGCAAATATTTGTTGAAATATTACTTTACTTATCATCCTCGCATACATAACATCGTTTTTGGCATGTATTGCTCTGGCAAAAAAATGGTGTGCATCAAGAATGATTCAATTTATATGATGTGTAAATGTTTAAAATTCTGTTCTTGTTGTCAGAAGGAAAACATTAGCTTGATAAGACATTAGATTTGTAATCCGCGGCAGAATATTTATGTACGATAAAAGAAAAAGACATTAATGAATTGTTATTTTAAATAAATTAAAATTAATTAACAATGCAAAAATATATAATAAAAAATTCCGATGAATACAGAGAATATAATAAATATATATTTATTTAAGTAGATTTTATTACGTATAATTTATTGTCTATACATTACAATTATGGCCAAAATTCAAAATATAAAAATAAACATGAACCCCTCAAAGGGATCAAGAAAAATCATTATCTTTATATTGGGAATTTCTAGCAGGATTTATATTCAACGGTTGGTACTGGGAGGCCTGAAAGGGCACCCCCAGTCACTAGAAATTGGAAATCGAAAGCTCCCGAGGAGCAGTTAGGAGTATGGGACGAGGTCCGAAGCTGGAGAATTATTGAAATATTACATAGCAAAAAATAAAGCCAACCCCCCCCCCAAATTACTATTTGATTTGAAATAATTTGACTATCGCGAATCGCCAAAAAGACTATTAGAATAGTATAACCATGTAACTGAAAAATTTTTGCTGCCAGAAATCAAGAATAAAGAGTTATAAATAGATTTTGTTTTAGATTTAGTGAATTAAAGAGTCTACATTAGAATTGAAATAAAAAGTTAGCCGTTCATTGATCGATAAGAAAAGAATGAAATATTTTATATTCACTTTTTATAAATTGTAATAAAAATTAAATAATTGATTTAATTTAATTAAAATTCAATTAAGAATGTTTTAAAAATATGAGTTTAAGATATAAAGAAATTTTAAAAACGAGGAAATATGTAATGCCTATTGTGGTATCACAGATACATATTAGTTTTAAAAGAAATTTAAGATATAAGTAAATTAATTCACATATTTGTACCCTGATTGCATGCTGAAATATGTCATTAACACTTGTAATAGCACTCTTTTACCAAGATAGAAGTCACATATCAAGGCCATTTATTTTTATGAGGCAAATAG
Source organism: Parasteatoda tepidariorum (assembly GCF_982258835.1). NCBI lineage: Eukaryota > Metazoa > Arthropoda > Arachnida > Araneae > Theridiidae > Parasteatoda > Parasteatoda tepidariorum. The sequence goes on along the minus strand of NC_141764.1, from coordinate 54,991,099 downwards.
AAAAACTAAAAATTTTTCTTTTTGATAATTTTATTATCTCTTGGTATAATGAGGGGTTAATGAGTTTAATTCGCAGTTATATTTTGTTTTGTAACCAATGTTGGACAGTCGAAACAATTTTGGGTTTAAGGCTACAAATGTTCTACTCTGTAGCCTTGTAATTTTGAACTTAATCCGGAAGACAAGGTGAGTCCCGGATCACAGTTTGGAAGAAATTCACCTTTGTGGGGGACTTTTTAGTGGAACTAACCCATTATTAACTATTAATTAGCGTTACATGGGGAGGAAAATTGCGAAAACCACCCACGGTTAACCTGACGGCTAGAAGACTCTAACCAAAAATCCGTCTATCACTGAGGATATTTTACGTCAGTACTGTGGTCAGTGCAAGCCAGGTACAGATCGTATCAACCAGCCATCGCTGAAATTCGAATCTGATTCACCTCATTGGAAGGCGAAAGCTCTTGAGCCATCACGGGGCTCACGACAGTAACATGCTCCCACGAATTACCAGCTCGTAATGGGGCAACATTAACCTAAAATACTGATGCTAAGTACTCGGGATAATGCTGCTGAAGGCAGCAGGAACAGACGGGGAGCCTCGAAGAGGTGAGTTCGAACAGGGGAAAGACAATTCGAAACCGTGATATGATAAAGTTTGTATGAGAAGAGCAGTTAATGCAACCGTGCGGCTAGTTACTTAATTTTTTCACTTTGCAAATATTTTTTTCTGAGCACGCATATTTTAATATTATTATTTAAAATACTAATATCAAAATATTTGTTTATATGGCTTTCAAAGGAACTGCAGCAAAATACATTTTTATGTATATTAAAGGAATGTAGTAAAAAGTAATTGAATTAAAGGATGAATTAAAGGAATGTAGGAAAAAGTAATATCAAAGATGGTATCAACTTTAAATATTTAAATTTAAATTTGAACTTGAATTATTATGTTTAAAAATGTGATATATATATATATATATATATATATATATATATATATATATATATATATATATATATATATATATATATATATGTTTTGAAACATAATAATTCCAAGTTCAAATTTAAATTTAAATATTTAAAGTTGATACCATCTTTGATTTCTTTCTTCCTTTTGAGGGGTGGAAGGGGGAACGGAATATTCCTGTCAAAACATCTTAGTTATTTAAAAAGTTTTCGTTACTTTCCTTATCTTCCTTAGAGCATATTTTTCAGATTTCAGAGAATTGGTTGAAGAAATATACAGAAATATTTTCTTAAAGTGGATTTTATAAGTAAAATGTTCTAGCAAAAAACCTTAAAGAAACACAATTTGTTAAACTTAAATATAATGTAGTACTTTTTACTTCACTGATGCAAGCTGGAATTGATTTTTATTGGTATTACTGATCAAAATTAAAACATGCTATTTTAATCTAAATGTTCAAACATACTTGAGAAATGCGATATAGTTTTATGCTACATTGAAAAAAAAGAGAGAAAAATTATACTTCTAAGTTTTTCAAAAAACGTACAATTGAAAAGTCAAATAGGAAGTATATTGAGAACGTGGTGAATAACGTAGCGGTATGTTGTGAATTGTGAAACATTTAGAATAATGCAAGCTTATGAAGCATATTAAAAAAGCAAAATGAAATGCTAAGCGAAAGTGCCCAAAGTTCTAATCCAAAAAGGCATTTCAAATCCGTTAAAGATGTTCTTACACCAGGTAAAAATCAAAATCAAATAATAAAATAATCAAAATATAACATCGAATGCAAGAAAAGTTATCATCAGGTTATTTTTGCCATGACTGAGAATTTTTTGATGGTACCGAGAACTTCCAAGGGATTACTTACACAGTGACCGTGGGCACAACACGGAATTGTGGACAAATTCCTAAAATTTGGGAATAAATGTTTTTGTCAAAAAAGTCATGATTTATTTTATGTTCATGGCTAATTTGCTATGGTCAATTATGACCACGATAATGTTAAATACAATACTTATATGCTTATATATCATTATCGACCACGATGAATAATATTTTCCATCTTAACACTTTTGGGATAATTATTCTAGTAATTTTCGCTTTCTCATTGGAAAGCATTTTCATGGTGTTTTGAAATTCTGAATCATCTAGGTACATCAAAAGTGTTAACGAGTTACCATGCTTATTGTAAAAAATTTTGGAACAAATACAGTAAAAAGTACCAACACCCAGGCTAAACCTACCATAAATTCCATTTTCACCGTTAAATATTTTACCATATTCTTACAGTAATATTCTTTTAATCATAGTAGAATGAAAAAAGTTTTTATACTAATAATTGCCGTAAAATCACTGATTCACTTTAATTAAATAAATATTGCTATAAAAATTACGGTGTAATAATTTAGGATAAAAATGCATTTTACGATAAATTTTATTTGCCGACGATGCATACAAAGTTTCGGTACTTAATACCGTAATTCGATCAAGAATTTTTTACTGTGTTTACTTAAGACTCCTAATAAAATTTTAAAGGTGTTTCGTAGTATGCTGAGATAGAATATACATTTTAAATTAAAACAACTAACTATTTTCAGAAAAAATAAAACAATCTTTTTTTATAAAAATAATTATTATTTTTATTACACATCTATTTCTATTACACTGCACGTTATTAGAGTAGAAGTTCGGTATATAGAGAAGAATAAGAGTTATTTATTACGTATCGGCACATTGAAAACAAAAACAAGCCATGTCGTAGCAGTAAGTTGCATAATTGCACACACACTGTTTTTTTCTGAAGGGAAATTACTTCACATACAGTCAGAAATGAACTTCATCCTACATATGATTTTATATTCCCGCCTTTAATAAAAAAAAATGTATATGGGTCAAATCAAAATGAAATAAATAAGTAATATTTAGTGCGCAAAAACACTGAGAAACAAAGCATAGTCAAAGCTATGATAATGTTTACTGTGTTGCTGGCTCTTTGGGAGCGCCAAAAAGCTCTGTAATTTTTACGGAAGTTTGGTCTTGACTAAGGTAATAAATACGATTTTATATTATTACATAATATATCTTAAAATTTAATAAATATTGTAATTTTATTGTGATACTTTAGATTACGACATGAAAACCATTTATTTGGTCAAATTTACTTCTCAATTTTGTATTTTTTACTAAATGTGTGGTAATAAGAACTATTATTTTGAAAATCAGAATTTCCGGTTAACCACTAATATGTAAAGGGAAAAATTACCAAATGAATTGCTTACTTAGCAGATATTTCGTTTTTCTAAATTATAATTAGAGATTTTTTTGCTTATTAGAAATGTTATTACTGTACAAAGCATAAAAATTTCCGGAATAATTCCTGCGTGAGTGCATTCATTTCTAGTTAATTATTCAATTTAAGATTTTAATGTTTACAATTTTTTGAAACAAAATAATAAAATTTGAAATAACCATTTTTGTGCAATATTCTTCTCTGAAAAGATATTAATTTTACTCAATGTGTGGATAGGTTTTAGATTTTAGTTTTTTTTTTTTAGAATTTTAAACTGATTTTTTTTTCAACTCTAAATAAAATTGATTTTTATCCTCTTGTTATTTTTCCCTTATTTGTTATTCATTTTCATTTTGACTTTCATTAATGTGTTATTTTTTTAATTCCTGTAACTTTAAAAGTATTTTGTATAAAATTCATAACTTACAGAATTCGACAGAATTTCTTTTTGAATCCTTTATGTTAAAGTTTTAATAAATTAATGTATGATGTGTCACCAAGTTAGATATCCTTCAATATCTTGGTAATAAGAAAATTTTTATTAAAATGCATGTAAATATTGAATTTCAATATACAGTTGTCCTTTATACTTGATAAAATTTGATATCTCGGGTTTTGATCAATGTGCTGAATACCATCAGCATCATTAGAACTCATAAAACAACCCAAGATATCATTAGCAAAAACTGACCTTAATGTTTTCTTCCTTGTTTTATTAATATTATTTTTTAAATTATGCCTTTTAGAAAGAATAAAGTGACAAATACTTAAAAAAAATACCATTTAATGATCTTTTGGAACGGAAGTGTGAAAAGAAAAACATTCATCATTCTGAGAAAGGCTAAAAATAGATAACTATTTATTTATTTCAAACTCCCAAGGCAATTTTTTAATGTTAGAAATCATCTATTTAAAAACTAATGTTTCATTTTTCTATACTTTCAACAATACTTTTAAAAGATTTTATTAGGTTTCATTTGATGTTAATAAAATGGAATTAAAAAATACAATATTAGTCATACAATGTTATTTCTTCGATATTTTCTAAAAACTTAAAATATATTAAATTAAATTTAATAAGTAATAAATAAACTATAAAAAAATGGTTGAGAAAAATCAAAGATCTATATTGGAATTTAAAATGACTTTTATTTCCTTTTAATTAATGTAAATGTTCCCATAAAAATAAAATACTATCTCAAATTTATAAATATTTTAGAAATATAGCGTTTAAATTGTATCTGTATTATATTGTATGTATTATATTGTAAGTTTGACAAAAAATTAAGCTTCAAAAATTGATTGCAAAAGATTTCGCAATTATTGATAATTTGCTAAAAGCAAAAATAAAAATTCGTTGAAAGGAAGCTAACATTAAAAATATATTTTAATTTGGAAGGATATGTTTTTAGTTGCATATCATTATAGTAATAGTTTTCGGAATATTGTACTAATAGTTTATAGAGCTTTTTAAGCAAAGCACCGATTTTATTTTTAAAGCACGCTTTTTATTCATTGCTATTTTAATTGAAACTGCAACATAATGTGTTTTATAGCAACAATAAAAATAAATAATAATATGTTAGGCTTGGAAGTTTGCAATTTTGTAGTAGATGCCGTGGAGTTCATGAAATGCTCACGCCAATTAGATTAATAGAAAAATAAAATAAAAATAAAAAATGAAATATTTGAACTATGTAATCAAAGAATTCCTTACTCAGAAAACTGGTTTTAAGAATGTAAATAAAAAAATTTCATCGAAGATAATGAAAATAATAATAAAACAGTTTTACATCAAAGAGTATCATAATATGCTGGGTTGTTTGGAAAATAATGCTTTTTTTTGCTTTTCAACAGAAGACTAATTACATTTTTTCACAGCCAATTCCATATTAAAGTGACATAATTAATATATATTTAGACAACTCATATTTTAAGACCTACTTGCGAAATAGTTCGATAATTCTACACATTAGTGTATGGTGTACGGTGTTTAAGTATGGAAAAGGAAAAAATGAATTTTCGAAATATTTAAAGAAAAAGACTTTCCATCGAGAAGGAAGAAATGCTTTTCAAGCATGAAAACATGTATGAAGATGATGCATTGACAATACGCCAGGACCATAACAGGTTTTCAAATTTTATTTTGACATGCACCACGTTCTGCAAGGCCAATTTTATTTTATTTTATAACCATTATTGATCTGCCGACCCAATTTTGAGTTAGTGACGAATATTGTTGAATTCCGTAGCCTTGTAATTTTGAGCCCATTCCAGAAGAAAAGGACACTACTGGATCAAGTATTGTGAGAAATTTGCCTTCATGGAGCACTTTTTGATCGAGCTAACCTGTATTTCCATTACATGGAGAGGAAAACCACGAAAAACTCTCCCGTTTGGCCTAAAAGAAAGGGAACTCTAACTAGCACTATCCGTCTACCACTGATCTTACTTTACGTACAGCACTGTGGTAGGTGCGAGGGCGGTGCAGAATTCGATCGTTCTTGTTATCCAGTGGCGCCATCTATGGTCAAGAATTCAACTTCTGAAACACCATATGTCCAACCCGTTTATAGGGCCGATCCATTCATACATCCATTCAATTATCCATAGATCGTAATTTTGACCTGAATCAGAGAACGATCGATCTTCAATCCAGTACCCCCATAGTTATTGATTTGTTATGGGAACATGGAGGACTTTTGCGACTCGACAGAATTAACGAGCTTCTGTCACTTTACTACACGGGCAGTCTTTGGCCGGCGGGGCTTAAAACCCACGAACTCTCGGACATGGGTCCAGCACCCTACCGACCAGGCTATCCCAGCCCTCCTGATCCATAAACAACGAATAAAAACTCGTGGAATTCCGAGAGATTAAATTTATCAAATACGACCATTCCTGGTAATTTGAATCGCCTACGTTTAGGCTGAGAGTAGGACATACGGGTTCCTCAATGTTCTTACTTAGAGGAAGTTATGCTGTCACGTTGACCTTCGTGATCTGCTTTCCAAACGCCAAAAAATGATTGACTTTTGAAGCACATCATCACTGGGGACAAGAAATGGATGAACTGCAGCAACGTTCTGGTATCTACAAATTTCTTTTAGACGGTAAAACCTTTGCTTCAAATAAGGTCAAAAATCACCTGGATGAGTTTTTTTCTTGTTTTGGAAATAAGTATTTTATTTCAGCAAATAAGACTTTTATTCAGCAGATAAGTATTTATGAGTACGGAATCATGCTATTACCCGTAAGATAGCAAAAGGCATTGGACTAGAACGGAGAATAGATATTTCAATAAAATATTTATTCAATTTAAGACAATCGTCCATCATTTTAATAATGAAAACATCGAAATTACCTTCCGAATAATTCAAGAAATTATTCAATAACATTTCACGCAGAGAAAAAAAATATTAAAAACTGCAGAAACATTTTACTGATAAGAAATTATTCGATAGACTACCAAAATACTAAAAATAAGGTCTTTTATAGTTTTACTTTTCTGGTATAGTTTAGAATTAAATATATTTTATGAAAAGAACTTAAGTTTTTAAATTCTAAGCTTGTAATTATCGTCATTGTTTGGATCAGAAAGAACCATTATTATAAACGTTTCAGTAAAATTAGGCAGCACGAATGCGTGCTTAGTTTGAACTACACACAAAAGATAATGCGGTGGAACGTTGAAGAGTTTGAATAAAAAAAAATAACCTTCCAGAATTATACGGATAAAATTCCTTTCTTTGAAATCGACGTCTAATGATACCATTAATTACAACAAAAATGTCGGCTGTTGATCGATGTTTCTTGTTAGACAATGTTCATGATAACGATAAGCTTGATCCATTAATGTTTCTATTCTTGTTCTTTTCAAAGTTTTTCTTTTCCTCAGTAAGTTAACATTATTTTTTAATTTTTAAAAACCTTAGAATGTAAAATTCTTTTTTGTTGTGGAACATTAAGAGGGTAACATTTTTGTGCCTAATTATGTGTAAGTTTGATATCGTTACTGAAAAGAATTCTTGAAGCAAATTTTACGTACTAAATGTTGCGATTTTTTAGGAGCGGAAAAATTCTAATAACATTCTAATTTTGATATATTATTGCATCAAATTATATATAATTGATTATCTAGAAGAATTTAAATGTAATACGATAATAGGGAAAACATGTTTTAACAAGAATAAAGCTGTCCCACATTTGTTAGCAAACATCATTTTTACTGAACAATGAATCGGTAGATTACTTAAATTCCTTTAAATATAGTGATAATTGAAGCTTAAGTGTATATATATATATATATATATATATATATATATATATATTTAGCCTAGTTCATAAAATTTATAATTTGGTGTCTATTAGTTATACTGATTAGGTTTATTAAATTTATTCTATATTAACTTATCTTTTTATTATTATTAAGAATTAAATTAATTACTATCAAATGAACCCTTAAATTAAAAAAATATTTTATTTATCAATTAACTATTAAAAATATCGATGGATTAGCATAGCTTGAAATCAATAAGACACACACGGAGAAAAAAAAATCTGATAAAAATAGCCTCTCTTTTTGGTAATGACATTAAAAGTAAAAACTAAATGAAATTCTGGCATTGAAAACTAAAATTTAGAGTTTTTGAACCATTCAGTCGGTAATTTTTCCTTTCGCATCGTAGCGGTTTACCGAAAATTCTGTACCACACGGAAGTTTCTAGTACCTACATGGTTAAAGCGCATAGTATTTTTCTCATTACTGGTCTCATTTCATTACTAGATGGCATAAGTATTTGCACTGGCTCTTAGTTCACACATTTTATTGTATGAAACTTACAATTAGTTTCTGAATTTCTTTATTACATTTTGTTGAAAAATGTCAGGCTCTGTTCAACGTAGACTAACTAAAAAAGAGAAACATCTTAAATCTCAATTGTTTCTTCTTGAAAATTTAGTAAAAATTAAAAATAAAACTTTTAATGAGCTGCGTAACCACAAAATGATATGAAACCATTAAACTGAGTTTCATTGATGTATCTTTGCATTATTTATTTATGTACAGAGCACAAAATAAAAAGCGGACAACTCGGAATTACTTAATATATGATCGGATTTTCTCGATCTCAGATTTAAGCTTAAAGGTTTGAATGGGTGAGCTCAATTATATGAAGAAAATATTTTTCTAAAATTTGATTTCTTAGAAAATATTCCGATTTCTCTTAAATTTTTTATTTAGCTATTTGAAATTGTATTCTTTAAAATAATGTAAAAAATTGTGAACCTTACAATTGAACATTTTTTCAACCTATATTAAATAAAATAATAAAAATAATAAAGAATTTTGACGGATTCGGAATTCTGATCCCAAAAGCATAGGAGCTAACCGCAATGTGGGAAATATTGACCCAATAGTTTGGTCAGGAGAACGCTCCAACATTTGGACCCCTTTCATGGTAACTTTATTCTTGAGAACTTCACTTTATCTCGCTTGAAAAATTTTAAGTAATTTGAAAAATTTTTCCACACAATTATAAAATTTGTCTATCCAAAGATAATTTCGAGCACAAAACAACATTCAGAAAATATTTATTATTTTTTATTATATTGTTTAAGAATGGTCGAAATTTTTTTACTGCTCTGTTTAAAATATTTTGCTTCATTTTAAAGAATGTAATATTGCATGCAAAAATGCAAAACTTGAGTGAAATCAGTCGAACATTTTCTGAGAATTATATTTAAAAAAAGTAAGATATTTCGAATTCGATTTCTCAGGTTATTAGCAGCAGATTAATTGGCGATTCGAAACATTTTGAATTTCGTCATGTAAAATTACACTTTTTAAAATGAAGCAAAGAGTTGTATACCTAATAATTCAAAATTTGTTTCGACACTTCTTTTGTAAAATTATAAGAAACAATAAATATCCATAAAAGTTATAGTTTGCATGGAATTGTCTTTGGATGAACAAAATTTATAATTGTGAGCAAAAACGTTTCAATTCTTAAATTTCCAAGATATGGTGAAATACGCAAAAATTTAAACTAACAATAGGGTTTCCATACTGTATACTCTTGACCGAACCGTACGGACACTAATCGCCATATTATGGCTACCCCTATAATTTAAGGGTCCGGAAATCCAAATCTGTCGAAAAATAAGTATGTTTATTCAAAAAAAAGTTTGTTTTTAGGTCTGATTCCGCAACTTAAAATATCGAATGTACTTTTAAATGCACAATTGATTCCTATATTAGCGGTCATCATTCCGAATAATTAAGATTGAATTCCAGAACGTTACTAGCCCAGAACGTTATTGAGTCCGATCATTATCAAAAATGTTATATAGGGTGGTACAAGGAACGGGGTCATTTTCTTTCTTTATTTTTTTTGCACGTTGTGAACATTTAACTAAAAATAGTGCCGACTTGTCTTTAATGAATTACATTACAGTATTTAACGATTACTCAAAATTTAAACACGTCAGAAAAAAGGCTTAAATAGTTGCACTGAATGGAAATGTTTTTGTTAACTTTTTTTTACAAATATTAGTCTAAAAAATTAAAATATGATTTGTTACTTGTTGGTATTTTTTCTAAATAATATTCTGGTAAAAATACCATTCTCTAAGTAAAAGTTTTGAAAGATAACTTCGTCTAAGATATTATTGTTTTGTTAAAATGCTCTCTTTATCAAATATGTTTAATAGTTTACAGCTGTTAAGATTTTATTTTATTATTACTTTATATTTTATTTTGCTAGTTTGCCTAATGTAAATTTAATTACTTCACAATAACTGCAAATATTCAGTTTTCCCCGCATAACATATATTATCAACAAACAATTTGTTACCAACTCCAAAGTGGGATTTGAATTATTTCAATATTTCACGCTTTGATTCCTTCAATATTAAAATAAACGCAAAACTAACTTTCATTTAAACGATACTCAAATTCTCCAGCCTTTCAAATAGGTTTCCTTTGGAGCGAAAACAGATACATGAAATCCAGATATCTGTCCACATATATTATTCAAGAGCCTTGAGAACTTGGGACTTACCCATACTTAATATCATTTGTAATCTCAAATTAGAGGCTTGCACTGAATAGCTGCTCTGAATAAACATACAATCTTTGGGATCACAACGGTGTAAAATTTTATGCTTGATTATACTCCTGCATCCCGAGCCATAGTAATTGCAGTCACAATTTCTGCTGCGCTCGCTTTTATCGTTTCCATTATGACTACAGGGGGAAGTGTTTAGTACTGGGTTTGCCAGTGCGTGGAATTGTTTGCATTTTAAATGTGCATAGTTATATTATTTGGAGTTAAGGACGGGAATTTTAAATTAACATTACTTTTGCAGATAGGGGAAGATTTATAGTTTGCGTTACATATTTCCTACGTTAAACGCTAAAATCCAGTTATATTGAAAGAAATGTTTAAAAAAAAAAATGTAAAAATACAAAATATATGATTAATTATTGGAATATATATAATTAATGGAATATATGATTAATTATTATGCATTTAAAAGTTTTCATACCTATTTCACTTATTCGTAATTGATGTATTTATTAATAAGTTTCTGTTCATATTTCTGTTTATATTTCTATTTATATTTCATTTACTAATATGTTTCAACTACTAATATATTTCTAACTATTTAATCGCTTGTTTCTCGCAAGTCTCTTTTGTTTAAAACTAGTTTTCTTGTAATTCTGATATTAATATCTAAGCTATAAGATAATATGTTTTAAATGTTTGGAACTGTAACTTTTAAAGGCCCCTTTGAAACAGAAAAAAAAGAAACTCTTTCATTTATTTTAACATACAAAACATACACTGAGAAATATAAGAAATCGAATTTCCTTGTACATTAATAATATCTGTGTAATTTTTCATGATGTTCATTGAGACAAGTTTCATTGCACCAAGTTTTCATTTTTATTTTTTATTTTTGTGAGTATAATGAGAGATTTTTAAAGTTTTTATAGTAACTCTGAAAACGTTAAGATACCTTAACCATTACAAATTTAAAATTCGAAACTTAATTCAAAACTCAATTTTACACAATTATTTTATGAATTTCAAATGAACTATTTAATAAAGTTATAACATAATAAGAATTAGATTGATATAATTCTTACATAGATTTGGGTTCATATGATGATCTGAATTCTTAGATTATTTGTGAGTAAAGAACCCTTATTAGTGACACTTATAAACTATAACTTAAGGAACTTGTATTAATTAATCCAATAAATGTTCTTCCTTTTCTTTCTTTGGTTTTGATAAAACTATCGATATTTTTTCTTTCAAGTATCGTATTATTATCATACATTTTTATTAGTTATTAATTTTGGAATATCATTGGACAATTTGCAATATCATCAGTCTCGTCATTGGATATAAATATTACTTTTAGTTCTGAAGTTTGATTGTGCAGTATTGATTAGTCATGTTCTGCGGATATTTAAGAATGCAAATAATATATAAATAAACAAATTAAATTAAACATGAGTATTGAAAATTTTTTGTCGTCTGTGTTTAGGTTAATTTAAATGATAAAATTACTCATATCTAAATATGCATCATCTACTTGGTGCTAACATGCAGAAATTCTTTATTTGTGTACATCAAAAAATCTGCATAGCAAAACTACCAAAGTATTTGGACACATAAATGTATGTATGAAATTTTATCAAATAAAATGGTGTTTAAATAAAATACGTGCACTTCGTATAAAGTGCAATGAGCTCTCTATAAAATTTGCTTAAAAAATAAAAAATAAACTATGTTAAGGAAATGAATAATTAAAAAAAGAAAAAATAACTAAATAGAAGCGTAGGGCAAGTTTATTGTAAAATAGGCATTTTAAATTAATAAACAATTATATCTCCATTATAGTTGTGGTTTAATGTTAAGTATTAAAACAGCAATAAATTAAAAATTAAAGAAGAGTATTAATTTTTATTTTCGTCGTCCGATTTCAGGTTGATTTAGATGCTAAACTTACTCATACATAAATATGTGTCTAGTAGTGTCAACAAAACGATAAGAAATAAACTGTATGCAAACATAAACAAATTCTTTTATTTGGGTACCTACATTGAAAAATATACATAGCAAAAATATACATACTACATAGCAAAAATATACATAGCAAAAATATACATACTACTGAAATATTTGGACATATATATATTTATGTATGGAATTTTATTCAATAAAATAGTGTTTAAGTAAAATTCATACACATTTTTTGAGGTACTCCTCACCTGAAATTGATAAAAAATAAAAAATAAAATGTTGAAGAAATGAAAAATAAGAAAAGTAATTAAATAGCAGCCTAGGGCAAGTTTATTGTAAAATAAGCATTTTAAGTTATTAAGCAATTATATATCCATTACATTTGTACTTTAATATTAAATATTTAAATAACAATAAATTCAATTTTGGCAACAGTGACATAGATCTAGAATAATGTATATCATTAAGTCTATGCCAGAATCCACAACAAAGCACTTTTAGTTAGTTTCTGATTATGTACAGAATTCAGTTATTAGTCTCCGTAATATTATGATATTTTAAATTCTTAATGATGCTTTTATACAATCATTTGTGATCAATGATTTTACAATTATTTGTGCTAATAATAATAAATAATCTAAATATTATATTTTTAAACAACTCTGGAACTATCTCTTCGATAATAAAGAACATTTTTTTCTTGAACAGCTTTGGATAAAAAAATATTAAAATTCACTTTCCTTTTTATTTTTTTCTAAGGTAGTATAAGTTAAAGTAGTATTTTATGTAAATATCTCAGTTAACTGGTACAGAAATAAAAAAAAAACTATCGCTGCTTTATTATATTTCCGAGAAAACAAAGCGATTTCATTTTAAAGATAAGGTCCATTTCTGAGAAACAATTGTTTCTGACAAGTCAAACAAATGCAATGGATATAACTATAACTAGTTCAACTCTATCTCTATTAAAAAAAGATATATAAATGATTGTTTCCGAATGTCATAAGAATTAAGGGTATTTTTGAGTAATAAATTTCCCAAAGGATATCTTTAAGAGATATCTTTTGACATAATTTACTTTGGCCATAAAATTTTATCGGTAAACATTATATTTCTTGGAAGAAAATGACAAGTCAAAATATTGTGTCTAAAAAAATATTATAAAATTTAATTCATGGATAAATCATAGTTTAAAAAAGCATATTTCTTTTTCTCTTAACGTTTACATCACACTTTGGATGTGAAATTCAGAAAACAAAATCTTCCTAAAGTTGATTAAAGTACTAAATTAAGCATTTGATTTAACACAGCTTTTCGAAATTAGTGTAAGCATCTGTTTCTGAATATCAAATTTTAGTAATAAAATATTTTTTCTAACTCAAAAAACAATGATTTTAATACAATTATTACATTCTGTAGTGATTGGCAATTTTCTTATAAACATTTTACTAGTGCATACATTCAGCAAACATACAGCAGTATTTTTCTAATGTTTAGTTTTTCTTTTTATATTTTTAAATGAGTTTAAATATATTGTTTATTTTATCCTATTTCTTAATTCATTTTAAATGTAAAATAACTAATTGCAGAAAGTAGCAGAGTTAGGTACATAAGTTTGAGGACATAAAATATTTATCTATTTTAAAATAAATTAATAATTTTTATCCCTTTTCATAGCCTCTAAAAACAGAGAGGTCAATTGACGCGTAAAACGGATCTGGTTTAGATCGTCTATTTGTAAATATTGAATCTTCATACTTTTGTTAAAAAAATCCTAAGTTCGTTTTAAAACACCCATACGAAACCGAAAAACAGCGACTCTTTAATAGCAGAATAGCTATTGCAATATGACAACAATAGAATATAACTTACCTATTTTAAATTTTCAGTCATTATTCCTAGAACAACGTTCAAATTCAATCCCCTCAAAATATGTTATTCAAAACAAATTGCGTCTGCTTGTTAGTGTTATGAGAAGAATCTAAAAGTTGTTTTGTAGTACCTAATCACTGGAAAAGATTTAGATATCCCTGAATTTAAGGAAGTTGCCTCTCATTTTATACGATGGTTTGCTCATACGTTGGTTTGCTCATATGTTAGATGAATCTGAATTTGGTGTTTAGAGTTTTTCACTGACCTTGAGTTCTTGGCATAAAATTACTTTAAAAAACGTTTAGATTCACCTCATTCAACTAGTAGAATGGCGAATCAGAGTTCATAATCAAGGTATGTGGAGCCGCAATTTTTTTTGCAATTTCAGACCATTTAGAAGTGTGAGTGACCTATATTTTAACTTAGCATAGGTATATCTTGAGATATATCTTATTAGATATATCTTAACTCAGAAGATGTGTTTTTTTTTCCTTTTTTTCTTTCTTTTTTTTTGAAAGTTAGATACGCTTTTTTAAAACTGTATAACTGTATATTTTAAAACTATATGCCGACCAGGTGGTGGAGTGGTTAGCGTGCCTGATTACGGAGCCGGTGGTTGCGGGATAGAATCCCGCTCCGGGCACGGATATTTCTTTCTCTCTGTGTTCTATGCCCTTTCTCCTTTGTGTGATTGCGTGAATGTAACCCACCCTATGCACGGGTTTGTGTTTGTGTGACGTGGGCGACGCTGCTCCACCACCGTGGCATCGCCACAGGTGCCCACTGGGTAACGAGAAGAGTGTAGCAGTTCTGGCACTCCTGGCCAATAGAACAATACATCCCAAGTGCCCGCCATTAAAAAAGAAAAATAATACTTTAAAACTATACAACTTAAAACTATAAATAATTGAATTTCCCCAATGATTAACACAATAAACACTAAATTGGTAAGCAGGGAGTTATATAAGCTTGGTACTGAATCGAAAATCTGTATAACTTCGTGCAAACCGTTTCACAGATCTTTGACTTATAGATGCTCAACTTTTATGAATGAAAATAAAGGTAGGTTGTGACGAAGAGAATTATAACAGTTAATATATCGAAAAAAATCACCAGGTTTCAATTATCTGTTTTAGATGGCAACACCATCACTGTTTTGACACCTGAAACTAGACTCAAGTACCCATCAAATGCACTTTACTCCCAAATACTTTATCGTGAATAGTTTGTGATGTAATTTTACATAAGCACCTCGGTAAAAAAGAGACAGACTGCTGGAGGAAATCAATTCCGTTTTCAATTAATTGATTTCTATTTTAATGTATTCCGACTGTAGACTATATAGCTGTTTCGATTTGACCAAATAAAATTAAGTTCTCTCCTCAATGATAGACAGTGACTGAAACATACCTAATGTATTTTTCTAATTGATCCTTATTTTTTTTCATAGTGATGTCCTTTTTTCTTTTCTTGTACTGAACACCTTAATTGCTTTCAGTTATAGATGAAAAATGTTCCTTATATGTACGCTATAATTTATTTTCTTATACCAGTTGACTGGACAAATTTATTTAGTTTAATAAGCATGAACTCATTTACAGAGACACTGTTACAATATTTATGTAAAAACACAGCTTGAAATTATAGTTCCACATTTAACATTGAGGAACAATTGCAATTTGTGACAAATACCCTATCAAGGAATTTATAACGAAATGCAAAGTTTCCTTACTCAGAATTGTGATTTTGTGCAAAAATAAATAAATAAATAAAATTAAAACTAAATAAATATATAGAATTAAAACAATAAACCTTTTGTTTATAAATTCATATAATATTTTTAAAACCTATTTGGAAGAACAGGCGAAATTTATTTTATGTATGAATACATATTAATGAAGTATTTTTAACTAAACAAAATCTGCTAACCTTTATATTTACAGTACGTAAAATAATGGAGACATTTTCTTAAAGCATAGCACTTTTCAAATGCAATATTTACCTACTTAATTGAACCACCATCTTACTAAAACATAGTTTTATCATTTACAAATTAGTTCACTTTTTCTTCACAATTAAAGAGTAATCAAAATCAAATTTTAAATTCATATTTTATTCATAATGAAAACAAAAGCTGTTAAACTGCCATTCAAGATTACGTTTTATAAATGCAACTTATTTTATTTCTTCATACTTAAATGCATAATTTCATTTAATCCTACTTAGCATTAATATTAATAAAGCATATTTTTCTTCTCAATTTTTTTTTCGAAAATAAAAATCACCCATTCGTTTCGTCCAACAAGAAACGGTTTAAGCCAAGAGAGTTCAAAGAACAAATCCAATTCATTTATTTGAGCACAAAACCACGTGGTGTCTCTATGCGCATGTGCTTCTCCGCCAAACTCTGGTGAACCACAGGCCGAATTGTTTTTCCGGCAGCACACGCGCGCTGAACAGCAAAGCGAAAGTACAGTTATCTTATCGGTGATATTCTGCTCCGTCTTACGGAGACGGAAACTTCCGTGAAACGGGACGCCACGATTGAAGGAAAGTGTGTTATTATCTCAGCCATGATAATCTTAAATGGTGTATAAAGGATAAGCGATATACTGCTGCTATGTTTTTAAAGGATTGTAAACTGGGTAGGATGGTGTATATTTGGATGTTCAGTTTCATATTAACTGCAAATAGTGGTGAGTAATGCATTCATTCATTATTTACAAACATTTAATACACACTCATTTGTTTTATTTCGAAGTTTTTCATTTATTTTATTTTTTAATGAGATAAACGATTTAGTTACAAGAGAAAACAGAAGAATACTGAATATATAAAGAAAATTCACAAAATTAAATTAGCTTGCGGTTATAAAATGCGATCTTCTTTTATATTATGCAATATTTAGAAATAAAGTGTTTCATAATAATTTATTTTTAAAAAAAATACCATAAGTTAAATCATAAAACTTTTATAAAATTTATAATACTCCATTAATTCGAATTTTTTTCTGTTATTATTTATAAATTACTTATTAATAGAAATTATTTATTTATTTATTATTAGAAATTACATTTTTATTTATTGTTAGAAATTATTTTTTATATTTCATATTGATTTGAGATATTTTATTATTTTGTATATAGATTTGAGATCACAAATGTTAAAATAAGGAAAACGTTTATGCTACCAAGTGTAGAAAAATAAGAAATAGTTACAATTTGTTAACGTAAACAAATAAACAAATTCTGGTAGAAGAAACACAATTATCTTAAGTGCTTCAAGAAGTTCAAGCACTTTTTAATTATATTTGATAATATTTTCTGCAAACTTTTTAAATATCTCTTAACTTTATACGCGATTTTGTAACATTAACTTCAGATATGTATGAAAAATAATATTAGGAAATCTATATGCTAAAGTGAAACAGCAGAAAAACAGCGTAGTCATAAAAAAGAACGATATGTAAAACAAACACCCCCAACTAATTAACTGAAATAGATTTTTCTAAAATTTATTCATTAGCGGATGGAATTAAAATACAAGCTTATCTTGTTACAAAATAATAAAACTTTTTGAAAGTTTTATATAATTAGCATAAAATAAAAAGAATACCCTACGCTATTTTATTGTCTTTTAATTCCAATTGAATAAAATGTTTTACTTCATTCTTCTTCTTCTATTTCTTCTTTTATTCTTAATTTTAGTAATCTGCGCTACTTTAAAAAACCATATGCTTATTTAAAAAGGATATAAGATATATCTAATATTTTATTGATAACGAATTTGAACAAAGTTTCCTATTTCACTGACTTAAATTATACATTAAGTTAATTGCAATAAATTTAAAAATAATATAAAATGACTAAACGGCTCTTTTTTTAAAATGTATTGTGCAAAATTTTTAATTAGCACAAGAAAATTTGCAATACTTTGCATACTCTAGAAAATGTAAAAATTTTTACTTCAATGTTTAAAAGTACTATTTTGAAATAATTATGTTGCCGAAATGAATCATTCAATTTATTTTTTCTTCCTTTAAGTTGTTTACAAAGTATATCGATCAGATTGAATTGGAATTCAACATATATGCGTTAATATCCATACAAAGTAAATTTTAATTTAAATTACTGTCGTTATGATTTATGGGAAGATACAACAATTAGTAATACAATTGACATATTTTGATGATAGATTCTCTTTCTGAATTATTTACGATAAATTGATCTATTTCATGATAAATTATTTTTACTGAATTCTATATAAAAATATTACGATTTTACGTTTCTCATTTCAATCCAAAAACAAATATTTCAAACTTCTACTCTATTAAACAATGTTCTCTAATAAACAAATTTAGATTCAAATTGTTGACACAATATAAGAAACATTAATTTAAAAAAATCTACCGAATTCCCTAAATAAATGCAAATAAATATTAAAAAACAAATACATAAATAAAAAAAAAACATTCTGAGAAACTAAGTTTCCAAAGCATGGAAATAAGTAATTATAAAATCAAAAATATGCTTCAAAAACAGCTTTCTAAAACCTATTTAGAAACTAATGAATTTCCTTTGAAATCATTAGCATTATTTTTAAATAAGATGAATCTAATTTGTTTCTATTCTGTGTACGACCCTTTTTTGGTATTAACATGATTGAAATTAAATTTAAGCATTTTCAAAAGAATTTGCATTTTAAAACTGTAGAGTTTTTTTTGTTAAATTCAATAGCAAGCACGCAATTGAAGGTAAATATATAGTGAGTCACTGGGTATTTTTTTCTTTATTTTCTCAATTAATGTATTGTGCTTTGAGAAGAAGTTCATCACAGCCTTTACTATCTTAAATAACATTTTAGTTAATAGTTTTTATTGTAATATTTAAAAAATATGTCAGAAAAATCATAAATAGTTTCGTCTTAATAAAGTTTATTTCTGACTTTGTTACATCGAAAGCGAGCTATAAATTAACTGGATGTGAAGAAACTGCAGTTGTAAAATTTTGTGTTGCGTTTCAAATATTTTGTGCTGCATTATCAAATAATAAGTATGTTCAAATTATTTGGAAACTATTGTTAAAAATTTAAAAAAAATCAAAATAAAAACTTTGAGGTTCTTAAATCATGGTCTGTAATCATTATGTCTTAAAAATCGATTTGCAGTTTATTTTATATTAAAAATATATACTTTCATATATAAAATATATCTTCATTTTTCAATATAATTTTTTTTTCAAGTAAAAAAAAAAATTGATAGCAAAACTTCACTTCCCCCCTAAAATGCATGGAACTATTAAACACTTCCTGAATTACATTAAATTAAACAAAGAATGTACATTTGCAAATATTATTTTTCATATAATTTGATATTATAATTATATCGTATAATTATTTTTCATATAATTTGAGAAATATAAATTTAAAAAAAAATGAAAAATAATACATTTAAAGTTCAAAATTTTAATGTCAATATATTTTAAATCCATTAAACTTTTCTAATTTGATGAAAGCTAATTGGTTCAATAGAATTTAATAATTTCAGCATAAATAGAAATTGTTAATTTTAATTAGATTAGAAATTGCTTACATATTTATGTAAAGAGTAGATTGCTTTTGTGTTTTTAAATTTTCAAACATATTTTTTTTTTATTAGCTGCCTTTTAATACCAATTTATTTTTTGACAATATATATATATATATATATATATATATATATATATATATATATGTATATATATATATATATATATATATATATATATATATATATATATATATATATATATATATATATATATATATATATATATATATATATATATATATATATATATATATATATATATATATATACTAGCTGACCCGGCAAACGTTGTATTGCCATATGAATTATTTCTAGAGTATGAAAATATATCTATATTATATAAAACGCTAATACGTATGTATCAATAAAACCGATGATATTTCTTTTCTCGCGTTGGCAACAGTTTTCATTTTTAATTGATAGGATTCGGCTCGCAAGAGCACGTAGTGAGCATCATATGGCTAATCTATATTATATAAAACGCTAATACGTTTTAATTGATAGGCTTCGGCGCGCAAGAGCACGTAGGGAGCATCATACGTCTAATCGGGTGAATTCTCACCGAATTATCAAAAAAATTCTCACAAAATTATCTTCATCGAAGCCGATGCTTTACATCCGGCGTTCAGTACTATTTCATATTGCTTTACAACACATGGTTTTAGCCCTTTGGTGGGAAAGACTTTAAAACAAAACTTGCAACAGTTACTTTACTCAACAACTGAAATTTAGAATAGTGTGATTAAGAAAAATATGCGAACTGTTTGCAATTTCAAATTAATATTGAAATGCACAGGTTTAGAATTTTCTACAGTGAAAAGTTTTCGGAACTTCGGTGTTTAAAAAGTATACAAAAGCTAGACGTTAAGAACGTATCCAATGAGCGAGCAAAGCGAGCATCGGATTGCGAAGCAATCCGAAATGAACTGTGAAAGCAGTTTCGGGGGTTGGCGAGCTCCAGCGAGCAGGGGGCGAAGCCTCCTAGTCCTATTTATTGTGTGTGCGTATGTGGTATATGAGTGGAAGAGGCATGGAGCGCTGTGAGCGATGACGGAATGTGAAAATAGAAACACACCAAATAATAGTTTTTTTAATTTATTGTAACTTTTTTTTTATAAATTGTATATACAACGAATTCCGAAAATATTATTTAATATTAATCTCTTAGTGCAATGGAGTGTACAATATCTTTTGTCATCCCGTCTTTAGCAAACACAAATAAATTGGATTGTTTCCCCACTCGAGAGCATGTCACGTATAATTGTCCGTGTGAAAAACATGGTGTGCTCAAATCTAAGACACAAACAGACATTGCTTGACCTTGCCATTGCAAATGCTAATCTAATGGGGAACTGAATGCGTTTAAATTGAATTGGCACATCTGTGGGTATAATAGAGATTCGTGGAAGTAATATACTTTCACCCCGGAATTTGTCATTTAAAATAATGACTTCGATAACATTGTTCTTTAATTTTTTAACGACTAATCCCGTGCTGTTGCACAGACGTGGTGGGTTCAAATTACGAAACAAAATAATTGGAGATCCAACTTTGAGTGCAAAATTATGCGGTGGTATGCCTGATAAATCCAGTGAGTTTAAAAACTCTGTTGGAAAATTTGGAGCTGATGTACCGGCCAATTCGGTACTGCGTTATTTCGTCGTTGTTATTCACTGGAAGAGTAGTCACATTAGTATTTTCAACTCGAAATACTGCCATATTATATACTGCCTTTATTCACATGCTTGCAAATATATTTGATGTTCTTCTTTTAAGGGCGAGCGTAAGTATTAAAGTTTAATATGACTTGTTGCAACGTGTGTGAATATTACTTTTGATTAATTATGTTTCTACGTCTAGTTTGGAATCGTTTAAATAAAGATATATTTAAAATATACGTTAAATTTGCCCAAAATATGAAAAAACATTAGTTATAAACCTATTCTCAGACCTACTGAATATACATATAAAATTTCATCAAAATCGGTCGAGCCGTTTAGGAGGAGTTTAACCACTAAAACTGTGACAAGAGATTTTTATATATATAGATATAACTAAGCATAAAATGAATTGTAAATGTTTAAAATGAGTCCAAAACTTTCTGTCAGGAAACAAGTTAAGATAATAATACATTTATGAGTTAATTTGTTAACAATGCAAAACGAACTAATTAAAGACAATCGATTCCCGAGTTTTTGTTTGGAGTAAAGTGAAATTAGTTTTCACTGCAATAAACAATGCGTATAAAAAAACTGAACGTTTTTGAAAAGAAGTAATTAAAGTTATGATATATTTATTTGTGTTCATGAGATTCGTTACATCTTAAGCAGTTAAAACTTTCTAATTTCTAAGTACTACAATAAATAAAAATGGATGATAACCTTCTCTAATACTACAACTTTACATTTGCAGTTTTTGAGTAGAATTTAAGAGTATGTATTAAGTTTCTGGGTCTCCTGTTCCTAACGTTAAGAAAAAAGTTACGTGCAAAAATATTGAGCACATTGCATGCTATGTATTCATAAACATTTTTTGAAAAAGGTATTCAAGATTAAAATTTATCATAGCTTTTGAAGAGTTTTATCTGAATAAAAGCAGCACACATTTCAGCGACTATTTCTCCCCTAAAACGTCTCTCTTTGAATTGAACAATATTCGAACAGAGAGGCCCATTTATTTAACTAAACAAAATTAGTGAACTTGATGAACATTGGACGAACTAGACCTATGCTCTAAAGTTAAAACGCTTCAATGGACAAAATACGAGTTTGTGTCCAAATATATTGAAGATACACTGCGTTTATCTAATAAAATGCATAACTTGCTCCAACTTATTTATGACGGTTCCTCAGACATAATTTTTTTTAATGTTGATAATAAACCTATACTCAAAAATATAGAAATTTCATTTCAATGACTCACTTTAATGCAAACAAATGTAGTTAATTTGAAAATAACAGGACATGAAAGTGTTTCAATTTTCATGTTTTAATGTGGTTTTAAACTAGTTATGGGCATGAATACCAGATAATTCGTTTTATTTTTAGTACAACAAACAGTACGTCACTGGGTAAAATTTTCTAGCCTTTAGACTCGGTAAATAGAACGAAAGCAAAGCGAAAAATGTTTTGTTTGAAATAGGTCCATATGAAGTACAAGATCTACGAATAGAATCTACGGTACAGAATCTACGGCACGAAAAATAAAATAAAAATTTAGTTGAAGCATCAAATGAATAACTATTCCATATGAATAAAACTATCTAATTTAAATTTATCTAAAATGATAATTTTTATACGGATTCCACATTAGGATGCATACAACTTACGATACAGCTTCCACGTTACGATTATACGATGCGCACACAAATGACCCTGAATAACTTTTGCTCAAGTAATCCGATTATCAAGTACTAAGACACAATGATAAATTGTGGGTTAACATTAAATATGCTATAATTAAGTAACGTAGGAAATATTTTAAGTTACGAATAAGACCAAAAAAAAACTTATTTTCTCAGAATTAACTTAATTTTTTTAGACGGATTCAGATCCTTGACATGCAGAGTAATGACGATAGCCCCATTCTGGAAGATATAATTCCAGTAATATGGCCAGGAGAAGTTTTGACCCTTTCAATGATAATCTTACTTTTTGAGTATTTTGAAATATCTCCAGAGTTTTTCTCGATAATTTTTTCTCATGGTTATTAATATCCGTTAATCCAATGCTCGTTAATCCATTCAAAAAATTAAAATTAATGTGTTATTTCTTACCCATTGGCAAAATGAGTCTGGGTGAGTTTTTTTATTTAACCTTCCGTTAGTCGCGCGCACCTCACAGGTGCATCCCTACTGCATTTCCACCTCCATTGCCGTCAATAGATTTTTCCGGGGGTCGAGCCTAATGTTATGTTCCTAACTTTGGATTACTCAAATGTCCGTGTAAAACCGACCTTAGAACATGTCGATGGAGAGTTGGAACAGCTCAAATCACCCCTCTGGTGCAGCGCGACCATTGACGCAAGTATTATGGATATAATATTTTTATGAATTAAATATGTATATTTTATCTCATTTTCTGTCCTACTCAACGTAGCAGGTATAAATGGTCAAGTTATATACACAGAAAATGGTTACGGAGTAAAATACCGCAGAACCTTCTTGCGTCAATTGGTTGAATATCTTGTGATGGAGGAAGAGATCCGACGCGGGAGCAAGAAAAATTTATCTTAGGGACTTCACAAAAAAATTTTTTTGATATTTATCTCTGTAAAGAGTCTTAAATTGGCAACAATTAACTATTTGAACTAGACTAAATTTCATTTGGCTTTCAAAAAATCAGAAACACCTCATAGGTGCAACGCGATTAACCATGTCGGAAACAAGCGCGCGACTAACGGAAGGTTAATGCATATCTATTTTGACTAAAAAGTGTCTAAAATGAGTTGGAGATTTTTGGCAATTGAAGACGCTCATAACTGACTATTTAATGCCATTAAGCAATCAAATTGATGATAGTGACTATCAAGTGGTAATATTGCCATCTGATCTTGACGCAGTCTCTAATGAGGAAGACATTCATGATGCC
Organism: Parasteatoda tepidariorum; assembly: GCF_982258835.1. NCBI lineage: Eukaryota > Metazoa > Arthropoda > Arachnida > Araneae > Theridiidae > Parasteatoda > Parasteatoda tepidariorum. Next base: position 54,966,747 of record NC_141764.1, on the reverse strand, counting down.
TGAACTATCACTGAATATGGACATACTATATTTGGCGAAAAACCACTAGAAGAAACTACAGGAACTATTGAAGTAATAAGGGAAAAATTACTGAAGAAATAAATATTTTGTCACCAAAATGGACTAATCAAAAGATAAAAAGTTGCGTCAGCTCCTGAGTTATTTCATAGTGAATATCGTTAAAAAATAAAGAGCTTGATTTCAGGAATGATGGCTAAAAATATTATTGAAAAATAGTACACGAAAGTAGAAAATAGTGTAGACAAAGAAAAATATCAAAAATCAAGAATTACCTCTAAAAACAGATGAATTTAAAAAAATTCAGGAATTGTGTTCTTTGGATGTTATCACATTTGCCTTGAGTAAAAATGTGCTGGGAATATGTCCTTGATATCGGAACAACTCTCGTGAGTCAAGCAATGTCGAGAAATAAGTTACTTTGATATCAGGAAGTATTCACACTTGAATGACAACACTGTTGATTCCTCATATCGCTATTAGAAAGTTCTTCCAATTTATGAACTGCTGAATGAAGTTATACAACAGTTTGGTGTGTTTTCGAATAATTTAAATATTGATGAAAGAACGGTTTGTTATTTCGGAAAACACGGTCGCAAAATGTATGTGAAAGAGTAACCGGTAAAATTTGGATACAAGCTCTGGATGCTTTCGATGCTTTTCATATAATATTATGCCAAAGAATAAGGAAAGATATTAAGTCTGAAATAAAGACAGAAAAAAAGTCATTATCTCAAATGGTTGATGAAAATTTGCTATCAATAGTTGAGACTCCAACAAATCCCAAAATTTATATGGATAACTTTTTCACAGCTTATGATCTTTTCGTTAGCCTCAAAATTAAAATCTTCCTCGAAACAGGAACAGTTTGAGAAAATCGAATGAGAAAAATCATTTAAAACGTTGGGGAAGAGGAATCGTGGAACATCCGAACCAAAGTTTGACTCAAGAAATGAAATTACAGCTGATTTTTGGAATGATAATATATTAGTATTTGATTAGTATAAATTTTGAAGAAATGAGCGTAAAGTAGATATACCATCATGTGTTGTTTCTTATAGTAAGTATAAGAATGGGGTAGACTTGTTTGACAATCTCATGGAAACATATTGTTCTTCTCTATAAGAAAAAAATGGTATTGGCCATTATGCATACATGTATTTGAGACATCATTGGTTGCATCATGGAAACTTTCCAAGCTTTTTGTGATTCAAGCAAATTCTAAAACTCCTCGAATTCCATCGACACATTACAGTAGTTTAATTAGGATTGAGCATACTTTGATATATTGGAGGAGCATTCAACAATAAACCCTGACTGCTTGAAATTACAAGCTGAACATATATTAATAAAAATCATAATAGGAAACAGCGAGCAGCGAAGGCTCAGGGGACAGAGCGTTCGCCTTCCAGTGATGTATACCGAGGTTCGATCCCGGCGATGGCTGATCGATACGAATTCCGCATCCAGCTTGCACCGAAAACAGTGCCGAAGTGAAATATCCTCAGTGGTTAACGGACCATGGGTTAGAGTCCCCTTGATGTCAGGCTAACCGTGGGAGGTTCTCGTAGTCTTCCTCACCATGTAATGCAAAAGCGGGTTAGTTCCATCAAAAAAGTCCGCCACGATGGCAAATTTATCCCAATTCCAGGAGTTCCCTTGTTTTCCGGATTAGGTTCAAAATTACAAGGCTACGAAGTTGAACATCAGTAGTCGTAAACTCAAAAATTGGGTCGGCTGTTCAACGAAGGTTATAAAATGGAAAACACCGACACCGTTTTTAAATACTAAACCGTTAAAGTTTTGGATGTTTTTTTGAATGTTATGTTTTACTTGATGTTTCATTAATGTGTGATAGAATTTGTTTTCAAAAAATTTTACTTTTGTTTTCAAATGTGATAAAATATGGGTTAATCAGAACTAAAAAAATGTAAATTTCAATGCATAGAATTTATGTTAAATTTTAAATAACAAATGATTTATTAAAAAAAATTTTTATTCTCCTCAAATTATCTTTGCGCTAACGAATTTTATAATTTTTTTTTTAAAAAATTGTAAACTTATTTGAAAAGATCTTGATATATAGTAAAAAGTAAGGTTTTGTATATGATTTGACTTTAAATATGGTCCGCAATAATAATATTTTGATGAATAGATTTTTGAATCATTATTATTGAATCCTAATACGTGATAATTCGACAAGTAAATATTTAGTGCGTTGACTTTTTTTTTTTACTTTGCACACTGAACTTTATTTTAATATTGTAGATATGTAATAAATTTGAATAATAATGTGTTATTAAGAAAATACTCACGATATTTTATTCTCTCGAATTATTTTCATTTATGCTGAATTAATAATATTTATAAAATCATTTGCACTTTCTTCCTCCACTTTGCATTATCATTCTGAATGAGTCATCAATCTAAATATTAAATTTAAATTACCAAATTAAACAGAAAAAAAAACTATGAATTAAAAACTTAGTCATTTGGTGTAGTATCACTTGGCATACCTATGCAAATAGTACGTATTTTTGCGTACTCAAATTAAATAGTGTTTTCTTGTCATTGGATTAAATAAAAACAACAGAGCTAAGCGAGAAGATAAATAATAACAGTAAGGCAGAAACTAAGATCTGCTGATAACAGACAGGCTCTTAACTACATCTAACTATATATTTTCCTTCTAACTATTTTTTCCTGTGCCTATGCTAGGCTTCTTTATGCTTATTTATTGAGTATATCAAGTGATATTTTCAATCATAGGATAAAGAAAAATGTCTTATCAGCAAAGGATAGAAAATACAGCCACCTGAATATAGGACACTATAATTATATATATTTAATATATATTTATATTTATATTTATATATATTTATATATATTCATATATATTTATATATATTTAACAATATATTTGCCTAACTTTTTTAAATTGTTGTTATATTACTTCATTAAATTGCCATTCGGTTATTTAAATGGAATTTTTAAGAATAGGATATGGAACAATGACCTGTTTGCTTTAATGAATTCTTCAACTTAAGCGTTTTACTCCGTTTACCACATATAATTATTGTTTTGTAAGCAAGAAAAGAAAGACAATTATTATTTATTCTCCTCTAATTTATTTAAAACATATGTAAGACAACTGCAAGCAATGTAATTAGCAATATATTATTAATAGTATACAATTTCAACGTTAAAATTTGATGTATAAAAATCGGATAATATATTATTTTAAACATTATTCTCAGGTTTGCAGGAAACATTTTAAGACTGTCTTTTTTCTTTAAATATTGAAAGCTGAAAGATAATTCTTGACATTTATTTTATAATAAAAATTATTAATGTGTCAGTGTAAAAATATAAGCTGCATTTGAAGCCTCAATAATTATTTTACCCGCATAAGTAATGCGCAAATTTTGAGTGACAAAAGAAATGTAAAATAATTTTTTAAGAATTCGATTTTTACTTTTAAGAAATATTTCTTTTAAATAATTTTTTTTTTAAAATTACGTTCAAATTAACGTTAGACAGAAACCTTACCCTCATGTTTTCTAAGACTATTATTTTAATACTAGCTGCATTTATATTTTATGTAAAAATAAATTTTATCCGTTAGTTTCATATCAACCTCAAAAGTTTGCTTAAAAATTGAAAATTTTCACTTTACGAGACAACAATTCACTATAAGGTTTGAATTCTTAGGTTCAAAAATTATTCATAAGAAACATAGTTTTTACTGTACTTTAAAAAGGAAAAACTATATTTGATACCAATTAGAGGAATGTGCAAACTTTGTTTTCATTTTATTTTATTTAAAATAAAAGAATCTAAGATATTTTACAGTACTACTTTAAAAATTTTTTAATTTTATTCACGACAAAGTAAATAAATTGTAAATATTTTTATTCCCATTTGCTTAGTTCCTTTTTATTTCTTAAATTCGAGTTTTAAAGAAATATATCTTTGTTTGGCAAAATTAAAAGATTTAAAGTGTTTCTATTCACTGAATAATTAAGATACTGAAAGCTGCATTAACTTTAAAAGGATACTATCAAACTATTTCATCAAAACCAATTATTTAGAGAGGATATGTTTGAATATTTCATTATTTGTTTCAGAAACTTTGCCTTTTATTTCGTTTTAACATTTTTTTCAATTAAAATATTCATTAAGTTGTCAAAGCTTTTTTCGCATTCGTGTTATACCTATTACTTTTTAAACTAAGACTATTATTTTTCGTCAGTTACAGCTAATTACGACTCCTTAGCTCTTCGGATTAATTAAACGTTTGATAAGTAATAACATTTCAAAGAGATTACTAACTAGTTATTTTCGAATATAATCAAATTATATTTATATCCATATTCAATATCTCATTTAATATTACTTTTAATAAGATTTAAATAGTTATGAATGTAGTAAAAATTCAACATATTTTTACTGTCTATAATTAAATTTATGAAAAACTGTATCAGTTTAAAAAACTGTAGTGACAGTTTCAAACGTTCATCGTTCATTACAAATATTTCGAAAAAATTATTAACTATATAGAATTAAATATTACTAAATCTATATAGAATCCACTTAGTAATATATTAAATATTTTTAATAATATTTAAATATTTATGTATATTGTCAAGTAAAGAAAAACATAATTAAACTTCAAGAATAATTCTTTGAGTGAAATGTAAAATTGTGTTTGAAATCTGCAAGTAAAAAAAATGTAGAAATAGTTTTAAATATTATTAGATTAATATTAATGCTTTATTAAAATTGGTGAGTGAATTTAGAATAATGTCAACAAAAATATTCAAATCTATATTCAATACACTAATTTATAGCATTAATAATAGAATAATATCTTTAATAATATTTAAAAACTTATATTTATAGCCGTACAATATAAATAGACATATTTTAAGTGTCTGAATATTTGTTTAATTGAAACATGAAATAATGGCAGGAATGCATCAGCTAAAAAAAATAGTGACAATTTTATTTGTTCTTTAATAAGTACGATTTAGACAATTTTTTAAGAAAAATAATGAACATTATTATATTCTGAATTGAAAAAGACTTTCTGTATTGATTTCTCTGAATATTAAGTAAGAATTTTTGTATGAAAATTAACGTCCAAAACGATGTAAACAAAACGATTTCAAAATTCTCAACATGAACAAAGTAGGATTAAAATAAATAAATACAGGTTTATTTGCTTGGTAAAACTCATGCAACATTTTTGTTTAAAAAAATTAAAATTAAATAATATTTCAAACTCATTATAATTTATAATACTTATGCAGTATTCTTACTTTGTTTTCATGGTAAATTTTATGACAAATTAATGTACTATGTTAAGTAAATTTTAATTCTAAGTTTTAATTGAAATTTTGAAGTACATTATTATAAAATAAATTTGACTAGACATGACAAAATTAGGCACAAATATTTTTTTTAAAATATATTAATTTTTATTTATCTATCTTTGGGAAAGCAAGAAAAAGATACATGTTAGTCCATTCTATTCATTATAGTTGTTGGCATATTTATCACATTTGTTGCTAAATATATTTTAATTCTTCAACAATTTAATATAAAAAAACGCTTTATTGATTTCTTTAAGCAACCGAACAAGTACTCCACTTCATTATGGCTTATAATTTTACAGGTTTACTAATTTTTTATTGTCAACTTCTCGAGGAAACTTTAATAATTCTATTTCACGCTGGTAATAAATCTTTCCTTATTTTTTTTTACTTATTCAATAGGCACATGCTTTATTTACAAAAATAGTGATGCTAAATTATTTATTTAAAAGTGCTTTTATAAAGATGCATTACACTCATCTACTTTTTTAGCATGCAATAAAAGAGTTTGATAAAAATGTTTTAAAATTTGAATTTAATTTAAGAGCTATTAATCTCATTCTCTCTTCTTGTATTATATATTTCTCTCTCTCCCTGTATAAATGCCATATATATATATATATATATATATATATATATATATATATATATATATATATATATATATATATATATATATATATATATATATATATATATATATATATATATATATATATATATATATATATATATATATATATATATATATATATATATATATATATATATATATATATATAGATAGATGGATATATATAGGAAAACAAATTTTACATTATATCAATGAATGCGAGTAATTAATAACAAGATAATTATAAGAAATAATTTAGAACGTGTTCAGACTGACAATAGGTGGACTAGCACATCCTTATATCTCTCTTATGTGGCTGCATAAACTCGGTTATCTTTCTATCAACTGAGAACACTATAGTTATTCATTTTATGATGTTGTCCTAAGCAATGCTTTAAGTAGAGTTAAAAAATTGGTTATACGCTAAGTATTTTTTTAGATTCAATTTGTTAGGTTTTCTTAAGCAATAATTTAAGAAGTCCTGAATAATTATTTATAAGTCAAGCATTTATTAGAGCTCAGTAAGTATATTTTCATAAAGAAAAAAACTTAGTTACGAAGTAATTATTAGATTTATTATTCATATTTTCTAAAATAACTGTAGAAAATTTCAAACATTAACGGTTCATGGTGCAGCATACTGTCATGCCAATAAATAGTGACGGAATTTGTCTTTTTCAAGCAATTATACGAAACCCAGGATATGGTTTGAGATATGCGTGAAGGAATAGTACATCATTTAATAAATCATTGAGATGAGTTTCTATCATATTTCACGATGGAGATGGAAATAAGTTTAATATATCTTTTTTCTACAGAAAGCTAATTAGGCCCGAACATATATTTATGTTGTTTAACTGATTTAACGGCTGTCGGGTAGATATTACTTAAATTTAATGCATAAATAGCATTTATATTATAGTGCACGGCTTTTGAAAATAGTTAAAATTGAAACCAAAGAGCTTCCACGCTGATAACACCGAGAGGTAGAGTTAGGCGATGATTACATTGCTTAAAACTGATTGAAGTTGAGGATTGGAGGATGAGTTGAAGAATAAGAATATTTAAATTCAATTGTGCTATGCATTCGGCTTGGTTACCACTTATATTTATATGTTGTGCACAATAATTGTGAAAGGTGATCAAGCTGGTTGCCACAACTAGCTAGTTTCTTTATATTAATTTAACAAATAATTTCTTTTGGATAATATTTTTTTTATTCAACAAACTATAATTTTGTTCAAAACTATACTCCAAAACATTTATTAAACTAGTGTCTGTCTCATCAACACAAACACACTTTTTTTTCCCTTCAATTCCTAACATCTTCTCTAAAAAATAAATAGATAAACACGCGTGCATCAAAGTACCACTCAGTGAGCCCATTAACGAAGTTATTAGTTCAGAGAAGCGTAAGTATCTGAATAGACCTCTAAATAATGCCAAATATTCCTGAAACGAGTAACATCAGCATAAACTAGTTTGCTCCACCCGAGTCTCCGTAATGTTCTCTGAACCATTTGATGGGTGTTTAAGAGCTTTGCTGAAATCTAGATTGGCGAACCTCCAGATTCGTCACGCCCTTACTTCAGTCAATTTTGAGAATAAACTACAACCCTTACTACATAAGATGGTTGAAATATTTAAACTGAAATACTGAATTTATTTTAATGAAGTTAAGGAAAATAAATGGCTTATTGTGAAGTAGAGCTTTTCATAATGGGCTTAAAATTCCCTTTAAATTTCCTTTGTTAAATTTAAAGTTACTTTAGACTAGTGTTTCGTAACATTTTCTAACCAGTTGTGAATTTTAAATGTAACTTGACATTTTATAATTAAATATTAATATACTGGAACTAGACCCAAAAGATGATTTAATAAAAACTTTCACATTATTGTTTGGTTGTGCATGAACTTTTGTTTTTGTTTTTCTTCAGTATTACAACATTTTCTAAACAGAGAAAAAAATTCTAGCAAAATTAACGCTTTGTATGGTAATGACATTTCAGGTTTAAAAAAAGCATAATTCTGCTAATAAAACCAAACTATACGGTTATACTATTCATTTGGAAATTTTTCTGTTCATATCGTAATGGTTTACCGGAAAGGCTTTCAAAATAGTTTTTATTTCCATTCATTTAATGAAAAAATATAAACTGAAATATAAATTTAACCTAAGAAATGATTTTTAGGCCATGCTCTGAGGTATTATGCTAAAACTACAAAATTTTATCACATACTATAAAACTATATATTTTTGTTAATTTTACAAAAATCATTGCCAAATTGCTTTGGAAAAAAAAAATTCTGAGATTTTTGGTGCACTAATAGATTTACAAAAACACAGAATATTTTTCAATTTTCTAGTAGTTTTGAAAAAAAAATTCTGTCTTCTATGTGTATTAATGTTTTTACGCTCATTTGAAAATAGAGGCACACTGTAAAAAAATGCAAAACGTGTCGGAATGTATGTGGCAGTTACGGTGTAAGTAGTTTTCCAGAACATTGTGTAACATTGAAAAAACATCTTGTGAGGATTTTAATAATGTCAACTGTCATCTATCAGAGAGTACTTCAAGATATGATCAAGTTACCATGACTTATATTCTAGTGAATTGGAATTTAATAGTTGTAGTGGTAGCTACGCTACATTACTCCATCACCAGAACTTTATCGGTGATTGAGTTATGCAGTGAATGGTGCGATAAATGGATACCACTAGTTGATTTATTGCTGTGTTCTTCGTGATGCCGGGAGAGCTGCATTAAGGTCACCAGACTTTGAGTTCTGGTCGTGAGGACTGTATTAGAATCACAGTTGTGGGCTCTGCTGCGTTGCAAAAGCAGCATATATATATATATATATATATATATATATATATATATATATATATATATATATATATATATATATATATAGCATAATAAATAAAAAAGAAAAAACACGGAGAAAATTAAGAAAAAAAATAAGTTTTATTTATTGTGCATAAGCTGCAAGTAAATAGAACTCATAAAATAAGTTCAAAATTTGGAGAAAACAAGGGAGAAATTACAGAACAGTAAAAAAAAGGGAAGAAAAAGAAAAAAAATAATAATAATAAAATTAACAAAAAATAACAAAAATCCGGAAAAAAAGGACAAAACATTTGGAAAAAATCCAGAGAATAAAAGATATAATCTTTTCATTAGCTCACACGATTATATCCGCAAAAAAGAGTGCTTTCTAATATTATTGTTATATTTTGCTTTGGCTATATTGATGCAATATTAGAAAGCACTCTTTTTTGCGGATGTAATCGTGTGAGCTGATAAAAAGATTATATCTTTTTCTTCCGGATTTTTCAAAATTTTTTGTCCCTTTTTTACGTTTTTTTGTTATTTTTATTATTATTATTATTTTTCTTTTTTTCCCCTTTTTTATTGTTCTGTAATTTTTTCCTTGAACAGTTTGGTGGTTCTCGGCTGTGAAGACTGAGAGCTGGCACGTGAAAAAATTCTGTAAAAATTATTTTTAAAAGTTGACATGGAAAAATAATCATGTGAAAAAATAATCACGCTCTGTGGAAAGATAATCTTGCGTTTGTCAATTTTAATAAAGTATTAATTATAAAATTTTACTCACACTTTACATTTAAGTCGAAAAAATATTAATTAAACTTTATTATTATAAACAGTGAAACTTTATTTAATTTTTTTAAAAAAAATCAGTTATTTTTAACTTTATTCACAGTAATCGTCCAGTATAGGTCAAATGAAATAAAAATTATGAAAATATTAGCTTGCAAATTATCTCCATATGATCTGAAACAATGTTTGGACAAAAAAAAAAAAAAAAAAATTAGGAAGCTGCATTGAAATTCTGTTAACATTGGTAAAACATTTTTATTTAAAATAATTTTCGCGTATTAAGAAATCTCAGTTTAAACCATATGCTTAAATTATTTATGAGTTGGGAGGTTAGATTTTATGGAGAAAATACGATATTTAAAAATTGAATCAATTGAGTAGTGGTTTTTCAGGGGATTGAGTGTTCGCCTTCTAATGAGGTCAAACGGATTCAAATCCCAGCGATGGCTATTCAGTGTGAATTCCGCAACCGGCTTGCATCGACCACAGTGCTGAAATCAAATATCCTCAATGGTAGACGGTACACGGGAGAGAGTCCTCGTGCCCTCAAATTAACCGTGGGAGGTTTTCCTTTCTAGTAACGCAAATGCGGGTTAGTTCCATCAAAAATTCCTCCACGAAAGCAAATTTATCCCAACTTAATCCTTGAATCCCCTTGTCTACTGGAAAGGGCTCAAAATCACAAGTTGAATATTAGTAGTCGTGGATCTGCTGTTACGACTGTTATGAAATAAAATAAATAAAATTGAGCCGTTTTGGCTCAGGGGATAGAGCGCTCACCTTCATGGGGGTGAACCGGGTTCAAATCCAAGCAATGGCTGGTTTATACGAATACCGCTCCAACCAATCGTGCGTCATGCCGATTCATACCTACCTTATAGTAATTCATATCTATTGCAGTGCTGACGTGAAATATCCTCAGTGGTAGACAGATCACTGGTTAGAGTCCCCCTGCCATCAGGATAACCGTTTGAAGATTTCCTCTCTGGTAACGCAAATGCTGGTTAAGTTCCATAAAATTGGGACTCTAAGTAGTCAAATTTCACCCAATATTTGATCCAGGAATTCCATTGTCTTCTCGATTGGGTTCAAAAATACTATTCCACAGAGTTGAACATTAGTCGACGTAAACCCAAAATTAGGTCGGCTGCTCAACGACGGTTATAAAATAAAATAAAGTTAAATCAGTTAAGTTTCTTTTATTTGACTATACTCTGCTGAAAAGGGAAATTGAATAGAATGTGAATCTTCCTCTTTGTTTAAACTAAGCTGGTATTAATCATTATATTTTACTCATAATCGTTTAAGAAACTACTAAAATAAAATTAAATAATATTTTTATGAATTATTTCCATAATATAGATTTAAAAAAGAAATTTAAAATTTTAATAAAAACCCAAAATTTTCTGTAATTTATTTATATAATAATTAAAAGAAGAATTAATTTTACTCAAAAATAGTTGCTTTGCGTAACGTGTCATGGATTTTTAGAGATTATTCTGAATATTGGATAAACTTAAACGCATCCAAAATAAAATGACATAATTATTACCCTAAAATAAAAATAACTAAAAAAAACTGGCTGAAAGCTGTGTTCTGTCTGCATTTAACTATTTATCACATGCGCCATATGTTTTTGCATTTTAAACGGTTAATTCGAAAAATTTTTGGCTTTTTAAATTCATTTCATACAATAAGGTATGGTACTTAGGTCAAAATAATCGTTTAAATTTGCCAGAACTTTATCAGTTCATTCCAATCCACAATTATCTGAATGATTTGTCTGTCCCATTCGTAATTCAGTTAAAGGATTACATCACCATGTATATCGCACTGTTGCAGATCCCACTTACCTAATTTACAATTACGTTCCTAGCCTGATTGATTTAGTTAGAATTCTATTATCAGTGCATGAACTCAATATAGTGATTCTCAACTCAATCTGTACATTACTGTAATAATAGAGTTATACAGTTAATGCAGTCAGCAGCTAGTTATATAATTGTTTAATTTCACTATTTGGTTCAAAATGCAAATTTAATAATTAAACTGGAATATTTATATATAGCAAAATTTAAAAATAAAATACTTTTGTCCAAGCTTATAAACAGTTTTCAAAGAAGAATATTGTAATTTCTACTTTGTCAATACCTTTACTGTCTTTATTTCAAAAATTTCAAATTTACATTCATGCTAAGAAAACAAGGGTTTATTAATATGTTTTATTAATATGGTATTCCTATGCAGTCGGATCCTGAGATCCATTTTTGGAGGCAAACAAGTTGATGGTACTTGGTACAGACGTTCAAAATCAGAACTCTATGGGGCCCTTAGAGAGCCTGATGTTGTCAAGTATGTAAAAATCCAAAGAATTAACTGGGCTGGTCACATCATTCGAATGAACAGAGAGCGTTCGACAAACATAATCTTTTCGGCTCAGCCCATCGGATCAAGGCCCAGAGGTCAACCAAAGCTCAGATTGGCCGACTGCGTGGAAAGAGACTTTTCAGTCTTAAAAGTCTCAAACTGGAAGACAACTGCCAGGCGGAGGCAGGCCTGGAGGAAGTTGATTGAGAAGGCCAGGGCCCACCCGGGGCTGTCGTGCCATTGAGGAAGGAAGGATTCCTATGCAGTAATGCTAGCTGAATACTCATTTTTCGTATGGGATGAGAACATAAAATCCATGAATAAGTTCTAAAAGAAATCATGTAAATAGCTGAAAGTTGCACACCGGCGCAATTAATATAGAAAAATTATATATTTTGTTATTAATATTATTTGTTGCTCTTTACGTGGCTGTACGTAAATAAAAGAACTATTTTTCTCTAAAAAAGTTTAAAAAATATCAATGCTCAACGTGTATTCGCTACATTTAATAGTAGCAGTATATCTTTAAAATACAACATAAGCCTTCATTGGAAAGCAATGCTTCAACATACTTTATTTATTGTTTATCACTTCATCATATTCTTTCAAAATATTAGCAAGAAACTTCCAATGGTTTTACAAGTAGCGATATGTTGGAGTATGCACTAATTTTACGCTTACAGATAATTAATATTCAATATAGTGAAAAGTGGTGATAATGAAATATATAATTAATAAATAAAATAGCTAACACATTTCAACAAACGAAATATTTTGGAAAATTAAATAGATATTTCACAATAATTTGATTGATACTGAATGTTAAGAGATGATTTGTTAGCATTATTGCGTTTAGCAGACCTTAGAAAGAAAACGTTGTTTAATGAAATATTTGGCACGTAAATATTGTAGACCCTCAACAACTTGCTTTATGAAGAATTTTCATTTATTCCCGATGTTATCAGTACATTAAAAATTTTCCTGGTCTTGGTGAAGAGGAATTTTGGCGTAGAAAAATAAAGAAGCGTTGAAGATAATTCTAAGTTAAACTAATTTGAGTTAGTAAAACTTGGTTCAAAATCCCATTTAAAATTTTTTGAAACAACTTTGTGGGGATTATAATTATCGACTATGTCAACCTTCATCTATCAAAAAGTACCTCATGATAGAATCAATTTAATATGTCTTATATACTAATGATTTGGTATTTAATATTTATAGTGGTAGTTACGCCACAAATTCAAACAAGCTTCTTCATTTTAATTTTAAAAGAAAGAAACACTGCTCCTTTTGTAATGCTTAACAGATTTAAAGTAGATATAAATTAAAATATCCGTATTTGACGTGTCTTTCGGCCAGGAAGTCGGTACTTTTTACTGTAAAATCCATTTTACCGGAACATGTTAACGAAACTAAATATGATATGCCCTAAATTTTACAGTACTAATTACCGTAGAGTCACTGGATCACTCTAATTTAATATTTCTGTAAAAATTGCGAGATAGTATTTTGCGATAAAAGCGAATTAATACCGATGTTGTACTCAAAGTGCAGACAAATTGTGCTAGAATTTGATCCAGAATTTTACAATGCATTGGATAAACAATTTAAATTCTTTGAACTAAATTTAAATATATTTAGACATGTTTTATTTATAATGAACAATTAGAACTCAATTTTTAAAAATAATTCTAATATATATATATATATATATATATATATATATATATATATATATATATATATATATATATATATATATATATATATATATATATATATATACATACATATTTGAATACAACAAAGAAATGTTTATTTTTACATATTAATAAAGCAAAAAAAATTATTTCCTTGCAGCTGTCACTTTTGTGGTGAATCACGTCCACAAAAAAAAGGAGTTACTACTTTTCCAGTGGGCACTAATCACACTAATCAGTTAAACTAATTTTAGTTTGTAAATTCTCGTTTGATATACCCTTCAAAAATCATTGAAATAAATTTAAGCATGTTTTCTCTTGTTTACCTTAAAAAGAACAATCACTCTTCATTTTGTAATAATCTGCAGATTTAAATGGAAAGGGGAGAAAAAAACCATCCGCCTTTGACTTCAACAAAGAAAGAGACCTGTCTCGACTAAGTGATAAAGTAGGAAAAGCTTGATTTCCGTGTAGCTGTCACTTTCGTGGCAAAACACGTCAACATGAGAATCGTGATAAATGATTTGGAATGCATCGAATGTAAGCGGGGGAAAAGGAAATTTTGCTTTTATCATCCATCAAATGAGATTGATTTTTTTTACCCTTTCAGTAAATTATGGTATTCGATTTTATCATGATTTAGTGTCATTTGTTAAAACTGTGGTTATATTAGTTTGTCTGTGGCAAATATTAACATTGTTTAAACCCACAAAATTTATCAAACGTTTCTTTTCGTTTCGCATCTTCTCAAGAGAATATTTGCCTTTTGTTATGGTTACGTTAGGTTGAATAAAATTTACTAAATTTCAGGAGATACATTGCTTTAATCATTGCACGGTAAAAGAGACTGTGCTCAGGTTGTCGGTACGTTTTACCATAAAATCCGTTTTTATCGGAATGTGTTATGGAACAAAAAACCCGATATTACTGAAATGACTGTAAAATCAGTGAATCATTCTTATTAAATAAATATTACTTTGAAAATTACACACTATAAATTATTAATATTACACATTACATATTGCTAATTATTTATGGTAAAATGGATGTTACGGATAAGAGGCATTTCTTGCACTTATGGTGGCTTCAAGAAAATTGGGATTAGTCATAAATGTAAAGAGAGAAAACAAAATATATGTTATTCTCAAGAAACAGAGTCCTAGACCCTATCTTGAAACAGATTCTTATAGATTTGAAACAGTAACGAGTTTTAATTACTTAGGATGAATTATTACTATTGGCAACAGAAGGACTCCTGAAATAAAAAAACTGACTCTATCTGTCAAATGAGGCTGTGTATGGGCTGAGAAGATTTATTAAATCTAGATTTCTTTACTGAAAAACGAAGTTCTTAATCTCTTAATCTGCAAATGTCTTGTCAGGCCAGTCTTGACATACACTTCTGAAGCTTGGCCAATGACAAAACTGGAGGAAAATTGTATCACAATATTTGAGAGAAAGATTTTGTGGAGTATACTTTGTGGTGTAAATGAAAACACCAACTGGAGAAAGAGATTTAACTTTGAACTGTACAAGATTTATAAACAACCCGATATTATTAAATACATAAAAATAAATAAAATGTATTGAATTGCCCATGCGATCCGAATGAGTGATGACAATAAAATAATAAAGATGCTACTTTTTAAATCCACTGGAACACGAAAGCGGGGAAGGCCACGATTGAGATGGGCTGATTCGATAGAGTCTGACTTTCTTGCAAATTAATGAGAAGAATTAAAAATAAATAGGAAGTCATTATGGTGAAATCTTCAGAGGAAGGCATCGGCTCACATTGGGCTTTCTGGTCAACTAATGACGATGGATGTTATGCATAATGCACCCCAAGTGCATGCACATTGCACCTTAATTTAATCCAGAATTTGTTTCAGTGTAAATTTCCATAAAACGTAATTTGTATAACTCTTAAAGTAAAATTGTGTTCTGTAATAAAATGGTTCTTGAAAAAATAAAATAAATTGCAGGTATTTTTAGTGTTATAAAATCATTCAAAAATTTATTATACATGATTTAAAAATATAAACTGATTTCTAAGAAAGGCATTTTTGCATATAGTATTTATATGTGATTAATATCAGATCATCATTTTGTAATGCAACAATAAATTGTAAAAATAATTATAAAAATAAAAAAGTGTAATTTGAAATAAAATTTTTAAATGTATTTTTTATTTATATTTGATTTTCTTTCATTACGGAAGTAAATATTAGAAATTAAAAACCAATTTTGCAAAATAAAAAGGAAGTATACAAATGAAATAAAAACAAAATAAAAAATAAAAAATTACACAAATATACTCACCAGTCAAGTTAAAAAAAGAAGAAAAATACAGAACTAAACGTTTAAAGATAGCCTGCATTTTATTTAGTTCTTATATTATACAGCCTTTGTATCAAAATTATAGCTCTTTTTTGTGCATCATCACAGCTGTAGTTGATTGTATCTTCACCAGAGTTCGAGGAAGGGCATCATTTTTTTTTTTTCTGAACAAACAATATACAGTTTTTTTTTCGTTTAGTCCATTAAAATATTGTTGCCCACCATTTTTTATGCGTCTTTTAAGTACAATAAATAAGGCTTTAGTTTTATTTTAAAAAATAAAAATGTAATTATAGTCATTGTTTTGTATTTAAATTCACTGGGAATGATAGCAACTTTATTTTTTTGATCAAGTAATTTTCTTTCTAAAACACTTCTTGTAGTTAAAATAAATTTTTTTTTCAACTGTACCGTCTCTATTCGCAAATTTTCGCAATCAAAAAATATGTCTTCAGAAAGCATTTAAAAAATAATTAAAGCGTAATGTATTGATTACATCTTGCATGAGAATCTTAAGGTAAAATTCGTTCGCAATTGTCGTAGTTTGGTTGCCGAGGTATTTTTTATCAAATTTTTAAACAGCACTTCAAATTCATAAAAAGTACTTCTGAGTGAAAATTATCTATGAATAAGATAAAAGACTATTCTTGAGAATAGTTTGTTCATTATTATTTAAAGTTATATTTCTTAAATTATTTTCCATAAATGTTTTTATAGTCCTTTTAATTTATTATCTGTAAATGTTAGTATATAGTCGTAAAAAGTTTTAATTGACTATGTATTATTTCAGCTTATTTTAGCAAAGACCAGTATTTTTTAATGGCTATAATTTACAAATTTACGTTTGAACATTTTTGCAACCGAACATTATTTATTTAGGAAATTGTGTAAAAATGAATGTGCTAAACAATTGTTTTGATTTAGCATTCTTCTTCCATTTGTTTCAGATTTTATAAATGTTTTAGAAATTTAAGTCTGAAAGTAACAACAATATTTTAAGCACTTTTTGTCGAAATAATCATCGATAGTTTCTTTAAAACTTAAACCTTACTGTTATAATAATGCATAAAGCAATTGTAAATAGCATTCCAAATTTGGTCTTTCCTTTTTAATAAATCTATGATATTGTTTTTTTTTTATAAAACTTAAAAAGTATTAGATTGCTACTTAATTTATATCAGAGGCGTTCAGAGCGTAATTTATATCAGAGGCGTTCATTGATATTTAATTTTTCCCATTGGTTTAAGAAAAATATTTTAGTGGTGGCTTCGAAGAACAAAAGAGGTACCTGAAATCGAGTGAAATAAACAGGGAACATCTACTCCTTAAAGAAATATCTTGACTGTAACCAATTCTTACATTCGAAAAATCCTATTAGTTAACACAATGACATAATATATTACTGGGCAGTCCATATATAGCTGTTTATGCGTTATGTTGTCATTGTGGAGGACTGAAATTACTATTCGTACTATCCGGGTGGAGTCTTATTGAAATTGATAGTTAGTAAGTTAATGCAGCCGGTGCTCAATTATAATCACTATGACATAATCATGCCATTACTAAAGAAATTTTGATAAGGTTTTTGAGATGTCATCTTCTTAACAGTTGACTCTTGTGTAATTTTTTCACTTACACACATTTTTTAAAGATATTGTTTTTGCAGGTATCAATTCCATTTGCAATTTACAATAACACATTGTTTTTCAGATATTTGTCTGCGTATAAAAATTGCTTTGAACAGAAATTGTTTCCTTTTTCATATTATTGCTTGAGATTACATTGTTTTACAGTGTAAAAAATTACGGTGTAAAATACCGACACTTCAGGTACATCATCCCTGAAATAAATTTACCACACAGTTCGTTTTACCGTAAAATAATACATAGTAAGCTTTAGAGTAACGTTTATTAATTAGAGTAGTGGTTTTACGGTAATAATCACTGTAAAAATTACGGTTTATCAGATTTTTTGTTACAGATCATATTCCGGAAAAATAGAATTTACAGAACAAAGTACCGGAACCCTGAATGCTGGTACTTTATAACGTAATTTGATCCCGAATTTTGTATTTTTTGTGTTAACTCTTAAATGCATTGTTTCGAACATAATTTAAACCACAGTATTTCTCTTACTACATATAAATACAGTACATTTAAATAAAGATAATTCTGCCTCTAATGTTGAAATGTTTAATGTTAGTTCTTACTCTAAAAATGCTTTAATTTTATATCCACCTTATATTTTGGTATGATATCAGTAAAAAAATAACACCTGGCGATACGACGAAACTACAAATAAATTTCGTTTTCATTAGATATAGAATTCCTTGAAAGAGAAATGTAAAATCCGCTTTTGCAAACAAAAACTAGTAGCATTTAGATCTTTAATATCAAAACAAATTATCTCAGGCGTCAATGCAAGAAAAAAAAATTTTATTCTATAAATATTTCTCAAAATCAAAAATTACATCTGATACTGTAAAAAGTGCAGTTTTCAATCCTTCTACCATACTTTATTAAAATCAAATTGATTTTCAAGATGGTAACTCTAAAGGTTACAAATATATCTTTTTCGATCTCGACATGCAAGTGCCATATAGCTATCTACTTTTATTTCTTAGACATTTCTAGCAACGTGGAGATCAATTTCTTTGGGCTACATCAGCCTACGTTTCAGAATAATTCAATTATCTCTGAGCTTCCAAAAATTGAAATTGCGTCTCAAGGAAAACTTCAAAAATGGGGAAAACTGTTGTAATTCCTTTTTCCTCCCCTTCCAGCAGCAGAAGCAGGAAAACAGGATTATTGTTATTGCTTCCAAGTATAAGTATAGATATATATAAATTTTGTCGTTGCGAAAGATCTCTTGGATTACGGGTAAGGGCATAGGGAGTAAGTTGGAGAGGAAGTTCAAGAAAAAATTACTTTCCACTGCTGTCAGAGTAATAAACTTCTATCTAGTATGCTCTCTCAAAATAGGATATGCCATTAAACTCCAGAAAAACATAAATTAGAAGTGACATTAAAAATTGAATTACATTGAGCAAGAAATGTGGGAAACCAGGTTGCCGTGATATGCCATGTCTCCAGAATTATGATTATCGTTGATGAATCGGAGAAGATAAAAAAGGAATTGGGCATTAAGATTCGAAAATAAAAATAACGTATTATTTGAGAAAGAATACTAAGTTCGTAGTTATCATAAAACGATTTTTGAATAACTTTGTTAGATTGAAGATATAATGATTTCTTACAGACTTGTAATAATTTCTTAACACTATTTTTTTAATAAACATATAGCTAGATTTAGTTTATTACATCATTTGTTTATTATCCTTCAATTTTCGAATTGCATTTTAATAAATTCAATGAACATTATCGAAGGTGGCACCAATTGGTATTTGAACATAATATTACTTAGATCGATTTCAGATTGCGGTGTTTTTTATTCAGAAAAACAATTCAATTTTTTAAAAAACATTTTATGATAAAAGCATAATACGTTTGTCTGTTATCATAAATTTTTATGAACGAATTTTTTTCACACACTTTTAGTACGTATATTTTTTTTAATTAAGGAAAATTGGCATATACTGTACCTAAAACTATAGGATGTTACTTTTTAGATAACTTTCTTGAAGGTTTTTTTAACTGATTAGTTAATCTAATTTGGATATCCATGCAATTAAAACTTGTTTTAAAATTTTTCTTTTTAAGCTTGATTAAATACAGCTAATCATAAATATGTTACTGCAAAAGTATTGTATGGTAAAATTTTGCTTTCAAATGCAAGAACTTTTTTCTATTGAATAGGTTAAAAGAGTTTTTTCAGAGACTGAAAATATATGAAAAGTTCTCTAGCACATGCCTTGAAAGAACAAAATTGTGTTTACTAGGGTCACCAATTCATCAAATAGTACCTGTTATCGACTGCACATACTGAAAGTAAATTTCCTCCACAGGGTAGTGCTAAAATTTACACTAGCCTGAGGTAAATCTAGTTCAATATACAGCATATTTTCATACAATATTTTTTTACTGAATTACAACGATACGGATCTTTGACAAAGCCTAAAGAATTTTCAAATAACAAACATAGAAAGAAAACTTTTAATGATAACTAGGCTATATTATTATTTTTACGCTGTTATATGTTTTGTAATATAACGTATCAAGCTATATAAAGAAACAGTTCTTTGTTTTATAAAAAAAAACATTTATTTGACAACAACAAATACAGTAACGACATTAGATTACCCGTAACGTGTTAATAATAATTTTTCAATAATATATAGAAAATCCCGTAACGGGTCAGTATAAAAAAAAATTACTTGAAAAATTGAAATTCAAAAATCAAAAACTATCTTCTAAAAAATCAACAACTCTTTTTTCCATCAATATATCGAGCATTTTTTTTATCTCATGCTTTTAATTTTAATTTATCTCGTTATATGTTTTGTTTATAACCGGGGCCTCGGCTTGAGACACTCAGTCTTTTATAGGAATAATAACAGGAAGTGATAGGAACAGGAAATGATATGCTAGAACATTCTAGAAACTTCTAGAAGAAACATAAATAATAAATAAAAGCTTATTTTGGAGTTTCATATTTTCTTACAGTTCTGCGGATCGAACCCTGAATCTCAGTCTTTCCAGGACGACGACTCTGACCTCTCGGCCACACTGACATGTCATAGCATCCTCCTTGGAAAAAAAAACAGCGTCCACGCTGTTTCACTCGTTGACTGTTCTGGCACGTGATCGGGTGGTTGGTCCTCGATACTCCAACTTACTCTCGTTCTTAGATTGTTTCTTTGTTTTGTAACTTCTCTGTCTTTCGGCATTTTCGGTTTCACATGGTTCTAATTGAAACGATGGGTCATGGTAAGGCTTCATGCGCACCACATTGACGGTGTCTGTAGTTTTGCGCCTTGTAGATGGAGTGACGTCTTCGACCTCGTAAGTAACATCAGATAACTTTCGCTTTATTTTGTAAGGTCCAAAATACTTCTTTAATAGTTTTTCGGACAACCCAACTTTTCGAATTGGTCTAAAAATCCAAACAAGTTCACCTGGTTCATAAGACATTGGTCGGTGTTTTGCATCGTATCGTTTCTTGTCTTTTTCTTGCGCATCAATGGTACGAAGGCGAGCAAGTTGTCTAGCTTCTTCTGCTTTGCAGACAAGATGCGCAGCATAATCAGTTTCAAATCCTGGTTGGTTAGGAAACATTGTGTCCAAAGTTGTTTCAGCTTCATAGCCGTGAAGAAGATAAAATGGTGTGAAGCCAGTAGTTTCTTGTTTAGCTGTGTTATAGGCGAAAGTGACGAAGGGTAAAATAGCATCCCAATCTTTCTGTTCAACGTCAACATACATAGACAGCATATCAGCTAACGTATTGTTAAATTTTTCCGTGAGGCCATTAGTATGAGGATGGTAGGCTGTTGTAGTGCGATGATCCACGTCACAGAGTTTCAATAGCTCCGATACAACCCTCGAGAGAAACACAGATCCACGATCCGAGATGAGAACTCTTGGAGAACCATGTTTTAACAGAATGTCTTCAAGCAGGAATTTTGCTACCTCGGGAGCTTCGGCGTTGGGTAGAGCTTTCGTAGGGGCAAATCTAGTTAAATAGTCTGTACACACTACAATCCATTTATTTCCTAAAAGTGACTTAGGGAAGCGTCCCAACAAATCAATACCTATTCTATGAAAAGGGGCTTCCGCAGGAGGGATCGGCATCAAGCTTCCAGGCGGCCTTTGCGGCAGACGTTTACGTCGTTGACATTCCTTACAATGAGAAACGTACCGTCTAACACTTCGGTACAGTCTAGGCCAATAAAAGCGCTTTCTTATTCTATCCAATGTTTTGGCAAATCCCAAATGACCTGCTGTTGGCGCGTCGTGAAAGTGATGAAGAATTTCTAGGCGTAACTTAAAAGGAATAATCGGTAACCACTGTCTTCCGACAGATTCATAATTCCGCTTACAGAGTATACCATCCATAATTTTATAATTTGAATCATTACTTCGCTGCCCTATATTCGTCATCAAATTTGTTATCTCCTGGTCTCTGTCCTGCTCTTCCGCTAGATTTGTGATGGTAGTTATGCTCTTTTCAGGATCATTTTCAGTAGCTGGTAGTGGATGTCGTGATAGGCAATCAGCATCTTCATGTCTACGACCGGACTTATAAACAATAGTTACATCGAATTCCTGTAGTCTGAGAGCCCACCGAGCTAACCTACCAGAAGGATCTTTCAAACCTGCAAGCCAGCATAAAGAATGATGATCTGTTATAATGGTGAACGGTCTTCCAAAAAGATAAGGACGAAATTTACTGATGGACCAGATAGCAGCAAGACATTCACGTTCCGTTGTCGAGTAATTTGTTTCAGCCTTGGTCAGTACTCTAGAGGCATATGCAATTACAGTCTCTTTTCCCTTCTGAGTTTGAACTAACACTGATCCAATGCCATAGCCACTGGAATCAGTGTGTAACTCTGTGGGGGCATCATGATCGAATATACCCAATACTGGTTCGGTGGTTAGAGCGGCCTTCAAAATTTCAAACGAGTAGCGCTGTTCTTCTGACCACATGAACTTCTCATCGTTTTTTAGCAGTTTCTGCAGAGGATACGCTTTGGTACAAAAGTCTTTTATAAACCTACGATAGTAGGAACAAAGTCCGAGGAAACTTTTGATGTCTGAAATTGAAGTAGGTACAGGATAATTAGCAATAGCCATGACTTTATCTGGATCTGGCTCTACTCCTTCTGTACTAACGACATGACCAAGTACCTTGAGTTTCCTTGAGCCAAATAGACATTTCTTCGCGTTGAGTTGCAATCCTGCTGTATCAAGACAATTTAAAACAATCTTCAGACGTCGCACGTGTTCGGCAAAAGTATCTGAGAATACTACAATGTCGTCAAGATAACACAGACAAACTTTCCACTTCAAATGCCGTAATAAATTATCCATCATTCTTTCAAAGGTGGCGGGAGCATTACAAAGTCCAAACGGCATAACCTTAAATTCATATAGGCCGTCAGAGGTTACAAAAGCAGTTTTTTCACGATCAGCTTCATCGACTTCTACTTGCCAATATCCAGAAAATAAATCCATAGACGAGAAGTAATTTGCGTTCTTTAAGCAATCCAGAATATCGTCTACCCTGGGTAACGGGTATACATCCTTTTTGGTTACTTTATTCAATCTCCGGTAGTCGATACAGAAACGCCAACTTCCATCTTTTTTCTTGACAAGAACTACAGGAGAAGACCATGGACTTTGAGATTCCTGAATTATGTCTCGAGTAAGCATTTTGTCTACCTCGTCTTGTATAATACGCCGCTCAGCAACTGAAACTCTATATGGTCTTTGGCTCATAGGCTGATGATCTCCTGTATTTATACGATGTTTCACGACGTTTTCGGATCGATTTTTCTTCGGTAGAAAAACGTTTTTGAATTCCCTTAAAATATTATTCAAGCTAGTTCTTTGTTCAGTTGATAGGCCTGGGGAGAGCATACTATCGAAATTTACTTCAGGTAGTGTTCCTTTGTCGATTGATTCAGCTACATTTTCGAAGTCAAAACTGCAGAGATTGCGCTCTTCAATTTCTTCCGCATGCCCAATGCATATATCCTTGGGAAGACAAGTAGAGTGATTAGAGAAATTAGAAACCCATACATGGAGTCCATCTTTATCCTTCTGTATAATAGACGATGGGAACACTAAATTTCGTTGCAGTGTTAGAAATCTACCGCATTGAGCCAGTAAACCTTTGCTTTCCTTGCAGCCAATTGTTGTTTCCACTTTAATTCTTTTTATGGTCATAGGGGGGATATCACAAAACATATAACGAGACATATCTCCAAGATCTCCAAATAATCCATTGCCATTGTTGATGAAGTTGTATTAAAAGCAGAAATGAGCCATAGGTAATAAAGTCCAGAAAATTTCATGGCGATAAGCATTAATTTTATTTATATTATATACTGAACGTCGCTAATGAACGTGGAAGAAAGTACTAACTATCATGTAATTTATGTTTAAAGAAGAAATCAATTTTAAAAATTTCACTAATATTTATATTACATTAAATTTATTAATCTCTACTAATCCAATGAAGAACAACCTAAACTGTATTGAAGCGAAAAATTACTCAAAAAGCTTTTTTTTCCTTATTTAAATATTTTATTTGCTTTATGAGTTAGAAACACAGAAATATCGAGACGTAAGTAAGGCAAAATTATTAAATGCTCTTCATTCGGTACAGGTATTTCCATCTGCCCGTGTCACATTTCTTGATGGATTGTTATACGTTAGTTGTAGCAGATCTGCTTGAAACGAAAAATTATAAATCAGAACTAATAACAATGTGCGTAGGTTGAATTGTTTCTGAATGGAACCAATAATCATTGCATAAAACAGGAGCTTTCTTTAGAAGCATGTATAATTTAGAAATAACCTTTTTCGATCGCAAAAATGTAATTTTAAATTTAAATATTACTTAATATTGCAAAATAATTGCAATTGTATTGTACCTCGGAGTTTTTAATAATAATTGGCATTTTAATTAAAAAGAATTCTAAAAAAATTTTGTTTTTGCTTTTTAAATGGACATTTCAGTTTCTTGCGCTTTTAATCACTATATATCAATATATAAACAATCAATATATAAACAATGTATATAGTCAGTGGAGCTTTTAAATCGTGATGAAGCTCAAATGCGCGTTTACGAAATTGGACACAGCTCGAAATGCTTGCTTATGAAAATGGACAAAGAACAAAATAGGTATTTATGAAATAAAAACAGCTCAAAATGAGTGTTTTCAAAAATGGACACAGTAAGGAATGCGCGTTTATGAAAAAGAAACGCAGCAAAAAAACAAAAAAAATGCGTCTTTAGAGTTTTTACCACAATTTGAACTAATGTCCAACCCCTATATATATATATATATATATATATATATATATATATATATATATATATATATATATATATATATATATATATATATATATATATATATATATATATATATATATATATATATATATATATATATATATATATATATATATATATATATATATACACAAGAGAATTTACGTGGTTACATTCCTTTGCGTATTTAAACCTAAAGCATAATTATTACGTGCAAAGTCCTAAAATTTTGGGATCGGCGTGAGTAGGTGCATTACAGATGTTACTTTTCAGATGATGTCTTCGAATTCAAAACTCTGAACGGGATAGTGAGTTTTAAAAAAGTGAATTTTAACAACGTAAATTTACTTATTCTATTAGAAATTACAGCATCCGTAATCTTACAAGAGCAATTGTTGACCTTTAAAATTTTAAAAAAAAATAATATTATTTTAATAAAATATGGCAAGTGATATCTGATTTACTAATTTATTTGCCTTCAATAATTAATTCTCTTTAAAAAGAACGATACTTTTAGAAGAAGTTTGAAAAATGAAATCACGTGATACATTCATTTTTTTTAAATGGCTACGTTCATTATTCTAAACACGTATTTTGAAATGTGTTAATTTTTGTGAACACGCATTTTGAGCTGTGCTTATTATCTTAAATGTCTAATTTGAGATCTGTCTATTTTCGTTAACATGCATTTAGAGCTATGTCCATTTTTGTAAATGCTCATGTAGAGTTGTGTCCATTTTTGCAAACTCACATTTTGAGCTGTATCTAAATTTAAAAATTTACCAACGATATTATTTAATCGTTAACACATAAATTTTACATTATTTTCATATTGTTAAAACACTGTTACTATATTGTTATTGAAAAAGTACCTATTTCTAATTTTATTTCTCAACGTTTCTATTGCTATTTTATACTATACACTGCGAGTTCCTTTTCCATTATGTTACTAATATTTACTAATTTTACTAATATTTTCTAAATTTACAAACATTTACTACTTTAATAGCGTTTTACTATAACTTTTAACCTTTCTTATTGTATACTATATGGCATAATAAAAAATTTAGATTTTTTTTTACTAATTTACAGTTTTTTTAGCTTCATAAATTTGAAAGCATTCTTTAACTTCATAAATTTGAATGCTTTCTCTATTTTTTGTAATTTACTTATAAATAAAAGGATATTTAAAAGAAGACTTTAACGTAAATGTGCTTTATATTGTTAAATGAAAGAACTTTTAATAATGTAAACTAAATGAACTTATGCATGACTTCCAATCAGATTTCTGTGACTAAACGTAAATTTACTGATCAGTATAAAGAAATAACATTTTAAAAAATTACGCATTTCATTACTATTATTATTATATTACTATTTTATTGCTATTAAAAAATTTATTCTATTCCTTCTATTCATAAATCAAGCTTAGAAAAAATATTTACTTATAAAAAATTTAAAAATAATAATAAAAATAAAAACAAAATCGCCATAGCAATTATTCTTTTTCGTCTAATTTAAAAGCTAAGAAAATAAATTCTTAAAGTTCAAAAAAGTTGTTGCTAAACATGCTGATATCAAAAAGTTAAATATTACGATACAGTATCTAATTGCTATGTAACACGTATTTAAAATTAAGATACTGTGAAAAATATTTCCTCTCTAAACATAGAAGTACCAAATTTTACTTACTTCTATACCAAATATCAGTTATTTTAATCCAAAAACACAAACACACAGTGAACTAAAACTTTCATAATAATCATCACAGAAATTTTTACTCAATTTAAGATATTAATTTAAACTAAGAAGGAAAATCTGTTTTTTTTAGGCAAAATTATTATTTTATAATTTGAATTTAAAGCAGTCATGATAAAAATAAATGTACAAAGTACTAGAAAAGCCTAAGAAGTGTCGTAAAACGTCTGGAGAAGTGTTGTCTTTCATGGCTTTTATAAGATCAATGAAAAGCTTGTTAGGTAAAAATCCGATGTAGAGAGTTTATAAAATACCATCGTGATCTATGAAAGAAACGCAACATTCCCACGAGCGCCGTAAAATATTGAAAAATGGCGTAAAATACGCTTATACCGTTGTTCCAACTCATATAAAATATTTTTTGCCACCACTATGTAAATAAACTATATTAAAAAAGTTATAAAAGCTTTGTTTTTCAAAAATATGTTTGTACAAAAAATATATATATAAACTATATGTTCTTTTTACGACAAAATGTTTAAAGAGAACGATATTTTTTTAAAAAAAAGATTCATGCAGATTAACTGGATCTAGAAAACTCTAATTTCGCAACAGTGACGAAAAGTGAAAAGTCTACATTTAGTACCCAGTTGACGATAAAATATAAGCTGCCGAATTAATTGCACCCAATAAAAACACACAAATATTATAATACAATGCCAAAAGTAAGGAACTTAAAAGAAATACTGAGTCAGTGATGAACGAATTTAGGGAATTAATTGCATACAATGAAAGAGACTTAAAAAAATCGCTAAGTAATTCTTTATGTAAGAATTAAGATATAGACATTGGGAAAGAAGGCTAGCTTTTATAGACATAACGTAAATGGTTATCCAAAGGGTTAGCACGATCCCTGTGTATAAATGAAAAAACAAAAGCAGTATTTAGGGATACACCAGTGATTAGGGATACACCACTTCTTTTAACCACTTTTGGGGTTTGGAAGGAAAAGGATTTTTTATTCTTCTGTATTTACCTCTGTTTTTTATATTGTATTTTATATTGTATTCTTCTGTATTTTATATTGTTCATTACGTAATCTATTCCTTTCCTAAACTTTGGAAAAACTTTTGGGGTACAGAGAGGGCAATTTTAGACTTTTGTCTTGCTCTCTCGGTAGAAAAGGTTTTGTCTTTATGACTTCCGGAGCTGGTACACCCTGAAGACGCTACCTTTGTTTGTCATATTTATCCAATTTTTTTCATTTTTTCATTGTCTCAATGGAAGGAGAAGGAAAGTTTTTTCTTTTTATTAATGGTTTGTTTGCTTTAGCATTTTTGCACTTTTAACAAACAATATTGTACATTAAAATATTTCTTCTTGAATTCTTTCATATCATTCATGTTGGTTATGTCTGCGAGTTCATTTTAGGATAGAAAGAGGGAAAGAGATTGCTATTAGTGAGAAGCAACATACCTAATAAGCATCTGGTTCATGTGATGTACCTCCTGACTGTAACTTTGCTTCCTACGCTCATGCACGGAATCTTAGTACATACGATGCTCGGCTAAATTTGAGATCTCAGCTAACTCTACCTGTAAATTGCTTTCTTGGTATATCATCCCGCACTGAGTGTTAGTTACGTATTCGAAGAGCTGGACTTCTTATCCTTTCTATATTCTTAGAAAGAAGTGTGGGAATCATGAATTAATACGTCGAAGGGACAAAAAACAGAAAATTAACTGTGTAAAAATAGAACTTTTGAGAAAAAAAAATTCTGACTAATTTCCTGTCCTGATTTTGATTCCATTAAATAAATATATGAACAGTCTGTGCTCATAGACTATATTCCTAGAAGTTTTCCTTCCTAGAAAATATTTTATGAACATTTTCTCTATGAACATTTTCTTCATAAACTGTATTTAATATTGGGTTCTATTTAATAAAGGATCTGGTTATAGAGGTGACACAGATGGTAAAGGTAGGCTCTTCATTACAACATTATTAAAAAAAAATAACTCGTGAAAATTTATTTTGAGGTATATTTCGGATTTCTTAATCAAAAAATAAAAGACATCACAAAAATTTGGCAAAAAAAATTTTTAATTAAAAATTGGCTTATAATTTCACCTAAATTTGAAAATTTATTTGAATAAAGTTTTTGGGCTTATAATGATAAATTGGAATAAAAAAACAATTTCACACTCTTTAAAGATATTTAACACAGAAATCATTTGTATTATTTAGCACATTTAAATATGGCTTACTGCTACATTTTTGGTGCATTATATAGACTGAATTATTACATAATCTATACTTATTACTTTGTTGAAAATGAAGATAAAACCTCATTTAAGTTTCCTGCATACATAACCCTAGAATATTTTGTAATTTAAACTATTGTTAACTATTGTTCTAAATTGATAATATATTGCTTTAATATTTTAAATTCGCTAAAAATTGAATTACAATAGCGTTCCGACATTTTTTTGTATTACATTTTGCATACATTTCCTTCTTAAAACAAAGTTTCAATTGCATTAATTTTACCAATTTAAAGAAAAGTTAAACACCATTTATTAAACTACTAATATTTGTGCATCTTTTAGCTCTTTCAACTTAAAATCTCCAGTTTTTGAAGAAAAACATAAGAAATTGTGTAAAGGAAAAGAATTTCTTTTTAATTTTCCTGTTAATAACTTAACTTGCGCACCCTTAACTTGTAAAGCATTAACTTGTAAAACCTTGACTCTTAAAACCTGAACTCTTAAAAACGATTCCAATAAACAAATATTTTTCACCACCTAATTATATGTATGATGCCTATATTCGAAGTAACATTTTTTATTTATTTATTTTGAGCATGTTGGCCTTTTTTTCCTTTTTTCGACAAATACACAACTCTCACCCTGCACTGATTACTATATACATTTTTTAAGAACAAACTTTAAAACTTATTGTACCACAGTGCTAAACAAAGTACATTACTCTAAAAAGAACTGTATAAAAAATAATTAATGGAATTAAGCACGGGAAAAAGAACTAAAGAATCATTAGAAACAAAAGCTTTTTATTTGTTATCTCCGTTTCTTACTCTTTTTTACGCAAACAGGAATGTAGCAAGTGGCCACAACAAAAGGCAACGAAATTTAGTGGAAACCGTTTGTCTTTGAGTGACCCCATTCCTTGGACGTGATAGAATAAAAATGCCTGTTTTATATCTGAGACGTGTAGTACCACAAAGCTTTTTTTTTCAAACTATGTCTTTTGTTCTTTGCCAAATAAGTAAAGTGACTTCATCCACTATGGCTAGAGTGCAAAAGGGAGTGGAATTTTCTACAGAATTTATGATATTACTCTTAGATATCAAGAATTTATGGAGAGCAGCAGTTGTAGATTGCTTCTAGATTCTTTGGAGTGTTAGGGACATATAATATTTATATTTAGTATGCAGATGTAGAGGCATTTTTCGGTAGCTATAAATCTGATATTATGATCTTGTGTCACTTCTCATTGCTTTATATAGATATCTTGATGGCAGTTTCGTTATGTGAGATTATGTATGAAAGTTTTGATCTCTTGAACGAAAAGTCATGAGAAATTGAATAACGCTTATGTGGAAAATGTAAATACAATTTTTTAATGGGTAAATTCCTTTTGCAGCTTTATAGGACATAGCTATGCTATCTTAGTGGCATACTAAATATAATATTTTAATATAATATATCTGCATACTAAATATAATTTTAGTATGCAGATGTAGAGGCATTTTTCGGCAGCTATAAATCTAATATTATGGTCTTGTGTCACATCTCATTGCTTTATATAGATATCTTGATGGTAGTTGCGTTATGTGAGATTATGTATGAAAGTTTTGACCTCTTGAACGAAAAGAAATGAGAAATTGAACAACGCTCATGTGAAAACTGTAAATAAAATCTTTTAATGGGTGAATTCTCTTTGCTGCTTTATAGGACATATCGATGCTATCTTATTGGAAAAATCCAATCTGCACGAAATGTTTTTATCTTTCGATTATTTTGTGCAAGAGTATATATAAAATACTTTTTTATTAGAAATCAAATACACTCTTCAATAATCATTGCCTGAGAACTAAAGCAAATGGAAGCTAAATCTTAAGCATGATGCATACTATATTTGCGATTGTAATTGGTAAAATTAAAATAAAAACATAATTTAAAAAGACCTTAACACTTCTTTTAACTAATTAACATGCACATAATATTTTTTTACACTTCAAATCAATTTTATGGGATAATATAAAACTTATTTTATGTAATTTACATGTTCTTAAACCTTCAAACCATTCTTGCCCCTCTTGGTTACTGTATCTTTCCTTTCTTTCTTCTCTCTTTTGGCTACCGTAATTTTTCTACTTCTCACCTCTGTTTTTCGTTGTCAGTTTTGCGTTTTATATTTCAAATCACCTTTTTTCGTCTCATTCACGCCTGGTAAGTCTTGTAAATGGGAGCCTGTTTTTGAGCGCTTGAAACATGTCGACGATTGTTTCCAATTTGCATATTTTTGAACCGAAGGAAGTTTTTTTTTTTATCTAATACTGTTTAACAGTCTATACCAGAAAACAAACACAAACCAAAATTACAGCGCAATATGCTTCAGAACATAACCATGATTTTATTTTGAAAAATCTAAAATAGTTAATAAAGATATTTTTAATGGTTTTCTGAACCCATTAGTTTACATTAAAAGTCATTACTTTTTCTTGTTAAACAGATTAGCATCAGCTTAATTTTTTTTAAGTTTTACATCAATTTTATGTAATAATTTAAGATATATTTTAAGTAATTGACAATGCTCTTAAGAAAACTCTTTTCTTTTTCAATATTACCGATGGATTAAATTATAAGATAGTTATATAATTAGTATAGTTATATAATAATATATATATAATATATATAACACTATAAAAAGTTATAAAATACTTTCATCCACCTAGCAAATGCGTCGAAATAATTCACACAAATATATTATGCAAGTATTTGGTTTATCAAATGAAGTGAAAAATATTATTTTCTTCCATTAATATATATTCCCTTTTCTTTCCATCCCTACATTATTTCTTCATTCGCTTAAATTTTGTGAATTTCTAGGTTTAGAAAAAAACATGGCAAGAGATGTACATTTTAAGTTTTCTGTTTGTATCAATAATGTCTACTTTTCATACTAATTAAGATAATGATGATTTTTGACTTTGAATTTCAAACAGCTATATATCTTACAGTTTTTGAAATGGAAATGCTATTTTCATGGACAGAAAGACTGTTGAATACATTTTTCTAAATATTTAGTCAATTTCGATTGATTAGGCAATACAAGTTAAGAACAAAATATATTTTTCATAATTTGCGATACATTTTAGAAAATTAAAAATTATACCTACACGAAGCAAAACGTTTTAAAAGACAAATAACTTATTTTTTTGGTTGTTTCAATTATTCTAGAAGACGTTCATTTCTACGATTTGATAAATTCTATTCACTCGTTCCATTTCATCTCACGTGATCATTTATATTTTCTTTCTCCAAGAGAGGCGATCAGTTTTGTTGCATTTATCGCTTTTATCGTTAATCTCGAAAATAAATTTCTTTTACGATATCCTTTGGGGGTTGTTAAATGTTTCAGCTCGTTTTCAGTTGTTAGTTTTATGTGAAAGATAGAATGAGGATTTTGTTCAAACCAACATCTGCTCTTGTGTGATACAGGTAGAAAATAACGTTTACAGTTTCTCAGGGCTGGTTGTAAAATTTTCTAAGTCTTAAACTCAAATGAATTTCAGAAGTTTTAATTCAGTTAGTCTATTTGTAGCAGTGCTTATATTATATGTGATCAACTTTTATTGGTGGTATATAAAATATTTTATGTTTCTTCTTTTTTTACAAAATATAATTCAAAAACAATTATTTTTATTATTTCCCTATCATTTCTGAAACATTTTTCAAGTTTTATTTTAATATTTCCTTGAGAAATGTGAAATGAAAGTAATTATTTAATTTGCTTTAAGAAAATAGTCTTAAATCTTTTTAAGAGAAAACCAAAATGTATTTTTGCTTACAATTTCATGATGCGTGATTTTGATCATTTGCTTTTAATGATATATGCAAGGTGTAACAAAAAAATCCATATTGAACAAAACATTTACGCACACACTGTGAAATTAAGATAAAACGTATAGTTACCCTGAATGTGGAATCCGAAAATTAAATTTTCGACGTAAAATTTTATACCCCGTTTTTTACTGTAATATTTATTTAAAAAATATTTAATGATTTTATAGTAACTATTATCTAAAAATCCACAGTATATCAGATACAGTAAAAGTTTATTTTACGGTAAAAATTAATTTAAAAGTACTAGCACTCAGGGTGCCAGAAATTTTTACTGTCATTTGATTTTAGAAATTTGTGCAGTGCTGACTTGGTAACTGGTAATCTTGGACTGGATTTATTTTACCTCAATATGTTTTGCGGATTTAGTTTTCCCGTTAATTGACGCTTAAAAAACGATATGATTATACTGTTTTTCATGAAATAAGAAGCTTATATTGTTGGTTTATCGGTGTATGATACGCTTGAAAAAGTTTCATTTACCAAGATTCCTAAAATTCTTTGAAAAATTAATTTTATTTGCAATTTTATAATTCTAATTGTTGCGAAGGTGTACGAAGAATATTTCTAATGTGCTAACTGAAGGGGGTAGACTTTCTATGCTTATAATACTTTCTTTCTTGTTGCATTAAATAACACAATAGAGTATGGAATGCTCAGGTGAAGATGAAAGATGACGTCAGTTTTCGTTATACTAGAAATAGCAACTAAGACAACCAGTAACAAAAAAATAGGATTCATTTTTGACAAAATGTTAGAAATGAAGAAAAATAGCAAAAAAAAATCTTCAATTACAGAGAAATGAGTGTAAAATCTATCGCATATTTTGACGAAATGTGCTGAGTTACAGTTTAGATCTGAGCTAGGCATTCACAAGATCTTGATTCATAAAAATTGCATATGTTTTCTTAAGTGTCAAAGTTTACCTACTTCATTAGATTCTATAAAATGTTAAGTCTGTTTATTTAAGTTAAAAGACAAAAAAAATATTCTTATAGAAAAGACTGCACATTTTCTGTAAAAATTTACTCTTGATGACCTTAGACACGTGATTTATACGATACGAATTCTTTACAGAATGCTTCTGTGTATCCAAGTCTTTTACTTAAGTTAAAATCAATGGAAAATCATATCCACTGATACCAAATTTAAAAAAGAAAATCTTATTTGCTGAAACGCTTACATATTATTTTCTAAACCAATAAACAGGCACTGTAATCTTCATATCAGTTGAAAAAACGAGTTAATAAGATATTCTTATTATTCTTATGAATATTTACTGCAATTTTTTTGTTCATGAGCACTCTCAACAGTTTTATTTCATATGGCTTATTTTGATTTTAATCTATGAATGATGCTACCGGCAAAAAATTAATTGGGAAAAACAAACGTAAAATTCTACAATGCTTCTCCGTTGCCTTTTAAAGGATACAGCAACCAAATTCGAGACTCAGTTTGAAACCCTAAAGCATGCACGTGTGAGTTGATTGCATGAACCCGATTAACATTGCCTTCCATGTAATGTATGCACGGCAATGTATGCAGAAATATATAAGCAATATAAAGATGATTTTTTAGAGAAAAGAAATTCGTAAGTTAATTCGATTTATAATGCAAAAAAAATTTTTTTTAGTTAAAATTATATAAAAAGAGTTATATAGTTTTGCAAACATACTAGAGTTACAATTATATTTGGAAACAAAATAAATTATATTTAAATTTAATGCTAAGTTCATATATAAATAAATTTATTTTTTTTATCTTAAAATGTATTCAAATTTTTATACATTTTTATATTGTATGAATTTATGTAAATGTACAATACAAAAACCGGTTTTTCAAAATTAAGGAAATGTGTGTCATATTAACTCTGAATCAAATAATAGACGAATTTGAAAACCCCGTGTATTCAAAATTGAAACAGCATATACTCTTTTTTGAACAAAATACGTGGAGAGAGGTATGCTAGTTGGCTGCCTGCAGAATTTGAACCAGGGATCTCTGGTTTTGCATCAAAATGCTCCAACAACCAGAGTTCTTTGCCTCAATCCAGGGCGAGTTAGGAAGCTTTATATATTGGTAGTCGAAATGGCAAACTAATTTCAAATTTCAAAGGTCTAAAGCGTCAAAATTTGGAAAATATAGCACCAATAGCTTAGTCAGGATATTGGTAATTCTAATTACACGTTTTGCTTATATCACTGTGTCTCAAACACTTTTAGGCGAATGGAATATGTATAGCTTCCTTACTCTCACTGGGCTGGGTTATATATGCTTAGAACATCCCACTACAAACTCAAAGTTCCTTGTTTGAATATTACTGCAACCAACACTATCTCTTTCTCACATTTAACATGCAGCCATGAATGACATTTCACTCTGACATTTCTCCCTCTACATTTTTGACTATGCGTTTTTTTCCAAAAATAGTTTATACTTCTTTTTTTATTTTAATTTCAAGTACATGGAGTTTTCATATCTGGGGTTTACATATTTCGAAGTTATTTTGACAGATTTATTTCAGTTTCTGAAAAACTCTATTTCAGAATGCAATAATTAATGTTTTTTTCATTTTTCTTGTCTGATTACAATGCAAGCATGTGAACAAGAAATGTTAAAAGATAGAACCTTTTTCTGTTCGAGAATTGTGATAATCATGTATTCAAATCTTTTTCTAACGATATCGTTTACAATTAAGAATCTTTACAATAAATTAGAAAATAGTTCTTGAATTTAGGATTTAACTAAGGAAATATTTTGTAAGAGGTTGAATGATTATTAAATTTTTTAATTTTGAATGTTGTAGGAAAGAATCTTTTTCTAAGTTAAAAGAATTAATTTCCTTTTAAATAGTTTCAGTTAAACTTGATTAATCTTAAAAAGTATTTTACAAAGCTAACTAAAATTTCAATGTGCCATGCGAAAAATATAAACGAATCACCATGCAAAACTTTCGATCTAATGATCAGATTTTCACGCACTAGGACTCAATCTGAATAGTCCGATGAGGTAACTTCTGATATGCTAATTAATTAGTGCAGACAATATTTCAAATTACAAAATCCTACCCAAAAACGTAATTTCTCGAAATAAACATACTTTTTTTTCGACAAATTTAAATTTCTGACCCTGAAAACCACGACATTGAAGCAATAGAAATAAATATAGTTCAATCAGGAAAATATGGTTAGATAGTTTGGTCTCTTAATGCTAATATTACTTTTTGCGTATTTCGCCACATTTAAGGTATTTTTTCAGTGAAGTATTCAATTGAAAGTGTACAATTTAAAAATTTATTTATGCCTAGATAATTTCATGCAAAAAATCATTTTAGTAATCGTTTATTTTTCATCGTATTTTTATTAATAGTCACTAGAACTTTTGAATTGTAAGATATGCAAATTATTACATAATTTTTTATTTTATAATTTTTTATTTTATAATTTAAACAACAAAATTTCTATGAAATCTGTCAAATAGTTCTAAGAATTTAAAATTTTAGAAAGTTGTATTGCACATGGACTTTTAGTTGCATTATTAGGTTTTAAGTAAGTGAATTTGAAGCATACAATCATGTTTTCAAACACGTGATAAATAAAATAGAATATTTGAAGTTTTTGAAATAACAAAATTCAAACTCTTAGTTAGATGGAAAATTTAAAGTTTAAATTTTTATAGCTCTTCCCAACCACATGGTTTAGATAGATGTAGCTCAGAAATCTGCTTATAACGCGTTGAAATGAAAAACTAGTTGAGACAAAGCAACAACTAATTTTTTTATGTGGAATTTGTAATATTCTACCTTCTAATTACGAATAACTGATATGCATGTTTCTCAAAAACAAAACAATTATTGTTTTTTTTACAAAAATTACTACGCTAATTAAATAGCAGTCCTGCACCAAATTTACCTTCTTCACTTTTTTTAACATAATGTAATATTAATACAGATTGAAATAATAACTACGCTAATTAAATTAACAAAAAAATATATTAAAAAATTAATATAAGATTTACAAATGAATAATGCCTCACATCCACATAAAAACTGAAATACATTAAGGAATTTTTACGCTATTGTTCAAATTTCCTCAAGCAAAATCTTTGACTGTTTACTGTCATCCAATTGTATATCATTTTGCAAGTTTTAGGTGTATCTTTCTCGATGAATTCCAAAGTTATCTACGAAGTTTAAAGCTATGCATAAAGCTATTCATGCAGTACGAAGCTATTTATGATGTACAAAGGGCTATTTAATGAGTATTAGCAAATATTGCTATTTGAAGAACACATATCTCATTTTTCTTCTTAATTTGTTATTTGATTGCTGATTAGTTTTATTAATTTATCATTTATTACTACTTTTACACTTCATAATAACACTACATATTTATTTTATCATTTTCTAAGTTTCATACTATGGCACAAACTTAAATTAAGTTAAGGCCTTCGTTAAAACTTTATTTATCCATTTCCCATTTAAAGTCTTCCAATATTTTTAGATGTTTAATTCATATTCAGCATAAAACTGACATGTGATTTTGCATCGTATTCACTTGAAAAGGAAAGTATGAGCTACCTTTGTACTTCTAAGTAGTGAAACAAACTCGAATAAAACAGAGAAAGCCCTTTAAGCACTGTTGATATTTAATTCGTACGATCTCTTCAGTGGCCAGAAAAGATAATTTATTAAAACATGAAATTCACAAATTATGAGAGGAGTTCAAATTTATTCACGAACTAAAAGTTATATATAGATCTCAAAACTATACATGGAGTGCAGATTTCTATGCATGGAGTACAAAGAGTTATGGATTACAAAGATATATCCATGGAGTATTAAGAACTAAACATGAGTACAATGAGCTATTCATTGAGTACAATGATCTATCTATGAAGTACAAAGATCTATCCATGGAATACACAGAGCTATCTATGGAGTCCAAAGAGATAATTATGGAAGACAAAGAGCTATCCATAGAGTTGGAAAAAATATTGTTATTTGAATGATAAATGCATTATTTTTACTTAATTAATATTTATTGCAGGCACTGGTTTTATATATCACAAAAAAGACTATATATTTATTTTTCAAGATTATTTTACAAAACAATTATTTTATGAAGTTTTCACAATTCTGTGCAAACTTCATTAAATTAAAGTTTATAATCGTTTGTTTTTTTACTGTTTCTCGTTTGCTGTCTTCCAATTGTTAATCCTTTCAGAAGCCTAATACGCATTCCGCATAAAACTAAAAGGCTGTCTTACGCCTTATTGTCTTAAATAGGGGAGTGCGAACTGTCGTTGTACAGCTTTGATACCGCAAATACGAATAAAACAGAACAAAAGCCTACATGCACAGTTGAGAAATTTTCTATTCGTTCCATCTCTTGAAGCGACCAACAAAGAGTTAAGACAAGCTATTCACGAAGATCCATGAAGTTCAAAGTTATCCATGGAGTGCAAAACTAGCCTCGGAATGCATAACTATCCATGAAGTACCATGAATAAAATACAAAAATCTATCCCTTTAGTACAAAAAGTAATCCATGGAGTAAGAAGAAACAATGTTATTTGAAGCATAGGTGCCTTATATTTTTTCTGCAGTCACTATTTTTGTAAAGCACAAAAATACTATATATTTATTATTCGAGATATTTTTATAACACAATGCCATTTACGGTCTATTAAGAAAGATTTATAACATAGATCAAACTTCATTAAATTAAAGCTTATGATATATTCCTTTGACTGTTTCCCGTTTACTGTCTTTCAATCGACAATCCTTTCAGAAGCCTAATACGTATTCCGCATAAAACTGCCAAGTGGTCTTACGTCTTATTCTCTTAAATAGGGAAGTGCGAACTGCCTTCGTATAGCTTAAGTAGTACCGCAAACACGAAGAAAACAGAGCTAAGGTCTTTGTGCACCATTGATGAGATAGATTCGATAATACCTTCTCTAGAAGCGACCGGCATCACAAAGAAAATCCATTTACTTGTTTATCTTAAAGAAAGGTATTGCCGAAGAAAAGTGAGTAGGTAATAGACAGGCTTAACAGTTTCGGCCAAAGATAAGTAGAAGAGTTGTAATTTTTTTTTTTATTCACCCGTATTTTTTGGGATAAGTAATTTTCTCCTTTGGCAGAAAAGAATATCAGCCCTTTGATAGATTATCCGCTGCTAAGGATTTATGGGAAAAGTTACATTTTATCTGACGTGAGTTAACAAAAGTTGCTGGAGTAATGGCAACATAGATGATTCTCGAATAATGGATCAAAGTTGCCGTTTCATTATGTTTTATTTTTGATAAATCGGAAGTGTTTCGTTGAGAGAAAGAACCTCTGAAAGGGATTTCAGGTATTTTAAATGAATAATGAGCTATAGCAGTCAGATGGAGCACTACAAAAAATTCCGGTATAAAGTACCGGTACTCAGCCGTAACATCAATTTTACCGCAAAATCCATTTTTTTCACCGTAAAATATTATACCGCAACTTTTAACAGTAATATCTATATAATTACAGTGATTCGTTGATTTTACGATAATTATTACTGTAATAATTACAGTATATTAGTTTTTTTTCTTCCGTAACATGCTCTAAAAATATTTTTTGATATAAAAAGTACTTTTTTACCGTAATTTGATCCAGAATTTCTTGCAGAGAGTTTGGTAATTTACCTTGCTATAAAGAGCTGAAAATAATTGAACATAATGTAAACGATACGAAATTTATGTAATTATAAAATATGTTATCATTTCTCAAAAAATTATTTTAGAAATGAAAACTAAAGCAAATAGAACTTGAATTTTATCAGAAGCGGAGAAAAATTACGAAATTCCAGAAACTCTTAATGGAAAAATCAGAATACCATGACATTCAAAATGCTCAATATGATGTTACTGTTTTTACCTGCAGTATGACTGTTAACTGTTAGAAATTTCGGAGTTAGTAAACTACATCATCCTCTAAAAATTTGTCTCATCCTTAAAACCTTTGAATTCTGTTTGAACGTTGCGTTTGCATATTGTTCAATGTAATGAATGTAAAGTTTTTCTTAAAGTTGATTACTCAATGTTAGTGTAACAGTTTGAAAGAAAGATTCAGTAGTTTAATTAAATTAAATAATTAAATAGAATAATTAAATAAAATATTTAAATAAAATAATTAAATAAATCGAAAATATCGAAGAAAATTATATTGGAAATATTAATCGATATTCCATTGCATAAATATTATATTCTCAATCAGCACGCATTTTCTAAAGCCCTGAAATGTTTCTATGAATAAATACTCATTAAAATTTTAAGTTTCCTTTTTCAAATGACCTTCATTCAATCTACCTTATTTAGATCGATCGACATCTAAATAATGATTTCCTCCTACGATGAAAATGGTTTCGAATTAAATTCAGCCTAAGGTTATTTTCCTGCTTAATGATATTTTGATGGGCACGAAAACCATGACGTATTGCTTTTCTTTGAAAATTTTCTAAAATTATCGTTGTAACCCTAACTTTAATGCCTGATAAAATACTCCAGAATGTATATTTATTCCAAAAGAAACTGATTTAAGTTAAATGTTCACCGGAAAAACTGAGTACAGTCGTTTCAATTATAATTCTAAAAATAGTTTTTTAAATGTTTGCTTCAAGAGTTAGATATTTTCATATAAAAAATAAACAATATTTCACGAATGTATTTTTTATTAAACATTTAAGACAATCTTCAATTTTTTTTATTCATTTAGTTTATTTAGCGCAAACGAAAAAAAGATAAGTATACGTTTACATATTAGTCAGAAATTATTATTTAACGGAAATTATTTGCAAGCATAAAGTATCATTCATCAATTTGATAAAGGATCATGAACATGAGTTTCAATGTAAACAAATTATTGTTTAATAACTCAGATTGCAACCTATGAAAAAAATTGGAGGAATAGGTAAAAAAAAATTCGAAAAACATTTGTAATGAATTATCATTTGTTCTTTTGGATTCTTATATCACAAAAAAGAAGTTTTTTAACAGTTTGATTCTTTTGAGCTTCAATTGGATACAGAGGTTTAAAAAGAGAAAAAATTCTTCGTTTTTGGATGTGCTAAAAATAATATAATGAAATATTTTATTCTAGCTTAAAGCATTTATCAAACAATAAATTTTGAAAAATATTTTAAGAAAACAAGCGCAATATTTTATGGAAATTTTAGCAATTAGCCTGGTATATTAGTAACAAAGTTAAACTAATGTCTCTTATTTTATACATTTAACATCTTCTAGATAGTATGAATAGACCAATGATTTAACTAACGAATAGTCTAATGATTAGAAGAAATTTTAGAAAAAAAGAAATTTCAAATTTCGGTAAAGTCGTGTACCAGAAGATACGATTTTTTATTTAAACTTAAATTATGTGTTGCTTTTTATCTAAGATAAGTGGTACTTAAAAAAAATAAATAGAATTGACAAGTGGTACAATGACTTGTCAATGATATCTATAAGATAGGTACAAAGTTTCAACAAGATTAATGCATTAGTTTAGGGAAAATAGGTGTCTACAGTCTTCGAAAATTGAGTTTCCGAGGTCCTATAATCGAACCGGACAAAGTTTGCTCATGCATTCATTCCTACAATGATAAAATGAGTATCAAGTATGTTTGGGGACGAAATGCAGTGCATTCAACGTTCGCTGGCCACCCAGCCGAAACAGCTGCTCCTGAACCCCAGAACTCAATTTCAAGAGATCGAGATGGACACAGTAAGATTAGGCCCCCCTTGGGCACGTCAGCCTATGAAGATTGAACTTAGCTTTTGAAGAAGCAAACAAAATAAAGAGACATTAGGACAAATGAGTCGAGTTTCAAAAGCTTTATCTCCTACTTGGCAATACAATTTTGAAAATAAGAATATGAAATATTAAATAAAGTTTGTTTTTTTAAACAATTTTATTTCCAAGTACGTAAGTTCCAAACCTTACTTGCTGTGATATAGTTAAAACTTCTTTTTTCTTAATCATGTTCATATATTTTTTCTCAGGTTAACGTATTTTTAACGCTTTTTTTTCAGCCAAGTTTCAGGTAGTTCAACATCATACTCGTAAAGATATACCAAATATTTCACAATGTGCAGTGCGACAAAAAAAAAAAATAGTCAGCCCAGGACTCAATCTTAATGGTTCAAGGGAGCAACCTCAAATATTCTAATTACTAAGTTCAGACAAGATTTAAGTTTCGAAATCAGACACAGAGGTGCACTTTCTCTGAATAAACATACCTTTATCTAAGGTATTTGTATTTTTGGCCTCCAAAATACCGGTGGTAGCCGCAGTCTGAGAAGAATTTCCCCATAGGTTTGGTAAGGAGTGCAATCCAAAGTTTGAACCTCATAATATTAATTTCATTTTTTGCGTATTTCGCATATCTCGAGAACATTTTAAACAGATTGAAACATTTTGCACAGAATTATAAATTTCGTTTATACAAGGAAAATGTAATGCAAAAAAAACAGTTATTATTTAATATTTTTTATCATGTTACTTATTAATTATTTTTATTTTATAATCGTCTGTGAAAAGCAGACCCAATTTTTTGGATTACAACTACTAATATTCAACAATGTAGCCTTGTAATTATGAATCCAATCCAGATGACAAGGGAACTCCTGGATCAAGTATTCAGAGAAATTTGTACTCGAGGTGGACTTTTTGATGGAACTAACCAGCATTTGCGCTACATGGAGAGAAAATCAAGGGAACCTCTCACGGTTAGTCTGACTTCAAGGCGATTCTAACCCATGATCTATCTACGACTGTACTACTTAATAATAAGTCGAAAAAATTCTGAATCGTAAGGTATGCAATTTTTGCGTAATTTTACATAGCAAAATACAAAATTTGAGCCTGAGAAATCTAGTTTTAAAAAAAAGTTGTGTAGTTAAAATTCGATTTCTGAGAAACTGTTTAGCCGATTTCGCCCGAATTTTGCATTTTGCCATGTAAAATTACCTACTTTAAAATGATTTAAAAAACTCATACCTTACAATTAAATTTTTTTAACAATTATTAAATAAAATAATAAAAGATAATAAGAATTAAATGAAATTTATTTTTTGCATTGAACTATCTCCTGATAAACGAATTTTATAATTATATACAAACAATTTTTTATTCGCTTAAAAAGTTCTCGAAATACGGTGAAATATGCAAAAAATAAAATTAATATATAACTTTGAATCGCTTCCCTTACTAAGCTATGGAATCCATATTTCCCATAACCCCTATGTTTCGGGATTCAGAAATCCGAATCATTTGTAAAAAAAAGGGTATGTTTCTTCAGAGAAAATGCGTTTTTGTGTCTGACTTAGTAACTTAAAATACCGTCTGCACTAACTAATTATTATGTTTGAGGTTACACCTGGAAAACCCTATTGTTTCGTTTTTATCGACGTACTGTACAACGAAGCTATGGTTGTGTGCTATAGATATAGCTAAAAATTAAAGGAAATTTTTTCACATAAATTTAATAAACAATGAGGAGAAAAAAGTATGGTCAAAATTACCAGAACATGGAAAAATTTATTGTTTCCGTGGGAGCACCAAATAGCTCAGTAATATTTACAGAAGCGTTTTTGTTATGATCTTGGTAAATTTAACTATAAAATGTGATTTTATAGTGTGTGATATAAAGCTTTTTAAAAGTGATAAAATTTGGTAATTTTATCACCTTAGGGCATGACATAAAAATCAGTTATTTAATTACGCCTACTTTTTTGTTTTGACTTCTTTTACTAAATGTGTGGTAATAAGAACAATAATTTCGCAAACCAGAGTTTCCGCAAAACCGCTACCATAGAATGGAAAAACTACCAAATTGAGGGCTTAAATATTACATATTTTGCTTTTAATAATTAGATTTATGGTTTTCCTCAACAGTAATTTTATTTTCATACAGTACAGTAATTTTACCAGGCTTTTTTTTTCTCCGTGAAGTATGCATTGAGGGCGTGCTGTTCTTAAATATTAAGAATGCAACGCGCATTCCTATTCTTTCCCATTCATTGGAATAAATTGCATAAATAACTTACTGGTAGAAGCTTTTGAAAAAACTTATATTGACATTGAGTAACATAAGAAGTATCAAACTCATAATATCGTTTCGTCATTTTTTGAGCTCGTTTTTAACATGTAAAATGGTTATAACGAACATCTGAACAAAAATGATGAATATTAGCTAATTTCTTAGTTAAATTTCGAGAAATTTAGGCGGTAAGATGTACTTGATTAAAAACTTAATTGTCGTCAAAAAATTGTTTTAAGCACTTGAAACGTTTTGATTTATACCCCTTTTCATCTTCATATTTGTGAAACCAATGAAATTCTTTAATCAAGTATAACTGGCATTTAATTATAATATATTTTTTCTATCTTGCATCTCTTATACAATTATTAAAACTGAATTTATTAAATAATTCAA
The DNA here is from genome assembly GCF_982258835.1 of Parasteatoda tepidariorum. NCBI lineage: Eukaryota > Metazoa > Arthropoda > Arachnida > Araneae > Theridiidae > Parasteatoda > Parasteatoda tepidariorum. The sequence continues at coordinate 54,922,432 of NC_141764.1, read as the reverse complement.
GCATTTTCTGAAATCAAATAGTAGGTTTAATTTTCTTATACCATAATACAACAAAATTAATTATATTCTTATGCATAAAAAATCTCTATAGTAATTTCGTATTCAAGTAAACCAATCTGTTTAAATTCCAAGTAATGTTGCGGCATTAAGACGCATTACGGGCTCGCTGTTTTTAATGAATACGGAGCGGAGATGGATAATAAAAGTGCCCTGAAAATCCCAGGAATACAGGACAGATGTTGTAAATAGTAAAGTGCAATAATTGGTGGGCTTAAAACCCAGACTAAATGAGTTAGTTGAGAAACATATATTTTCTTGTCTCATTTATTACATTCTGAGTTCATTAACTTCCTTTTCCCCATGCAGTTTTTGGTCTGGTTGTCACTTATATAAATTTAAATTGTAATTAGTTTCGTGTGACAGCAGGAAAATAATTGGGAGTTCGTCCATTTGGAGCTGGTGTAAATGCCTCTCATTTGTAACATAGTCACATTTTTGAAGGAAATTATTTTACAGTAAGGGGTGATAGTTTGGGAAAATAAGAAATGAATGGCTTAAGAACTTTGATTATGTTCAGATTATGCGTAAAAAGTGATTGTAGTCGCATCTTTTGTTAGTATTATTTCAATTGCATATTTTGTTGAATTATTCAAAATGTGAAGATTTTGCCCCTTATTCTTATCTTCTACTCCGTCATTTCTGTAACAGTTAAGAAAAAAAGTATTTTCAAAGAAATTATTAAAGTCTGATTTACAAAACGAGTGAGTAAAGTTGAATGCATAGTTTTATGTTATGAGAGTTAGATGTGGCTACGCAGTACGAAACTCAAATCAAATGAATTTATTATCTAAGTGCTAAATTCAGTGCAAAATAAAATAAAATAAACAAGCATAAAAAATTATCAAAAAACAATAGATTGGTTCGGAGAAGTAGATATTTCATTTCTTTTAATATACCATAGCAATAATTTTACCCTGGCCCCTGTTGGATCAAAATTGGCTCAATAAGGGTCCCATAAGAGGATGTATTAAAATATAAGGATGTTTAGATTTTTTATTATTGGTCCTAAAATGGCCTATACAGGGTCTACATTGGCCAATATAGAACCTACATTAGCTAAATAATAGATATAAAATATCTTGTGAATCTGAAAATTCTATAGAATTTTCAGATTCACAAGATAATATACAATATCTGTCCTCTTTACAAATAGGGCCGATATTGGTTGTAAAGTGACTGTAAAATATCGGGTGAATCGGAAATTCTATATAGGGCCAATATCGGAAAAATAAAGGCCCTTTAAACCCTTACTGTGCCAAGATTCAGGAATATTGGCCCAATGTTAGCCCAAGTTACTTTGCTACTAGGTTACTTAACTTTGTGACAGGGACATTTATTTATTTTAGTTTATAATTCAGTTAATTAGGTAATTATTTATCGAATTTTTTTTAACTAAATAATTAATACTTAATTAGTGGGGATGTTGATCAACATCAACAGCGTTATTTTCAGTGCATCTAGCTAGCAGTTAAGCTATATTGAGGTTGAGTACTTAACATGATATACAGTTTAATACCTTTAACAAAACGCTTTTTATATAATCAAAATGTTTTCACGCTTTTAATTAATATAAAAATAAAAAGACATTTGACTGTGAGGTTAGAATTATAATAATGTAATATAATTATGAATCTCCATAAGTTTACTTAATTAACTGTTTTCCTCTCTGTCTATTTTCAGCATTGAGTGATAGACTGAGTAGAAGAACGCGCGGTCCAACTTTTATTCATGAACCACCAGAGACAGTAGAATTTTCAAATTCCACAGGAGCTGTGATTCCATGTTCTGCACAAGGACATCCAGATCCCATTGTAAGATGGGAGAAAAGAGACGGTAGTCCTGTTTCAACTATTCCTGGTGTCCGGCAAGTGAGACCGGATAACTCTTTAGTATTTTTTCCAATCGACACGGATAAATATCGGCAAGATGTCCATGCGGCAGTTTATCGATGTACAGCTACCAATAGAGTTGGAACTCTTAGAAGTAGAGATGTATCTGTTAAAACTGGTATGTGCTATTTATTTTTTTCTTGAATTATATGAATACAATGATGGTACATATTAAATCTTATGGGTTTACAATATTTATTAATACATATTTATGAATAAGTACTTATATGTATTTATTCATATAATCAATGAATTTATGAATATAGTCCATGGATATGAACATACATTCATGAATATAATCTAGGAAGTTACGAATCACAGTAACAAGTTTCTAAAAGTACTTAGTTAAAGATAATTTTTTGATTTAAATTGTACAAAAAGTTTTCGAATTTTTTTTTTTCCATTTTGAATATACAACCTATACAAGCTCATACATTACACGAAACTAATGTTAAGATATATAATACGTATGATGAAACATGCGCGGAAATCTAATGCGAACTATTGATAATTCCTCATTTTACTTATTAAAAGGAATAGTTGATTTAAATTAAAAGCACATTTGTGCCGAATAAATAATAAATGAAGATAACACTTCAAATAAATAGTGCTTATAGATACTAAAATTTATAAATTTAAGATTTAGTCTGGATAAATATCCAACAGAACATACTGTGCCAATCCAGCCAATAAGCATCCAGCCAAGTAAATAATCATTCTCAAATAAACGTTGGAATTCAGGAATCAGTAAGGTTTGTTTATTATATGATATAAATCTGCCGGACCTGTGTTTACTCGTTGACAACTAATTGTAACTAGCTAAACTCACAAGTCGAAACAATTCAAAGGTGCATTCATGAGAACTGATTCTCAAATGTACTCAAAATAAAAATAGTTTAATACAAATGATATCCTACAAAAGACCCGAATATTACAATTACCAATCGAATAAGCTTTTCTGTACTTTGTTTAGTCTTTTATCGTATTAATCGCAGAAAGATTGTCATTTTTAAGGAGCAACACATTTAGTAAATTTGCTGGAACATATATATTATTTTGATACCAGTTCCAATCACTTAATTCCTTATTGCAAGCTCGTTTGTTGAAATATAACGTTAACTCCAAAAAACTGCAGTACGTTTTAGGCTTCCAAATTTTTGTCACTTTAATGGGGAGAGGGAATAAAATGAGAAAATATTTTTGGAACTATTTTGCGATGACAAAAAATAATAGAGGTACACTCTAAGTACATTTAACCAGATTCAAGGCTTTATGTTTTAATTTATATTCCTATAAAATATTTACACTTCGTAAAAGCGGGTATTTATTTTATGTATGGAAAATTATCTATCAAATACTTGTTTAAGAAAAAAATTCCTAATTTGGCGAGATTCTTCCAGTTAGTTAAAAATTAATAACTGTAAACTATTTCCGAATTTTGCATATTTTTTTGAGCCTAAAAATGTAATCTTTTTAAAAATGTAAATGTAAATAATTTAAGGAACAAAAATAAGATCATTTTTTTGTTATCAAAATATGTAAATTGTCATATTTTTCTATTGTACCATTTTCATTATTGAACTTAAGAAAGACTCAGTAGATAATGACAAAATATAACCTTACAAACATTAATGACTACTACAAAGACATGGTATTTACAAAAGAAGCATATATTTTTTTTCATATAAAAGCGTTTATTCGTATGGCGGCAAAGCGTGAAGGAACAGACCCAATGATTTATTTAACCAGAATTTCAAAGCTTGATTAATTAGACCGATAACAATTTTTTACAAAAATTTTAACTTTCCTTTATATTTAAATTTTGCTCTTTTATTATTAACAGCGAGAGATTTCATATTATTCCCTGTAAAGCGGTGTTTACGGTAACTGCACTGCATGGAATAAGAGAATTAATGATGCTTCTTGCATGAAGTTCAGACCAAAATCTGTTGTTTCGTACATAATATCAACCTGTGTACTCTATGAATATATAATTTTGGTTCTGTTGGAAGTAGAAAAGAAATGTTTTCTTTTTTAAATTAATTTGAATTATGATTGGTAGTAAGTTGATTTCAAAAGCGATATTGAAATTTAAAAAAAGTATTTTACGTAATATATAAAATCTATCCATGAAAAATATAGCTGAAGTAAGCTTTAGTTCATGCGTGTTAATTGTGTAATAAAATTGAATATATTGGGTTGGATTCTGCTTGTAAAATAGGCGGAAATGGTTTATGCTAGAAAATGTAACTATAATTCTATTTTTTGATGGTGAAACAATTTATAACATCATTAAATTATTTTACTATATCATTGCTTTCAATTCAATTAAGTAATTTATTAAAGTAATTTTTCGTACTAAAAATTTCTTTTTAAGAAAACTACTATTTAAATTATTAAATGCTAAAATCTTAATTTCAGGGGCACAACATTTTACTCGATGCGAGAGTCAAATCTGGAGGAATTACTTGGTTTTCCAGTGAAATTACTTTTTTATCAATTTATTCGCAGAATTTCTCTTCAAACACATTCAAGTTTCTACATACATATATATTTTTTTGTGATGGAGACATATTAGTCCTTGCTCTTTACTTTAGCATAGTCTAAAAAATATATATATAACCCACAAAAGGGTAAAAAAAATGAAAAAACTACCGTTCAAAGTTCTATATTTAATTTGCTATCACCATCTTCTGTAATGACTTAATTACTTATTACTAATTAGGAAAATTGCCTTAAATTGATATAAATAAGGCTGCAGTTAGTGTAAGCATGGCCTTGTTTGTCTGTTACATATTCCATTATTTACTTCTCCCCTGAGGTAACATGTATGAAAGGAAAGGCATCATTCTAAGTAACTTAAGTAAAGTAAGTTGCCTTAAAAATTAAATATGTTATCCGTTTTTGAAGCATATAACGTTATGCTAAATTATTGTACTGAAATATTGCTAATTTTTTTACTTTATTTAAGTTGCTACAAGATTACAAGATATTATGACTCAAGTTACTGTCATAATGGTTCGAAGATTAATCTATTTTACATAAAGTGTATTAAATTTTATCTATTTCCAAAATTTGTGTTACAAAATGATTATTTTGAATTTCTAAGGTTTCAAACATTAAAAACAATCATAAAATAAAACTTGTATCTTTTCAAATTTGAAATATTTTAAATCTATATTTTTTTGTTATTGTTTGAAGTAAATATAATGAGTAAATGTAATTATGAAGTGTATTAAATTGAATCTGTTTTAAAAATTTTATTACAAAAGCATTAATTTTGAATAAGAATTTCTGAAGTCTTAAGCAACTATACAATGGAACTTTTATCGTTTCAAATTTGCAATCTTGTAAATATTTATATTTTTCTTATAGTTTATACGAAGTATGAGTAAATATAATTAAGTTATACTCCATTTGTTAGACAAATATTTTTCAAAATTAATAACCTTAACTCTACATTTGATTCACTATGATAAGTTTCTATAAGAGCTTAATAGCGTAACAGTCGTTAGGGAAATTGCTTTAAAATGCTATCAAGATAAAAGATATCTACTAAGAAAGAGTCTGTAGCTGGCATAAGCATAACGTCTTCTATTTGCTACATCATTTATTATTTACCTCTCGCCTGAGGTGACAGGCATAAAATGAAAGGCATTATTCACTTGTCAAAGACTTCCAAGCAACTGAAGCGGAGTAAGTCGGTTCTAAAAACAAAATTCTGTCATTCGGTTTTGAAGGATGTTATATTATGCACATTTATAACATAATCTTATTCAGTTTAATGCATACTAAACATCTTTTTGGATACCAGCATGTTAAGAAATTGTGGCAGATTGCAAAAAATATTACCATTGAAGTCATCAATGATTCTCTAAAAGGAAATAAAATTGGGGAAAAATTATAATTTTAAAATGAAATATGCACTTTACTTTTAGTTTTTTATATTTATTTAGTTTTTTACATTTATTTAGTTTTTTATATTTATTTAGTTTTTTATATTTATTTAGATTTTTTTTCTTATTTAGTTTTTTATATTTATTTAGTTTTTTACATTTATTTAATTTTTTATATTTATTTTTTTCTGGAAATATTATATTTCTCTATAACTAACAAAATCACTCAGTTACTTTTCTTCATTTATTAATGTTATTCTTATTAATTCTGTTATGCTATAAAAGGGAAAATCAAAGCAAAAGATGTTGTTGAAATAGATTCAAGAATATGAATTTTAATTTTTTATTCATATATGATCGACAAATGAACTACGATACTGTCCTTTGAGCAAAAACCGAGCGCTTTTAAAAATCATTAGGAAACAGGTATGATTCTCCGTACTAAAATCTTAATTTTTTTTACGAATGGAACTAATTAAACAAAAGCTGCGCATCATAACTATCGAACTCTTTTAATCATAGGGAGTTGATTTTTAGTAACATAAATTAAAATTCAATGGAAAAAAATGAATTCTGACTTTATAATTAATCTTCAAAAAAAAAAGAAAAATACAAAAGAAATATGTTTATTTATGAAATATGAGATACCAAAGTACTGAGAAACAAGTCTTAAAGATCATTTTTTTTTTAAAAAAAGCATTTTTTGTTGGAAAAAAGAGAACATTTTGGAACAACTCTAAAAGGAGACATTTCATTAAAAAAATTTGAATCGGAATAACTTCGGCTCCGTATATGTTTTTTAATTTTATGAAAATGCAAGTATTAAACTATAGTTTAAAATGCTGCTTAATGCAGCTTAAATTTTTTTACTTTTTAATTCAAATATACAAACATCTTCTATTAGCTAGCAGAAGGACACAATTTTATTTAGAAACTTCCAAGTAAATTGTAAATTGAATGAGTTCTTTGATTTTATCGCAGATAGTTCGGATTTGAAGCTTACAGAATACTCTGATTGATCTGATTAACAAAAGGATTTCCTTACTATGGTTTCAAAATGTTTATTTTATGACTTTAACAATTTAGTACTCTCTTACTTTACTTTAAATATCTAATTGGTCCTTGTATCACAAAAGAGTTTTAAATTTGCACACAATCGTTATAGAGTTTAATGGCTCTTAAAAAGTACCCACTCAGTAACAGGAAATCAAAATTGAATATCAGAAAAAAAAGACAAGAAGTGAAAAAAAAAATCTCAGGTCAAAAATTATTGATAATTCTACTGAAATTGCGTTAGATGCGTGTAATTATTTGGGAGTTATAAAGACTTCTAAATATAAAAATTGAAACAACATTGAATACTACAATGCTTGAATACATATTTTAAGTAGTTTTAATTCATTATATCATTCAAATGATAAACCAAACTCTTATTTAGTAGAAAACTAATTCATTTCAAAATAATTGAACCATATTTAGTTACATCTTATGTCGCTCATCATGCTTACATCATATCATACCATCAATGCTTACATCATATTCTAAATCTTGACCATACGAAAGTAGATTCAATGTAGAATTATTTCTCACAGAATCTTTATTAGAAAGGGATTATAGAGAAGAAATATTTTGTTTTCGCTTTATAATGTGAAAAATATTGTAAATTTTCAACGCATTATAATCTGTTACTTTCACAAAAATACACAGTATCTCTAACTTCCGTTTGAACAAAATGCGCAATAGAGCACAGTTGTTTCATTTACTTCTTGAAGCATTGAAGCAGAATTCTAAAATAAATTCCCAATGATGATACATTTTATGCCATTAAAGAATAAATACTGTTGTACTTTAGAAATTGAATGCCAAATAGTTTATTTTTAACTACTATTTCTTTATCCAAATAACTATTATTTTTTATGAGACCCAATTTTATAATGTAAATGATGCAAATTGTTTTTAAACTCAACATGACATAAAATATTAGTATTTTTTTAGCAAACTTACGTGTTTCATAAGCTTTAATATCCCAATCAGTTTTATATTTTTATAAGAGCTAATTTTATGAAGAATCGTTGTTTTTAAAAGTTGCATGACAAATTATCATTATCAAGTATTTAAATTTGTTTGTATGGCAAAAAAAAATTGTTTTTTAAACTACATTACTCATATAAAATGATATAAAGAAAGACTTATATTTTTTATAATAAAAATAATGAAATAAATTCTAAAAAAATTATTAAAATAATAGCAAATTTTTAGTATCATTTCTAGTTTTTGATTTTCAACTGATGAGTTTTGAAAATCATAAAATTAAACAATTAATTTAAGTTAATGAAGCCATTAGAAAATGCATTTTTTACGAGCATGAAATTTAAACAACAAACGGACAAAACGCATTGAAAAATCACATTTTTTATCGTAAATAATCATAAAACAAGCACTTGTTATTTATTTTCCTTTGATATATCTAATAAAAATCAATAAATATTGCAGTCATATTTCTTAAATTATATCTCTCACAAATAAAATTACAAAAGTCAAAGAATAAAAATTATTTTTCGGATACAGTTTACTAACCTAAAAATCTATTCATATATAAAACTCACTTATTCATTCGATAATTCATTCATTTTTCTCAATTAAATCTAACATTTAAATCTAAAATACATAAATTTTAGTTATTCTACCGTCATACATTTAACATTTATGAGATGGGCCGTATTCATAAATTAATAAGCTATTCATGCTATATACACACCAACATCTACCTAACAAAATGTACACAACACTAAAATAAAAATCAATCAATGTAGCAAAGAAATGATTTTCACTGCGATGATCCTCGTTCATCAATTGGTTTTCAATCAACCGATATCCGTTTCAACATCCTGTTTACTTTCGGTACACAAGAACCCACATTATTTAATGCTCATCGATTACCGTTAAGTTTTTAAAAATAGTTCTAGATACTTCGATATAGTAAACGATAAGGAAGCTATGTATTGTAATAACTAAAAAGTGTTTTTTTAAAGTTATAACTTTAACTATTTTGTTCATATGAGCGTAAAATTCCTTTTTAAAAAAAACTTGATAACTTATAAAAAACATATTAATATTTTTCCATTATTTAATTTTAAAAATGACCTTAAATTTAACTTTTCAAAACTACGTCGATAGTATTTAACAGTAGCAGATTAAATGAGTATCTTTTTTTAAGGTAAATATTATTCATGCCAATCGCTTTTATGCTAAACATTTTATTTGCATAAACGTGTTAAAATCATCTTTTTTAGGATAATTGATGGACTGCCAAAATATATTTTACGATTTAATTTGAAAATAACTGGAAGTAAAAAAATGACAGGAAGTTCAGTTGCTTAGTTTTTGAGGATATATCTAGATAGTTTCGAATAGTAGCTTATTTGAATAATATATATATATATATATATATATATATATATATATCTATATATATATATATATATATATCACAAATAGGCATTTTATTAATTTATATTAAGTTTATTTAACAGCGTTCGTTGAGCTTTCACATGGATTACAATGATGGGGTTTCCATGGCAGGGATGTTGGGAATTTGGTGCAGATATATCTAGCCATGAAAATATGAAAAAGCCATGAATTTTTGCCGGCTCCTGATATTTAAACAGGGATTCTGAACGGGAATTGGTGGCTAGAATAACCTTAACTTAATGAAACGTCATTCAAATGGGAAAATTTAGAGATTTTGATTTGTTAAAAAGATGACGCCATTCTGAAGATGAGGAATTTTTGGGATTTTCTACGAATTATTGTCCATTAACTTCAAAAAAGTAAACTTTTCATTTGCATGTGTATTTTAAATATGGCCTTTTTTTAAATACACTAATTCTTACTTTAATAAATTAATTTTTGTACCAATTTTATTAATTTTCCTGGAGAATAATATTTCAACCACCACTATATAAGCATATTTCGGATAGGAGTGTGTGTGTGGTAATGGCGCATTAAAGCACTAGCTTGTAAAGCAGTATGTATCAAAGGAAACTGAAAAGACAAGTAAAGACAAAAGAAAATTAAATTTCCTACCGGCTCAAGGTGGTATTACCGCACACACAATTCTATACGAAATATGCTTATTTAGGTCCCCTATACCTACCTTTGCATTTTATATTTCTTCTATGATTATATCAAGTATGAGTGATACTCAGAGTTAGTTTAGTGTGAAAAATAATTTAAACAGTTAAGGAAAGGGGTATTCTGTTTACATTTTACCTGTTCATTGAATTAGTAAATCATACAAAATTTGTTTGCAGACAAAAATGTATGCATAATCTGCGAAACTGGATAAAACTTAGAAGTATGATATCTGTTCTTGATCCATGATATCATCCAAATTTACGGCAACTTTTATTAAGAGTTAAAATGAAGCGTGTTTTGGTTCAGTTCAAAGCACAATAACGAGTATTAAAGTTTTAAAAATAATTAGTATGACAATTTGGTTTGCAGAAAATTTAAACGGCGACATGGCTCAATACATGACAAAACCTCTTGCAGAACATTTTCTGTATTATCTTTCTAGTATTTACTTTTAGTATTTACTACATACCACAATTAATACCAAACAGAATCGTGATGAAAGCACATTGTATTTTTAATTTTAATGAAGTTAATTAGCAAAAAGCTTTAATAAAAATTACCGTGCAATATTAAATCCCCATGGAGCCAGAAATATTGTAAATTTTATCATTTTTATTTTGACTATAATTTTTTTCCTAGGTATATTAAGTGGTGTCGCGAATGTTTCGGATAGTTTTTCTTTTGAAAAAAAATCTATACTATTCTTAAATTTATTCTGATTGTAGGAACCCCCAAGTAAATAAAATAAAAACATACATTTATTAAACTTTGCAAATCCGAAACCTTTTTCTTATACTCAATTTTCTTAAAATCCATATTTTGAGGGATTATCTTATTTTTATTTCAGTCAGAGCCTTACAGCTTGGCTGCGATGTGTTTATATGAATGAAATAAAATATTAAGAATCGTTTAACAGTTAAATCATAATTTGTTGAAAAAATATTATTTTAAAAATAAATAAAGTTAAAAATCGAAAGAAAATTATATTTTTTATTATTTATATGAGTTTAGTTGCATAATAAGAGAATTCTTCTTTTTTTCCTTTGATGTTGCAAGTATTTTCACACATTTTTAATCACTTTTGTGCTTTTAACTTTGAGCAAAATAGTTTTTCTTTCTTGAAGCAAGTAGATAGCTGTAAAAGCTTTGAGCTCTTGCGAAATAATTATTTTTGAGAAATTTTAATAAATGTTACTATAATTAATCACCTCATATTTATACAGAATGCAAAAAAATCTCTTTTCTAATTTAATTTTGTAAATAAATATGTAGTGCGGAACTATGATACCAACTATGAACATTGATACTTCAGCACCCATGAGACTGTTTAGACAGATGTGTTTACTCATTTTAAAAAAAAATAGTAAGTAAATTTATTAATTATAGTCGAACTAAAGTAAAACTGAATAATTAGATTGATGTATAAGAATCTGAAGTCAATGTGTAATTCTTATTTTATTTAGCCATTTTTACAAAATTAGCAAGTTATAGGTAAATAAACAAGCAAAAATTTAATTAAATGTACTGCATAAAATGTTTGTCTCCTTCACGAGTATTTAATCTTTTTACAAAACTATAGAACTTAATCTAAATTTATCAAAGCGTAAACATTTTTAAGCATTTATGTTAGCTCTGGCTTTGGATTTAAGCCAACGGTGAAAGAAAGAGATGAAATCTATCTAAAGCAAACCATTATCTCACATAATGCTTTAAATTTGCTAGTTTTATAAGAATAATTCTAGCATAAATTAATTAATCTTACAATAATGTTGCAGTACAAAGCATAAAGTGTTTTAAAGTGAAAAATGGTGTTTTTTTTCGTTCCATGCTTTCATCTTTTTCTAAAAAAAAATACTTTTAATTAAACACTTATTTAAAAAATGAATTTAAAAATAATTTACTCAATATTTTTAAAATATTATAGAATTCCAAGCAAAATTAATAGTTTTACTAAATGGAAGTGATTTACAAAATTCTTAGATTACTTAATTTTTTTATCGTTTCTAAGAACATATGTAATCTTAAAGGAATCGAATTTCTAACAAACAATATTTAATATGTATTGAAATTCTTAAATCCCTCATAACTTCTCCTAATAGACATACTTTAGCATATTAATTTAAATTAATTTTAATTTGTTTTAAAATAGGGAAATCTACTAAAAATTATTTCTAACAATAAAAAGGTTTTACAAAAAGGATAATACTCGAAACTCTGTTTTTTTTTCCAATTAGTATTATTTTTGGGCTCCAAGTCCAACATCAGTTAACGTATCTTTCAAACACAACCAGGTGTTTTACATAAAACAATAATGTTAAGTACGTGTATTAAAAAATAAACTAATTTACTAGTGAGCAAAATCAAGTTTGATGGTATTCAAAAAATATGATTTTATTCCACTTCTTTTAATAAATTTCAACTTGTACGGAAATGAACAAATAGTGTTTAAACCTTTACTGACTTCAGCATCACGTCTTCGGATCTCAGATGAGTTAATTAAAACAACATTCTTCTTGAAATATAATAAAGAAATATTCAATATGTGTTTAAATATTTTACCTTTCAATATATGTGAGCAAACTCTTAAAAAGAATCTCATATAAACATCAAAAGTTTAATCTCATCAAAAGCTTAAACTGCATTTTCAAAACATTTTAAAATATTTTCTATGCTTCTTTTCAATGTAATATAAATGTTTAGTTTTATTTGTGTAGCAAAATAACTATAACTATACTACAAACTTTTAAACACAAACCCATAGCTGAAAAAAATATTTTTACAGTAAATTTTTCATATTTTTTTCAAGTGTAAGATTGATTTTTTTTTGTAAAGGTCACCGTTTTGTAAAATTTAAGCTTAAAATAATTGGATTGAAGAAATTATTGAAATATTGTCTACTATGTTTTGTGCAGTTATCTTCGTTAGATCGGACTGCTAAATTGATCCGTGCTGAGACTGATCCGTACTGACGAAATTTATTTTTTCGAAGAAGTGATAACAGTTATTTTCTAATTTTATCGAAATGTTTGCACAAACTAGAAAGCTGTTTCGTCAAAAACATAGAAAGTTTCGGTTTCGTGATATTTGAGTAACCATTTTTTGCAGGGTAAAACATAAATTTAATGGTTTCCCCAGCGTTTTCATTTAACAGTAAATAATTTTATTGCATGATTCAGTGGTTTATTTCGTGCAATTTCCAGACCCCAAAATTTTATTTTCATTACGAGCATGCAACATCAGCTCTTGTCGCTAGGTTTGTATCAAAACAGTATGCACACAGAAATTTGAATTAAATATTTTTTTGTTATTTTCTACGAAAAAACTTCAAAGAATAATTGTGGGAAAAAATTGAGAGCAATTTAAATATTGACAGTGAATTTGTTTTGCTTTAATATTTTCAAAACGTTTATTGAAAATTTGGATAGAAACTTTCAATCTTATTTTTATTAGACCGCATTTGTCGAAGGTTTTTCTGAATTATTATTGACTAAAATAACTGTAGATTTGCTCGGAAAAATTTTGCGGAATAATCTCAAGTGGAGTAAAAAATACGAAACAATTTTCATTGAGCGTCTATTGTGACTAAATGTTAAAAAATGTTGCATATGTATGAAAACAAATGCTGACAAATATAGAAGCATTTCGATAAAAATAGAAAAAGTCATCATTTTCTGAAAGAAATCATCATTTCAAAGGAGAGATTGTGTTTTCAAAGCCTATTGTTAAATATTCATTTTGTTTGACATCGGAATATCTAAATGGTTAAAACGAAAAGTTTATTATTGAGATAGATCAGTAGCAATTCAGATAAAGTTGAGTGTGAATTATAAGAACAGGAATTAAAAGATAAAATGTCAGTATCTGAATATAAAAGAAAAGAAATAATTTAAAGGAATATATTTTACTTGAAATTGATAATAACATGTAGTATTTTTAAAATATGAAATGGATATTTTTTAATAATTGCTTTCCATATAATTGAATGATGCAAATATAGCTATTTTTATCGATTTTATCTAACGTTCATCTGTTATAATCAGCAGATATGAAATTAAAGCAAAAGTACTGCAATCATAACTTTAAAAATTAAAGGAATTCAAGGAAATACGACATGCTTCAATGACATGTAGAACTCTTATGTTTGTTTTATCTCCTTTCACAAAGAAGAATACAATCCATAGAGCACATATATCATCGATTGTTCTTACCTACATTCTTTATCGTTGTTTTGAATGATACATGATAATTTATTGACTGCGAGCAAAAGTGATATTTACCTAATAGTAGGAAGTAACATAGACTTCACATAGACTTAAACCGCAGGTGGGAGAGCTGTTAACATCAATATCTTTCAGAAGGGCCTTGATAGCCGGGTCGGTAGGGCGCTGGGCCCATATCCAAGAGGTCGTGGGTTCGATCCTCGCCGGCCGAAGACTCCCCGTGTAGTAAATGGTGACTGATGCACGTTAAATCTGTCGTGTCTCAAAGTCCTCCATGTTCCCACAACAAATCAATACCTCTGGGGGTACTGATCCAGGAGTTTCCTTGTCCTCTGGATTGGTTCAAAATTACAAGGCTACGGAGTTGAACGTAAGTAGTCGTAAATCCATGAAATTGGGTCGGCTGTTCAACGACGGTTATAAAATAAAATATCTTTCAGAAATAGCATTTCGTCAAATATCACACAATTTCGTAAGGAAATGAATGTCAAAAATAACAAAGTTTAAAGCAAAGATTGCAGAATCTTCAATATTTTTTTCGATAGTATATTTTAATTGAAATTCAGTGGCAAAAACTTATTATATTCTTAATACATTCATTCATTTTCTTAATATGTGTTTTCAATATAAGTAAATAATACAAATAAAACTATAGTGCCTTACGTAGCTAGCTTTGCTATTTAGAAATAACTTTTATCAGTTATAATCTGTAGAAATGAAATGAAAATAAAGGTACTACAAACTTAGCTATAGAAACTAAAGAAATTCACTAAAATACGCCATGACTTTTTATGTTTGTTGAACCATCTTTCACAAGGGAGAATACAACCGTTCCAGCACATATATCCTCAGGGGTTCTTGCCTAAATTCTTTATCGCTGTTTTGTAGCAACTCTGCCCTTCAAAGAGAAACAGTTTATGTCAAGTTTGCTTGCCCTCTGATAATACCCTTAAAATAAATGATGACAGAATTCCTTTTTATGATTCTCAAGCCTTCTGTTTATGTCGATAATTGGATAGTGAGGATAGTAGTAAAGACGCTTTTATAATTGTGTGATACTAACAATAAAAACATCTCAGTGTTTGTCTTATTCATAAAAATTGCTTTTGAATGTGTTTTGTTCGAATAGAATGTTTTTACGCATAAATAGTAAAAGGAAATATCTGTTATACATAAAGGAAAATAAATATTTGTCAAAGACATAACATGTATAATTATAAATTGATTTGTATTATTTGAACATGTCTTAAATAAAATAACTAATATTACACCGAGAAAAAAATATTGTCGAAATTACCAAATTATGGCAAAATTTACTACATTTCTGCCTCTATGGGAACACTAAAAAGATTTGTGAATATGTATTTTAAAGTAAAAATTAATAGGAGTACTTAAATATTTTATTGTATATTTTTCTAAGTTTAAATTAAGTGTATTTATTGTTTATTACACTTATCAAGCATATCAGAAGATACAAAAACTTTATCAATTTTAAGCAATAATAACTTGTAAGCTGTATTTGGAAATTAAGATATTGATTTCCTTGTCTTTTTACTTGTCTTTTATAATTCCAATGTTAAACTACATAGTCGGGTAGGTAATTTACTCTAATAGGCTACGCAGCAACATTAAAATTTACTAGGTTCCTGAATAAAAAAATGAAACAAAGGTATTCTGGATGGGTGTAAATCAACGCAGCATAAGTTTACAGTAATAACGAGCGAATAGCGAACCAAAAATATATATAAATATGAAAAGATAAATATACATGAGAAATCGAAATTTAAAGAAGTCAAATACTTTAATTTAATTTCTCCGGAATTGTTCGATTGATTTCGCATTCGGTTTGTATATTACCATGTAAAATTGAATGTTTTAAATTATCTAAAAGTTAATATACCTTACGATTCAAAGTTTCTCCGAATAATGTTAAATTTAGTAGTAAAAAAGTAGTAAATTTATTCATAAATCAAAAACTATGAATCTATGTTAGAAAGCCTAATTTCTCATTGCATGCATCACACATTCCACATCTATCTTGTTTTTTTAATTTTCTCATGTTTTTCAATTAAATTGAAAATAACTTTATAACTAATCTATTGAAACATTAATTTAAATTTTCATTAGAATTACTTTAAAAATTGTTCGACAATTTAGATACAGAAAAGTTAATGTTTCCTATTAGTAAGTAGCCATTTTTTTCAAGGATTATATTTGAATTCTTAGAATTTCTTGGTAGCTTGTTTGCTAACTATCAAATTGTCCCCTTTACAAAAAATATTCAATGTTAATTTTTTTTTCTCACAAAACCCTAAAGAAACCAGCTTATTTCTTAGCTTCCTTTGTGCAAACGTTTGTATAGAATGAAACAAAAATAAAATAATTATTTGTTTTGTTCCCAAATCCAGCTGAATGTTTTTTAATATTTATAGATGCTAAAAAATTTTTTATTAAAGTTTACTAACAAATAAAATGCAGTGTACGTTTTTTTCTCTTTACTGTTATAGAAAAGTCGCATCTCTTTCAATTTTCCGCCTGTATTAATTATGCAAACAAAACATGTTCTATAAAACATTTCTAACTTAATTGGTTTTCGAACGTAAAAAGATACAAGAAACAGGAATCATTTTTTCCTGACCTGATTTTTCCATCCATTTCGAACAAAAAAAAGCTTCCTTTCCCTTATGTTCTTTGATTAAAATCGTTGGGTTTCAATTTCAAAGGATTCTCGCTTGAAGGAAAAGAATGGAGAGAAAAACAGAATTTTTGTTCCGCAAAGAAGGAATGTTTCATTTCTATAGAAAAGCGTCTCCTACTGTAAATATTTGATACAGGGTTAGGGTAAATTTTTCTTATCATTTCGATGCTTTATTCCTCTTTTATTTCATCACAAGGGCTAGAACACTCTTTAAAACTTAAAGAAACGAATGTTTCTCCTGGTTTGTCATTTAAAAGTAAATTAAAATGTATGTCCTTACCACCAAAGAATATACTAATAAACATCAGAAAAATGAGAATTTTTATTTTTAATATCATGTCAAAAAATTTTTGAGAAATATTTTCTTATTTTTAAGAATAAGAGAGTCAGTAGAAATTTTAATAATGTCAGGAAAAAAATTTAAATTGAATGGTAAATAAAGAAAATAGTAATACATCAAAATAAATTTAAGATATTTTCAGAAAACCGTAGTACATTACAAGTTCAATTAAAAAACGTTCACAAAATAAAATGAAAACATTCACAAAACAAAAAGGAAATATTTTTTTCTCTGATCCTGAATAATCTTATGATTTTAAAAATTGTTTTAATTACCTAATAAAACTGATGACTCGCTGCCCCAATCCCGGTCCCAAAGGACAAGTTCCCTTGTCCTTTGGATTGGGATCGAATTTCCAATCCTACGGAGTTGAACACATCGTAAACTCAGAATTGGGAAGACAGTTTAATGCCGGTTATAAAATTATAAAATAAAATGGATTTCTTACTATTAATAGGCAAAACTGGAGAAGTTATTTTCGTAAATGTGTAGTAAAACACCCCGACGTTTTTTCTTCATGTTTATTCCATACATTACAAATAAATATTATCCGTAGTTTACGTTTATGCTTAGAAACTTATGACGACAAATAGGATTTTTGTTGAGCAATCATGTCCGTACAAATGAAACATGATATATTTAATTAAAACATAACGTATAAGTCCATGTAAATTCCATTTGCGAATCCGAAATTTTGAATCACCAAAAAGGGTGCGACATCCGACTTAACTGACAAATACAGCATTCTCCTATGTCTTATTGGTGTGTTACAGCCCAAAGAAAAGTTTTTTTTTAGCAAATGTTAGTCGTTACAATATCAATAATTTTTTTGCCTTACATATCTATTCAAACCAAGATATTTTTTCTTGAAAAATTATAGTTCTTGTTTATTTGTTACTTACTTCTAAATTCTTGTGCTAAAAAGTAGCACAATTAAAGTTAACATTAGCCGAAGAAGATTTTTAAAGTAATACGAAACTTTTTTTTTGTTATTTTTGTTCTAATGATAGGGATTTCCCGTAATAAATTCCAATTTTAGTGGTTCAAATCGTTATCCACAAATATGCTACTTATTAATGTTAACTATGAATTACACTGGGAAATTAGTCACAACAAAATTATATTCCCTAAGTAAATATAACTTTTCTTATACATATGTTGAATTTCGGATTAGGGGGAGCTACAATCTAGATAATATTGTCCTATAAATTTTAGTAGGAGAAAAGTCTAAAATTTCTTTATTGTTTTTTTCTTTTATTTTATTTTTAGCGAATAAAAAGTCTGTGAACAAAATACTAAGATTTAATTAATTCAAATTGAAAAGTGAAAGCAAAAGCGTGGGTGAAAAATCATTGATTGTATTTATATAAACTACGGGTTTTTGGCTTGCGTATTTATTCAAATCAAAATGAGTTTTCTTAGAAATTTGTATTATTCTTTTATTAAAATCCTTTTTTTTTAATCTTCTGAGCTACAGAGTAGCAAGATAAGATCAAACCCAACTAAATTTCAGCGAATGAACATTTTGAAAGGTGTATGAAACCATGTTTTCTTACAATACTTCTGCCTTTATAGCGTGTATATAAAAATCTAATTTAATATTAATGAGAATTGAAATAAAATTGAAGTAATTTGCAAAAAGCCAATTCGTTGAAAAAATTTGTAGTGTTTGTAAATTTTGACTGCTTTGAATGGAAAAAAATTATTTAAACTTTCTTTTAGTGAGTTAAGCATTGAAATGTTTCTTTTTGAAATTTTTTTTAGCATAATAATTTAAAACTATTGGAAACGAAGGAAAATAACAAAGAAAAATTAAGATGCCTTATAGTAAATGCTAAGTAAGATAATTTTAGCTCAGTTAACTGTGCTTAAAAATATCAATTCCCGTTTTCATTAAATATAATTATAGTTGCGTTGATTTGGAATTGATCCTTATTACACCATTTAGGAGAACCGTTAATAGTTTACCAGAGTACCTAATTTAAGGAGTTTCATTATACTATATATATATTGCCATGACACTAATAATACCTATTGCGGCAATTAATCACGCAACATTGAAACCAATAATGTTTTCTAAGACCGCGACATGGAATTGTTAAGTCCTTACTCTCGTGAATTAGTTTTGTAGGGAAAAAATGAAGCCATGTATGAAATGTCAATTCAGCAAGATCAATAATCTATATCTGAGTAGCTCAATACATACATTAACTAACTTCCTAAAGAAGAGCAAAAAAGAGTGAAAAATGTTAATAAATAATGCATAGTTTTTTTTCAGCTCATAATATATATTTTTAAGGAAAAATAATCTATCATTTAAAGAGTCTAATTCGTTATTTTTTTGGCTAGTTTGCATTATATATAAAAGCTACAAATAAACCAAAATCTACTTTAATCAAGGATTTAAAAAGCAAAGAAGTTAATCGATAAATAGCACCTATCGATAGGAAGCACCTATTCAACACCGATTCATTTAAAATTCGGTGCAAAACGAGACAGAAAGAAAAGATATCCAGAATGACTTCCGTTCAAATGATAGGAATTTCCCGTAATAAATTCCAATCTTAATGTTTCAAATAGTTAACCTCAAATATGCTAATTATTAACTACTAATTAAACTATGAAATCAGTAGCAAAAAAGTACCTTCTCTGAATAAATATAACTTTTTTGTAACATTTATCGACTTATGGAAAAGCTGGTGTGAGCTGGTATTTGGATAATATTGCCCTACATATTTAAGAGAAGAATGGTCCCAAATTTTGTTTCCTTAGAGTTTATGCAAACTTTATCTTACTGCGGGAATCTCTTTTTAGCGAATAAAAAAGTCTTTGTTTTATATAGACGTTATTTTATATAAAACGTTAGTATAAGGTGCCTCTTTTTCGTATGTCAAGTTTGTATAAAATTTCTTTTGGTTTAATATTCCTACTATCGTTAGTCTCGACTTTTTGATAAGCGAGGTAATGCAGTGCGCAAAATAAATAAATATGAATAATAAAAAGCAGTCCACCCTGAATAACTTTTGATATAAGGATTGAATCTTCATGTTCTAGGATTCAATCATAAATTAATATTGCCTTTTAATAATATTCTAATTAATAATTTTCCAATTAATAATTTTCCAATTAATAATTTTCTAATTAATAATCTTCAAAATAATTTGTGAAATGCTTTAAATTACGAAATCAGACACAAAAACGTACTTTCTCTGAATAAACGTATGTTATTCAGCTGATTCGGATTTCTGAACCCGATCTGTTGGATGTGTTGGATGTAGCCACAATCGGGGAAATATTGGTCCTAATAGTTAGGTCAGAAGAGTGGTCCAAAGTTTGGGACTTTCAATGTTTATTTTATTTTTTTTCGTCCGTCGCCATGTTTCAAAAATCTTTTAATCAAATTGAAAAATTTTTGCACTCAATTATAAAATTCATTTATCCAAGGGTATTTATAAGCAAAAAATAACTTTCAATAAATGTGTATTATTATTTTTTTATTTTATTTAATAATAGTCAAAAAAGTTTTGAAATGTAAGGGAAATAGTTTTGTACGTCATTTTAAAGAGTATCATTTTGCATGGCAAAATGCTAAAGTTGAGTATATGTATATAAAAATATAGTTACTTTCGTTTACTTCGTGATATACATTTATAATAATATTCATTCATTTCATTAAAGAACAGTAAAGATTTTAAGATAAAATTATTTTCATACGTTGTTAACACTGGTAAACGTATAGTATTTTAATCAGAATTCTATTTTGTGGTACATACTTTTTTTCAATCTTACACTTTCTAACAAGGCAAGTTTTTATCAAATAAACTTTTTTATTCTCAAAATAAAATCACTTTATCTTAAAAACTGGGTGTAAATCAAAGGAAAATGAGGTTTGAAAAATTCCACTAAATCCGGTGATCCTAGTCGAGAATTCTTTCACTTGTTGGTTTTAAAAAAATGAAGTCCCCCTCCCAAAAAAAAAAAATACATAAAAGTAGATAAAGAGAATTTGCAATTCCAATGATAAGAGATTCCCATTTTACCTTCAATCATCCAGTGGGGACTGTTTGAATGTCCTCCTCTTCTTTTCATAAATTTTGCTTCGAGTTCAGTCTTATCTTCAAGAAAAACTGGTATAAGTGTTGCAAACACAAGTTTTAGCTTGGGAGTAACTTTTCCTTTCATGGTTGTATACGAATACATTTTGTGAGTGCAAAAGTTTCAAAACAAAAGACTATTAATTCAAAAATTTTGAATACAATTTATTTACTATCTGACGTAATTTTGTTTTACATTATGGATTTAGTAAATACCTTTTTGTGTGACTAAATGCATAAAAACAAATAAGGAAAATTTGCAATTCCAATGGTTATAGATTACCGTTTAACCTACAATCACCCAGAGGAGAACATTCATAGGTCCTCTTTCTTTTAGAAATATTTCTTGGAGTTTTAAAAACATTTCGCGGATTCTTAGAAAAATTGGTATGAGTATTTGAAAGAACGGTTGTTCCCATGATTGTTGACGAAAACATTTTGCAAGAATAAAAGTTTCAAAATAGAATATTTTTTACCCAAACCTGATGAATTCAATTTAAAAATAATGTCTGCCTGCTATAATGATGTAATTATGAAATGCATTTTTAACTTGTACAAATGGTAATGTTTGTACAAAATTTATGCTATGTTAGAACAGGTTTTATTACTTATGATCAATTATTAACATTGACAACAGAATTTCTCCTGAAATAAAAAACCGTCTCTATCTGGTAAATAGGGCTGTCTATGGGCTGAGAAGATTTATTAAATCCAGGTTTCTTTCCAGAAAAACAAAGTTCTTGATCTACAAAACTCTTGTCCGGCCAGTCTTGACATACGCTTTTGAAGCTGGGACAATGACAAAACAGGAGAAGGAGATTTAATTAGAACTGTACAAGATTCGTGAACAACCTGGTATTATTAAATACATAAAAATAAATAGAATGAATTGGATAGCCCACGTGATTCGAATGAGTGATGACAATACAATAAAAAATATACTGCTTTTTAGACTCACTGGAACAAGAAACCGGGGAAGGCCGTGGCTAAGATGGGCTGACTCAGTGGAGTCTGATTTTCTCGCAATTAAGAAAAAGAATGGGAGATGAAAGGTAAATCGGAAGTCGTCATGGATAAATCTTCAGAGGAAGGCATTGGCTCACATTGGGCTGTCTGGCCAACTATGATGATGATGATGATATAACATGTTCAAAATTAGTGAAAAATTAGGAAGAATAATGAAACAATTACATCATCTATACTGTTTTTGAATTATACATTCCTGATTTACGACTGAACAAAATCTAATTTTGTATTTAAATAATTTAGTGATTTCGAAGAAGGTTGCTGTTGAAATAAATTTTCTATTGTGCATTCATAGACAAACTGGTATCAGCATTGTAAACATGAATTTATATTTGGATGTGGAAGAAAGCATTTCTCAAGAGTGAAATTTTCAAAGCAAAACACTGTGAATCTAACCAGATGCATATATTTTAAAAATAATATTTACTATTCAATAAAAACTTATTCTGCACTATGAATTTAGTAAGGGTTTAAATTTGTTATGTTAATGTGCTACATTGTGTTCAAAAGTGAAAAACTAAGAAGCATATTTAATTCTGTAACTTAAATAAACAATTACTTAATTATAAATGATGCAATTTCTACTATATAAAGTCTAAATTTGCAAATAAATAGTTTACTTGCTTAATAAATTTGCTGTTGAAAAAAAGGGAATCAATGCCATCTGGTCTTCTTTATATGTTTTTCTGTATGTTAAGAAAAGCAATCGCAATATTAAAAATTTCATATGTTGAAAGATTCAAGTTAAAAAAAAAAACATGTTTAAATAACTTAGGAAAAATTATATGCATTTCCCCAACATTGCTACAATTTCAAATATAATATGTAAATCACGTTTTTTATATGAATGGGAATTTTTTTTTAATAAAATATAAAAGTATTTACATACCAATATTGTTTGTGTATATTAATGTGAAAAAGGAAAAAAAAATGAATTTTGAAGAAAGAAGAGCTGCTAGTTGATGTGTTTTTTTTTAAATTTTTTGATTCAAAAATATTTTGCAATCAGAAATATTTTGATTTGACATTTTGAAAAATTATATTGTGTTAAATAAAGAGGTTAAAGAATAAAATTCCGTTCCACCAAAGTGAGAAAAACTATGTTAAAATTGAATTCGATTAGAAAATGTTTTCGCTGGGGTATTAATAATAAATTTCGATAAAGTATTAGCCAAGTAACTGCCCATGATTTTCTTTCGGAGTTAGATTACTTTTTAATATATTATAAAAAAATAATAGTATTCTCTTCACTTCGTATTGGAGCAGAGGGTTTCTGTCATAGCTCTCCATATTACTTTATTTATGACCAGATATTCTACCTCTCTCATTGTCTTTCCTATAGTTTTCAATTGACTTACAATTGTCATGTCATAAGTATTTTTAGGTCTTCCTCCTGTTCCGATGTCCTGAGGGTTCCAATAAAAACGTGTTTTACTTTGAATTTTTCAGGTTTACGTAGAGAATGAACAATTCATCTTTTTTTTAAATTTCCAGTTCAATTGGTTTCTGTTTTGCTTTTTTAAGGATTTCTGTGTTACATATGTTTTGAAACCACTTGATACGTAAAATTCTTCTTCAACTCCTAGTATATACTAAAACTTCAAAGCAAAATTGCTGGATTAGACGCAGTCTAGATATGGAATACTATGCTTCCAATTTAAATTCCACTAAAAATAAAGTTTTAAAATAGCAATAGTTCCAAAAGAGGATGGGATGAATTAAGTCTATACAAATATTTTTCAACATTCAGCAAAATATATAAAAACTCAACTCACATTTTAAACATGAAGCATTTCATAGGGTACATGTATAAATTCCCTCTCATTTGGACTTCCAGTTTTCATTTTGGTTAATTCAAAGCTTAGCTGTTGAAGAATGGATTAATATATTTTTTTTATATTTTATTTTTGCCCATAAATATTCTGTAATTAAATTAAACATAATGTTACCCAAGTTTTATAATAACACAACATAAATATTAAATATATATTAGAGTGAATAAAAGTTCAAAATTAGTTTTTTGTATCTCCTTGAGGGATATACGAAGCTATTGAGCCTCACACATTTATAATGAGGAATTTTAGAGTTTAAATATTGACAATTATTTCCTTCTGCGCCGAAGACATAATATTGATGAAAATTTCGCATTAAAAAATGGAAAATGATGATATTGATATAAGACGCCTATTTCATCTAGTTTCACGCTGTACTTCACCTTAAGGTGATGAAATGTTTTAATCAGTCAAAAATGATTTTTTATGCATTTTAATAAAATTTAATTTCTAATAATTTTGTTGTTTATTTCACCGCATTTTGTGCTATTCCTAATGCCGTAGTATGTCTCTTTTTTCTGGAAAAAATTTATGTGAGATATAGCTATCATATAACTTTGGCAGCAAACAAGTAAAAAAAACTTCGAAAGAGTTAAGCATTATCTGTGTTTAAAAAATAGAATATTTCAGATTTTTTTCTATCATAAGTGGGAAGCAGAACACTTAAAGGAATTAACGTTTATTATATTCAAAAATCTATAGAACTAATGATATTAGTAGCAATACTAACTAGTAGCTCAGACTTATGGTATTCTATATTCAAATATTCTATGGGATTAATTCTCAAAGTTCAAGATTATTTATGTCTTAAATCAATTAGTAAGAATAGTCTAGACATAGAATGATCTATATAGGAGCGGTATTAAAATTCAACATTGGATTTCGAACGAAACATAACGCCTCCATCTAAATTCCAGGAAATCTTTTACAACGAAAATATGTAACTCAGAATATCCTGACAGAGCAACTGTTGGTTCAACAACTGTTCCTGGCTCAGCTAAAAATTAACAGGATATAAGGTGAACATTTTTTACAGCAATTAAATTTACACTGAGAAAGAAAAAAGTATGGTCAAAACTTTCAGATTTTAGTACCGTATTTCTGGCTCTGCGCTAAAAAGTTCAATACTTTTTACCAAAACAGTAGTTTTTTAGTAAAACTGACTTAAGTAAATCGAGTTTAGTAATACGGACAATAAAATAAGGTTTTATAATATGTGATAAAATAAATATATTAAAACTTGGCATTTTTATCATTGTATCTGAGAATATATAGCATAAAAACAATTTATTCAGTTCTGGATATATTCGAAAAACCTTTACCATGAATAAGAAGAACAAAATAAACGGAAAAACTACCATTAAATTAATGATTTGTATATTTCGTTTTCCTTAACGAAAATGCCATTGCCTTAATAAGTACAGTATACTACATTTTTTTTTCTGTGTAGTTTGACAGAAAGCTATAAATATTTATACTTATCATAAATAATTAAATTGAGTTTCGATAACTAAAATAATCGAACTGTATACATAATTCAAATTCCATTACATTATGACCACCCTGCTAATAACACGTATAAACACCTTTAGCCCTCAAAACCGCTAGCAACCGCCGTGGCATTGATTCTACAAGGTGCTGATAGGTAGTCTGAGGTATGTGGTACCAAGCGCTCACCAACTGGTCCTGCAGTTCCCTCACATTGCGAGGGGGTATTGTGGCAGCACGAATTTGGTTTTCCAAGTAGGATCATAAATGCTCTATCGGATTAAGGTCAGGTGAATTTGGGGGCCAAGACATGACTTGAAAGTCACTGGAATGTTCCTCTACGATTCGACCCTTATGACATGGTGCATTATCCTGTTGGTAAACACCATCCCCGCAGAAAAAACTGTTGCCATGAATGGATGAACCTGGTCTGCAACTATGTTCAAGTAGCTTACAGACGTCAGGGATTGTTCTATGAGGAATATGGGTCCTATTGAGCCCCATGAAAACATTGTTCCTGGGCGAGAAACCATAAAAACCTGGGCGAGCCCATTGTTATAGATGGAGTAGATGGAGGGTGGTCAAAATGTAATGGCTCTTCAGTGTATATATATATATATATATATATATATATATATATATATATATATATATATATATATATATATATATATATATATATATATATATATATATATATATATATATATATATATATATATATATATATATATAATATATATATATATATATATATATATATATATATATATTTCACACACTTGTAACTTATCGTAGAATATATATTTCTCTGTGTCTTGTGCATGATCACATAGTGAAAATACTAGTAAAGTATGCTCTTGAAAATGCAGAATTATACTGAGTAAAATATAATCTTAATTATTTTTGCAAATTTAAAAGTAATAGCAACGATAATTTTTTTCTTTTGATTTAAAATATTTATGAGTTTCTGTATATGAAGGCTCATTCCTACTGAACAGATATTACGAATAATCCATCCACTTTATGCAAGCATTGAAATAAATTTTTAGAAAATGCTTTTATTTTTAATGAATTTATATCTTAATTTAAAACTTTTCTCAAAATATGTGTTCGTAATGCATATAATTTACTTTTAAAGCTGATTCTCTGCCGAAAAAAGTTATAAAATAATTCTAGATTATCGAAGAGAGATGAATTAATCCATTCAACTTTAATTTAGATATTTTTTATTTCATTCTAACTTAATCATATCGAAGTGTAATGTGTGCATAATGACTTAATCAGATCAAAGTGCAGTAAAAAGTTTTACGTTTCCATGAGATTTTATTTTTAAATTACTTACTTTAGTTTTATTTTGCGTTAAACTTATTTTAAATTAAAAATGTTTACTTTCAAAAACTTCGGTCTGCAGTAAAACTGTATTGGTATAATAATTTGCTGCAGATTGTTTTTTTTTATTTGTAAATTTATAAATTAATTCTGCTAAATCATATTTATACAATGCTACAAGGATTTCAAGAAGCAATAGTTTGGTTAACAGCAAATTTGCCATCAGTTGTTGCAAATGTAAGCAGTATTTTGTTATAACACGTTTCAAAATTCCAAAATTTATGTTTCAGTTCTTTATACTTTAAATAGCAACTAAATGCATTTAAACAAAAAAATAAAATTGCTTAAAAATAGTTTTAATTTGAAACAAAACTGAGCATTTTTTTAAAATTGAATACTTTAACAATATTTTTATAGCAAAATAATTTCATTTCATAATTTGCTAATAATATTATATTTTGAAACTACTCCATTTGAGATTTTAAAGTTCGAATGATGAAACTATTTTGTCAGGATAGACACCCTGTGGATTACACGATGTAGTTTAGTTATTGAACTGAAACGGGATTCAATTTAATAAATCATTACACTCAATTTATCAAATATTAGCCGAATTATTCTATAGACGTTTTTAAAAATTAGATTAAGAGTAACAATAAACAAGTCTTCATAGATTGAAAACATTAAGATTACTCATACTCGAAACATAAAATTTTTCTTCTGTAAAAGCTTACACCATTATTTTTCAAAAAAAATTTTTCTTTTTTATGAGACAGCACATAGTTTTACTATCAGTAAATTATGATACTTCATTCCTATCCCAGTTTTTACGATCTTACATTTTTGTTCGATTTGGCACCTTCGTGCTTAATAACAGATAGTATTAAAAGGCTTAGTTTTACGCGCCAGGAATGAGATTTTGTTCTTATAATAAAAGAATTTTGCTAGAGAAAAAAACGGCAGATTAGAAAATAAAATAAAAATATCTTCCCCTTCTTATTTATATATATATTTGATATATATTGTGCATGATCATTAAAAAACATTCTACGAGCCATTATCATCTTTGTAAATCATAAAATTTCTACTTATTATATAATAATATTTTTCTATTTCTGCAATTTCTAAAATTGCATAAAAGATTGGCTTCAAAATACTTAACATTTCTATTTTGATAAATGGTATAAAATATAGTCTTTTAATAATGCATTAAAAATGTTTAAGAGATATTAACTGTAATTTATATTTATAAGCTTTTACTTGATTCATGTATGAATGTAGATCAATTTTGTGTACATTTTTGTTCCAATTGTATTTTAAAACCTTAATGTATTGGCAGCTATTTCCCTTAAATTATAGCTCTTTTATTTGTAAAGAAAAAAATAAATGATTTTTGTTATTTAAGAATATGTTTCATGGGACATTCTATTGCTCTTAAGTTTTGTTGCATTTTATCTGCAATTAATATACAAAAGGTATCCACTACTAACTCTAGATAATAAAACAGGATGGTTTAGACCTGTCGTTTTAATACCACGGTTTTAGTCTCTTTGCCGTTTTAGTTCCACCGTTTCAGTCCTTGGAACCAAAATGTAGTTGGGGAAAATGGTGAGACAAAAATTCCATGGACGGCTAGATAAAGTATGCAACTGTCAGAATATTTCTGTATAGTTTAAACTAAGTTTGCATGTGGGAGAGTGTCGAAATAAAACATCGTTCAAATTTATCCCAAATTTAATATGGTGTCAAATTTTACCAAACTAAGATGCAAATTAGTATCGTGTAAAATTGCTAACATGCGGTTAATATCATTCACGAAAATTATTTTTAAAAAAAACATAATATTCATACCTTGAACCATAATGCAAAGAAAAGTAACGAATACATTATTCAAATATTTATCATTGAACTATGATATCATTTAAGTTGAATTACAGTATGTTGTAATTGGAGTAAAGAAAGTTTAAATTGCATTATAATAATGGTTGAACTTATCTCATTTTTCAAGTTGTATACAAATCAAATGATATTATAATTAAGCACTATTCAAAATTTCCAAGAGTGTAAGATTTGCTGGTTTTGTAAAATACAATTTTAAAATATCACGAGTAGAAATTTTTTTATTATATGTCCCTAAAACCCAAAATATGGTAAATTGATGCATTGGATTTTCATACATGCATGAAGTCAAAAGATAATGAAACGTGTACTTTATAAGACTTATTTCTCGATTAAGTTACTTTGAAGATTGATATAAATTCATACATCACACTTACTCAAAGCTGTGTGGTCAATAATCCAACAAGTGACTATTTATTATGCACGCGCAATGAGTGATGACGTGACATTCTCCGAAGCATTATCCTATGAAGCTTAATAATGGTTAACGAACATCCTCAAATTATCCTCCAAACTGCAATTCAACCTTAAGAGTATAATTATGCATATTTTGGCACGTTTATGCTTTAATCTTCATTTGCATTTCAAATCTCATGTTATTTAATGTTCAATACGTGAGAGTTATCTAATGTGTTATGATTGATGATTTTTTAAAGAGTAATTTTAATTTAATAATCCTAAATCAAAAAATCATTTGGTATATTTCTCCTACAAATTTTTTTTCTGGATTTTTGAGAATTTTATAGGTTAAACTAGGGAATCCTATCAAAGTGTATGCCAGAGCATGCCTGAAGTGCCAAGAAGTAAGACAGGGAGTGCATTGAATTGTCTATAACTTAAAAATATAATCTTATAGAAATTAATACTTTGCTATAAAAAAGGAACGCGTGCAAAGCTGGATTTTCAGCAGTCACTGTGGTGAAAAATGAAAATTAGTTGAAAAATATATCGATAGATTAGCCATGTTTTGGAACGTATATACAATAAATCTGGTGTGGATTGGGAAAGAATTGCAGATTTGTATACGATGCATACCGGCATGCATACTATAAACATCCTGCTTTATTTATAAAGCTAATTTTCCTTTTCATTGTATCTAGAAAGTACTACAATATTTTATTTTTGTTTCCTGACACTGATTCTAAGATTTCTATTTGTTGCGTCTGTTTGAACTCTAACATTTCTTATTCGATTTTTTTTCAGAATCTCATTCCAATTCTCAATGAGATCAGTGCCGAGAAAAACTCATTTACTACTCAAATATCCCATCTAGCACTTCTGTAGCTCAAAAATTTAAGTTGGCGGATATTTTCGGCACACTAGAAAAGTTATGAAAATCGTAGTAAATAAAAACAATAAGATTGTTTATTTCTTTTTCTTTATAGAGGTGGATTCTCAGTATTATATGTTATTTTTTTATCAATTGGAGACAGTTAATCAGTTAAAAAAACAGTCAAAAATATTTATAGTACACTGGTTATCATAAATTAAGGAAAAATCACAAAAATAGCGATAACTCTTTCAAAAGTAAGCCAAACCGTGCAAAATTTGCATATGTTGTCCACTAAGAGTAGCTGAGTAAAATTGTAATATGCAAATTAGTGGCGCTGCACTCGGCTTACGTCATCTGCCTGGAGCATAAAAGTCCAAGTTTGAGAGAAAGCACACAAATTTTACTGTGATTGCGACATTGAAAATCTGAGATAGCCAATTCGTAATAATGACCTCTAGGCATCATTTGCCTGAAGAACTACGATGGAGAGCCATCGGGAGACTAGAGGCAGGGCAGAGTCAATCAGAAGTGGCCAGATGGCTAAATGTGAGTCCATCTGTGGTTCATAGACTTTGGAGGCAATTTCAAACCACAGATTCGGCATCTAGGAGGTTCAGTCAAGGACGGCCAACTGTTACGACCAGTGCCGATGACCGATATTTGACATTAAGTGCACGCAGGAATAGAACCGCTACTCCGACACATCTTAGATCCTCTCTTGCTGCAGCCACCGGAAGGTTGGTGTCAACGTCAACTGTGCGCAGAAGGCTCCACGAAGGTGGTCTGTATGCGAGACGACCAGCCATTTGCGTGCCGCTCACATCACGCCATAGGAGAGACCGTTTGCAGTGGGCCCGACAACATGTCCACTGGACGTCAGATCAATGGAGGCCTGTTCTCTTTACGGATGAGTCCAGGTTTAGTCTAGAAAGTGACAGTAGACGTTATTTGATATGGAGAGAACCTGGGACCCGTTATCATCCATCAAACATCCGTGAAAGAGATGCATACGGAAGAGGCAGTGTCTGTGTTTGGGGAGGCATATCCTTAGGAGGGCGCACATACCTCCATGTCTTTCCAAGGGGAACCGTGAATGCTCAGGTTTATCGAGACAACATCCTTGATGCTTATGTGCGCCCATATGCCGGGGCAATTGGTGATTGCTTCCTGTTACAGGACGATAATGCAAGACCACACAGAGCTCGCATTGTTGATGATTATCTTCAACAGGAAACAATTACTCGCATGGAGTGGCCAGCTCGATCCCCGGACTTGAATCCTATCGAGCACGTTTGGGATGCTCTAGGGAGGCGTGTATCTGCCATCAATCCGCCCCCTCAGACCCTCGCCACGCTTGCAACTGCTTTACAAGAGCAATGGCTCTCACTTCCTATTGAACTGATAGACCGCATAATTGAAAGCATCACACATCGCTGTTTGTGCTGTATTGCTTCTAGAGGCAATCATATTCCATATTAAAGGTACTTTTTCTATTGCAAACCGATACTTCCAATTTGTTTATTTTATACATGTGCTAATTTCTATACTACTATTAATGTCTGATAATTTCTTTTTATGTTGTTTAATACCTTACTATGTGTTGTATATTGTGGGTAAGTTTCATAAAATTCCATGTGTAATTTCTTGAGTTATCGCGATTTTTGTGAATTTTCCTTAATTTATGATAACCAGTGTAATAGTTGTCACATAAAAATAAGTAATCAGTTATAAGAGCAAACGAGATCACAATAAATATATTTGTGTGTTTTTAAAATACTTTACTAGCTCATTTTCTTAAAATTGTACAATGGCGTATTTTTTATTTAATTCCAACCTTGGTTTCTGCATTTAACTTGTCTAATTATTGAAGTTTCAGAGCGACAGTCTTGAAGTTGCAAAATTACATACACTAAAAATTGCTGTATCACTTTGTTTCGGGAAATTTATGCCAGTGGAAATAAAATCCATAAGCATTTTTCAACAAACTAAAGCAAACTAGCACCTGATTTAAATTATTTCGCAATAAACAATACTCAAGACGCCATTATATTCCCATCTCCATTATCATTCTCAATGAGATCAGTGTCGAAAAGAACTCATTTACTATTCAAATATCCCACCTAGCACTTCTGTAGCTCTAAAATTTAAATTGTCAGATATTTTTGGGCACTAAAAAAGTTATGAAAATCGTTATAAGTAAAAAACAAAAAAACATTTATTCCTTTCTCTGTATTAAGGTGGATTCTAACACAGTCGTATATAATATTTTTTATCAATTAGAAACATTTAAATAGATTAAAAAACACTGTCACAAATATTTATCGTAATAGTTTTTACGTAAAAAAAGTTATCAGTTTTAAGAGCAAGTGAGCTCACAATAAATATATCTATGCACTTTCAAAATACTTTACTAGCTCATTTTCTTAAAATTCAAAAATGGTATATATTTTTTTAAAATTTAAACCTCAGTTTCTGCATTTAGCTTGTGTAATTATTGAAGTTGCAATCACCTGCACTAAAAATTGCTGCAGTTTGTTTATTTCCGGAAAGTACTTGCAGTACTTTGTTTCGTTAAACTTATGTCAGAGGAAATAAAATCCATTAACATTTTTCAGCAAACTAAAGCTAAGTAACACCTAATTTAAATTATCACGTTATGAACAATACTCGGGACTCCATTATATTCACATCTCCATTATCATTCACATTTACTACTCGAATACCCCATCTAGCACTTCCTTAGCTCTGAAATTTAAATCTATTTACTTTTTATTTACTATTTTTTTTACTTTATTGAGGTAGAATCTAATTCAGTTGCATATTTCTTTTATTTATCAATTAAAGACATTAGAACTGATTTTTCAAGAAAAAAAATTCTTTAACAAATATTTATAGTAATAGTTATCACTTAAATAGTAAGCGATCAGTTATAAAATGAAATTGAGTTGATAACAAATATATTTATGTACTTTACAAATACTTTTCTTGCACATTTTTTTTTGAAATTCAACAATGGTATATATATATATATGTATATTTTAATTTCTACCTCAGTTTATGCATTTAACTTGTCTAATTATTGAAGTTCCAATCGCTGAAATGGACCTACCTCTTTGTTTCGATAAACTTATGTCAGTGGAAATAATATCCATTGACACTTTTCAACAAACTACAGCAAACTAACACCTAATTTAAATTATCACGTAATGAACAATACTCGGCACACCATTATATTCCCATCTCCATTATCATTCCCATTCTCAATGAGATCAGTGTCGAGAAAAACTCATTTTCTACTCAAATATCCCATCTAGCACTTCTGTAACTCTAAAATTTAAATTGGCAGATAAATTCAGGCACACTAATATAATTATCAATAATTTATTCGTAAGAGAAATTCCAGCGAAAACACTTTTGGATATGTGAAACCTATTATCGAGTCATTCCCGTTTAAAGTAATTGCAACAGGATCTTTCTACAGAGCAGAGTTCTAATTATTGTTTAGCTTGCATTTCAAACAGCTTCGTTCTCTCGTTTGGCAATATTCAGTGCATTACCTTAATTGGAAACATTTGACGGTGGGATGATTTTGGGTGCATTCCTGAAATGCAAGCAAGCTGGATTCAAAACCAAAACAGCGTTAACAAAAGGTCTGTGGTTAGGTGGCAGCATATTTAACTTGAAGATCTTTTCATGGTGTATAATGTGCTTATATGTGACTAGACACCACTATAGGGTCATTATTATGTGATAAATTATTTCCACAACATTTTCCTCTTAGAATTATTTTAGTTCCTTTTAAGGCTCAGTGCTAAACTGGAATATTAACAATAGGCTCTTATTGTGAAAGGCATATATTCAAGCTTAATAGTTTTCATGAAAAACGTGAGAAATATATAGATTAGTATTATTATGTTTTACACAGAACGTAAGGAACTTTGAAATTTGTTAATTGATATTTCATATTTATTGAGATAATTAAAAAAAACTTTATTTTCTCCATTTTTTATTTTATGTATGTAAAACTTATTTTACTTAAAGAAAGTCGGTAAGTCATCAATCAATAACGCTAAAACTGACATTTTTTATGTGTCTTTTCTAATAAACTACTTATATCGCTCTGAAACATTTTGGGGATATTTTAGATTATATCAGTTTTATACTGTGGTAATGTTTTAAAGTGAACAGTAATACTTTTTGAGTTATGAAAGATTTTTGCTCAAAAATATTGAAACATTTAAAAAATTTGAAGTTCACAGTTCACAATTTTTGAAAACAATTTCTGTCAAAGATATGTATTAATAGTTATAACAGTATGAACAAGTATATGTAAATATTCTGTGAAAAAAAAACGGAATCAATATCTTGCTTATGCTGAGAAAAAGTACATCGAAAGAGGTCAGTTAATCGGTATATGCCCAACCGACTCCTCTTAGCAATGCTTACGTAATTATATGAAAGAAGTTTTGATAAAAACAAGCAATTTTGGTTAAGATCTTAATTTATTATTTTAATATGGCTTAAATTATATTCTTTGTCTCGGCTGAAAACTTTTAAAAGACGCTTATAATTTAGATCACTACAGACGTTCTCTTTGTATACTATAAGAATATGTGTATTTAAAAAACTGCTTTGAAATACTTCCTGAAATGCTGTTAATAAGTCAGGAGAAAGATCTTTTAAGGTAGAAAATCTTAAAACAATGATAAGAAACATAAGAGAGATTAATCTAATAAAAAAATCATAAGAGCCTCATAAGAATAAAAACAGAGTTGTAGCTAAAAAAATGACATATTAACTCAAAACATCTCATGTTGAGTTTTACTTTATTAAAGTCTAAATTTTAGGGAAAATTTTCATTTATTTTCTTTTAGCCCCTTTTAAAAGTTACTCAAGGCCTTCGTGGTTTTAAGACTGTATGCTTTTATCTTTTTTATCCTCCTAATTTTAAAATTTAAAAGTTTCATAAATTCCTTAGTGAAAGGATAAAATAAACTTGGTTGGTTAAGTGACTTTTTTGAGTAAGGAAATGTTTCAAAAATGGTTTAAAAGAAACAAGTAAAGTAACTCTGAAAATTAATTTAAATATCAATCTTTTGATGACATGAAATTAATTATTGTAGCAAGTGAAGAGATAGTGCAAATTTATATGTTTTATATATTCCTAGAAATGGGTGCTAGTTGCATCGAAACTATATTTTTGTTTGTCATAACAACTTCGAAATTATATATTTCAGAAACTTCATTCGACTCATGTTTGAAATTTCCTGAATCCTGAGTTTACATACATCCTCTTTAGTGGATTACTTTTTAGATTTAACATAAGGTAATATACGCGCCGAATAAAAAAAAATCATTTCATGCAACATTCTTCATTTAAAATGTTATGACACCTCGATAAATATAGTTACATCTGGATAACAAAAGTCCAATGCAACATTCAATAAATGACTGCTAAAAATTATAGACACGCATCTTTCTAACTGTAATTATTACAAGATAAAGAACAAACATCAGAATTTTTCAGCTTAAATTTCTCTCGGAAGCAAATAATCAGATGAAACTTAAACAAACAAGACTTTCGCTCAGATAGCGTAA
Source organism: Parasteatoda tepidariorum (assembly GCF_982258835.1). NCBI lineage: Eukaryota > Metazoa > Arthropoda > Arachnida > Araneae > Theridiidae > Parasteatoda > Parasteatoda tepidariorum. The sequence goes on along the minus strand of NC_141764.1, from coordinate 54,886,650 downwards.
TTCGCAAGAATTCGTTGTCAAGATTCCAATTTTCTCTAGCATGAAATCCTCTTCACTCAGAATATCCCTTCTTCTAACTTTCCCATTACCGCTCTACTTTGAACTTCAAAGAGATATTTCTGAAAGAATTGACAGAAAAGGAGAATGCTCCTTCGTTGAAAAAAAAGAGAAGATAATTGGATCGTAGAGAATATGTGAATTATTCACGCGTTATTCCTTAAATGAAATCCCGATACATTTCCAGAGCTGTATCATCGTAGCGCTCGTATTTGTTTTGTACATAAGAGCTTTGCTCTGGGAAAGAGTGCGGGAGGGTAGAATTTTCCCTGGAATTCCCTACATCGGGAAAAGTTTTCCGCCTGTCATATGCACTTGCACCTTTCCCACACGCTATGATGACATCAAACTTGCTGTCGCTCTCAGGATATCCTTCAGGAAAACAGTTGGGCTTAATGGAAAATATCTTGTAGTACGAATAGATTGAATGATAACCCTCTCGATAATAGGTGTAGCCATTTGTTTCGCTGAGTCTACAATATGATGATGATGTATTATGTATCTTATGGGACAAATAATGCAATTCGTCAAAAAAGTTTTTGTTATTAGAAATTCAGTCAGGAAAGAATAAAAAAAATCTTATGAGCGCGTGGTATAATTAAATATTTACGTCATTTGGTCAACATACATTGGTTTTTAAAGGTTCCAAAGCCTGAGAAATTATTTTGTATAGTAAAGAGTTTTAAACACTACAAATCCTAAATAAGTAATCCCAAGTTGAGTAATGTAAATAAATTAAGTAATCCCAAATTGAGTAATCTAAATAAATTAAGTAATGCCAAATTTAGTAATCTAAATAAATTAAGTAATCCCAAATTGAGTAATCTAAATAAATTAAGTAATCACAAACTGAGTAATCTAAATAGATTAAGTAATCCCAAATTTAGTAATCTAAACAAATTAAGTAATCCCATATTGAGTAATCTAAATAAATTAAGTAATCCCAAATTGAGTAATCTAACTAAATTTAATAATCCCAAATTGAGTAATCTAAATAAATTAAGTAATCCCAAAAGAACTGAACCTTTAAGATATTACTTGTCTAAAATACATCATTCAAGAATACGAACATTGATCAATTGCCTCACATTATTGGAATCTTGAGCATAAATTAAATTTTATTAATGCAAGATTATTTTCATAATAGTGACATCAGCTCATTTTGATGTCCTGAAAACTTGTTTTTCTCATACGAAGTTTGATCCTATTGTTGATGACATTAGCTCTTTATCACCTCTTCAAACCGAGAGGAAATGTATTTTACCCTAATTTGCCCCTCTCATGGATCAGATAGTAAGATCGTGATGAAAAATAAAGATTAGAAATTGATTATGTCCATTCAGTCATTCATGTATCAGCCTTATAGAAAAGTATGTATAGAACTTAATACCCAGTATGACGGGAGGGGCCAAGGATGGCCTCTTAGGTAATTTAATAGGTATCACAAAACCCCAGATATTTTTTGGTACAAAGTATCCCAGTATAATCAAAGAAACAATGGAATTTCAACGTATATATAATTATTATTTAGAAAGACAATGAAACTCATTTATCTAAGCAACTGACGTATTGTATATAATCGAAATGCCAGTGTTCAGTTTAATAAACATTTTCCTAAACGAAATTAGATAAAATAACATAGAATTTTGATGATCGTCTCTAATATATTTTTTATTAAATTCATTATGATTGCATTTTAAGGCCTTGGATCTCTAATTGCCTAACCTAAACCTAACCTAAACCTAAACAATCTGGAAAGGGCAAAACTGTCTCCTTTAATCTTTCTAGGTATACAACAATTTTAAGTCTTCTTATTTTCAAAATAAGAAGTAAATAACATAATTTAGACGAATAAATTAAAGCATAAAAAGGAATTTATAAATTTTCAATTATGTTTTGTGTATTTTTTCAACTGTTAAATGTATCAAAAACTTTTTACCATTTAAAAACCAACTGAAAGGAACTTTATTTTTAATATCAAATTGCATTGGTAATATATATACATTTTAACTTCAATATTTATCTCACTTAACTTCAATGACTTTACGTTTACCAAGTTTAAAATTTTTGCAAAAAACACTGATACTTACTTCGGATGATGCAATATTGTCTGCATTAAGTTACTACAATTTAAGAAAAGTATCAGCGTATTTATACCAGCTACTTAAACATTAAAGATTTGTATTATTTTTTTTTTCTTACAATATTCCGAATTCCATAGTAACAAAATATTTCGCTGACGATGCAGCGGCTATAACAATTTTCTTCTCAGTAATAAAATAGATAAAAGTCATTTAAAACAAAATTTGAAGAAAAAAACATTTAAAATACTCATAAAATAATCATTATTTTCTTATCAGAAGGGCTTTACAGCTAGCTTCGTTTCGTCTCATTAAAACGATAAATGTATTTCTTTTGTTTTTACGAGTTAAACTACAAGTAATAAATTAGCATTTTCAAGCGCATAAAATACTTATTTATTCTGCTTGAATCACATAAATATTTTAAGGTAATTTGAAAAAAAATATTTATCTGATTAAAAATTTTTTCTTTTCCTTTTTTTATTACTGTTTTTTTTAATATATATATTAAAAAAATATGTTTTGTGAAATTAGTGCCAATTTTTCCTATTTTTTTTAAATATATACAACTTTAATAAAAAGGCTAATATATTTTTTCTTATATTTTTTATTTATGAAAAAAAAAATTCCTGAAAAATTAATTGCTTTAAGCTATTATTGATTTCTATTTCATATTCTAATTTTAAACATAAATACGCTTTCGCACACTAATTAAAAAAAAAAAAGTACAGCTAAGCCACTTGCAAATTAAAATATGAGTAATGAATAAATATATAAGCAAATTCTTTTTCGAAATTCCTTTTCTCCTATTTAAGCTGAATTGGATTATAATTTCAAAATAATTTATATTAATGTAATTAAAATAAAATATTTTAAAATTATAATTGCACTTTATGTCAGAATAAAAATTTATTTAAAAAATAAGAGAAACTTTTACTCATTTTTATGTAAGGGAAAAAAAACGAAATAAATTTATCTTTACAAGTTTTATTCACGTTTCATTAAGTATATAATTAGGCAAACATTTATTAATTTAATTAATTTTCATCCAGTACTTTAATCGTTTTATAAATTTAATAATTAAACAAATTGTCAATATAGATTTGGGAATAAGATTTTTTAAAGTGCTATTTATTGTGAATACTGAGTTTTGCGCAAGCCAAAAAGTTATAGAATCATAATAATCATCAATTTCTGATCCACTAATAATACTAACCCACTAATCACATGATTCTAACCCGCTAATCATGCATTTCTGAATCTTACATGTATTCTGATTCCTGAGCATATTATTTCTGATCATAAATGCAGATCATGCATTTCTGATGAATGCAAGAAAATAACAGAATTAAAAAGAGATCAAAGCATATTAAGAAAAATATATGCATATAAGATAATACAATATGATACAATCAGGGTGCGAAAAAGTATCTCAAAAATCAGCTTGTTGAAATTTATCACAAAAACAAGCAGTAAAAACCTGCTGTAGACTCAAAACATGAAAGATTGTCTTGAAGTTTAAGAAAAAAAACTAGATTAAAGTTAATGGCATATCAAGTTAAAAGAAACCATAAAAATTTAGAATTGTTTTAAGAAAACATAGCTTATATTTTACGTAAATAACTGAATTTTTTTACCATGTAAGTTAGTTTTAAATCATCATCGAAAAAAAATTTGCTGTTTGCTTAAATAATTAATACATTAGAGTGTTGCCAGAAATATAATTAAAAAGAGTTTCTTATTTTGTTTCATTCTCTTCCCCATTCATCTTCAGTTTCTTTGAAAAAATCTCTCTTTTTTATGTTGTGCTTGTGAAGCTTTTATTTTGTTTTGCCACATTGGTGATTACGACAATTAATGGTAGTTTCTGTTAACATTTCTTAAGAATAATTAATAACACAGTTGATGTGTTTAAGAGAGCTTGGTGTTTAAACCATTATTTCTCATTGAATTTTTGTACAAAACTTTGTACATTCATAGGACCTGTTTCATATCAATGTTTTGCATTGTTTCGCATATAATTAATAATATTTTTTGCTTTTCTTAGTAGTAATAGGACTTTTTTATATAAATGTATGCTAAAGCGAAAGTATTCTTCTGTTCATTCCACTGGAAAGCTGTTTATTCCACTTTGCAAAATCAATGAAGAAATAAAAACAAAATGTTAAGATAGCAAGAACAAACTTTAATGATTAAATAAAAACAGCAGTTAAAATTATAAATATTGAATTTTATTGAAAATCCAAACACGTTATCAGGACAAATAAGTACGGAGGTCATATTGTTACTAGTCCATTAAAAATATACTTTGTCTTCAAAAAAATTAATTCTCTAGATTTTCCTTTTTTGAAAACTTGATCATGAATGATATCCGAAAACTTCCCTCTTCCCCACCGTAAGTTTTCACGCTTTTTTTAGGGAAATGAGAGGGATTTGAGGGAGAGAAATTTATTCTACATAGACATGTGTGAGATTGTATCTGAAGTATTTTTTCATGAAGAATCGAATGAGACTCTAAATAAATCAATAGAATGATTAGTTTAGAAGTTACATGTTTTTCTATGTATGAAACGTGCAATTTTTTACATGTCTTGTGTACACTTTTTTAAAATCGCTGTCCAGAGATTATCTGAACATATAAAGCATATTTTCTGGTTTAGGTTTTTTTAATTCTGAATTAAGTGAGCTCAATCACGAGATATAATAAATATCAAGATTTTTCTGAACTATTCATTTTATTGACTCATGTACAGTCTCATTCGATTCAGAGTGAAGAAATACATCGGAAGCAATACCTCGTCTGTATAAATTACATCGAATTCTCCCCCCTATTCACCCTCATTTTTCCTTAAATATAGGTGAAGTGTACAGTACAGAGTAGAGCAGTTCTCAGCTATTGTTTGCAGCGACTTAATAAAGCTTTCTGCGAAAAAAAAGCTTCAGGTATTAGTTTTTTCAAAGACACCCTTTTTTTGTTGCTAAAATTAGTGAACTACACCTTTTAACAGAGAATTTGCTTCACTTTTGCGCCATAACTTTGACCGATACTATAGTGTTACCCTCTTTGCCATTAGTCCTCTCCGTCACAGAAAAGCGTGCAGGATATATATATTTTTTTATTTTATACATTATTTTTTTATCAATTATAGAAAATATTGTGTATAATTTTTCTCACTTTGTACTTTTGTTTGTGTACTAAAATTGCTTCACAGAATTGCAGCAAAATTCTTAGTTTGCACTAAAATCAGTTTTACAACATCTCCCAAAAAATGAGTATAAAGTTTTAAAGGGATGCAAAAGGCATAATAAAAAAAACTACAATTAGAAATGGAGATATGATATAAAGTAAAATAAATATAAACTCTGAAAGCATTTTATAAGCACAAGATGATATACATTTATAGTGCAATCAAAAACACACAAAATAAAATTTTCTTGTATAACTCCATGTACAAATTTGTATGTACATGGAGTCCATGGTATAATGGAGAAAATGTACAAATTTGAACAAATATCTTTATAATTTTAATTATCATTATATTTTTGGGTACATAGCATTCCGCAAAAAATATTTAATGTTATTCTAATTTTCAGCCATTCAGTTAAATTAATTGCATATTGCATAATTTTTAAGCTTTTCATTTTTACGATAGTATTTGATATTAGAATTGTTCAATAGAATATTTTTAATTTTTGAAATCACTTTGGAAAATGTATATCATCTTCTGTTAAAAAAGCTTAAATTTCTGTATCAAAATTATTTAATATTTTATAATGACCGTTCTTTAACAAATATTTTTTTAAACTTTGTAAAAATGAAGGGAAATAATAAGGTGACTACTACAAACAAATTAACATTGAAGACAGAAAAAAAGTTTTCAAAATCTCACTATTCGCTAAGGTCAATAATGACAAATTTACTAAAGCCAGTTTATTTGAAAAATAAACCTTGAATGCGGCTGCTAGTAAAAGGTGAAGGAATTCTCCTTTAATTATACAAATAAATAATTTTTTTACTGAATTTAGTTATCTTTTTTGCTCCTAATGGTCTCAAAAGTAATCGGTCAGAGTGTAAAAACCTTTTATTTATATTTTTTAAATTTTTCAACTCATAATGTACTTAATTTCTTACATATTATGGTGAGCTATTAAAATTTAAACCATTTATTTCATGCCTTACCGTTCCATATTCTAAAAGACATTGCTGCAATAAATATCCGATAGCGTTACAATCCATATCAGAAAATGCACAGAAAACAGAACTACTAAAATTGTATCATCAAAAACCAATACATTTATTTGGAATAAAGAACATGACAAACTATTGAATAAAATCATTTCATGTCAACATTAAAACTTTAATTCTACCGACGAGTGGTCTCAAAATACCAAGACTAATTCAGATCTTTTTCTCTCTCTTCAATCGATCGAGTCATATCTAACCTGGAGCATTATTCTCTGTCACAATTCATACCTAACTAAGAATATTCTCTATGTATATCTCACCGTATGACCCAACCAAATCTCATCCTTATCTGTGATACTAAGTTATTGCCAAGAGAAATAGAGAATCCAGGAAGTTATAGTTATCGATTCCTTTGCGAACCTCTGCGCACGAAGTCATTATCTTCCCTGGAACAAGACAGTTATTATATATTTCAATGATTTAGCCCTAAAGGTGCATGCACGTTGATTGCGAGAAGATCTCAGCAACGTCTCTCGTGGGATATTTGTTACAGCACCGTAATAATTTCAAGGATGTATTTTGCGAGAAACGCAAAAAGGAAATAAAAGCGTCTACGGAAGCTTGAATTTTCTTTCATTTCATTTTGAAGATTGTATATATTGCTTCTTATTCTTAGATATTGAACGCTTCATTTTAGAGCTTCGTTTTCCAAAGACTTGATCGTTAAACTTGATCGTTAATTAATTTATGTACATAAGTGTAAATGCATAACGTACATGAGGAGTTTTCCTGTTTTCGAAATTAAAATATTTATTCTCTAAATGTCGGACAATAATTATCAGTATGTGTTAGATGAAGCTAAAATCTTTAAGTTACGATAATACTTAAATCTTAAATCTTCGAGATGTTACATATCTACGTAATTCCGTGGAGCCCTATGTAATTTATTATAGTATGTATTTCAATGATTTATTCCTAAAGGTTCATGGACGTTCATTGAAAAAAATCTCAAAAGCTTCTCTCATGGGATATTTGCTACAGCGCTGCAATAATTTCAAAAATGTATATTGCGAGAAATGCGGAAGGAAATAAAAGTGTCTACGGAAGCTTGATTTTTTAAAAATTCCTTTTAAGAATGATGTCTGGTCCTTCTTACAGTTGTTTTGAGCTCTTCATTTTATAAAAATGTTTTCTAAATGCTTAATCGTCGATCATAAAATTGCAAAGGTAGTTTCAATGATTTATCCATAAAAGTGCATGCACGTTGATTGCGAAAGGATCTCATAAGCGTCTCTCATGGTATATTTGCTACATCGTTGTAATAATTACAAGGATGTATATAGCGAGAAATGCGGAAAGAAATAAAAACGTCTACGGAAGCTTGATTTTTTTAAAATTTCTTTTTAAAAATGATGTCTGGTCCTTCTTACAGTAGTTTTGAGCTCATCATTTCATAACAACGTTTTCTAAATGCTTAATCGTTAATCCTAAAATTGCAAAGATAGTTTCGATGATTTATCCATAAAATTGCATGCACGTTGATTGCGAAAAGATCTCAGAAGCGTCTCTCATGAGATATTTGCTACATCGTTGTAATAATTACAAGGATCGTTGTAATAATTACAAGGATGTATTTCACGAGGAATGTGGAAAAAAATAGAAGAGTTTACGGAAGCTTGAATTTTCTCTTATTTCCTTTTAAAAATTATGTGCCGTGCTTCTTACAGTAGTTACGAGCTCTTCATTTTACAACAATGTTTTCTAAATACTGAATCTCAAATTAAATTACATACATAAGTAGAAATAAATAACTTACATGAAATGTTTTCTATAATAAAATAAAGTAATTATTCTCTGATTACGGGTAAATAATAATCTGTAATTGCTAGATGAAGCTGGAATTTCAAAGTACTTCGAGATGTTACAAATCTCTGTACTCCAGGGAAGTTCCACAGTAAAATATATATTATGTATTTCAAAGATTTAGAATAAAGATGCATGCATGTTTATTCCAAAAAGGTTTTAGCAGAGTGAATGGCTTCTTTTAGTTCCTCAATTATTCCTGGTTTTTGTTCTCATATACGGTTTGAAAAAGGAAAATTAAAAAATTATCTGGTGGATTTAAGTCAACTTTGCTGGGTTCAAATGGGTGCCAGTCTGACAGTTGGAAACCATTTAAAGTAGGAAATTGATTTAAACAATTTTTATTATAAAAACTTCGAAATAGTAAAGTAAAATGGAAAAACGCAAAGCTAAAAGCAGCTAAAACCAGATTCGTCTTATGTAAACAATTTAAATAAAAAGTTGGAAACCAAAAACAAGCAAATTGAAATTTTAAAGATATGTATGTAAGCAAAAACGGCATTTAATCAGGAGGCTGACAGGAGTCCTTCTGCAGTCAGTGGTTCAACCAAAATGATGGTTCATCGGTGTTTCAACCCTTGATGGTTCATAATGGAAAACTAAATAGGAAAATGAAACACCTCGAAAATTCAAATATTGAAATACTATTCAAATATTAAATATAAATATTGAATATGTGAAACTGTGAAAGCACTAAATACACTGAGAAAACACTAATAAGAACATGTCTACATATAAGAATAATAAAGATAAAGTTACAGTTAGAAAAACCATTTGAAATATAAATTGCCAGATTTCTACACATTTAAATGAAATTTAAAAATCGATAGTGCTGACCCCTTTCGAGAGCCTGAGATTCTGACCCCTGAGAATAATAAAGATAAAGTTACAGTTTGAAAAACCATATGAAATATAAATTGCCAGATTTCTACACACTTAAAAGAAATTCAAAAATCGATAGTGCTGACTCCTTTCGAAAAACTTGAAAAAGAGAGCAAAACAGTCAATGATTAAAAAACTATCCAATAAAGTACTGCCATCTATATTCTTGAATTATCATTCTCTATAGTTTTTCTTCTGAGTTTTCAGCAGTAGTATCAAAAAAAGATATCTCACATTATCTGAAATCTCCAACTTTCTTCAAGAAAAAATCGTAGTTTCGCTTCTATTGTAACCTGAATTTCTGAAAATTGGGTTCTATAAAGATTTCCTCCAATTTTCGACATCGATTTTCTAAGAATTGCACATCGTTCTAAATCGTTTTTCTAATTCTGCATGATTCACGTTCCATAAAAGGAAAAGAATTGTCATGTGCTATGACAAAGAGCAGAGGAAGAGATTTAAAAAAGATATCACTGTCAGGGGCGAAGTTTTTTTTGTTTCCTTGCTTCCAAACGTTTTCATACAGCGTAATTAGATTCTCAAGTTACGCTTTTAAATGACTTGTTCTTATTGATGTCACAGGAAAACCAGAAAGCTTCTAACATTTTTCAGCCTTTAAAATAAGGAATTTTATGGTATTATTCCTTTTATCTTGCATGTATCCACGATTGAAGCACATCCAGGAAAATTGAGATCCTTCATTTGGGTCCTAATCTTGCTGTAAATAACCTATGAACCACTTCTTAGATACTCTCTATTATCATCTGTGACGACCAGATGGTTTCGTGGGGAGCGATTTGGTGAACTAATACTTCTTAAGGAGATTCTTGTTTTAATTAAAGTTTTTCCAAATACGCTGAATTTCTTTAATTTATTTTTTTAATTAAAGCTGCAGTAGAAAAGCAATACTAGAAAATATTTTTAAATTTTGATAGCACTTAATGCATGGACATATAATTATCATTTATTTATATGCATTCTGTAGGGAGAATGTTTTTTTAAATCGCATTTATCAGACGAAACATAAAACTTATTATTTTGTCTCAAAAATGTGATTAGACAAAATGCCTCATTTCGCTATTACTAGAAAAAAATTCTCCGGAAACAACGAAAATTTTGGCAGTTCGGTTAAAAAATGGAAAAGAGAAAAAATTATATGTTACGATATTTTCGATTCCCGTTCACAATGAAAAACTATTTGTCAGGTAAGTGGGCCTCAAAACATTAACTACAAAGCGGAAAAATTACAGTTGATAATTTTTCAGTAATTCTGAGAATATGAGAGGAGAGCACTGAGGACTTTCAAAAAAAAAAAATTTTGCTACGACCTTCACTGATTGTTTGAGGTACATTTGTCATTTATGTTTTCGAATTTGTATCAAAATGAAAAGTTTTGCTATGTATAATGTGGTTTCTGTTTACAAAATAGATTGCTTTTTCAAAAATTATAGAAATACCACTGTAGCTAGGGATAATTTTTTTCTATCCTGTGTCAGGCGATAACAATATTAACCACATATAAAATCATGATCTAAATTTTACAAAAAATATGGTTCACCCAAGTCCTTTGGTATTGGTGACAAAAGCGTTTATGAAAATTTGTGGAATGAAACAACTTATACATCACGTTTAACATAAGATGGAACAATATCCTGTAAGAAGGGTAATCAGACTGACCTTTGCCTTCAACTGCACTGAGAAAAATTTGCACCAGGTCAGATGTTCCAAGATTGATAAGTTAATAATTTGATGATATTTTCAAAATATTCCTATATAAATATTTTAAACTTTTAAGCGTGAACATAGACGAACTGTGGATCAGAAGTGCTAACTGAATTCAAAAGTGCAGAATTTATCTCAAGAATACTTTTCTATCCATAGAATTCTAACACGAATGCATCCGGATATATTCCATTTCAGTATTTCGAAAGTAAAGATTTTTTTTCTCTTTCGATTTTCTAAAATTTGCTAAGCCGTGAAATCTTTCATTGTAGCATTAATAAATCAATATATAAACTTTTAAGTATGTTAATTTTACAATTTGTGCCTCACTCAACTCTTAAACATAAATTAAAATCTAAGTGTAACCGAAGTTAATTAGAAAAATTCAACGAAAATATTAAAATTTCTATTCTTAGCAATGTTTCTTTCACAACTAAGATGTTTTAATAAGGTAGAGAAAATCTTTCTTCGAGATCAAAATTGGAAGCATAGCTTAACCAAGCAAATCCTTTAAGATATTTAGATAATTAAACACTCCAACGTTTCAGAAATCAGTTTTAACAAAAGTTTCTTTTCACAGCTAATTGGTGTGGAACCATGAGAACTTCTGAATCGCCTTAGGTTTATTACATATCTTGTTATCTTAGTAAATTATTTCCAGCCCTTGAGCACAATCTGAGAATAAAAGGTACGATCTTAAATAATAAACCTTCTAAGATCTAACTTAATACAACAGGCATGTTGTACCTCTAGGGCATTTGGAGTGAATATGTTTGTTCAACAAATTGTAACAATCTAAAACTAAAAAGAAACTCTATTCCGTGAGATTGAGCTGGTTATTTGATGCTCAAAGCAAACGTTCTAATTATTTTAATACACTTAAAGGTCAAATTCAGTTAGGCAACAGTCTATTTACGTAAAATCAATAAAAAAAACGCATTCACAGCTCCAGTTAATTATGTTTACCATTGTTCAAAATACGTTTTTTCTGTAATTCTCATTTGTTTAATCACAGAATATGGAAGTTTTTTGCGTTCATTCTATTTTCGCTTCACTTTGTTATCGAAGATAATAAGAAAATCTTGATTAATAAAAGAGAATAGTGTTATCCATAGAGAATTTTAGATATAAAATTATTTTTTTTAATTATTCTGCTTTTGTAGCATATTAAAATAATGGGAACAATGAAGTGAATAATTGTTTGACAAAAAGATCTTTACTTTTGCATCGTTTTTTAAGTCACACAAGGAAAATAAATTAGTTTTTATTCAGCTAAAAACAATGAGGAAGAAAATTGATTTTCACTTTTTAGTACTTTTTTTATTTACCTTTTCTATAAGGTGATAAAAATTTGCTTAATTGTTTGAATATAATTTCAATATTATAATTTGCACCTTCTTTTAAAACGGAAATTAATAAAAGTAAAAAAAATACGATTATTATTCCTTAAAAAACATTACTTAGGCTTTTATAAAAATAAGCTTTAATTAATATACGTAAAATTAATTTCGCATATACAATTGTTATAAAATTTTTCTTTAGAATAAACATTTTCTTGAAATAAAAATTTAATTCCTATAAATACCCTCTTCCAAAAATATATTGTCTTTCTGATGTTCTCAAATAAAATTTTAATTTTTTGTAAACTGGAAAATACAACAATTCACTGGTATGTGAAACATAAGGTAGAAGAGCTCAAGGCAATATTACTGAATCACATTTAAAAAATTATTCACATAATACATAATATTGATGTTCAACTGATATTTTAGACAAGAATTATTACAATAAGTGATAAGGTGTTTCTGAGGACATCTAGAGAAATTTCTAAAAACATGCAAATTATAGATTTGGAAACAATACTAAGGAACAATTTAATGGAACAATTATACCTTGAAAAAATTGGCTTTGAAACAAGTCTCATCAATTGAATTAATTTAAGTTCAAATTTATTTTTTTATCAATATTTACAAATGAAACTTATAAACAAAAGTTGAAAAGTTGTTTGTTTGATGTAAGAGAAACAAGTTTTTTTCTTTCGTGCCAGGGTCCGAACTTTTGATCCTAATGAAATGAAGTAGGGCTTTTATATATAAATTAGTTAAAGAATTGTATTTAAAATTTTGTTGATTAATATAAAGTTTATGAGTGTTTTTTTCCATCGAAATATTATTTATTTAGTATTTAATATATCATTTTTAGGAGAAAAATCAATGACAGCATGATATTTCAATGTTGTAGAGTGAGCAATGTTCCCACAAAAGGCATGGATTATTTGTATTTTTCAGGTTATTTGTGATAACGGTACACACGTTAACTGTTATAAATATTGAGCCTATCTCTTATTGAGAATTTGTGTGCAAATACTTTACACAAAACATTTCTTAATTCCTTGCTAAAGTTTAAATAGCTTTAATAAACTTCAAATTAAAGTGATATCAACTTGTTATTGAGGTTATTTTTTGTTCTGAGTTAATCTACACATTAATTTACAGAGATATCATTTATTTATAGTTTTGCAACAACCTTATGAAGTCCATGTGTCAGATCATTTTGTAATAAGAGGAAGTACTGCTGTATTATTGTGTCATAGTCCACCAGCCGTGAGATCATTCATAAAAGTAATGCTGTGGTTGCGAGATGATGGAGTCAGCATTGGTTCACCAGGTACAATAGGTCAGTATAATTTTACTAACTTTAATTATAAAACTTACGCAACTTTTATGTAACCCTTACTATGAGCGTGCTGATGATAACAGTCTTAGATGAGCTGGAGTTTCCAGCTGCTTACGAAATACCTACTACAAACCTTGATCAAAATATTGTAATTGCTAACGAAATGATAAGTAATAAATAAAACCCAGGATAATACACGTGCAATAAACATGAATTTATTGACTAACACTTTAGAAATCATTATTCACACACTGTGAATTAAGATTAATAATAAAGGTTTATATTGAAAAACTACTTTATCATTTAATAGTACTTAACATGGAAACTCCAATTATATACTATTGTAACGTAAAAACTACTTTTTTTGTTGATTTCCCATGTATGTAAAAGTTTTCACATATTTTGTTCCTTTTGTTTTCAGTTTTAGAGCAGTCTTAATCAGTACCAAACATACTGATTGTTCCTATCTTAGTTTATTTACTACCTCTTAAAATTGCATCAATTGCCAAAATACTATAAGAGCCTATTACCAAAATTGAATAAGCAACATAGGCGTCAATAATAAATGTTTTTTTTTACCTTCTTCTAAGCTAATTAGTAACGTTTCTACATTAGTTTCGCTCTTTTGAGCATAGTTTTTTTTTGTTTCAATTTGTACTTATTACAAAAAATAATTAAGCATTTTTCACTAAGAAAAATACTATGGGCAAAGCTACAAGAATATAATAAAGTTTACCGTGTATTATTTGGCACTATGGACATACCAAGAAGCTCAGTAATATTTACTGAAGTGCTTTAGTAATGATTTTGTCAAATCAATAGTGAAATATAATTTTGTAATCTATGATAAAATTGTGCATATTTTTGTATTTTTATCATGATACTTTAGAGCATGATATTAAAACCATTTAGCCAGTTAAATTTACTTTTAATTTCTTTTATTTTATAATGAATGTGTGGTAATTAGAATTAAAATTTCAAAAACTAGAATTTCTGGTAAACCATTTCCTTTCGAGCAGAACATTTACAGAATTAATGGTTTAAATATCAAATATTTTTGCTTTATTAAAGAAAAATATGTTTTTTATTTCTTTTTCTGAAATTTCATTAACATACAGTGCGGTAATTGCACCAGAACATATTTTCAAAGTTATTTAAGCAAGTCAATAATAAAAATTTTGATGATTCTCCAAAACTAATTAGTATTATTCTTCCATTTATTTAACTTATATTTTTTATTTTAAATACTTTATTTAGGTTTATATAAGCACTTTTTTTAAGCATATATGAAAGCTAAAAGACGCATGGTCTTAAATTACTTCAAAAATAATAATTTAGTAAAGTAGCTCGTCTATGCTACCACGTTTATTGTGATCATTGAGTTTATATTTCATAACGAATAAAAAAATATGTAAATATCTGATATTAAACACTAAATTCTTTTTCTTGATGAGAGCTGTATGATAGCAAACATCAATGACTCAATATTTAAAATATTTGAAGGGACAAAATCATCTGTGATTTCATTATTATCAAATACCAATTCCATAATGTATGAAAAATATATAACTATGAAAAACATATAACCCATAAAATAACCACGTAATAATTCGATTAATGTCAATAACCACACAATGTGTAAATTAATTGCTTGTTGAATGTAATAAAAACAGCCAACTTTGAAGCCATAGTAGTTTGAAAATGTAAGTTTTTATAAAATCAAGCATCGACTTTTTCACGAATCATTTATTTATTTTCATCAAATGTCTCCAATAACAATCTTTTTATTTTTATTAGTTGATTTCTCTCAAAATACCAAAAACACAAACATTTATTTTGCTCGAGTAAAGATTCCCATAAATTTCAAAAGTGGTATTGACTAATACGATCTACAAGCTTAGTTGTCAATATTTATTCAACAGCGTTGAGTTTTATTGTGGACATAGCTGTATTTATAGGAGCGTTCGAGCAGCAACTTTTGTAAAATGTCACCACATCAAATTTTTTACAGCATTTTTATGGTACACGTGTCTGCCATTTGTACCGAAGATATGGTATATACTGAGTTGCACTGAAAGTTTACTCATAGAAACCAGAAATTTATGTCAACATTTGGATCTTCCCCTTTTTATTTTCTAAAATTCAGAGTAGTTTTCTTCTTTGCGTTTTGGCTCGTAAATTATTGGAGAATGGTTGTTTTCGTTAAAAAGACTCATGAAATAAAAGATCACCAATATTATTGCGTAGTTTTTACGATAATTAAAGAATGTTTTTTTTAAAGATTGTTACCAATTTTTGATGAAATTGTTTACTTTATCTCAATGAAAAAGATAATTAATAGCATTTTTAAATAGAAGTCGTTAAAATTATCTTGAAAAATCATGTCAGATGTATTTTTTTTATTTATGTGTTATAAAATTACGAATAAATGATTTATAATTAAAGGTGAACATATTGACATTTAGGAAAAATTTTCCAATTGATTCTTTAACGAATCTGTTTCTTCTTTATTTTACGTTTCGTCTATGACATGAAAAAATGTTTACCTTTGTGTACTTGTTTTTGCATTTTTTTTTAACAATACTATCTGAGTTTCCAATATATTTCTTGAATGTATCTTGTTCTAGTCTTATATTACAAGTTTTTTTTTAAAGTATTATTTTTTTTATTGATTTTCAAACTGTCTTATAGCAAGATTGATTTGAATATATATTCAAATTAACTATGCATTAGTTACTTGTTATTGACTAAGCTCCATATTTCTGGTTGGTGTAATTAACGCGGTTCGCTCAAACCAGCTGCAGTTAAAATAATTTTCTATGTTGCTGAAAAAGATAAAAAGAATATTAAACATTATTTATATTTTAATCCATTATGTAGTAGTATGTTTTTTGTCCATATTATTTTATAATAGAAAAACAATTATTTTTAAATCAAGAATTATGACAACATTTTAAAACTATGAATCAGTTTAATCAAAACTAAGGAAATCAAGCTAGTGCTCAAATTTTAAAATTGAAAGCAATTTAGAGTATGAATTACTTTTTCCATGCCATTAATTGCTCTACTTGCTCCACGTCAGAAAACTACACTGTAAGAAATCAAATTACAGTAAAAAGTACTGGCATTTTGGATGCCAGTACTTTTTGCTGTAAAATCCATTTTTATTATTTAACTCTTATGGAACAAAGAATCCAATTTACCATAAGTTTAGCTGAAGTACTTACTATAAAGTAACAAAATTACTGTAGTTAAATAAATCTTAAAAACAAAGGTATAAAGCTTTACGGTGAAAATAAATGTTACTCTTAACTGTATTTTACAGATGATGTACACATCGTGCCAGTACTTTTTACCATAAATTGATCCGGATCCGCCAGTGTAATTAATTATTATATCTGCCTCATCTAATAAAATATAATTAATCTATGTAACCTTGATGTGAAGACCTTATACTGTAAGAAATTCAAAAAATTACGGAATGAAGTGACTGCGCTTTGAGATCATCATCCGTACTATCCATTTTAATATAAAATATTATACCGTAATTATTACAGTGATATTTATTTAATTAGAATTTTTCAGTTATTTTATAGTAAATATTACTATAAAAATTACCTATATCAGATTTTTGGTATCGTACGATTTTACGTTCTAAATGATCTCTGCTGTAAAAAGTAGCGTCACTCAGGGAACTAGTACTTCTTTACGGTAAATTGATTCTGGTTTTTCAGGGTATCTACTTTATTACCTTTTTGATGATTCTGTTTTTCGACAATGAAGAAGGCTTTTGTGTACAAAATTCTCTCCTTAGATATGTTTCACTAACGTTATTTATCTATATTCTTATAGCTAAGATTTCGAAAAAATTGTTAAATATATTTAATTCAGACAGTTTGTTCTTATTTGTTAAAATATCATAATAATCTGTTTTGAAAAATAACCTTTGAAATTACAACTTTGGGAAAGTACTGATATTTTGGATACTTTGTAAAGATACTGATTAATTAAAAAAAATTAATATGAAGTAACAAAATGTGTAAGAAAGATAAGAAAGGGAAGAGAGAGATATTAAATACATTTAACAGATTATACCTTACCTTAAAATACAGTATAAACTGTAATATCTATCTATCTATCTATCTATCTATCTATCTATCTATCTATCTATCTATCTATCTATCTATCTATCTATATATATATCTATATATATATATATATATATATATATATATATCGTTATCAAAATCTGGTTTATATGGATCCCCTTTTTCCAGGTTTTTAGTTTTTTTTTCTAACTTTTCCGAAAATATGCTAGTGTTTACCTTTTACTTGCAAAATGAGGTAAACTTTTAGTATAGTCGACTTGTTTTTGCATTTTTTCTATGCATAAAAAAGAAATACATATTATGTTTAAGTAGCACTTTGGTTTGTTTAAAAAAAGTTCTATGTTTTATTTATTTATATTAACCACTTAAATATGTAAAAACGTTTTAATTTAGTTGTTCGCTATGTGTTTGGAACAAAACATAATCTAATTTCGCTGCTAATTCAGTTTTAATATAATGCCGGTTATGTTTCAAACTTAATTTTGTCAAAAAAAGGTTCATTAACATGTTAATTAAAAATGCTTTTACAGACTTAAAAAATCGAATCAGTAATATTGAATTGAAATTTTGTAATAAAAAAAACGTATTTTGTATTATATTTTCATCAAATTTGGTTTTCATATCGCATTATATTGTTAAAAATATATTAATGCTATAAATATAGATTTATGGTGAATTTGCTTTATGTTTGTGACAATATATCTAATATATATTGCAATAAATGTGATTCTTTTTTTCATATTTCGCGCTTTGGAACTACTTCCGCATAAAGGTTCATAATATGACATGTTTCATATAAGATATGTTTGTATAAGTTTCATAATACGATATTGATATACATAATTTGAAAAATTTCAAAAATTCACACTGAAACAATTTTATCCAACCCATTTCGTTATATGACACCAAAAGCTTTTTAGAAGAGATCTTTATTAAAGTGCAGGAAACAAGTTCTATTATGTATTGAAACAAACACGTTCGCTCTTTCTCAAACATTATTCTATGAAAGATTAAAACATTAAGTTTCATAATCCCATTCTCCTCTCAACAAAGCACTTATGTACAAAAATTTACACCGAAACAATTTTCTCGAACCCATTCCATTTTATAAACACCAAAATGAAAGAAACCAAACCATTATTTCAACTTCACAGGAAAGGAAGCTGTATTTTTTTCTTCTATTCCCCAAATCTTTATCCTCCTTTAGCCTGAGGATACAAACTGAAGATTTTACTATTGCTTCCACGTTCCTAACCTTTCAAATTTAAATCCCATTGGTGCGTGAGAAACTCATTTTCTTGCGAAGAGCTTTCCACAATGCAAATGTCCTAAGGTGATCTCGCTGTTGCATTTTTCTCAATCCCACCTAAGAGTTACTGAGGAGACAACGTGTTCGTGAAAACAAAAACTTAAGATAAAACACGAAAGTGATGTAATTCTTAAGGCACTTTACCATATATTTCATGAAAAAATAGTTTTGGTTTCATTTTATCGCTATTTTTGATGTTTAGATTTCGTGGTAAACGAGTGTTTAGAAATAATGGATGGAACCATTTTAAGAAATAGTAGCCTAAAAAATGGGTATATAACAACAAAACAGTTTCAACATTTGAAATATTTCTTGTAAAAATTATTTAAATAAAAATATATTTTTTTTATATATTATATGTACTGATAGTATTTTTTATTCTAAGTAAAAAAGGTCTCAGGCTATTAGTCTTTAAAGCACAATGAATTTTTTTTTCTGAAAATTCAATCTCAAGGAGAAAAACACTTGTGTTTTAAATTTTACTATACCTAAATAAATATAATCATAATAAACAGAAATTAATTATGTTAAAAATAATTGCTACATAAATTTAGTTCTTTTTCAGTTTATATAAACGGAGATTTCAATCAAATATGCAGTATTTAGTCGAAAATTTTGTTTCCACAAATACTTTGTTTTACTAATACTAAATAGCTTGCTTTGATTTATGTTAAATGTAAATATTAAGGTTGAAAAGAACACCAGTGCATTGTGAAAAGTGCTGGTACTTTTTATTGTAAGACCCATTTTTAACGGAACATGTTACGGACAAAAAACCTGATGTACCGTAATTTTTAGAGTAATTAAAACCGTAAAATCACTGAATAACACTCATGAAATAAATATTAATGTAAAAATTACAGCAAAAAGCAGGATTTTGCGATAAAACGGATTTTTGATGACACACCCAAAGTTCCGGTTCGTAGTACTTTTGTTAGATTCGGAATTTTTTACAATGTGGTTTTATGAACTATCTACGACACCGTAACTATTGAAGAGATGTCCTGAAAGTTAGCTAATTTACTCATTCTCCTTTGTCAGGTAGAAGAATTGGAATTCATTTCTACAAAAAAAATGTCTATTACAAACTTAATAAATCTAAGGTATAAAATTGCAGTTCTTAAAATATTATTTATCAATTGCATAATCACAGAGAAGAAAGATAGATTATAATGGAAATTATTTTTAAGAGCCAGGCAAAACCGGAGGGCATTACAAATATATGGTAAACTATTTGCGAAAAAAAAAACGCTTTTCTGATTTTTTTTCAATTAATTTTTCCTTAAAATTTAATTATCAAATCCTTGGTTTGATTTGAAAATAAAAGCTACAATAAACAAGTAATTGTAACTAAATTATCTGTTAATCAATTATTTCTCAATGATTAAAAAAGTATTAGAAAAACTTTAACATTAAGTCAGTGTTTGATCATTTTGGAATATAAATTGCTTAATTTCTTAAAGTATAAATTCAGAAGCATAAATAAAGCTCATTCATTATACTATTTTGCATGCAATTCTTACCTCAATTTTCCAAAACACTCTTATTAAAAAAAGTATCAATTATTTCTGATTATAAATGTTTTACAAAAAAAAAGTTAGGACAAGAAAATAGTAAAAAAATGATTATAAATTATGCACAGATTAGGGTCTTATCAACATCGCACCACAATTTTCTTAAAAATGTTAAATGTTACTTTGTTCTCTCTTCAAAAACTCCCACAATCCATTAATTTAGGCAAGTTATGAGAGCGCTCATTTTTGGCAAGGGCTTTTCAATTGTTGGTAGTTCTAAATCGAAAAAGAAGGCGGTAAAAGATGAACCTTCCTATAATCTGTTCTCCACGCTTGACTGAGTCCTGTTAGCGACTTTAATAGCAAGTAAATGATCCGTTGCATTTTACTTTTTAATAGTACTTCAACTTTCTCTTGCTCTTAATTGCGCCAAAGGTGTGCTTTCTCAACTAAAATGGAAGGTTATCCAGACAGATCAATTTATCTCGATAACATTTAACAGATATTTTTATTGATTAGCTCACAAATGTATTTCTTATGCAATAGTTTTTTTATTTTATTTGGTAGTAATTTTTTTTCATTGACTTGTTTCAATGATTAGTATTTTGGGATAATAGATCTTCTGAATTATCTTACATTATATATACCCAGCAAGATATAATTGTTCTTATTTTACTTTGAAAATTCTCAGATGAATTCAGTATTTATCAATTGTTTTACACTAACAGATATTCACGAATAACAACCATATAATGGTTTTCTAATTCCATGCTAATGTGTTAGACAGATGTAGAGAGAATCTCTAAAACTCTGCACTCAGTTCAAGGTTATGGTATAAAAAGATTAGATATTATATAATTAATTTTAATTTATTGAAAAAGAATTAAGAGTAAAATAATAATTTAGTTTTTAAATTTTAGGAAATATGTTATGTATATTTCAGAATGACAGACCCCAATATGGTTGCTTCACTTGAACCTCTCTATGTAGTATTACAGCTCTTCTAACCACTCTGAAGCATATTTGTAGTGTGTCCAATTCCCTCTATAACATTCCATGTATATACTTGTTGCCTTTCTTAAAATTGTGATAGCTATTTTTCAATATGAAAAGAGTTTTTAAGCCATTCTGAGTTCAGTATCTTTGAAACATTTTAATTGAACATTTCAAGCCATCATTCTTGCCCCTATAATACTTGTTATAATTAACATATTATGCAGAAATAATTAATCTTTATCTAACTTCTATAAACCATTTAAATAAACTGCCACTTTAAATAAACCGTTGCAATGTAAACAAATTATTAATCTTCTGTTTGTTAAGAGGAAAATTCATCAAAATGTTAAAATTACCATTGGAAAATTATTGATAGTTCTGAAGATTATTTTGGTAATTATATTGTGATACTTTAAAACACTACATAAAAACCATTTATTTGGTAACCTTTACTTTTCAGATTTATATTTGTAGCTAAATGCATTGTAATGAGAACTATAATTTTGAAATGAAGAATTTCCGGTAAAACATAATTACAGTGAACGGTAAATTACCATCTGAATGGTTTAAATATAGTTTATTTTGTTTCACTTCTTAGAATTTCGGTTTTATTCACCAGAAATGTTTTTACCATACAAGGATGGTGATTTTGCCAGAATTTTTTATTCCATGTAGAGGAGTCTACATATTACAAACTATTTTACAATTTTATCTATAGTGTTGAGTTTTATAATCCTCCAGCAGATAGTTGCACTTGCTTAAAAAAACAAGTCGAATTCCACATTCATAGTAAAGAGAAGTAAATAAGAAGAAAGAAACTAAAAAAAGCTGATTAAACTAATGAGATTTTTCGTTAATGGAAAGAATTAATAGTCGTTACAGCGGGATCATGAGGTAGGTAGAACAGGGAAACATGTTCTTAAATTTAAATTTTTCAAGAAAGATTTTTCAATAGTGGTGGTCATTTACAGAAAATATCTATAAAGATATCCCGGATGACAAGAAGTTGGTTTCAATTGGTCTTTATATCATCACATTTTATAAAATAAATCCTTAATGTATCATATAAAAATTTTTCCAAAAAGAAATAAAATGTCCCAATTAAATCAATCCTAATATTTTGTTCTTAGTTTTATGTGAAACATTATTTCATAGCTAATTCAAAAACCTACCGTGTAACTTTCAGTTTACTTACAAAACAGTTTTAAGCCCTATTAAGTCAAACAATACTCGAAAAGCTTTCAGATCATTTGGTCTCTTCTATGAAACAAGCTTACTTAAAGTGCTTAGTGAAAATAATACTATTGTTAATAAGAATGATGGAATGAAGCCCAGATCACAGTAATCATAGTTATAATCATTAATCACAGTAATCATAGTTAAAAGCAAAAGTAATCATTTGCCAATTTAAAAAATAAAATTTTTACTGCACTGTAAAAATTCCGAATCAGGGTCCTGGTATTTTTTATCGTAAAATCCATTTTTGCCGGAACATGTTTCGGAACAAAAACTCTGATATACCGTAATTTTTACAGTAATAATTACCGTAAAACCTCCAAATCATTTTATTTAGTAAATATTTCTGTAAAAATAACTGTATAATATTTTGCGGTAAGGATGGATTTTACTGTAAAATTTTACGAATGATGCATCCAAAGTGTCGGAAATTTATGCCATAATTTAATCCAGAATATTTTACAGTGTACTTAAACATTATGTGTAAATTTGTCGTATGCATTAATTATATTTTCGAGTGCCTCAATATAATATCGTGCTCCTTTTATTATTTAGAGTCATATATAATAACTAAAAATATAAAAGAACGCATCATATTTTACTAGGGCACAATGAAAAGGGCAAATGTCTTGAAGATTGAGGAAATTTTTCTCCCTTTTTGGCGAAAGCATTTTTGAAGAAATTGTGGAAAAATTCTAAATTGTGGAATTCCCTATATTTGCACGTTTAAGCATATGATTTTTTTTTAAAAAAATTTAGGCTTAATACTCCACACCAGTTAACACAATCAATAGTGGAAAACGACACAAAAAATTAGCGTGAGCGGGAAATCAACTTAATCAATGAGTGTGTGGGGGCGGAGCTATCGACGATGCCAACCTTCATCTATCAAAAGGTACCTCGTGATTGAATCAAGTTGGCATGTGTTATATACCAGTGAATTGATGTTTTAATTTTCGTATTGGTAGTTACGCCACAATACTCCCCCACCAGAATTTTATCAGGGATAGAATACGATGAAAGGATACCACTAGTTGCTGTACTTTTGAGAGACCGGGAGAGCTGGTTTTAAGGTCACCGGGTTTTTGAGTGCTGAATGCGAGAGGTGCATTAACTTCACAGTCGTATTCGCTCCTGTGTTACCATTAGCAGTCGAGTGTATGCAAGCAGCCGTTATGTTTAATCGAGACGAGACTAAGTAGAAACTGCGTGAGGAGGATTGGATAATGTTGCAGTCACAAGTAGCAAGTCAAATGTTCAATGTGGATCATCCAACAAAATAGGCGTTACTGTCAAGATTTTTGCGAAGTGGGCGTTACTGTGTGTTCAAATCACGTCCGGAGGTCACCAATGTGGGGGCGGAGTTATGGACGATGCCAACATTCATCTATCAAAAGGTACCTCGTGATTGAACCAAGTTAGCAAGTCTTATATACCAGTGAATTGATGTTTTAATTTTCTCACAGGTAGTTATATGTGCTTTAACTCATGTGCCATCCAGCCATACAACGCAAGCGATTTTAAAATAAAATAAAAAGTGTTGGGAAATATTTAGAATATACAGCTATTGCACATATGAGAGAAAGCAGTTTCGTGAAAAATTCGAAAGTAGCCGTTTTGACAACAATCATGTGGTTTCATGACAAACTGATATTAAAAAATTAATGAAATACAGCTAATTAATTGGTAAATCGTTAAAAAATGAGAGATTTATTTATGAAATTTCATTTTTAGGGCAAAAAAAAATCAAAAGAAATAATTATTCAGGACTGTATAACTAATTTTCATTATAAAGAGGGTATTTAATAAGTCAGTAAAGAAAAGAAAACTTTATTTTTAAATTTCATGAAATCATAACTTAAATTTCGTTTTTTTTTTTTTTTCAAATTTAATACACTTTCGATCAATACTTAAGCAAAGCGTATTTATTTTAATTAAATGATGTTTGAAAGATTTATCTGATACTCATAAATGACATGATAGGAACTCATTATCAAATTCTTTGATATTGCTCAAATAAACTTATTTAATTTTTGACGTCCACGGAAATAATTAGAAAATGCATTACATTTAATTAGATCTCGTAGTACCTCAACAAACTTGCAATTACATATTTCACTGTGAGTTTAATTAGATAAATATTGCATGACGTTCGAGTGATACTATGAATGATTGGAGGACTTAATTTAATGACAGATTCTCTGTAATTGTACGTGCTTTGCTTGCTGAAGAGAACTTATTTATTTTAATTAAAGACAATATTCAAGTATCCCATCGAACTTTGATCTTTTTATCTGATTTACAGTTTCAAAGTCTTTCTAGCTACTTATACCATCTTATATGATAAATAAACGTAATATATTTTATACATAACCCTTGGGAAATTAAAGATCTTTCTTTTCGTAGGAGGCTGTGTCAATGTTTTGCCCTGATGTAAAATCTGTTGAAAATTTTTGTTTAGGAATGAATTCAATTTATATGTTATTCAAATCGAAATCACTCTAATAGAGACTATTATAGATCATATGCAAAATGAATTTGTTGACATTGGGATTAAATTCTAGGTTTTTAATACCCTGAAAAACTAAATGCATAATAGCTTGTGGTTTAAGTAAAGAAAAAACAAAATATTCAGACAAGCCTGTATTATTTGGAATAATTGCATAATATATATCGTGAAGTAAAATGACAATTAATCATTTGCCAATTCAGAATATTTTCATAAGAAGAAAAAAATGCGTAAGATTTTATGAATTTAGTGTAGATAAATGACTGCGATTTACCTATTTTTATTTGGATCTACTGCAACAAATTTATCTTAAAAAATATATTTTTGTCTCAATTTGCTTACTTTTATTTTAAGTTAATGAGTATAGTTTTAATAAATAACGATATTTCCTAAGTTTCCGATGATTTCATGCCTTTTTCCAAAATAAATCATAGTAAAGTCAAATGCAACAAAGTCAAATGCACTTACTGCAACAAAGTTATTTTAAAAATAAAATTTGTGTCAAATTTTCTTTTATTACATGCCAACTTTTATAAATTATTGAGTACAATTCTTATAAGAAACGATGACAAGGAAGTTTCAGTCCTTAACAAAACTTGTTTTTAACTATTAGCTATTTTTTAAGAACATATATATGTATAAAAGCGTACAAGTACAGTCATTTATACTAGTTTAAAGCTATTCAAACAAATTACAAAAAAAATACTAGTTTTATTTACCACATTTACCGAATTTTAAAACACATTATATAACTATATTTGACTGATAGTTTTATCCAAATCATTACTAAAGCTCATCGGAAAAATGTACTAATCCCGTAGAGCTAAAAACACAGTAAATTTTACGATATTCTGATAGCTTTGAACATATTTTTTTCTCATTGTATAAAAGTGTATAAATAGAGCTTGTTTCAGAATAAATCTTAATTGCAAATGCATTTTAATAAAATATGTCATAAAAGTTTAATTTATTAGGAAAAATAGAGGGACTCGGACAAAATATCGCGGGGAAAGTCTAGCGGGAACTAAATCTCACGTGGACGAATCATACGAGGTCAAATCTCACGTGATCAAAGTCTCGCGTGGACAAAGTATCTCGAGGATCAAATATCGCGTGAACAAATTATCGTTTATTAAATATACTGAAAAGTAGCACGCGTTTGAAACGAAAAAAAAATTTGATAATAAACATGCATTATTTTCTTGAATAGGTAATTGAATGTGTTTTATCTGTAAAATATGCAAATACTCAAATATATCTGCAGCCCCTCCCAATGTCCAAGAATGACCAAAATGACTTTGCGATTAATAATTTTAACTACAAAGAATGTTTTCTGTTATGCGTTTGTCCAAAGAATCCACACAAAAATGCACAAGTGAGAGTAACATATCAAAAGCGAGAGTATCATATCAAACCAAATTTAAAAGTTTTTTTTTAAATAAACAAATAAAAAATACTAATCATGCTAAAATCGGTTCCAAGCACGAGAAAAGTAAGATGGGTGCATTTTTCAAAAAAAAATATCAGGTTTCAAAATTAATAATAAATAGCATACACTATATTATCCTTATGTGAGACTTTGACCACACCATATTTCGAGCTCGAAATTTTGTCCGGTGATATTTCAGTTGCGTGATTTTGATCGGCGATATTTTTGTTGAGAGATTTTGTACGGCAATATATTAGTCTCGAGATTCTGTGCCTAAACCAAACTAACACCAAGTAAACCGGAGATATATTAGCAATATCAAACTATATAAGCCTTTAACATTTACATTTTAAAAAACAAGAATTTAATGCGGATGATCAATTAGTTATTTCCATAAATTAGCAATCA
The DNA here is from genome assembly GCF_982258835.1 of Parasteatoda tepidariorum. Taxonomy (NCBI): domain Eukaryota; kingdom Metazoa; phylum Arthropoda; class Arachnida; order Araneae; family Theridiidae; genus Parasteatoda; species Parasteatoda tepidariorum. The sequence continues at coordinate 54,859,673 of NC_141764.1, read as the reverse complement.
ACAATTATGAATCTTTAACACGAAATGTATAATATTTCGTATTTTTTACAATCCAATATTTTTATTTAGCAACTTGAAGAACATTAACAAACATATTCCTTTTTTTTTTTTTAGGTTTTACATTCTTACTACCCATCAGGAATACAAAACTACTGTTAGAAAAGCTTAACATTTTCTTTGATGTAAATTTCTTCAAATACCGCAACTTTAATCTTATGTTTGGGTGTTTTTTTTATAGTTTCTCTATTTTCAGGGGACAAATATATCGTCTTACCAACTGGAGAGTTGCTCATCAAAAATGTAGCCCCAACGGACACATTAGTCGGCTACCAGTGTCAAGTACATCACAGGCTGATAGGAGAAAGCAAACTCAGTGCATCAGCTGGCAAACTCATCATTAGGGGTAAGCATCTCTTTTCGTTCATGAATAATTCATGATTTTTCTTCTGCTGCTTACGGAATTTCTTCAGTTAAAGCTAACAGCGGAAATGGATTGTGATTTATTCGTTTCATTATGTTTGACTCATCATTAAAACTTTGTTAACAATGCAAAAGGGGTAAAATGCATAGTAATGACTCCTGCAATGTTTACAGAAATTAACTTTAATTAAAGATTATATAAATAATTGATTTTTGATTGCTTGATAATATGGATAGCAAATACGTTTGGAGAAAGAAAAAGACTGTTGCCATTTGGGAGTGATATTTCAAAAGAGACGGAGAGCTCACATAATTGAGAAACTGTTTTAAATATCAAAAACCGTTGGAATTTACGAATCGTAACAAAATACTTAGTAATGGCTCTAACAATGCTTTCTTTTTGAATTGATTAAATATATCATGAACTGGCTACTTTCGATTGCAGAGTTATATGCATTAAAGATAAATAAATATTATTTGAAAGGTTTTTTCTCTCCTTTATTTAGAGATAAAGATAGACGGAGAGTTTTATTCATCGCTCCCCCCTTAAAGAAACGTTTAAATATTTAAAAAATCAAATTTAATTCCAAAAATTATCAAATTAATTTAAAATTTTGCTTGTAAAGTATAAATATGCATAATAAAAACTGTATTGGTGATAAATACAATTAAAATAAATTAAAGAATTTATAAGTGTTTTAAAAACATTTTACCTATAAATGTTATTCTGTCTTATGAAATATTTTTTTCTTCAAATTGGATGAATCGATATATTATTGAATAGCATTTTCGTTTAAAATGAGTCAGTTTTAAAAGCTTCTTAGTTCAATGGATGATTTACAGAGAAAATTGAGTTATTCGCTTCAATGCTTTTACAAAATTATGCCAATCCTTTTACAAAATTAATTTATAAAAAATTAAGCAAATAGAAATTAAATAGGTTTACTAATCATTAGTTTTCAGCTCATTCTTAACAACGTTAGAAAAAATTACATTTAAATAAAAGCCACAGTTACATGAAGCAATTAACAATTTACGTAACATTATTTTAGTTTAATTTAAAAAATGAAAAGAAATTATCCATTGGAACAAACAATTAGATTAAGTCATGTTAACGTCAACAGTATTATATTGCCAAATGAGCAATATGTTGCAAAATACAAATAAAATTAACGTACTGTTGTGACATATTTATATCGTTAGAAAATATTTTAACAATTACAAATATTAGAAATTGAAAACGGAACATTAAAGCCAGTTTAGAAGGTAAGTTGAACATTTAATGTCCAAAATAATGCACCAAACATGCACCGCATAGAGAAAATTTTGATTTTCTTATTCCTTAACTTATGTAAAAAAATAAATCTTAAAATAATTAAACTCTGAAGTAGAATTCTAGATTAATAAGCAAATTAATGATTATAAATATTACTCTATCAATAGCAATCGGGATAAAGAAGAGAATTCATTTGAAACGGAAATGCATTTCAAAATTCATTTTCTTATTATACATTAAAGATAATATACAGAATGAATACAACATTCAATACCCTAGATCAGGGGTGTCAAACTCAAAAGCTAACTTGGGCCAAATAAACAATGCTTAACATTAGGTGGGCCGCAGAAAAAAGGAGAAAAAAAAGAAAAATCAATGTTCATAGAAAACAAATATTTTTATTTTGAATTGTAATAAACATATATAAAGTTAAATTATTGTTTACGTCCTGATATTTGACATCTCTTCTCTGCTACTTACTATCTTTTCTATATCGGGAGGAATTTTATTGCCCGAGACTACTTTCAAAATTGACCCAACGTGAGCGTAATTAATACGGTTTCGAACAAGAGATTTATTTCCATTCATAACAGAAAATAATTGCTCTCACTGATAAGTACTTCCAAACATGGAAATAATTTCATATGCGAATTTTCGAGTATTTTCAAACCTTGATGGTAAATATTCGCAAAATTCAGGCACCCACTTCAATGACTTTTGCCTTCAAATTTGAGTCGCACTGAATCTCAATCACTTTCATTTACATGTAACTGGGTACTGAGTCTGTATTTATTGAGAAAATCGAAGAAAGCAAACAAAATTTGTCTTCCAAAGAATTATAATCTTTAAACCTTGTTTCAAATTCTGTCCTAAGATTTGAAATTTATTTCTGCGTATTTTTGATACGATGCAGTTTCATCTATGGCAGTTTCATTTGTGTATAAATCAACAAGAACAAACTAGATTTGTTCTTGTTGCACGTTGGGAAGTGAATTAAATCCTCATTTTTCAGTTGCCTTTCCCAAAGAAATAGTTAACATTTGAATGCTTTAATTATGTCAAACATGTTCGTAATGATCTGATCTTTGACTTGTAACAATAAATTTAAATCGGATGAGTGTTTGGTTACATCAGCCATAAAAGATAAATCTTGCTACCATATTTGATCGGAGAACAAGCTTTTATCTTGATTTTTAGTTTGTAAAAACTTACATAATTCTTCTTTCATATCCCAGAATTGCCTGAGAAGCTTGGAGCAAGATAACCAACGTACCTCGCTATAGTAGGATAAACCTGAATATGTACTATCCAATTGATAGCTTAGTGTGAAATGGACTCCATTTCAGCGAATTGGAATTTTACATTTTCGCGAGTACGATTTAAAATGATCCGTATAAATAAAATATATTATAATTTTATATGCTGGTTTGTTTCTAATTCACATTTCTATTTTATTTTTACTTTGCTTCGGATATAATGACTGGGCCACAAAAATGTTCATCTCGGGCCGCATGCAGCCCGCAGGCCGCGAGTTCGACACCCCTGCCCTAGATACATTATATAGTGTGTGTGGCTGAAAATTTAAAGACTATTAAAACTCATCCTAGCATATATTTCAATTGAGTTTCTTCATGAATGATATATGAGCTTTTTCCCCCCAAAATCAAGGTGCATATTTATCATATTTTTTAATTTTTTTTAAATTTAAAATACCAAGTAAGTAAAATGCTGTCACTGGAGTTAGTTATGCTCAATAAAAAATTTTATTTTCTGGATCTTACATGTTAATTTAACGAAATGAGTGAATAGAAAAATCGAAATATGCATAATCGATACTGAGGATCAAAAATTTCATGTAGACTTCAAAAGCCCTAAATTTACATTTCATTATACTATTTTAGTACTACTTTATATTCTAAACTTTATACTACATACTTTTTCTAATTATTAACTAGGAACATTTGTCTTGTGTGTGTACATTTAACAAAAGTAAAATCTGTGTTTTAACACCTCCCTCTAAATTAAAATTTTTGACCGGTCCAAAAGACTTGAATCTGTTTCAATTGACCTTTTTCTTATTAATATGTCTCTGCGTTGATCTCTTTAGATTAAATTTAAATTGTAAAATATATTTTCCGAGACGCACACCACTAGTAAACTGAAATATGAGATAATAACCGTTTTAATCATCTCGCAAATCACCTGAACCAAATCATTCAGGTCATTTGAAATTAAGTAACATTTTTATTTATAATAACTCAAATTATAGAACAAATATGAATTGCTTGTTCTAGTTATTGCAGTAGAATTATATGAAGCATTGGTTCCAGTTTTTATTGTTGAATTATATGAATTATTTGTTCCAGTTATTGTTGTTGATTTATCTGAGTTATTCTTTCTTTTAAAAAGAGGAAATCACATTTGATATAATTTTGTTCCATATAATTAATATTTATTTAATTTATTGAGCCAATTTTTCTTCTTTTAGAACCTCATGCCTCACTACCACCAACTATAACTGAATCTCGGCCCATTATCCACGCAAAAGAATCAGAAAGAGTGTTTTTACCTTGCGTTGGACAAGGATATCCACAGCCATCATACAAATGGGGAAGAAGAGATGGGGATAGGATCAATTCATTTCATCTAGCAGACAGAATTTTGCATAAAGACGGAGTTCTCATCATACAACAAGCTGCAATTCAAGATACGGGGGTTTATACTTGTGAATTAAATAATTCAGTTGGACAAGATAAAGCTGAAACCAAACTTCTTGTATCATGTAAGTTTTCATTACGTTTATTTTTTATTGATCATTTCTCTCACAAATGACTTGAAACGCTAATGCTAAAATCAGTAATGCAATTAGTAGTTTATTTAAATTGATTTCTAACTTAGTGAAGAATTATAATCATTAATTAGATTAGTTACTTCAGAACCTTAATGAGTCACAGATAGTTAAGACTTTCATTAACAATTTTTAGCGATAAATTTTAACAATACCTAGCTATCCTACCTAAGAGGATTAATCTCATATTTTTTGTCAACCACTTGAGAACTAATAGGAGAAAACAAGCTACTTTCATAAATTAGGAATAAATAATTAATACATAAAAAACTCATTTTCTTCAGTTTATTTCGATTAAAACCACCATTTATAAGAGCGATGTATTTATACTATTTTATTAATTGATGTGCTATGAGACTTTGTAATCTATTTTTCTAAACTCCTTTTGAAGCATCGTTTATCTTTTTAAGTTTATGAAGTAAAATTAGTGTTCTATTACACTAGCAATTTTCGTTTTTATAATACAATCATCCGTATTTCACTTTTTTATTATTTGCAAATCACATTTAATAGAATTAAATAAAATAAATATTGATTTTTCGACACTCAATTCAAAATTTTTCCTATTAAAGTATGATTTTTTTTTTTACTTTTTGAAGGAAAATCTGAAGTAAATCATCCAATGCAATACGAAATTTCATGCAGTTAATTTTATATTTATCTTTTTAATAAAATTATTTTTATTTTTTTATTGTTTATTCTAAAATATAGTTATACAAAATTTCTTAATGGGTCCACATTTGAAAAATACATGTAATCATTTTAAGACTGTGCAAATAAAGAGCGAAATGATGAACAGGTACTTAATCCAGAAAAAAATAAAATATTAACCATTGTCTGTTCAAATGACGACAATGAGAATCTGAAATGTACCTTCACATTTAAATTTCATTTCTCACACAAAAAGAAATTATCAAAAAATATTTAATAATTTAAAAAAATTAACCATTCACGCAATTAGTGTTAAATCAAAGAATTGAATTTGTTAATGAGTCGATTTTAACTCTCTAAAATTTAAGATCATCGAGAGTTAAAATCATTTCATCAGCACTCTAAGATTGAAGCATATGACTACGTTACATTTTAATGGAGTTTCCTCTGCCATTAAAGCAATACCAAAAATAACCTCTATAGCTGAACATACACTAAATGATTTTAGTGTGCTAATAGTTACAGTGCATAACTTCTCGTGTTAAATTCTGAAATCTAGCTTAAATCAGCCTGATCGTAAGTGTGATACGAATATGTATGTGTTTGCAGCTCCATTATCAGCTAAGATTGATCCTGAATCCCAAACAGTTGATGTTGGCAAGACAGCTACCCTCAGTTGCAGAGTAATGGGTCACCCTGTCCATTCTGTGGTATGGTTGAGGAATGGGAATACAATAGTAGCAAATGGACCAATAAAGCTGGTATCCAGAGACATATTACAAATTAATCCAGTGCGGAGAGAGGATGCAGCAGTATATCAATGCTTTGTTAGTAATGACCAAGAAGTTGTTCAAGGTTCAGCAGAACTCTTTGTCACGGGTAAGAATGACATCCTTAGTTTTTATTTTACTTATTTTTTTTAAAAATACAAGTTTGTAATTTATGAATGATATATACCCATTAGTTAAAGTATTAAGTGTATATACATCCTTGCCTACAATGAATTTGGCTTTTTTATGCAACTGCATAAAATAGCTTGAAAACTATATAATGTTTAACTTTTTAACAAATATGATAAAAATGACTACAGATGCCTCAAGCACGAGGAAACGCATCGTAATAACGTGAAAACGATATAAAATCTTATATAAAATAATAAAAGTATTTTTGAATAAGTTTTCTATATCTTTTAGACGGATATTATTTCATTTTATAACCGCCGTTGAACAGCCGACCAAATTTTGAGTTTACGACTAGCAAAGATCAACTCCGTAGCCTTGTAATTGTAAACCTAATACAGATGACAAAGGAACTATTAGTATTGTATCAAGTTCAGGGAAAAATATACCTCTATTGAGGACTTTTGATGGAACTTACCCGCATTTCCGTTACATGGAGAGAAAACCACGAAAACCACCCACAATTAGCGCGAGCCGAGTGCGGAATTCGTATAGACCCGCATCGGTGATCTAACAACCGGTGCCGGTCAGATATTTTAGTTGAGCTTAATACTGAAGGACAAAAAAAAACTCTATGCTTTTTTACCTTTCATAACATCTTAAGTTTCAGAAATTCAGTTTTTTAAACTCTGAATGTTCTAAAATATGGAGTAATAAAATAAAACGTCGATTTGGCTTTAAAAACAAAACCCAAATTTGTTAAGCATATACATATAAGTACACATAATTTTTACGAATCAAATTTTTATGGCTAATGCTCATGAGATAAAAAAAAGACCTTTATTCATACTTCTAACCCAAGGGGAAATGTGAGAAAAATAACATAAACTTAATACGTTTTCTAAATAAATTCAACTGCATATCTATAAAATGAAAACTTAAAATACTCTTTTCCGAACTTTCTACTTAAGAATTAGGGGAATACAATCCCTGATGTAAACCATATTTTCTATTTATGGTATAAGATTATCAAAGAAGAGAGTGAAGCAGGTCCCGCGTTACAGAGGATTTACGTCAAAACAGCGACATCCTTGCGTGATACGTTAATCCTTTATTTTGACGTTCCTCAAGCCATCTAGAAAAGGTTTAGTGATGATTAGGCTTTTAAATACATGCAATAACGTTGACGACCAAACTTAATAAGCTGAGGGTCCTAAAGTAGCTTGAAGAGATTTTTAGTATTCATAAACTTGTTGACTTCTTAAAACCCGAATAAATTAAATAGTGCCTCTCTTTAAAACGCATACATAACCTAATCAAACAAGCTACGAAAAAGTAAGAAGAAGATGATTCAATGGAAAATTCACTTTTCCAGCATAAATAGATCTAGTTAAATTAAAATAAGGTTTGATAATAAAATTGCATTTAAATTGAGTTTTGGGTAGTTCCATGCATGGAAATATATAGATTAAAATAAATATAGATTGCTCTCATAAGAAAACATATTTGAAAATTTAAGTGGTTTTGAATAATTTTTATAAGTTATTCAAATAAAATAGAAAGCTTATTTTACTAAAAGAATGCAGGATATTTTTTAACCGTGGCAATTGTTGAATTGGAGTTTCAAAACGAATTTAAAATTGTTTTAAATAATCATTCAATAAAAAACTTTATTAAATTTGTTCATTTCAGTTGCTAAGAGATCATAAATGTTAAAAATATTGTTTATAAATTGTTAATAAATGTATTTATTTATTTAAAAAAACATAGATTTATAGAATTTTACATTAATCATGTAAAATTAATTAGTTTTCTTTCAAAATAAATAAAATGCGCAGCCAATTACAAACAGTGCATCTATTAAGAAATACCCATCTCATAAGTTATAAAAAAATGCTATAAGATAAAAAAATTACTGCTAAATTCATTAAACCTGATTTTTATTTTTATTTTGAATTTGGCAGCCATTTATCATTTATAAATTTTGAAATATTAATGCAATAAATTTTTAAATGATAATGTAAAATAAACTAATGTTGCTATTTAAAATACAACAAAATTGTAAATAAGTTTTAGTGTTTACAGTAACATTCTACTTGGGTACTAAAACAACTATTAACAATATGTTTCTCATGTGTACATCTATAACTATCATTCTATTATTCTCCGATTTTTCGTTCTACAAACGGTTGCCCATGTATTAGTCAGTTTATTTTTTGTCTCATCTTTTGAGACTAAATAATTATTTAAGTAGTTAAAATATAAATTTATGAGATTCAAAATTTCAAGTAAGTTTAAAAGTTTGAATGTATAAACTATAAATAAAATTAAATAAATTATTATACACGTTTTATTCAAACTTGTATTTAAGAACAGAAAAACCTAACAATCAAGTGAGACAAATTTTAAGAACTTTTATTATTTGCAATTAACATAAAATTTATATTATTAGAAAAACTGCTCTCTTTTTATTCTAATGTAAGGTTTATTAAAAAGTTACATTTACACATTTGGTCGTTACTGAATTTTTTCTTTATCAGTCAGCTTACGGCTCAAAGTTATTTTGTTTAACAATTTTACAATAAATCTGCTTCAATTAAAGAGCATTTTTAACATCCAGGATAATTCAGAATCTGGCCAAATAAAGAAAGTCTATTCAGGGATCACAGACGCTCTTCTTTTTAAGTTTGCGTTTCAAAAGTCTTGAAGGGAGGAGTAGAAACATAGAAGTATTACGACAAGAATTTTGGTAAAAGTCAAAATCACTGGAAATGGATCCTCTTCAAAGAAATTTTTCTGAGATGTCGAACAACTACAAATAAAAAACTAAGATATATAATGTAGATAATAGTGTAAGTTTACCTTCCAACATAATTTACTAACAGCCAATACTCAGTCGAAAATGGTACACAAGATAAACAACTCAAATAAGGTAGCCCAGGATTATTGGGACAAACTTTAACTTGAGGTAAAGACATCTCTAGGATTTAGATTTTTATAGAAACCTATAATCGGGAACATCTTCCTTCGCCCCTAGCTTGTGTTGTTCTACATATGGATTAATAACGGTGGCACCTGATTTAAGCAGCATTGATTTCTCTCTTTGGTGTGCACTGAAAAGCACTGCATACGCAACATCTGTGAATTCCGAAATGATTCTGGTCTCAAAAATTGTGTGTGTGTTGTTGCCGAATTCCGAAAAAAATACAGGTGTATTTGAGCGAGTCTGCCAATCCCTGTCCCGATGGTGAAGCTCATCTTTGAACGTGTGGAAACATTGGACATCGCTTGGAAACTTTGAAAATCGCTTATGATATTTTCACATATCATCTACCGCAGCACATGCAATATCTTCGATCTATAAATATTCCAGAAGAATATTCCAGAAATAAATATTCCAGAAGAATATTCCAGAAATAAATATTCCAGAAGAATATTCCAGAAATAAATATTCCAGAAGTCTTTCGCCTCTTTATATCTTGTACCCGGCATACTTCTATGACTATATGCTGAGATATTACTTAAAATACCATAATCCGTATTTAAGATACAATATAACGTCATACTATGATATTATTCAAAAATAATGAAAAGAAAATGAAAAAAAGAAAACAATTTTTCAACAGCCAGTTGCTGGCGAACAGGATCATGTAAATCAGGTAGCTACAGTTTCGTTACAAATAACAACAGTGCGCAATGCGGCTAACACTGCACATCGTTCATTTGAACCCTCAGGCATGCTTTTTCTCATCGATCTGAATCTGCATACTCTTCAAGCTCTCATATGGAATAGAATCTCTGTCCTTCACAATGAAAAATAATTACTTTAACCACTTTGCAAATATGGATCAAAAAAAGGAATACACATTATATAAATGCATAATCGAAAATATTAGCCAAAACGAACTGAAAAAAGGTTAGGTAGGAATAGAGTGACACCTATTCAAGTACTTTGTTTTCAGTTTCTATGCTTTTAAATATTGCCTTTTTTCCTTAATAACCCAGACATCTGGATCTGGTTTGCATTATGTGTTTGGAAGCAGGTATTCTTTACCTATAAGGTGTTCTTTCCTGTTACAAATTTTAAGGATTAACATCCCTTAGTCAGAGTATATAAACGCGATGACCAAAGGGTCATGAAAAAGTTTTTTTTTCTCTTTAATGACAATTTAACATATCACACTTGCCAGCCATTGGCCATTTGCGAATTAAGTCAGGAAGGTACGACTTTCATTTGACAAAAGAACACCGAAAATGTTAAAGTTCGTCTTAGCTCAGAGCCCTACGGATAGATGGCAGCACCACTCATTCCTGAGGACACTTCTTCAATTTAGACATACATCAGAAGGGGAACGAAATTTTCTCGAGATTTCTATACTCATGGTACAGCAGTCTCGACTGTGAGATTCCTGTACTCATGGTACCGACCATAGCACTTTCGATTCCATAAATTCTACGAACACGCATATCGCAATTAATCGATGAGTCTTAGTGGAGTCGATTATCGAACCCCGGGTCCTCCAGATCACAGACTGATTCTCTAACCACAGGACTACTGCGGCTCATGAAAAAGTAATTTTGCTGAAATACGCAATAAAAAATTTATTTCAACGAAATTAATAAATATATTTCCTTCTTTAAATTAAACTTTTTTAATGTTGTGCACTATTTTACATTAAATACCTTAATAAGTTAAAATCTAATTAGATAATTTTAATGTAAGAACTGATCAATTTAATTTAGTTAATACAGCATAAAATATTAAAAGCGTAATCATTCAAACCTTCATGCATTAGTTCCTGAGTCTGTAAAAAGGTCGATAGAAAGAACACCCATCATTCTACCCGCACTTTGCCAATCATGCTTAAAATTTTTATCAATTCCTCCCACATTCCTTCACGGTTCAAGTGAAGACCGATTCACGATGTTTTTATTTTTACTCAACTTTTCTGTCGCTTACATTTCTAATACCGCTTCTCTCTTCGGGTCAATCACGGTCTAGCTGTCCAAAGGATGGTCACGTGCGCCAAAGATGTGCGTGACCTTTAATTAAAACTTTGCACCTTTACAGTTGTACTTTCGATCATTTGGCGCTATTATTGGCGCAGTCACGAACGGAACACGTAATTCTCTTTTACCCAAAATCGAGCTTGTATTTGATGTATATGGAGATGAATTAATGATATACAGTCACGGATTTAAATACCTTGTTTAGCACTAAGTATGTATCCGTTCTTTACGCATTTGCATGAAGTGAAATAAGTAATTCGATTACGGCAACAAATATTTTCAGAATTTCCTAGAATATAATTAAGGCGTCTATAATTAGGTTTGTGACGCAACGTGCTTTAAAACCGGAGCTTGCATGTATTGATTAATACAATTAATGTGAATAAAATACTTCTACATCGATTCAATTATTCCTTAAAAGTATAAGAAATATAAAGCATAAGCTGATATAAAGTATTTCTTATACTAGCTTAGAAGTCTAAGCTGGTATAAGAAATTTATTTTTTTTTTTTGCATATTAAAAATATACTTTTAAACTATACTTTTTATACATTTTGTATAATAATATTATGCAATAATAATATACTTTTACTAGGAATAATAATGTTTTTTTTTTCCTTTTTGAATCTCTAAACACAATCATTAATTTTGAATTCAAAAGATTCATTAAAGTTGTTTTTATGTATTTTTCATAACATTCCATGTCTTATATGTTTTTTTTTCTTTTTATAAAATAGTATGTTCGTTTCTTTTTTTGTATAGAAAAAAAATACATTTAATGAATAAAAAGTTTTCTTTTAAATATGTAACAATTAAAAGAATATTTTCATGTTGTTCCAAGTCGCTCAAAGTTAATATTTTTCTGTTTTTATTTCTGCGTAAATATTAAAATTAAAATTAGATATTCGAAGCACATTATTTAGATTTTTACGCTGAACAATTTATAACAGAGATGTGCATTGCTAAGAATTTTCATTTCTTTCATTTTTAAAATTTAATTTCAAAACATGCATTTCATAAACTAATTCATTTAGATGTATTTTCTTAGTCGTAAAAGATAAATTAAAAAACTTGTAATTCATAAAATAAAGTTATATTCATTCAGACGCTTAAAATCTATAACTTTATATTTACTGAATGTTGCAGCATCATAAAGTGATATTTTAATAACATTTAAGCAAATTAGTTTGTTTTTTCCAAACTCAAACTTTTCAGCTAAGCACAAGCTCAATTGCAAAATTAAGAAAATTATAAATTATGTTATATATTCGTTTATATTCGAAGAATTTATTATAAATAATTACAGTCATTTAATATTTTACTGTAAAATTGATTTTGCTTTATCATTTTCAGAACTCACTTGCGTTAAATTTTACTAAAATATAATTTTTACAGCTTTAATAGATAAGAATATCACCATAGATATACAAACTACAGACGGTCTGAAAACATACACTGGGTCTTCTGACATATTTTTGAAAGTACAAAAATGATAAACAATTTGAAATTGAAATTTTTTTGAGAATATTAATTTCAAAGAACATGCAGTCATGGCGTTTATATAATTTATATATTTACAATAAAATATTTCCGAAGAGTCATAAATATTTTCACTAATTAGAAACTGTTATTTTATTTTCATTCTTTTGGACAGCGCTAATAGTTAAAAACAAAAATTTATTCTGGTTTACAACTAGATTTAAAATGCATTACGTACATTTTAAGAAACGTAAGCCTTAACTTGTTTAAGAAATAATACTGTACGTTTAACATATTTCTATACCAAAATTTTTTTTACTAGCACATGTTTCTGCAAAAACTTTTGAAAGGGAAACGTTTTTAAATCTAATAAAGGACTGCAAGTGTGAATATTATATTCAGTTTCCATGAAATATTACTTCCCCCAATAAATTGCTAAAAGTGATTCAGAAATTTCAAGGAAGTTCCGCTAGCGTTATTCTTATTTTCATGTTCCTATTTTTTGTTTCTTGAACAAGATTTAGCCTTTAAAGTAGATTACAGAAATTGAATTGATGATACGTTATAGAGCATTTAGACTACCAAATAAACCCAGAACGACAACAATAGGATAAAATGAAAAAGTATCACACTCCAGTTTTGGTTGATAAAAGGAAGCTTTAAAAATATCTTGTAAATATTTAATCGTATATGTATATTTTATTAGTTTTGAGGGTTGAAAATTGTTTGAAACATAAATTATAGTTAATTTCGTAATGCAAGGCTAAAATAATGCTCTGTAATTTTTTTTGTTGATTGAGCACAATTTAAATATTACTAAAAGCATTTTTAATTTGTATAATCCTTCCACTATGTAAATACTATGAAACTTTCTTTAAAAAATAAAGCAATATTTTTGTCTGACATTGGTTCAGTCAAAATAATAAAAATGTCCACGCTGCATTAAAAGATAGGGAAATAACGAATAAAACATTCCAAATGTATATGTATAAAATTGTTCTTTTATATTTGTATATCCCAAGCTAACGCTTCAGAGTGCATTTATAACTGTTGCTTCAGTATATTTAACTGAATTTTCTAGCTAATACTAGAGATCTTATAAGCTGATAAAAATTAGAAATAATGTATTGGAAATATATCTTAGAAATACATATAGAAATGAATTTTATTTTGTACTTTCACGATTAAATATAATTAATTATAACTTCAATTTTAACCTTAAGTAATATCAAAAATCTATTTTTATAAATTGTAATTTGTAGGTAAAACTTTATCGAAGCATTCGAATCTCCAGTAAATTAAGTTACAACTTTTAATCATCAACTCTAACATTTACAAGGCACCACTTTAAGCTAGGTCTCACAATCTATAATTATAATCTTTTCTAAAAAAAAATGTTTTTGTCAGGTGTAATTTTTCAGTTATTTCATTTTTAGCTTTTATATTACTATAAAAAGTCTGGACATTTTAAAGTTCGTTTCAAAATACCTTAATTTTCAACCCAAATTCAAAAATTGATTTTATAAAGATTCAATTTATGGAAAACAAACTGAAATTATTCTATTCATCAGAAAGTATTTAAAAAAGAAAAATCAGAAAAAAAAATCAGAAACCTGTACTTTATCAGTCAGATTTAGAATGCTGTAAAGAAATTTCTTTAATTTCTTAAGTATCAGTTAAAGTTATAAAATATTTACTTTTAAATTACACACTCGTTCAGAAAGATTAAAAATTGAATCACATTATTAGTACGCTGAATAATAATATCGTTCAGCTTTTACTGTTAACCTAATATGGTTTTTTACCGAATTGAACCATAATATCGAGTAATCAAAAATCAGATAGTCAATCAAGAATAAAATTTAAACCATAAAGTGATTCAGCTTGATACTTCATAGAAGGATCGTGATTTCTAAGTTGAGTGATATTGTGGTTTAACGTGGTTTTGTGATCATTTAAATTATTCGAAATAGTTTATAGTTTCTTACATTGTAATTTGTAGACGAAACTAAAGTAATGTATTCAATGCATCAGTATACACCAAAAAAGAAAAATCAACTTCATAAAAATTAGAACCTTTACTTAATCATTTAGGTTCAGCTTTATAAACATCGTGTAGGAATGTCTGTAATTCTTCGAGCATCACTTTAAGTTTCAAAATCTTTACACTTTCTTCGTCTCAAGAAAAACGCTGATTATTTATTGAGAAGCCGTATAAAATCTGATGACTCGAAGGCCTCATAAAAAGACCGTAAAACAGGCATTTGATCCTAATGACAAGCCATTGCATTCAGCTTTTGCATCAGTTTCACACCCTCCAAGAAGTTTCGTACTCAGGCACGAACTCTTTGATATTTAACGACTCGGCAATCAGCTTCCTCCCCTGAGAATAGTTCCAGGCTACTCTTGTTAAAACATCTCCTCGGGTCTTTAATTATTTATCGGCAAATCGCTTCTTGCAAGGAATGAATTTCTAATTGACTTTTATATTCTTCAACTTTTCGAACTTTTATATCAGTAAAGTTCCTGATATCTATGTCATTCCAAGAAAATCTTTATTAAATTTTTTTTCCTGGATTATTCACGAGTAATCTGGTTTTCTTTAGGAAAATGATGTGATATAAAAAAAGTTTAACGTAATCATTATTTTTTTCTGAGATAAAAACTTTTCTCTTTCATCAGTACTATCCATAAATAAAAAAAAAACAGTTTTTTGTAGAGTTTTTTGTTTCAAAAAACATTCTATTAATCTGTAATACATCCATCAAATTTAGAAAAATTTTAATTACTTTGAAATTATTAATTTGTTAAAGGCTTTAACTTGCAAAAATATTCTTAAAGAATTCAACACTTTAAGTGCACGCCTTTTTAGAAAAATCGGTGTAATGTTGAACCATAATGTCGGCATATTGAACCATAATATGGTGCAGTTTCAAAAAACATTCTATTAATCTGTAATACATCCATCAAACTTAGGAAAATTTTATTTACTTTGAAGCTATTAATTTGTTAAAGGCTTTAATTTGCAAAAATATTCTTAAAGAATTCAACACTTTAAGTGCACGCAATTTTAGAAAAAATCGGTGCAATGTGGAACCATAATGTCGGTATATTGAACCATAATATGGTGCAAAGTTGAAGCAATCTTAATAAGGTATCGAATTGAACAATAGACAGTTCAAGATGAGTCAAATTTCATAGTACACGGCTATCAAGTACACTGTTAGAAATTTCCCGAAAAAATGGTTAAATAGCGATTATTTTGATTGTTTTTTTACCATATTTAAACAAAAAGTCAAATAACCATAAATAAAATGGTACTCAAACTGCTAAGTGGGCGAAAAAACGTTAATTTATTGTTTCATTTAATACAGTTAATAAACCAGAATTTTATCGCACCAACTAGACCCACCTAATGGAGTCATTTGGATCGCTGCATCTGGTTGGAGCCGAGAAGGCTAATTTATCAATCTTATGACCGACAGATCGGGGTTTCGAGTCCCAGCGTTGACACTACAATATTTCCTCCATTCCCTTTAACACGCGAAGAGTTTATAATATCCTGCACTCCTCAATTTTTGACCACAGACTATTAAAATACGATACATTCATTCTCACATAGATAGCACACCATTTTTACTATTGATGAAACAACTAGAAAAACTAATTAAACCGCATTCACAGTTCATTCCACTGTTCCAATGTCTTGTCCAGTCAATTTTTAAACCATGCTAGCTATAAATGATTGGCAGGAAACGTTTCTTACGGGAAATTAATACGGTTAATTAGATGCACAGACTATTGCCGGCTACTTTACCGTGACTTTATTTAAAACTCTAGCCATGTATTGAAAAAAAAGAAAGTATATTTTAACTTGTCACCTAAAGAAGGCAAAGGAAAAGGAAAACAAATTTCACAACCGATTTTTCAACAAAATAGAAAAATATTATGGTGTAATATGCATTGCAAAAATTCTGGATCAAATTACGCTATAAAGTACCAGCAGTTTAAGTGCCAGTAATTTATACCGTAATTTGATCAAGATTTTTTATACAGTGTGCTCCGAAATTTATGACAATGTAATGATATAATGAAATATGAACAAACCGATTCGAAATACTATGAACATGTAAAGCATATACACAATGCATTTTAAAAGTAACTAATCATAAAATACTAAAATAATTTGCATTTCACTTAATAATTACCTAATTAATTCAGTATTTAATTGAGATATTTTGTAAAGAAAGTCCCAAGAACTTCCAATAAAATTTTCGAATGTTATTCTAAACTTTTTATTTAGAACATCAAAGCTAGTAGCGGAGTCTTTAAATAAGTGTTTAATGCCTGTAAAATTTTTTGATTGGAAGACAAACATTTCTTACGATTATTTAAACATTCAATTCTGTTCCATTTTTTTTTAAAAATAGAAACTGCTTAACATTGTCTTAATATATTGGTTGAAATTTAGTTTTTGAAAAATAATAAGAATTTCTCAAATAATTAATTCGCAACAATCTTATTACGTATGCAAAAAAAGTAAAAGGCAGTTGCTTTCTATTGCGATGGTATTTGAATGTTAAAGATAACTTATTTGTTTCTTATTTAATTTAAGTATACTTTTAACTTGAAGAGTTTCTTAAAAAACTTTATTTAATTTTAAAAAATAAATGCAAATTTTGACTTTATTTCAAAAAGTTAATTGCCGAAATACTAATTATTTCGGAAATAAAGGCAGCCATTCACATTATTGTTAAGGTAAAAAATGAGTTTTCCGATATTGTCTGTTAAAAAAAATGTTTTGTAAGTATAATCCATTCATTGGTGCAGAAATTAGAGCGGGAGGCGAGCCACTTCAAAAATAACACCTTCAACTGATGTTCCTCAAGTATCTGAGTTGTAACAAAGGAATGCCAGAATTTTCTAAAGAAGAAAGCGCAAAAAATTAATTAACCATACTTAGAACAATGGTCTGGAATAATTAAATGTCGTTGTAGCAAGAAAGGGAGAAAGAAAAATTCGTAGGTCACTTCTGCTGTTCGGAAAGTTTTTTCTAGTTTTCTAGTTTTTAAGGTTTTTTTCTAACGCCTCCTCTTTCTCTACATAAAAGAGTTAAATAAATAAAATCTAATTAGTTACAAAGGCTGAAGAGAAAGAAGGGAAAATGTGTCCTTAATTAAAAAGTTGGGTTGTTTCCAAGAAGCCACATGCTTTGAAAATACGCAAAGTGAAAATTGTGAGATATTTTTGCAGATAAACAAAAACAGCAATGCTTTCTCGTTTAGGAAATTGTCACTTTGTTTTGTTTATTCGAGCGTGCACTAACTTCTTTTTTTAAAAGAAAACTCGAAAAAAGATTCGAAAAAAATATATATTTTCTTTAAATGAATAAGAAAGGAGCGTAAAGTAAAATTATCTTATAAAATATTTACAACGTTTTGATAAGAAATAATAAATTGAATGCCAATACATCATTATTATTTTATATAAAAATAATTATAAAATAATTTTTGATATTTTTTTATGAAATTAAGCATTTATGGCAATTTTTTTTTGAAATGAAAGCAAAGGCTACCAGTAATTAGTATTGTAAACAATACTTACACTGACACGCTAAGTTACTAAAAAGAGTTGAATGAACACCAATTATCAGCATTATTGCATCCTTTTTTTTATTTGATGAAACATATACCTCTAGCAGTTGTCTGAAACTATGTGAAAACTAAGCGAAATATAAAAGTTTAGAAATAGTTTTATACACAAACAAAACCAAAAATGTTTTCTTTGGCAGAAAAAAAAGCTTTGCTTTATGCCTTAAATATATATTTCGACTATCAAAATAAAATAAAAAATTGAATTAAAGTGTTAGAAATTTTTTATGAACCATAAAATATCGTTTTAATAAAAATATATAAACAAAATGAGAATAGAACAGAATATAAACAAAACAGGATAAGCCACTCAAGATTTAACTAAGCAACAAAACCTATCCATTTTTTCTTCCTTCAAAGTATAGTATTCATGTTAATTAATTGTGAAATCAGGTAAAAAGTATTTAAAATTATAATTTTTTAATGTACATTGCACAATATAAAACACAGACCACACTGATTAACTTTTAATCTAATGATCAAATCTTCACGTTCAAGGACTCATTCTTAATGGTTCGAAAGAGTGACCTAAAGTGTACTAGTTTAATGAGTGCACACGATATTTTAAGTTACGAAATAAGATACAAAAATGTACTTTCTTTGCACACACTGACCCCCAAAATATAGGGAATAGCTGCAATATGGGAAATATGGTCCCCATTGTTTCGTCAGGAGAGAGGTTCAAAGTGTGAACCCCTTAATGTAAATTTCACTTTTTGCGTATTTCATTATATTGCGAAAAATTTTTAAGCGAATTGAAACCTTTTTGCTCACACTTAGAAATTTCGTTTAGCCAAATATATATATGAGCAAAAAATTAATTTTAGTACATATATATATTATTTTTTATTACTTTATTTAATAAAAGTCGAAAAAGTTTTTACATTATTTGAAACTATGTAATTTTACAAGGCAAAATATAAAATTTGAGAGAAATCGGTTGAATAGTTACTGGTAAATGGAATTTTAAAGAACTCTTATATTTGAAATTCGATTTCTCAGGAACTATTCAACCACTTTTGCTCATTTTTTTATACTTTAAAATGATGTAAAAAAATTTTATACCTTACAATTCAAGTTACCTGAGGTCAGTATTTGAAGTCCCCCTCTCGAACCATTAAGAAGGAGTATAGGACATGAAGATTTGATCATTAGATCAGAAGTTATTTAGGGTGGTCCGGTTTTTTTGGTGCACTGTACATTCACACAAGCATATTTACCAGATTATGGTACCAATCTCTTCGCTTAACACTTTATAAAGCTGTGCGAATCAACTCCATCAACTATTAAAATGGTGATTACTATTTCCCTTAAGTTACTTGAAGACATCTGCTGATAATTTCAGAAAATAAAATAACCTATAAAAAGCTTTGCTAACTTAAATTTCTTTAGCTGTAAAGGTTAGCGTGTATTCAAGAAAAGATGCCAGCTCTGGGGGCTATTTTCTCTTAAATGCTTTCTTGTGCACCATGCGTTCATTCACTTAATCCTTTCTCATCTATTAATCCTTTCACTTAATACTGAAAGAAAACACAAATAATTAAGATCAAAAGGATAAAACTTCTTTGAAAAAAACGCGCTAAAAAGCAGCAGAAATTTAAGAAAAAAGTATCAATACAAAACAAATGAAATAAAATAAAAATATGACCACCGAAGCCGACGTCTTCAGGGGGTACCGGCCCCGGTAGCCATTAAAAACAAAACCATTTCTATTTGAGGGAGAAGCAAAAGCTTAAAATATCTCCCTCAGTACCCCGATGGTTTTGTATAGAGGTCCAGGAAAAACAAGATACATTCAAAAGAATAAACAAATTACGAAAAGAAAATCAATAAAAATCATCAGAAAATTAAAAACTCACAGTCACAGATCAAGAATCAACTTCAAAAGCGGAGGAAAAGAAAACACTAAAAACTGAAAAACAACGCCCCCTATAATAATGCGCAGTAAAAGTTTAAAAATGATATGAAAAGGTCAGGAGAAGGAGATACGTAGATAAATTAATAAATGCTTAACTGGGGCTGCTCAGTTAAGACTAGAATTGCGCCCTGTTAAAAGAAAAAATATATAAAAACTTAAAAACCATCAATCATTTTTTTAATTAAAGAATTAACATTACAAAAATTAAAAGGAAAATCATTTTTACTTAAATTATTTAAAAAATTATCCACAGCTTCCCGAAAACTTTCAACATTATTACAAATTTTCTTGATCCTAACTAATTGCGAAAAAACAAGATTTTTGAATATTTTACTACACAAATTAGTTTTAAAGTTGCAGAAAAAAATAACATTAAAATTAAAGGCTTTTCTTTTATCAAACACACCAATTTTAATAAAATTGTTAACAATATCAATTTTAAAATCTAAATATTCAATATTAAAGCAATTTTCATTAGTTTTTTTCAGGACCAAATCACCAGGATAAATTGTATAAATAAAATTATAATCGTCACAATTAAACAAAATCAAATCATCAATGTATCGCAAAGCATTAAGCACTTTATGTTCAAGAAATTTAGCCTCAAAAAAGTGCAAAAAAATGTTGGCAAAAGCCCCAGAAAAGGAATTACCTTGTGGAATTCCAATAATTTGTTTATAAAAATCTAAACCATTAAAAAGAACATTCTCAAAAAGATTAAACTTGCATAAATCTAACCAGTTAAACCTATCAATTTTTTCATCAAATAAATACTTGTCATAAATACCTTCACAAATCTCAATAATTTTTTCTTGTGGTATGCTGGTATACAAATTTTCAAAATCAAAAGTGTTAATGCTGGAAATATCATTACTTTTAATAAAATCCAAAACTTCAACATTACTTTCAATAATAATATTTTTCTCTTCTTTAATTTTAAGCAAAATAATTTTTAAAAAACAAAAAAACCTTTTACTAATATCAGAATTATAACTATTAGTACCACATGCTATAAACCTAAATTTAATCGGATTTTTATGAAATTTAACTATTGGAAATAAATATGGAAATGTAATCCTATTTAATTTAAATTTTAATTTTTTACTAAATGCAATAATTCTTTTTTCAATAACTTTTTTATCTTCTTTTAACTTTAAATAGGTATTATTTGCATTATATTCCCCAATAATCAATTTTTTAAAAAAATATATACACATAATACAGAAATTATTTGAAGCTTTATCTACAACAGTAACAATGAATTTATCCTTAAGATTTTTAATTTTTCTAGATAAATCATAATCAATAAAAGTACCTTTAGGAAATGAACTAAAACTGGTATTAAATAAATTAAATCTAACCCTTTCAATAATTTTAGCTTTCCACTCAGAAAAACCTTCAACAGGCCAATGATATTTTCTGGAAATTTTTGCAATAAAAAAATCTAGATCTTTTTTAATGGATAAAATAAAATCTTCTTTTTTCATCTTAACTCTGGTTCTAAATTTTGAACCCTTACTTAAAATGCTAATTAGATCCTGATCACCCACAATTTCCAAATTTCCGGTAATAACATGTCCATAATCATTATCAATAAATTTTTAAAAACCCTCCTCATTACAATAACAATCAGATTTAGAAATATAATTAAGATTTCGACTTAAAAAATTATAATTACACACCTTTTTCCTAAGTGTAGAAGAATATTTAAAAGCAGCAGTAACCCTAATTTGTTCTAAAGGAAAGAAATCAGAAAGACCATGAATAATCTGTGGTAACTTAGCATTTTCAAAATTCTTATCATGAAAATTAATCGTACAAAAAACCCTTTCGACTTTAGAAACATTATTAAAAAGCAAATCAGTTTTATTAACACCAATTTTTGATTTAATTAAATCCAAAACTATAAATTTAACAAGTTCAGTATCAAATTTAATTTTAGAACCAAATTTAATAAGGAAATTTTTTAAAATTTTATTTTTAAAACCAAAAATATATTTCCTAATAGTGAAAATATTATTCAAATTAACAGGTAAGTTACAAAAATTCGAAAACTCATCAAACTCAATAAATTTACCCTTACCTTTTCCACCTCCCCTTTTACTTCTAAATTTTGAATCACAAACACCAGGAAAATCAAAAACTTTTAATTTATTATAAATACAAAAATCTTCAGTATTAACAGTACCTTCCCCATTAAATTTACTATTTAATCATAAGGAAAAAGAGTCTTAAGACTACCAATGTAAATATTTTCTAAATCAAGTCTTTTATCTAAATTTTCCATAAAATCCAAAATAAAAAGAGTAACATTATTAAAATCATGAAATTGAAAATGTAAAATTTCATAATCTGTGGAACAATTACTATTATTAAAATTTTTTATAGCTGATCTGTGGGAATTAATCCGCTTATGAAATTCAAGACCTGTCTGACCAACGTAACACAAATTACAACAATTGCACTGAATTAAATAAATAATATTAATACTTTTACAAAAAAATACATTAGAATGACTGTCAATTTGAGAACTATCAGCCAAAGGACAAGTTTTACATTTTTTATTACAGCATTTCTTAAACTTTTTAAATTTTTTTATATTTTTAAATTTATTTAAACAAAATATTTGACTTAGTAACTTTTTGTCCGAAGTAATCCCTAAGTCAAGACTAACTTCAGTGCTCCTTGTTTGGGCGCGCGACGAGCCAGGCGCCATAAAATATTTATATATTGTAATTTGCTTTATTTTAAAATTAACCTAAAAGGAAATACTAAATTAGACATATAAAACCTAGACATCCAACAAAACCCTTTGACGCTTTAAATTAATTAGAAAACACCTAAAGCAAGAAATAAAAACAAAATAATTTTTCAAATAAGAAAAGCGCAAATGCAGCATAAACCAAATTTGAAAATTACAATACTGAAAGAAAACACAAATAATTAAGATCAAAAGGATAAAACTTCTTTGAAAAAAACGCGCTAAAAAGCAGCAGAAATTTAAGAAAAAAGTATCAATACAAAACAAATGAAATAAAATAAAAATATGACCACCGAAGCCGACGTCTTCAGGGGGTACCGGCCCCGGTAGCCATTAAAAACAAAACCATTTCTATTTGAGGGAGAAGCAAAAGCTTAAAATATCTCCCTCAGTACCCCGATGGTTTTGTATAGAGGTCCAGGAAAAACAAGATACATTCAAAAGAATAAACAAATTACGAAAAGAAAATCAATAAAAATCATCAGAAAATTAAAAACTCACAGTCACAAGTCAAGAATCAACTTCAAAAGCGGAGGAAAAGAAAACACTAAAAACTGAAAAATAACGCCCCCTATAATAATGCGCAGTAAAAGTTTAAAAATGATATGAAAAGGTCAGGAGAAGGAGATACGTAGATAAATTAATAAATGCTTAACTGGGGCTGCTCAGTTAAGACTAGAATTGCGCCCTGTTAAAAGAAAAAATATATAAAAATTTAAAAACCATCAATCATTTTTTTAATTAAAGAATTAACATTACAAAAATTAAAAGGAAAATCATTTTTACTTAAATTATTTAAAAAATTATCCACAGCTTCCCGAAAACTTTCAACATTATTACAAATTTTCTTGATCCTAACTAATTGCGAAAAAACAAGATTTTTGAATATTTTACTACACAAATTAGTTTTAAAGTTGCAGAAAAAAATAACATTAAAATTAAAGGCTTTTCTTTTATCAAACACACCAATTTTAATAAAATTGTTAACAATATCAATTTTAAAATCTAAATATTCAATATTAAAGCAATTTTCATTAGTTTTTTTCAGGACCAAATCACCAGGATAAATTGTATAAGTAAAATTATAATCGTCACAATTAAACAAAATCAAATCATCAATGTATCGGAAAGCATTAAGCACTTTATGTTCAAGAAATTTAGCCTCAAAAAAGTGCAAAAAAATGTTGGCAAAAGCCCCAGAAAAGGAATTACCTTGTGGAATTCCAATAATTTGTTTATAAAAATCTAAACCATTAAAAAGAACATTCTCAAAAAGATTAAACTTGCATAAATCTAACCAGTTAAACCTATCAATTTTTTCATCAAATAAATACTTGTCATAAATACCTTCACAAATCTCAATAATTTTTTCATGTGGTATGCTGGTATACAAATTTTCAAAATCAAAAGTGTTAATGCTGGAAATATCATTACTTTTAATAAAATCCAAAACTTCAACATTACTTTCAATAATAATATTTTTCTCTTCTTTAATTTTAAGCAAAATAATTTTTAAAAAACAAAAAAACCTTTTACTAATATCAGAATTATAACTATTAGTACCACATGCTATAAACCTAAATTTAATCGGATTTTTATGAAATTTAACTATTGGAAATAAATATGGAAATGTAATCCTATTTAATTTAAATTTTAATTTTTTACTAAATGCAATAATAGGCCGGTACCCCCTGAAGACGTCGGCTTCGGTGGTCATATTTTTATTTTATTTCATCCTTTCACTTAATCCTTTCTCATCTATTAATCCTTTCATTTAATCCTTTCTCCAAAACTGAAAGTTCAGTTATTGGTCAGCGTAAATGTTAAAATTTAAAAAATATACAACTCAAATTCCGGCCATAAAATTGTCTTAAAAATAGATTAACTTCTGGTATTAGGCTAAATAAGTTTTATTTGATGAATTAATTTCAATTTCGTTTTTTTTTTCGTTAAAAAAATACTCGAAAAAATGGCTCTTTGAAGATAATTTTTTCAAATCCCATTTTTTCCTGGTTGGCCCTTTTTCTGCTGGTTGGATAGCCTGGTTGGTAAAGAGCTGTATTCACGTTCTTGAGAACTCTATTTCAAATGCAGCAGGCAATAGACTCCTCATGTAGTAAATGGTGACTAGTACACGTTCAATCTGTCGGGTCACGAAATCCTTCATGTTCTCAAACCTCTCGGGGTACTTGATTAGAGATTGATCGTTCTCTGCTTCAAGTCAAAACTAATCTCTGTGGATTAATGAATGGGTGTATGAATGGGCCCACCTTATAAACGGGTGTGACGTATAGATATGGCAGAAGTCGAATTGTTGGTAATAGAAAGAGCAACTAGAATACAGGAACAATAGTATCCCCAGTGAATTAATGGCCAACGACAGTGTTTCCCATAGTGTGGTGCGCTTTCCCCCAGAGGTACGGAAGCAGTTTATCGGGGGTCCGGGTTCTTATGCGAAATATCTTGCAGCAAACGAAAATTTCAAAACATTTTTTTTAAAAATAAAGCTAGCCATTAAAATTTACGATTACGTATTTTTCTATTGACTATTTTTTTCAGAGTTAACAGTTAATAATTAGTGTTTTCAACAACCAGTTGTGATTTTTAACTTTTGTGCAATTTTTTTATAGTAAAAAATACATTAATTTTTTATTAGTGGTACACAGCGTTACGAAAAATGTAGAAAGGGTCATAGGTTCACACAAAAGTCATAAGTTTTGGAAACACTGGCCTGCGAAAACAGCAAAAGCACACGTTCAATTTCATAATCTATGTATTGTTACTATTAACTTCTCAACCTAAACTTAAATTTTTTTTTTATAATATTTCAACTTATTGACTAAAATATTATGTATCAATTTGCTTACAAAAGCGCTGATTTTTTTTCGAATTGATATAATGCTTTCAGCTACATACGAAAATGAGTATTTCATTATTTATAGCAAACAACAGTTACAAACAGACAAAAATAAAACAAAAATTAATGGTTATTACTTTTTACATTACTTAAAAGACAGTTAAATTTTAACAGCGCACGTTTAATTTCACAACTCATTTATTATTACTACAAACTTTCTAACTTCAACTTTCAGAATTTTGCTTTAATATTTCAACTTACTTTTATTTTAAAAATCATTATGCAATTTCAACTATTTAGATTCGCAACTTTAATTTCAGAAAAATATTTTGCGTGACTTTGTTATTTATTCTTAACACCAAAATATTAACTTAACACCTCTAATTTCAGTCACATTTTCACACTGTTATTTATTTATGTAAAATTACACAATATGAATTTTCTTATTTTTATCACTTATTATCATATTAAAGTTATTAATTTATTCATTTATTGAAAAACATCTTCAGAAAATCTTTAGAAAATATGCATTAATTTTCTATATTAAGAAATATGAATAAATATTCAAAATTTTAAAAATTAAGACCTTTTTTTTTAAAGTACATATAAAAATATCATCGAGCGTCTCTAAAAATCTATATATCTTTGATCAATATATATTAATAACACAATGCAATGAGCTTGCAACTGCAGTTATCTTAAATATTATTTTCAATTATTTTACAACGAAAGACTTTTCTTATTTAAATAACTTATAATGTCTTATAATATCTAACAATAACCTTTAATATCAAATATATGATTTAAATTGAAGAAACATAGCAAAACATAAAATTTTTTTAAATTAATGAAGTTAGAAGAAAATTTAAACTATATTGATCAAAGTACCTATAGCATTTTGTTAATTGAAAACTATTTTTCAACAGTGAAGTTAATGTTTGTCTTGAAAATATACAAGCAAAACTACAATCTGTGTTTTGTAGAACTAATTATAATAGTTTGCATCGATATGAAAAACAAGAGTATAAAATAATTCAGCTATTTTTATAATGACGTCATAAAAACAAAATTAAACAAACTTTATACAGTCTACTCATTTCTCGAAAGATTATTTTTCGTGACATTATAGTCAGAACATCTATTAAAATAAGAAAATGTTCAATGCATTTCTAACTTTTAACAAAGCCGAACGAAGAATAATAAGATTCGGTGTCTTTCATATCAACTATTTTTCTCGAAATAGAATTTTTTGTAGTGTTAAAAGGGTGTAGTTCTTTATATTCTCCATAGATAATAACTTAATTTAAATTCATGTTTTTCTTTGAATAATGATTTTGGCGGTGCGAAAGAGAAAATTTTGGTTTCTCTATCAAAATTGAGATCGAATTTACTGGAGTGTGGCCATCATTTTGACACAATTTGAATTTCTATTTCTTAAAGAAAATGAATATCTCCCCTTATCTAAAAGAAACATACATTAAAATTACATTTTATGATATCACCACAAAGAGAAAAGGAAATTTAAATATATCATATAAATATAAACTAGTTTACTATCAATTACTTTCCTTATTTTTTTTAATTATTAAATCATTCTGTATGTATTTTGCCTGAAGAGAAATTATAAACCTATTATATTATTTTTGCCTAACAGTAAAATGTCAGTTTTCAGCTCCCATGTTGTTAAAACACAGTTTTATCTTTCTTGCAATGAAAAATCTTTTGTCAAATTTTAATCAGAGTTTTCATAGATTATTTAAAGCACTTTTGTTGTATGATGCAATTTTTTTAACAAAAAAATTTTTGAAATTTAAATTTATTGACAGTTTATTCTGAATGAGGTCTTGTTGGGTAATTCAGTCTATCATTTTTTGTAGCCTTACAAAATATATTTATTTCCCTAAAACCATATGAATCATAGATTTAGTAAAGATGCAATAAAAAATATCAAGGAAGTTGTATTTTTTGACAAAAATTATGTTTTCTCAAAAAGATTTTAACTTTAAAAAGCATTTATTATTTAGAGATATTTATTCAAAAAAGTTTTCATATAAATATTTATGGTATTTATAAGTAAGGTTATGTTACGTAGGTATTTCAATGATTTATTATGAAATTTTCCTGTTTTAAATGAGCATTTTATGCCCAATAGTATACTTTTATACTAATTTTTTACAAATTCTGATATGCATTTGCAGTTGTGGAACGATCGTTTTTATGTAATATAACTGAAAGACTTCATCGATAAATTATTTATCATTTATAAACTAATCGTAAAAAACACTTTTTTCACATTATATTGTTCTATAATTCAACTTTCTTAACGATGTGTTCATCGAAAGTAAAATTAAAAAGTTTGAATGCGAATAATCAATAATAAGGCACATTTG
The DNA here is from genome assembly GCF_982258835.1 of Parasteatoda tepidariorum. Taxonomy (NCBI): domain Eukaryota; kingdom Metazoa; phylum Arthropoda; class Arachnida; order Araneae; family Theridiidae; genus Parasteatoda; species Parasteatoda tepidariorum. Next base: position 54,831,513 of record NC_141764.1, on the reverse strand, counting down.
AGAAAATACGCACCATGAACTACTAAAGTATAAACTCTCCCGTTCTTGTTTTTGTTTAATTCAGCCAATATTGAACTGAATTGAAAAATGTATTCAATAAAATGTTTTAATATGTAACTTTAAGAAGATTATGACTTTTTTTAATTTACTGCATATTTATAAATGAGATATACATTCTGTATTTTGTAAAATGTAACTTAATGTTAAAAAAAAATATTTATACTTTAACACATAGTTTTACACATAGTAAATTTTTAATATTCAATGCGCTAAATATTATGCAAATACTTTAATAAGAAATACGTATATAGGCACAAAAAGTAGCCTCTGAAAGAAGCCAAAATTCGTTTATGAACTTACACGAGAGAGTGATAAATCATCTCTCTCTACTTTCTTGTAGAATGTTTGTATAAAATTGTTGTTTTAATTCTTAATATGGCATATTCCCAATTAATCGCCATTTTCTGAAAAAAAAATGAATAAATTTGTAACATTGTGTAGCACATGAAACGGCTGTTTTTAGAGCCTCGTATGTTCTTTGCGATTCAACTTTTTTTTCGAATTTACACATTAGACAAAAACTCTTTAAAGAATAGCTAAAATATTGGGTTACAAACTGAATTTCGCAAACTAGCATAAGATGAAAATTATAGTTTACTTATAATATATGTCTCTTTAATGAATAAATATCTAATTTATTTAAAGTTAATTATTACACTCTTTCAATTATTATACTCTATTGATTATATTCTGATTTTTTTCTAAGAATTAAAATTTTTGGCTGAACTTTATTGCTTTCTCACGCACTCTTTTCTTTCTCTCTTTCTCTTTCACTCTATCTTTCACTGCACTTCAAAATACCATCCCACCTGCAGAGGATGCTCCAGTTTTCACTTTCGCCTTTTCGGAACAGGCAGTCTACCCTGGATCATCAGTGTCACTCAAGTGTTCTGCGTCCGGTAACCCTTTGCCACAAGTCACGTGGTTAGTGGATGGCATGCCTATACCTGAAGCGTACCATATAAGAGTCGGTGATTACGTTAGCGATGAAAGGACAGTTAACAGCTATGTCAACATTTCGAGCATCACGGTAGAGGATGGAGGGTCATATCAGTGCCTTGCTCAAAATGGAGTGAAACTCATAGAACATTCCAAAAGGCTAAATGTGTACGGCCCTCCCTTTATCAGGACAATGAGGAATTTAACTGCACTAGATGGACAGATAATTACAGTTCACTGCCCAGTATCTGGATACCCCATATCTAAAGTTTATTGGGAAAGAGGTAAGTTATATTCGGGTCATATTGAATGAAAGAGGAAGATAGATAGAGAGAGAGAGAATGTGTGAATGAATTTTTAAAATTACTTTTAATATAATTAATCTTAAATTAATAAAAAAATTAGAAAACACTGGATGAAAAGTTCCTATCTAACAAAATATTTTAGTAATATCGATTTTCGTGTTAACTATTTGAGTAAATTGAATGAAGAATATAAACATAGCAGTGCAAACAAATATTTTGGACTAAATTATTTTCCTAGAAGAATAATATTAAAAAACAAAAACAAAAAACAGACTTAACTTCCCCAAATGAGAATTATTGAAATTACATTAAAATGAAATTAACAAAATCAATATATTAAAAAGATATTTTAAAATAGAAAAAAGGAATGAGTTAAATGAGTGCATTAAAAAAATATTTTAAAAGTGAAAAGCGAAGGAATTAAATTCAATAAATTAAATGAATATAGTAAAAATATATTTTAAAACAGAAAAAATGGATGAATTAAATGAGAATATTAAAAATATATCTAAAAAAATGAATGAATTGAAAGAATATATTAAAAATATATTTAAAAAAAATATTAGAAAATACAAAATAAATAAAAATAATAAAACAGAAAACAAATACTGAAAAGATATGCTGTCGCTGTTAGTTCATACGAGTATATACGCAAATTATATGTTTTCTAATATTGCATAAATATAGCCAAAGCCAAATCTATCTGTACAATTGCGTGATACAACACAATAATTTTTTTTATCACTTTTTTACTCACTTTACACCTTTTATTTTTTTAATAATATTTATTATTTGAAAAAAAATATTTAATTTCCTTGTATTTCTCTTTTTTTAAAAACATATGTTTTTTTAGTTTCTTTGCCTTTTTATTTAATTTTATGGATTCTATGCACTTGAAATTTATGCGCAGTAAGTGAAACTCAATAATTTTATTATTTTTAATTTTCTTTCTTAATCTCTCTTTTCTTTAAATATTTTTTGCCTCTTTTTGTGTTATTTGTAGCTATTTTATATTTATGTTCATGGAAGTTTTGTATTTTCTATCTATCTATTATCTTCTAAATAATTTAAATAAATTTCTTTTCAAATGTATACATATATCTCTTTCAAAAAAACTACATTTTATTATTTTATGTGAAAAAATCCAAAACATTTGCATATGATTATTTCAAATCTATTTTTTATGTTCCTTTATTTTCCATTAAATGAAAAAAAAAAAATATGAGTTTCAGAAAAAAATAAAGTAAACTACTTTCAATCACTTTTCCCCAGCAAAATAAACTTCGTATCTTCATCCCAAATCACTATTCTTCTTCATTCAATACTTGATTTCTTGTGTCAATAAACCAAGAAAAATAGTAGATCCAACCCAAGTCCGAAATTTAATTTCATCCGGTTTTAAGCCTTACAGTACTCAAATAATCGAAGACCGCAAGTCCTGAACAAACTGTAACAACTCTTCCCCCACAGACGACCCGATAACATCCTTTTCCCAGACTTCATCCACGTATATCTTACTATTGCAGCGCCAGAAAATAGTCCTTCCATTTAGTACAAGGCATACAGTAGTGTGGATGGGATATCGATATATCGCGGGTTATCATAGAAGCTCTGAAATGATCGATTTATCCCACTCCAAAAGGTCTTTTTGACCGCTCTGAAGAGGTCATTACTGCTGTGCGTGACTTCGTTCTTTTGTACTATTTTTTTCCGATCTTCGTTTTCTTTTATCTCCAGGCGATCGGTAATGCAGCAAAGCTACAAGAAAGAAACTGTTTTCGGAAGGAAATACTAGTGTTCGCTCCAGTTGATGGAAATGTAGATATCGAATAAGAATTCGATTGGGATTAATTTTCGATTCTCGTTTAAAAGGTTTTAGTTAGGGCTTTTATATATTCATTAGAAACAGTAATAAATGAAAGAAATTGTAAGAGATAACCCATTGAGGAACAGAAAGACTGACAACGACAGTCTTATGCAAGTGGATAGCATTTATCTCAATAATTCCTTTCTAAAAACACAGGTTATTTAGTAAATTTGTTAATTAATACACTGAGAAAAAAAGTATAATTAAAACTACCAGAATAATGGAAAATTTAGTGATATGTGGAAACCCGAAAAGCTCATTATTTTTTTCTAGAGTGCTTTAGTAATAATTTTGGTAACATGAACAGTAAAACATAATTTTATAATATACGATAAAATTTGGTAAATTTTCGTAATATTTGGTAATTTCATCAAGATGCATGGCATAAAAATAATTTATTTGGTAAAATTTACTGATCAAATTTGTATTTTTTACTAAATGTGTTGTAATATGAAGTACAATTTTGAAAACTATAGTTTTTGATAAAACTTTACCGTATTAAACTAAAAAATGAAGAAATGATGAAATTTATAGTACATTTAGTTAATGTTTCAAGATAAATTACTTTAATGTCTAGCAACTATCATTCTGATTATCATTCAAACATAATAGTTTTAAACATGATCACTTTAAATATCTTTAAAAAGTTATGCTGCTGTGTATAAATAATATCTACTGCTAAGTTCTAATATGCAATGTGATGTGTTTCAGTAAAAAGATTTACTTAATTTCTTACAACGCAATGAAAAACAACTTTACTAAAAAAAATATTTATTTAGTAGATATATTCAAACAATATTGAGTAATATGCTATGTAATGTGTTTTTTTTTTTTTTTGCTATATGTGTGTATATACACCGAAGAGCCGTTACATTATGACCACCCTCCATCTATAACAATGGGCTCGCCCAGGTTTTCATGGTTTCTCGCCCAGGAACAATGCTTTCATGGGGCATATTAGAACCCATAATCCTCATAGAACAATCCCTGACGTCTGTAAGCTACTTGAACATAGTTGCAGACCAGGTTCGCCCATTCATGGCGACAGTTTTTCCTGCGGGAAAAGGTGTCTACCAACAGGATAATGCACCATGTCATAAGGGTCGAATCGTCATGGATTGGTTCGAGGAACATTCCAGTGTCTTTCAAGTCATGTCTTGACCCCCAAATTCACCTGACCTTAATCCAATACAGCACTTGTTGTCCTACTTGGAAAGCCAAATTCGTGCTGCCACGCTACCCCCTCGCAATGTGAGGGAATTGCAGGACCAGTTGGTGAGCGCTTGGTACCAGATACCTCAGACTACTTATCATCACCTTGTGGAATCAATGCAACGGCGATAATTAAAGCTTATATTTAATTGATATTAAAATTCACAAATTATGAGAATTTTGCTATGACCTAATACCAAAAATAAATTATTCAAATTTTTTTTCCTCATATTTCAATTAGAAATATTTTTCTAGCACTTTTATTTTATATTAAAGTAATGTTGAAGGAGATAGTCGAGATAAAATTTCCATCTTTAATAAACTAAATTATATCACACTACGTATCTGAACCTATAAGAAATTTAATAACTAATTTCATTATAAACATTAAATATACATTAAAGCTCTTATAAAAAGCAATTCAAAACTTTTACGTCCTCAAAAAAATATGTTTACATGGGAAAATTTAGACAAATTGGAATTTCCTACCTAAGTAAAAGCCCTTCCAAGTATCCAAAAATTAATTATTTAAAAATCAATAGATGCAGTCATATACAGTTAAAATTACAAATTTTAATTTTCTATTACAATAAATTTTCTTGTTCACAATTTTTCCCCGTATTATCCAGGTAATTATATTTTCCCTGTTCTGAGAAAGTTCCAAATCTATTTTAGTGTCATACTTTTATGCGTTTTGAGAATTTTTAAATAATATATTTAATTATTTTTAATTCTATAAGCACAGGATGTAGGTTTCAGAAATTTCTTAAGCAGAACTTAATTTAATATTATTTACATGTGTTTCTTTCAAATAACATTCTATTAAAACATTAATATATATATATATTTTTAAATATATGTTTTGTATCTTTTTATATAATTTTTATACACATAAGATAAACTATTTTTAACACAATTTCTTATTCTTATAAAAATTCTTTTTCGTATTTTTTCAGTTTTTTCAAGTGTAATTCAAATATAATAAAACAAAATTTTAAAAATATAAAATTTAATCTACTTCTTACTATTATGTTTGTCATTAGAACAAACAAAGTAATATATGGTGAATACTTGCAAATTTTTATAAATATATATATATATATATATATATATATATATATATATATATATATATATATATATATATATATATATATATATATATATATATATATATATATATATATATATGCAACAAAATAAATAAATACAAGAAAACACGAAGAAAGTTAACAAAAACAATAAGTTTAATTTATTCCGCATAAGCTGCAAGTAAGCAAAAGATATAACCTTTTCATCAGCCCACACAATTATATCCGCATCCCTGTTTTTTTTTTTTTTAAATCAGATTTTTTTTTATTATTGTTTCCCGCCCCCCTTTTTTTCATATGTCTATAATTTTCTTTTGTTTTATCTTCATTTTGAACTTATATATATATATATATATATATATATATATATATATATATATATATATATATATATATATATATATATATATATATATATATCAAAAATAGGGTTTTGAAAGTTAAAAAAAATAAGTTAAAAGTTTTTAATTTTAATTATATCATTTCCTTTAAAGAAGAAAATTAAATCTTTCAACTATTTAATATTGCATTATAAATAAAAGTGAAATTTAATTTGTCACTTTTAAAAAATTTTTATTACATCCTGATCCTCGTATACCTCGATTTGCATGATTATATTTAATGTGAAGAAGTGAGAGAGTATAGAAGTTATTAAAGTTAATCTGTGTATGTTGAATGGTATCGTTTAGCTCATACGGCAAAATTGTTTTGTGTTGAAGCATAAAATAATTATATTTTCATAGTCTTAAATCATAGGCATCTAAAATGTTTATATATATATATATATATATATATATATATATATATATATATATATATATATATATATATATATATATATATATATATATATATATATATATATATATATATATATATATATATATATATATATATATATATATATATATATATATATATATATATATATATATATATATATATATATATATATATATATATATATATATATATATATATATATATATATATATATATATATATATATATATATATATATATATATATATATATATATATATATATATGTATATAAGCCTTATTAATCTGTTAATTTTTAACGATATTTATCACTTCACATAACGAAAAAATAGTAATAATATCACATAATGACTCATAAACTGTATTCATACCTAAAAAGTGATTTTGGAATAAACACATACTAAAACTAAACTCAGCTGCGCGACAGTCCTTAGAAGGCCAAGGCCTACTGTGTCCATCTCAGTTTTCTTGACCTTGGGCTCTGGGGTGCAGGAGCAGATGTTCCGGTCAGATGATCAGCCGTGCGCGGAACTCCCAGTGTTTAGTTCCCAAGCATGCTTGGTACTCATTCATCGACCCACTGAAGGGATGAAAGGCTGAGTCAACCTTGCCCGACCCGAGGGTCGCACCAGGGACCTGTGGCACGAAAGCGCGAAGAGCTACCGCTCAACCACCGGGCGTCATAAACACATACTGCTAGTGTTAAAAAACTATTTCCTATTCTATGTAAAGAACAATGAGATTAAAATCTGTCCTTCTATTTAAAAAAAAAATGGAAATCTTTAGCAGAAATTGGATAAGCATTACAAGGGCTTCAGCAGAATTTAATATTTTATGAAACAATAATTATTTTTATTCAACACTCTTTTCGCTTTATTGCATGTAATTTTCTTTCAAAACAATGTTCGTGAACACATTTTTTTACTAGAAGGTCGTCCACTTCCTCATAACCACAGGCAGAAGACTTATCCAAATGGAACACTCGTTATCGAAGATTTGCAGCGAGCTCATGATAGTGGAAAGTACCATTGTGTTGCTGAAAATAATAGGAGTAGGACAGCAAGGAGAGAAGTCTCCCTAAATATTATGGGTAAGGACAGTATTTTATTTTGAAGTATAACCAAGAAATGAGATCTTATCTAAGTAAGCGAATAAAAATTTTTCTGCTGCACTGTAAAAAGTTTCGGTATACAGTTGCCAATATTTTCAGTGTTAAGATAAACTAACTATGCTTTTAACTGCAAAACTGTAATTATCGTGCAAAAGATATTTTAAGAGAGACAAAATAAAAATAAAAATTAATGAATTGGTGCAAATAAATAAATGAAAATGTGCTTGCTTTTAAGCGAACTCTTTTCGGCAACACAACCATAAGTTGATTCAGATGCACTTAAAAATGCATATTTTCAGCAAACTAACAAAAATTGAACTATAAATATTTGAACATATAACAGTGAAAATGTAAAGTAAAAAAAATTTAGTTCACCTCAACTCCAAAAATTTTGACAAATATACACCATATTCCTTTGCAGTTTAGGAACATCTTTGCTTGTTAGATTACAAATAAATATCTTTTATGCTTTTATTGTAATCCAGAATTTCTGAGGTGCAACAGCGAAACACTTACTGTAAATCCAACTATAATTTCCTTTCGCTTTCGTATCTCAGACTACAAATATTACCAACTCAAGTTTCATAGTTTTAATAAATCTAACCATTCTTTTTAACATTTAACAATACATTTATTAACAGTAAAAGTATACTTAATGTAAAGCTTTTTCTATCTATATATTCTCACGAATACAAACATATAGCTTGTAAAAGATATCATTTTTAATGTTTTATCTATATCGTGTCGCAAATGAATATCTTAAAAACAAATGAAGAAACAAGATCCTTGGTGCAATCTATTTCTGCTTCAACCAATATTTTCAATAACTCTGGATAAAAAAATAGAACGTATTTCAATAAAAAACATCCTGATTAGATTTATTCTAAAGTGATTCAAACGAATCATTATAGAAAAAAAAGTATTGTGTCAATTGACTGTCTTTTCATATTAGCTCGAAAATTCTTCTGAACTTTAAAATAGAACTGGAATTAATGAATTTTCTTACTTTATATGAATTTTTACATAGTATTATTACTTTATTTCTGCCTTTACATGTATGTATTATCTTTACATAGTTTTTGCTAATATCATTGAACTAATCATGAGAATCTTAAGAACAACTGACATCTGAACAAGGTTTAACTGAAATACGTCCCATCTTAGTGAATTCGGTCATATATTTGAATCAGAACTTTTCGTACCTTTAGGAAACTAAGTTTAAAGAAATGAAAACATAATTTCCCGTAATTTAATCATTGATATCAATTCATCACTGGTAATAAGAAGGTATAGGTAAAGATATAGATATAGATAAAGATTATGTAGATTTTATAGATAAAGACTACATAGATAATATAGGTAAAGATTACTAAATTATTTTGAAAGTCTCAGATAGTCGAAGTATTCAGATAAACTGAAAAAAAAATCCGGATCAAATTAGTGTAAAAAATGCTAGCATCCTAATTCATGCCTCCTTAAAATCAATTTCCCGAGAAATTCCTTTTACTGTTAGTTATTATGTAATTCTAATTCATGAAAAAATTCATATTCATCAAGTTTATAATCATTAATTCATCAAAATTCATATTTGCAGTAAAGCATTTACGTAATTATATGAATTCAATAATTAATAATCTAAAAATTACAACAAATTATATTTTATGTCCCTAAAAATTATATGGTTAAAGTGGACTTTACGGTACAAAGTACTCGCACTCTGAATATAAATAATGACACCATAAGAATTTCTAGAAACGAGTATTCAGCTACACTGTAAAGAAACTGGAATCAAATTACTTTAACAATATTGGCACCCTGATTTCAGCACGAGTATAATCTACTTCACTGTAAAATCTATTTTAACCGTAACTTTTTCAGTAATATTCACATAATTAAACTTATTTAGTAAGCAATACTTTAACAATTACGGCTTATCCAATTTTTTTGTCCCTTAAAATTTTATTGTAAAAATGGATTTCACAGTAGAAAGTAATGGAACCCTGAATACCAGAATTTTTTAACGTAATTTGATCCACATTTTTTTTACAAAGTAGTTCGTTATAAATTTGAAATATCCTATTAGTATATTTTCATATTATGCACTCCGCACATCCCTCACATTAAATCATTGCGAAATTATTATCATTCCCAAATAAATATAAATTATGTTTTCTTCCAGCACCACCAGTAGTAGAACCATTCTCATTTCCACTCGCATTATCGGAAGGTAAACGAGCGACTGTTACCTGTGTTGTTTCATCAGGCGATCTTCCAATTCGCATTTCATGGATGAAAGACGACCATCCCTTACCAGATGAATTACGAGGATCAATCAGCACCGTAAATGAGTTTACATCTACATTGTCATTCAGTAGCGTGTCTCAAATACACAACGGAAACTATACTTGTATAGCTTCAAATCCTGTCTCATCACGGAACTTCACAGCACATATGATCGTTAAAGGTAAATTGATTTTGCTTAATTTAAATTACTTTTTAGGCTATGTGTATAGTTCACACAAAAAAGTAGAACATCCTGATTACCTTTTGATCTAATGAACAGATTTTTATATACTAAAACTGAATCTTAGTGTTCGAAGGTATAATATTTAAGTACCTTAATTAATTATCGCAGACTGTAATTGTAGCTTTGAAATAGGATACAAAAACGTACTTTCTCTGAATAAACATACCTTTTCTTTCAACAGATTTGGATTCCTGGCCTTCAAGAGATGGGGTTAACCGCAATCTAGAAAATATGGCTTTCACAGTTTCGTCTGGAGATCCATTGAAAATTTGGATCCCTTAATGTTTATTTTGCTTTTTGCATATTTCGTCATATCTCGAGAACTTTTTAAGCGAATTAAAAACAAAATTGCCTTATAAATAAAATTCATTTATCTAGATATAATTTCATGCAAAATAAAGTCTTCATTAATAATTTATTATTTTTAATCATTTAATTTACTACCTGTCGAACAAAGTTTGAATTGCCAAGTACATAAATTTTTATATAATTTCAGAGAATGTGATTTGGCGAAGTAAAAAATTTGAGTGAAATTGAACAAATAGATCGTGAGAAATAAAATTTTAAATAGTCAAATATTTAACCTTTAGAACCTTTAAGATTGAATGCTAGTACGTGAAGATCCGTTCATTTGATTAAAAGTTTTTCTGTTCCGTTTTTATATTCATTATTTATTTATTTATTGTATTATATTACTTCCAACTACTTTGTTTTAAAAAGCATTTGCAGTCTGAACTGCGTCAGATTGCACTCGTATGGATTGCATTCCAGAAATATTTTATTTTTTCAACTCTTATCTGAACATTTCTGAAAATTAAAATTTATTTCTAACCTTTATAATTACACGTTAAAGATCCTTGCCTACCTAGAAATGAGCAGATAAATTTGATTTTAAGTTCAAATATAATAAAAAAGTTTTAAAATGTTAGAAATGGCATATTTTGAATAATTTTAACATTATGCAGCATATTTAATGGTATTATTTTTAATTTATATTGAAAAATTGCCTTATTTTAGGAAAAATAATGAAATCATAACCCATTGTTATTTGGTACCCATTGTATACAATGAAACAGAAGTTAGTAAAGAAACCATTTAATATTTTTCCCAAATATTTGGGCATGACGATCATCTTCGTTTTCTGCCGGCAGAAATAACGTTGATGGCTTTTATTACTTCAAGTTTTAAAATGATTAGGAGGGATGGGGCAAGTGGGCATTTTTGTTGTAGCAATCTCTTTTCTTTGACTAAGCTCAAAAAGGAGGACCAAAATCGAGAAACTTGTAAAGAGTTACACTCCTTAAAATAAAATAAAAAAATAAATCAGGAAAATTTACAAATTTAGCCAAATAAAAGTTGACAAAACTAAAATTGGCCATATTCAAGAAATTGCTCGTGTTTTTTAAAATCGGCGTATTTTAGGAAACACATGCCCAATAAAAAATGTACGTAATGAAAAAATTTACTCTATGAGAGAAATTTCTAGCATTATGAACGTTATTAAAACATCCTTAGTTACGTATAGTACACAAGAAGCAGACATTTTCTTCAGTTGGCATTAATATGTAATAGTATTCCTTGAGCTTGTACTAAAATATCTTTTTTTTTTAAAAGTGCAAGGTAGTTGCAGGTTTCCTAGTTTGTGAGATTTCTCTGTAAATTACCATTATTGTAGCAACTATTGAAATTCTATTTGCCTATAAAGATTAAACCCGCTTTTAGTATGCAAAAAGATTTCAGCTGTTAGATTTCTTTCTGTTTTGTTTAATTTCTTTGTTTCAAAAGATTTTTAAAGTGCGTAATTTTTAATGGGGATAGCTGTTTATTGAATCTTAGTCAATTTCCCAGCTATGAAATACAAATTAGAGTTTTTCTCAAAATTTACCCTCTCTCAAACGATTGGACAAGCTAGTTATTTCTAAACCATTTGCAAGCTTATATCTCGAAGCAATCAGAATAAAAACAATTGACAATTGCGTAAACCATTTCGGGGGTTGAAAAACAATATCAAGAGGGAAATGAATTTTCTTTGCGAAAAAAATGCACAGTGCCAATTTAGTCAGGCTCGTGATCGAATAAAATAAACATAAAGATGGTGTAGAAACATTTTGCTAAATCCCTGTAATACACTTAAATATCTATATCGGTTATATCTATAGCCTTTAGCTGACCCAAAAAGTCGTTCTAGATAATCCTTGCTTTTATACGCTATTATACACTAAGTGGTTAATTATGACCACCTGATAGTCTCCTGCAAATTGAACTATTGCGGCACAGTGTCACCTCTAGAGGTCGAAATAGCTACAAAAAGGGAATGCAAGACAAATAACCATCAATTACTTTATGTTACGAGCTGAAATATAGATAAAAAACGTGACTTAACTAAGTTTGAAAACGGGATGATTGCAGGCGCTCTAGCATTGGAACCAATATCAGCAAAACTGCTACTTTTGTGAAGTGTTCTAGAGTAGCAGTTATTAATGTGAACAGAGAGGGGACTACCAAGCTGAAACTCAACGTCTGTCTTGTAGTCTTCACAAGCTAATGAATGCTCGATTTAAAATGAGACTTGCCAGAGTTGTCCAGTCTAACAGAACAGCAGCAGTGCATTAAATAGAGAGGACTTTTTATGAAGGTGCAACTGCAAACGTCTCTGAACGAACTGCGCTCCACACATTACACCTTATAACTTATGGGACCCAACACCCTGTTCGAAAACCTTTGCTGTCAGACTTGAACAAAAGCAGGCGTCTCCAGTTTGCAATGGAGCATAAGGATTGAACAGTAGATGACCCAAAAAGTCGTTCTAGATAATCCTTGCTTTTATACGCTATTATACACTAAGTGGTTAATTATGACCACCTGATAGTCTCCTGCAAATTGAACTATTGCGGCACAGTGTCACCTCTAGAGGTCGAAATAGCTACAAAAAGGGAATGCAAGACAAATAACCATCAATTACTTTATGTTACGAGCTGAAATATAGATAAAAAACGTGACTTAACTAAGTTTGAAAACGGGATGATTGCAGGCGCTCTAGCATTGGAACCAATATCAGCAAAACTGCTACTTTTGTGAAGTGTTCTAGAGTAGCAGTTATTAATGTGAACAGAGAGGGGACTACCAAGCTGAAACTCAACGTCTGTCTTGTAGTCTTCACAAGCTAATGAATGCTCGATTTAAAATGAGACTTGCCAGAGTTGTCCAGTCTAACAGAACAGCAGTAGTGCATTAAATAGAGAGGACTTTTTATGAAGGTGCAACTGCAAACGTCTCTGAACGAACTGCGCTCCACACATTACACCTTATAACTTATGGGACCCAACACCCTGTTCGAAAACCTTTGCTGTCAGACTTGAACAAAAGCAGGCGTCTCCAGTTTGCAATGGAGCATAAGGATTGAACAGTAGATGACTGGAAAAGGGTCATGTGATCTGATGAATCGCATTTTCAATCACGCCATGCAGATTGTAGGTTTCGGATATGTCGAAAATAGCATCAAAGTATGGACCCCAACTGCATCGCCACAACACTTTTAGCTGATGGAGGCAATATAAGGTTTGAGGGATGTTTTCTCGCATTGAATGGGTCATTTGATTCCTGTGGAACAACGCACCTGGGGATAGATACTTTCAGAAAGACAATGTTCCTGCCATGCAGCTCGTATTTTTGTCAGATGGTTAGAACAACATGATGGTGACTTTACCTTGCTTCGTTGGCGCAATTACCAGTTCTCAAACCAATTGCGAATTTTTAGAATGAGACAGAATGAGGCATTAAACAGCTGGACCCAGTGCCATCCAATCTGATGGTGCAGCTCATCGGATAAGTGCAGCTCATCGGATATCTCATAGAACTTATGACAAAACAATTCGAGCAGTATTATGCGTTAAAGGTGGTCCAGCAGAGTGTTGAGGGGTGATTATAATAATTTGGCAACTCAGTGTATATTCTAACAAAATTTTACTTCTGAAAATTTCAAAAATGTATGATATTATTAATTCTATTGAATCAAAAAATTATATAACTAAGAGTTCTGTATATTATATGCGAATAAAAGTTTGTGCACCAGGTTTTGATCAAAATGTCAATTGAAAGTGGTTCAATAATAATTTAAAATAAAACTAAATAAAAAAGTGTATACATAAAAATATACTAAACTAAGTGTAATTTAATTTTTAGTTATTTAATTAAATGTATTTTATCATGGAGAAAATAATTTGGTAAAATTACCGTACTGCATGGTTGAAAAACAATATCAAGAAATCATTTCTGGTAAAAAAAAAGGCAAACAAACAAAATTCTGGAAACCAAAACAAATGCCCATGCTGTTTAAACCCTTTATTTGTTTTTGCTCACATGGTTATGATTTACTAAATTATCTTGTTTTCAAAAAAATGTAGCACTTAACTACACATTTAGTAAAATAACATGAAAAATTAACCAAAAATTAATCAAATTGCATCATAAATTATAAAACTTTGCCTTATTATTTTATCTAACTCAATTCATTTATCTAACTTAATTTTACCAAATTCCTTGCCAAAGTACTTTAATAAAAATTACATAGAGCCTTTTTGGTATTCCCCTCGAGTCAGAATTAGGGTAAATTTTACCATATCCTGTTAAATTTTACTATATTTTTTTGACTATGGTAAAATATTAATTAAAAATTGTTATTTAACCATTTTTACGAGAAATTTCTGGCAGTGTATTTGAAAATAAAGGAATAATTGAATTTATAGAAGAATGAATTATTTTTAAGTTCACAAAACTGTTAAGGGATTGGGTTATTGATTCCGTAATACTGTTAGCTGATTTACACACAGATCACAGATTATTTCTTTGCTAGAATTGTAAGAAACAACATAGTAACAGAAAAAAACATTATTAGTAAATAATATAACAAAATATATCATAATAGAGTCATAGTGTTCCTCCAAGCAATATGCTTGACATAAGGTAAAATTATGTTTAACAATTGAAAAAAAAAGTGTTAGCTAACAAGTTTGCATTTAGATTGCAAATATTTTTTTTCTGTTTTATAAAATCATCATATATAATATTAATACAGTTTCCTTTCAGATAGAGGGAAAAAAAGAAAATATTCGTTTATTTTCTTTCAAGAAACAGAAATTTAAACTCTGTCAAAATGATGGCGACACTCCAGTAAACTCGATCTCAGTTTTAAAGGAGAAACAATACTTTTATTTTTCGCTCCGTTAAAATTATTATTCGAAGAAAACATGAATTTAAATTAAGTTATTACCTATAAAAAATCATCCATCTTTTTAGCATTACAAAAAATTCTATTTCAAGAAAATTAGGTAATATAAAAGTTGATGAATCGTATTTTTCAAAATATTGCTTTATTAAAGTTAGAAAGCTGTTGAATATTTTCTTAGTTTATAATAATAATGCTTTGGACTATTATGTCATTAAAAATCGTAAAACGAGAAATAAAAACCAGTTATAAAGTTTCAGTAATTTTTTTTCACTTTATTATTATAAAAAGTTACAAAACATTTGAATAGTTTTGATCATATTTTTCCTATGGATTTAAACTATTACAATTTATGCTTCAAATCACACATTGTATTATATTACAAGTTTAGTAAATGCAGACTATCAATTCACTGATTATAAATTGCTTTTCACTGATCAAAATAATACAGTCAGTTTATATTAGAGTTCAAATTTTCTCCCCCCTTAAAGGAAATAAGTGATACATTTGTTTTTGAAAGTAATAAGTTATTACGCTAATTTATAAATGTAACTAAGAATATGTTTAACAATGCTCTTCGTAATATAATACTCAATTAAAACAATTTAATTGAGTATTATAATACGAAGAGCGATCTGTATAGTTAAATGTTTAACAATGATATCTACTGAGATTAATGCAATTATAAGGGCGATGCGCTGTTATTCTGTTATGGGAATCTGGTAATATTTTAACCAATTCAAAAACTCATCGTCCCAAAGATAAATCAATGTAATGTAAAGTGCGAAAAAAAATAGACCACCTTGAATAACTGATGATCTAACGATCGGATATTCACGTTCTCTGACTTAATCTTAATGGTTTGAGGGGTGAGCTTAAATATGTTAATTTATTAGCGCAGACGATACTTTAAGTTCTGAAATCGAGCACGAAAATGCACTTTCTCTAAATAAATATACCTTTTTCTTGATAAGTTGTTTTTTTTAATCCCAAAATATAGAGGGAAAGCCATAATCTGTAAAATTTTGTGCAACTAGTTTTAAAAAGAAAAAAGTTGAAATTTAGGCTCCTTAAGGTAAATTTCAATATTTGCGTATTTTGTTATGGGAGTCTAGTAATTTTTGGCACAATTCTAAATCTCGTTGACCAAAAGATAAATCAAAGTATTTTTAAGTGCCCCCAAAAAATATTAAAAACAAAATAAGCAAAAAAACCGACTATCCTGAATTACTTATGATCTAATAATCGAATCTTCCCGTCCTGGGACTCAAATCTTAATTGCTTGAGGTGATGATCTCAAATGTGCTAATTAATTAGTGCAGACGATATTTTAAGTTCCGTAATCATACAAAAATCGTACTTTCTCTAAGTATTACCTTTTTCGGTGGATTCGCATTTCTGACCCCCCAAATAAAGAAGACAGCAGTAATCTGGGAAATATGGTCCACTTAATTTGACGAGGAAAGCGATACAAAATTTGGACAACTTAATATGAATTTTCCTTTCCAAAGAAATTGCCATTTAAGAAGTAAATTCTAGTTAATATAGCTAAAATTGGAAAAACTAGGTAGGTGACATTTTCATAGAGACTATAATTAGGGTAAGAGAAAAAAGAGTGGATGGATTCCGAACTATTTTATTACCAATTTATTAGAAGACGGAACTAATAATTCTTAGTTTTATTTCATTTTCCACTGCCTAATTTGAAGCTGAAAATCATGTATACATACTAAAGTTATTAGTTACGCTAAGATTAAAGTGAAAGCAAAAACAATTTTGTTACATTAAACAAACCTATTTTGATGCAACCAAATTTTCCATGATTCATAAAAACCTCTAAAATGTCACTTGCCTACTTCCTTCCCTAAAATCTTCACTTTTGTCGGCATATGCCTTTCATTTTTGTGCATGACTTTGTAGCATTATTCAGTGCTGATAAATAATTTTTTATTCACTGCGTACGATGAAGAGATATTCAGCTAGTTAAGTAATAAAAAAACTGCAAATTAAATTCAAAAGTTATCTTTCTCGTAGAAATATCTTTGAATACTGGAGCTTCAATATTGTGTTTGAAAATTTTTTAATTCGAATTGATAGTTACAGAGAAATGATGAAAAATTGTCTTTAAGAGGCTCTCTGTATTTTTCTACATGAAATTTCAGGACCATATTTTTTATACTACTACCCTGCATTTTCTTGTTTAGGATCTAAATACATCCGAAAAAAATGCATAATTATTCAGTTTAAAAAAGCTTTTTTTTTACATTTGCTTTCCTAATTTAAAATAATTAATAACTTCATAACTAACTGAATAACACTGGGATTTATTTTATATTCACTTTTTTTTTATTTTGCATGAGATTTTTTAATATATCTTAGATACTTTTAATTCTAAAGCTGCAATCTATTTCTCTTTCAAACAGTTTTTTTAAACATTTTTCGTCTATTTTTTTATGAATTGTTACAATAAATTTCCCGAAGAATTAAGCCACATAATCAGCATTAAAATTGCTCTCACTTACTATGAACTGTTTCTTTGCACGATTTTGATTAGGTAATAATGAGGAAGCCCTTTAATCGCGCAAGACGACAGTTCCGACGGTGTTTTCCTATGCAAAATTAATCCAAACGATGTACCCTAACTTTCCTAGAAGTTTGTCGCAACTCTTATACAACCCCCTGTTATATGAAAATATTTACCCCGACCTGCCCCAATTGAGGGCATACGGGTATACCCCCTGTTATATATAACGTTTTTAAACTTGGTAAGAAATAGATAAACTTGTTAAAAAATGGACTAAAAATGTCATTAAAAAACGGTATTTTTACAAGCAAAATTGGTTAAAGATTTTAAATTCCCACTCTTGAATTAGGAAATATCAAGTACTTGCATAAATGCAACAAAGATTTGTAAACCAATGTAATGATCATAGCTAAAGTTAGTCTCTCAAATTAAGTTTGTTTCCTAGTACCTGAAACTTTTTTGTTTATGTTGCACTTTATTTTTTAATACTTTATATTATTGTAGCCATATTTCTCCATTACTAATTAACATAAGCTAAATATTAAAAAATTTAAAATTTGAACAGTTTACTTAGTTGATCTCTAAAGTAAATGCTGTTAAATTGGCTGATATTTTAAATCGAAAAGTTTCCAAATCAACCTTAAATGGCTCTACATATGTTAAACATATCAAAACAATAATACGAAATTATTTTTCCAATCACTTACACAAATTATACTTAGAGTGATAAAGCATTACGCGATTCTTTTGAAATTAACATAAGCGAATATTAAAAAGGAAAATCAACAAAACTTTAAATGCAAATTTTAATCAGTGTGTAAATTTTAAGAAAGACATATTGTCCATCTTCTTCCAAAGTAACACCTGAAATATTTGTTATATTATCTAATTACTCCTGCTTATAAAAGAAATTTGATTTATTTAAAACATGCATGTTCATCATTAGTTTATAAAATAAATATTCAGCACACTAACTGTATAAATACAAAATCGAATTTTCCTTACATTTTATTAAGTTAGTCGAGTTTGTATATCACTAGTTAGGAACGAACTCTGCAAATACATTTCATCTAATTTGATTTTAACGTTAGGTCTTGTAAGCTCGAATTGTGAAGTTGACGAGAATCAGATTTTAATAATTAAGTTAGCAGCAGTGGCTGATATGTCTCATTTATCTATCTTAAATGTTGTCGACACAGAACTTTTTTGTTTCCTATTCGAGAAAGCCCAGAAGGAGAAAGACAAACAGGAATAGAATAAATAATTTTCTAGAATAAATCAATTTCTAAATAAAATTCTAATAGAATCATGTTCTAATATTCTCTCAATTTAATCATTTTTCCACACTGTTGTTTACATTTTTAACAAAACATGATCCTAATGCGTAAATATTCTGATGTTTCTTACATAAGTTTAATTATAATAGTCTTTTCATTATTGCATTAATCTTAACTAATTAAGGGTATTATTATTAATAAAAATTCTAATTAGTCATGATAAATATTGTGAAAATAATTAAAAATAATTCATAAATTAATTTAGTTTCTTCTTATATTAGTTCATGCAACTAAAAAACTAATGACACCAACAGAAATTTTTAAATAAAATGTGTTGTTCAGTAAAACATTAACGAATTTATATAGCTTAGTTTGCTACAATTGGGTATTTATAATTTGAGAAGAAGTAAAATTATTTTGCCTAACCACGTGATTTAAATCAGATATAACTGGATATCTGAAAGCGATATCACGCTTGTGCGTTGAACCCTATTTGCTACTAAGGAGACAAATGCCACGATTTACTTTCGATGACGTCACTTGAAAGTATTCAATTAAAAGCCATAGCACACAATTAGTTTTAATTAGCATAACCTAATCTAAAGATATCTGACGTATCGAATTAAGATATGTTATTAGTAGAAAATATTTAACGTGTGTCTTGATGATTGAAAGTGTAATTGCAATAAAGTAATTTTACTACCTAGTTAAACAACGTGAAAAAAAGCTCGAAAACCGTGTGCAAAAATGGATATAATATAATTTCAGCTTTTTTTAAAAAAAATTTTTTTAAGTGTTTAAGCAACAAATGACATTAAAAGAATAAAGATATTCACGTATGTAAAGTGGTTCATTACTCAGGACTGAGGAACACGTTTGAATAAGATAATAAAAAGAAGGGAGATATGTTAGTACCTCAGTATCTAAACGCCATAAGTGGTGATAACACATCAGTGTCTAAACCCTAAAAATGATGTTAACACCTCAGTGTCTAAACCCTAAAAATGGTGTTAACATCTCCGTATCTAAACACCAAATGGCATATTTTAAACACTGAGGAAGATTCTTGTCTACAAATCTGAAACTATAATGTGACCATTTCTGTGCTTGATTTTTTCTTTGCTCACGGCGTTTTTCATTTTTGTCTATGCAGTACAAAGCATACCCTATCCTTTCGGGTATTCTGTTATTAAAGTACTTTTAATTATTATGGAATATTAATAACGATTTTTATTAATATATAATTCTATTAATACATACACTAAGCTTTTTACTTCGAATTTCAGTCCCTCCTAAATGGAAAACAGAACCATCTGATAAATCCGTAATTATGGGTCAGGCAGCCATGTTTGATTGCCAGGCTACTGGTTATCCTGATCCAGTTATTCGTTGGAAAAAGTCAATAGGTAAGTTTTCTGAAATTATTAGTTTATTTATGCTAAATTCTTTTTAAAATACACTAATTATCTACAGTTACCTAAAAAATAACTGGTACTGCCATCTGGTGTGTAAAATGAGAAATAAAATGCTTTCTTGGCAAAAGAAATGAATTAGTTTTATTCTTTTTGGCGCGTTACTACTGAACAGTCCTGCTCGGAAATATCACGGGAGCGAGAAATAGAGGGCAAAACCTCGCCCCCTCATTTTCATGGGAGCGAGAAAGAAGGGGTTAATTCATACCATGCTTGCTTATGAGAGAATGATGGGATAAGTTTTGATGAACAAATCGGTATTAGGAATACCGAGCAACGTATTTAAACCTTAAAAATATCAGTATGCATCAACCTTCAACCTTAAGAGTATCAGCAAGCTGAGCAATATGGTTCATATGCATTCGATCACATTTATTGAAAAACATAGTTTCTATAAAATAATTAACATATTTGCTGGATTGGAATGTGTGAATTATTGCTCATTACACGGTTGCTCAGTAATCTCTAATGCATGTGTGCGTTTTAAAGAAAACCTGCATTTAATATTCCATACACTAATGCAGTAGAATTTTATGAAGGTTCGTTGTTCAGTATACACTTGCGTGGAATTTCTTCTATTAGTGTCCTTTAAGATTGAAGGTCATTACCCGGTATTTTCTGCACTGATAGTTTTTCCAATTAATGTTACGTGTGAAATTCTCACCCGTGCAAGGGAAAGAAATTGCTGAATGAGGACACACGAGTGGCGAAATAAATGTGAAAACATTATAATAGTAGAAAAAAATGTCCTTTTCAATTTATTAATCATGAAATGACTTAATGTTTTGCCTTCGGCAAGTAAAACTTTACAAGACTAAGTTTAGCGAGAGGATTAAAAGAATTGAACAATGTTGTTTTTAACAAGCCTAAAGGAAAATTGGAGCACATTACTACCGTAATAATAACTTCTAGAAGTACCAAAAGTGATGACGAAAAAACAATAATAATTTTATTTTTTTAGTCCCTTCGAAAAACGTTGGTTATGGAAATTTTGTTTCATTAATTGCTTTTTATATATATCTACATTTTTTGCCATTGATTTTCTAAAAAAATAATGATAAAGAAAAAATATGTTATCCTTTACTTGTAAATATAATTTACTAATTCAAAAAGGATATTTAAGAGTATCTTTAATAAAATGGTTGTTTTTTGTTGAAACTTAAACAATCAACGAATAAATTAGAATCTATTTTTAACGAGAAAATTTTTTGAAATCTCTATTGCGTACTTCTACAAAATATCTAAGCAAACAATGTTAAATTTCTTTTCAAATGGCTTTAACTTTATGTAAAACATTTTCTAGAACCATGGCAAAATCTAATTAACATTTGAATTAACTCCCAGAGCCGTTTAAAGAATAAAAGAATAAAAAAGGAACCATATTTCAATAAACTACAAAAGCGGTCAATGTTACTTTATAAATGGTTTTGAAGAGAATTAGCTCTAGGAAGACTAGTACAACAAAGCTGTAATAAGTGTCGGCGTAAAACTAATAATTTGGCTTCATCACTTCTGCTTGTTAAGTAATTATATTTTGGCGCAAATTGTGCCCACAAATTAGCATTTTTCAGTGTTGCTGACGTAAACATCATTAGAATTCTTGTTATTGTTGCCAACTTGGCGAATGTTATCAATTCCGAATTTATTATCGAGTTTATTGTGACATATTAAATCTCTTTTGTTATGGTAATGGCCATATGCTTTGCTAAATGGATTAAGCTTTTATGGAAAGCATTATCTAAATTTACTGTAATGATCAAAGCACTTAATTGTCAAAACTGAACTACAAAAGTAGGGCAAAGAAAATTAAAACAGATATTGATTAAGAAATTTGTATTGTTGGTCGATTTTATTGTATAGAATAGGGCTATTTTCCTGAAATTTTTGAGAAGTAAACTTTATTTTATATCAATTGTAAAATGCATTATCTTCATACATCGTTTGTTTTTTGTTGTGAAAAAGGATGATATCTCTCCATTTATGTTCTTATCACTTGAGCCATATTATTTAGTTCGATGCACTGTTGCCTTATAGAAACAAGTAAACACTGCACAACTTAATTAAGAGCCTCTTATAATTTAATTAGAGATTTTACTTATATTAACAAAAAGTCTTTACTTCATTAGTATTTTTCATCAAAATACATTTATTGTTAATTTTTTTCTCATAAGATGTTTGCATAGTCAAACAAATCAAATGAAAACCATGGCTACATTGTGTGAACATTAACATCAAAGCAATATTAAATTTGTGAAATAAATTTAAATGTATTAATATAGATTTGTAAAGTATAAACATTAGTTTCGTTATTAATTTTAAATTTAAATATGATTTATAAATAATTTTTGTCTCATTTGCTTTCGAAAAAATATTTACAATTATTAAACTTTTATTTCATTATCTTGAATCAAATTTTGGGATCGTCAGGCATTTTGTAAGTGACATGGTGCTTTAATCTTTTATTTGAATTCAGATTCTTCCGTGTTGGCTTCAAAAACTGAGATTCCTGGAATTTTCTCAATATTTTAAATTAAAATTAGATAAACGCTGAACCTAAAATACTAAATATTAAGAAGTTGAACTTATTTTTAAATTAATTATTAAAAACTCTAATTACCAAAAATGCCGTACCATGCAGGTATCACTTTTTACCTCCATGCATGCCTTTTGGCAGGTAATGCATAAAATGGCAGGTAATACATAAGTTTGTTAGGGTAGCGAATAGTGATATGATATAGCCATGTTAATTTTCTATAATAAAAACTTAGATAAGACTCTTTTTAGTCGGAAGGACGGTCGAAGCCTGAATGAACTTTAGGACACGCGGGGATCATATAAATGAAATTCATTATTACGCTTCGAAAAGTCTTTGTAATATTTATGAGAAATGTAACACTTTTGAGTCTTAGACGTTTGCTATTTATTTCTAAACTATTTGAAGTTTTATATCATTCTTTTTACGATGAAATTTAGTAACACATTGTAATGTTTCCTTTTCTGATAACTAATACATAAATCATTATATTACACTTGACATCATTGGTTTATGCAGACATATTTCTAGCTAGTAATATTTATTCATAGTTTGTTTTATCGGAGGCAATAGTTACGCTCTGAAATTATGCTTTTTTTGGAAAATAATGCACAAATCTTGCTAATTTCAGTAGTTCCAATTTCTTGAGCAAAACTTTCCTTCGAGGAAGCTTTTAATTCATATTTTGGTGATTCCAGACAAACATTGTTTAATATTTGAACTTGTAGTTCATGATTTAAACGCATATTAGCCGCATGTTTGTTGGAGTTGATCATAAATGATACAGCAGGGTCATTTATTTCCCTACTACGTGAGTTTCGCCGATTTTAATAGTGATGGATTAGTGGTTTTTTTGTTAGACAGAAAAACAGTTCTCGTACTTAATGTTTCAAAATTTGAATGAGTAGAAATCACTTCAATTAAGAACGAACAATAATTCACTGAACTCGGCAGTTACGTTCATTAAAATTCTTTGTAGAACAAGCTGAAAGACTCCCGGGGTTATTCTATGACCCCAGTAACTGATAAAACGTCTATTGGGAAAGAAAAATGTGTAAATTCTTTTTAATTACTTACAAAATTCTGATAGTTCGAAACACTCAGCTACTAATTAAAAACAAGTGAACAGGTGTCTATTTTTTTAGGAATCTGAAATTATAGAATGCATGGTGCCATAAAATAACCTCCGCATAAGCTTACGAATTAATTTTACTTAAAATGAGCAAAGGGTTTTATCTATAAATAATTAAACTTTGTTGAACAATTTTATTTTTCTATTAATGAGCTCTACATGTTCTCAGATACGTTTAATAATTTTCCCATCAATAATTACTACGGATTATGCCTCAAAATTGTTAAAACACTATGTCTGCGTAGTAATGTTTAGATGCAAAAAAGTAGCTTATTTAACAAAAAAAAGGAATTTTATGATTTAAAGCAATTAAGAAACTTTAAAATAACGTTTTAAAGAAAAATAATTTTTGCTGAAAAGTTACGGCTAGGAAGGAAGGTTATAAAATAAGAATACCAATATTGACAATTCAAAAATAACAATCTTAAATATACAAGTATCGAGTATGCCTATTACTGAAATTAATAATTATTTTAAGATCATAACAATTTCCGGTTATAAATTTCAAACTGCTGTTTATTTTATAAATAGTTATTTTTAAGTAAATAATATATTTTCAGCATTTTCGTAACTCTTTTATTTCTTTAATATCTAAAAGGAAATCTACCCAACATTTCCTTTTAAAAATAAAGCTTAGGAATACGAAAAAGAGATAATACGATTATATCTCGTCTGACATGAAGAATATGGTAATAGATTTGAAAAATATTTATAACTTGCGATACAATTTACTATAAAAAAGACTCCATTTATGCTATTTGCACAGTTCTTTAAAAATTGTTTATTTAAAGAAGCTGGAGAAATTGCTTATGAATAATTCACATCAAATAAAACTTGACTATTTCTATAAATTTTTATAAAAATCTATACACTTCATCTGCATTCAACGCAAGCAAAATATTTTTTTAGTCTCTTCTCCATGTTGAAGAAATAAATCTTTTTATAGCTTTGTAAACTTTAAGTGTTTAGGCTTTGCTTTTTTTTTTCTTACTTCAACTATACATTACTTTCAGTGATTCAAAATCAAGTGCACTCTTGTCTTTCAAAACCACTAAATAAAGCTTTTTTTCTTTATTTTTCCTATCTTTTTCTTTGCAGAGGGCTCTAAGAGTCAGTTTCAAGTGATCATTAGCAACGAAAATGTTCAAATCTTAGAGAATGGCTCTCTGATCATCAAAGAGTCAACCAAAGAGGACAGCGGACATTACATGTGCCAAGCTACTAATGACGTTGGTTCGGGACTTAGTACCGTCGTATTCCTCAAAGTACATGGTAAAGAACTTGACTTATATTCGGTATTTTGATTGGTGCATATTTTCTGAAGCAGAACTGATGCGTTTTATTAGTTCGAAGTTTTAGTTCCTTTTTTTTGGTTAAGCACTTTTTAAATCTATATTTCGTTTATGCTTTTTTCCCTTCTTTTTAAATTTGAAAGCAGGAATCATTTAAAAAGAACTGAATCATTGCGAAGGGCCATTTGAATTTTTATATTAATATGCTTATGATTTATAATACAGGCTTTAAGTTATTAATGTATCAGTTAGTTAGTTAAATTTGCGTGATATTTATCAGTTAGGGTAGCTTATTAATTAATAAGTAAAATGATTGTTATATTACTAGACCCGGAACAGTGATTAAGACTACCTATTTAGTACTAAACTCAAAGAATTTCTTGTATACCTTTTCTTTTCAATAAGATAAAAAAATTACAGCTTAAATGTTTCAGTTTTACTTTTTTTTCAGTAAAGCATAGCTATTTGTGTTCGCCAAAATATATTACTAACAGAAACCTTTCGTTCCAGATTTAACTATGTATTTGCATATTTTATACAGGCATTATTTAAAATTTAAAGTGATTGATTCATTAGGCATCATCAACTTAGATTAAATGCTGATTCCGCACCACTATTTTTTTTCCTGATCTGTGGGAAAACACAACGTCAGTTCGGAAGGGTTGAAAATATTTTTTTTAATTAAAAATATTATAATTAAAGTTCGATACGTTAATCTTATTCATTGTTGACAAAATTTTTACAGAGTTGTAAAAAATCGCAATACTATTACTGATATCAATGATGCTTTATTAGTTTTGGTTATTCATACTGTGTAAAAAATAAAAATAATGAAAAATTGGTACTAATTGGCTTAAGTGAATATAAAATAATCGAAAGAACATAATATTACTGATGCCAACGATGCCTAATTCATTTAAGTAATAGGTACTAATTGAAAAAAAAATAAAATATCGACTGTACAAAAAGTATAAAACAAAATAAATCGTGCAAAGGTGCAAATTCATTTATAGGAGAAATAAAAAAATCGTTATCATAAGTTTTGACTCATACGTAGCTTTTGACGCATACAGCTAGTAGTAAATAATAGCAATTTTAAAAACAATTTTCAGCATAATGATAGTTTTAAAAGAAGAAAAATGTCGAGAAACTAGCCGCGAAGCGATACACGTGAATACTATATCATGACTTTCTTCTGAGGCATGACACCTTTTCCCCCTTATTTTACTTGACAAGTTTAATGATTAACTAACTAAGTCAAGTCAGGTAAGTAAGTGTCAAGTTAATTAACTTAGACACTTATTTTGATTGTAAATAAAATAATAATTAGATTTTTTTAAAAATATTTCTTTTAAAAAAATTATGGAATAAAATGTAATGATGCTATTGAAACATTTGTTAATCTGTTAGATATGTATGCTGAATTTTTGAAGTCTAATAGGATAGTATAGTAAATGAAAAATCCCAAGAAAATGAAGCAGAAAGAAAAACTTAAAAACATCATTCCCTTGAAATATTTATGAAGGTTGTAAAAATGTGCAAACTTCGAACGCACAAAAATAAGCACTAAATCTTAACGTGCAAGATATGAATGTCAGCAAGTCTTGGGAATAGGAGCCTATGTAAACAACTCTTGGGAATTGGTGCCCCATAGGTGCCCATGAAAAATTTTCTCAGTAGTTTTTTAAACTTTTTTAAGATTATCAAAGCTTACGTAGTGTTTAATACATTATATATATATATATATATATATATATATATATATATATATATATATATATATATATATATATATATATATAAGCATTCTTTTTCTTTGTCAGGATTTAAAAAAATATATATTGCAACTTAAAATTAAGTAAAGCTTTCATTAAAATTAAACAAAATATTATACGCAGGTGTATCCCTTTACTTTTAATGATACTTTATTATAAACCAAGCCTTTCAATAAACTTAGCATGCATCATTTACTGTTGTAAATGTAAAGACAGTTTTCGTACACCATTATCATTAATGATACGTTTAACTTAAGCACCTCCTGTTTCTATAGAAACAAGATTAAGCAAAACCAATCAATAATGCCGATCCTAAGCCATAAATATTCTTTCTGACATATGGACAAATACCTATACTTAAGGTAAACGACTCATCGAATGTGTTAACATAATTAATTTAACCCTTCCAGTTTCTCACTATAAACAAAAAAACATTTTTGTTATCGAAATTCCTTGACTTTCTTTGTTTAACTTTTACTCTTCTGTTTGCTTGTAAAGATGTTGAAGGATTAATTTGGTTACGTAGGAACTTATGAAGAGGCCATACTTAATGAACTACCGACTCTAATTTGAAAGAAACACAATATTTAATGAAGAATTTTTTAAGCTGCTTCCAAACAAATTATTTGCCATTGAAAAAGTATAATAAGTTTTGAACTATGCATTCAGAAATAATATTTTAGCTATATTTTAATCAGTAAAAGTCCCTGTCCTTTTTTAAATTATTCTTATTTGAAGAAATTTATTTTCTCTGTTCATAGAATAAGCAAATCGCCAATGTTCTCAATGAACATATTACGCCTAACTGCCGTAGATGCAATAAATGTATTTGAGTTTCTTTGTCTTTCTTAAAAGCAACGTAATTAAATATTTATTGCGACATAGAATCATTACTCTACTCTCAGAAAAAGTAAGTTCAAAACTACCTAGGTCTATGGGAACACCAAAAATCTCATTATTTTTTTAACGAACAGCTTTGGAATTTATTTAGTAAAATTAACAACAAAATATAGTCCTATAATATGTAATAAAACTTAGTTAATGTCTTAAAATTTAGAAATTTTATTATAATAATTTAGAGCATGGCATAAGAACCATTGATTCGCTTAAATTTACTTTTGTACTTTTTACTAAATGCGTGGCAAAATGTTATTTTGGAAACCTGAATGTTTGGAAAAATATGCACATGAAAATTTCCAAAGGAATAATTTGAATGTCGTATATTTTGGGTTTTATAGCCAGAATTATGGCTTGTTTCACCAGAAAGACAGTACGGTAATTTTTCTGGACTTTTGTAGTTCTTCTATGTATGTTGTAAAAAAATAGCTCTATGTTTAACAAACATATAATACAATACAATATAAATACATACAAATATCTATCTATCAATCAATCTATATATATATATATATATATATATATATATATATATATATAGAGAGAGAGAGAGAGAGATCAGATCAGGTACTTCATCAATAAAGCTTTGAGAAAATTCCATTGAAGCATTTCTCCATTCTTAGCTCTTTCAAAGTAAAAATGAAATAGTAAACAAGTAGCAAAAAAATATTTTCAAAAGAATTCTCTAAAAAAAAGTTGGATTTTATTTTTCACATTTTGTCGATCGATTTCTATTGGACAACACCATATGCGCTATAGAAGATACCGCTTTTATTTTCATCATCAAAGTTCTTGTGAAATATCGATCTCCTTCAGACTTCAGTAAAATAATTTTACAGCTGAACAAGCTTACAAGTGGTTATTACTTTTTTCCCCTAATAATTTCATTATCACGCTTTGCTTTTAAAAAAAAATATCTCTGAGAAACAGTATATTTGTGTAGAAATATGATATCCCCTTTAGTAAAAATATATTAATTTTTTTATCAAAATGGGAGCGAAAGAAGGAGTCAATTTATTTTTTATGAGTTGGTGCATTTAAAACTTTTTTTAATCAATAAACTCAGCCAAGTGATAAGAAATCCGATAAAAGCTTTGATTTGAATACAACAGAAATTTAATTTATCAAGGTCAATAATTGACAGTGGAATTCATTAACATTCATTAACATTGCTGAAAAATATATCTAATCGAGCTATGAGATATAAAAAAGAACCAGTTTTCAAAACAAGTATGGAGATTCTTTTTCTCATCTTACAAACACTTTCAACCATTGTTAAACTATAAAACAGAAAAAATCATCAAAAATATGGCCATTGTTATTGATACTAGTAAAATCATTAGAAATCGATACCGCTGATTAGCGTTAGCCTATATCCTAAATATTCCAGTCTAAATATACTATCATAAACATCTTATTTTTAAACAATATCCATTTTTACTACTAGTGCTTTTTGTGGTTTTCCTTCTATAAAGAAATAAACGAGTTATTTTTATTTAAAAAAATCGTCCTGGAAACGCTATCAAAAGAACTGAACTTTTCATTGTCTAAATAAAATCCCTAGATTAAGTATTCAGTCAATGATGAAATAAACTGAATTTTTTTTTTTTTAGGTTTTGAGTTTTTAGGTTTATCGGTTAAAAACTATAATACAGAAAAACCGAGCAAAATTTACATTTCGTTTTGCTTTCTGCAGCATTACATTGTGCACAACAGGGATTGGATTCAGGGGACCATTTTTTGATTAAATATAAAAGTCAACGTAAAGGAATTTATCAAAAAAGTTATATCGCGATATTTATTTGCATTGCCACTAAAGCTAACCACTTAGAAATGGTTGATGATTTAACTACAGATGCGCTAATAGCTTGTTTAGAAAAGTTTTTCTTTAGTTTAACTAGATTTTCCAATTATTTTTTCTAAATTTTATGTCAGTAAAAAATAGCAAAATTAACTACTTCTTTGAAGCTTACAGCGGGAAAATAAAATAAAAAACACATTACTTTAAATACTTTTGATCTAATGATAGGATTATCACGCACTACTGTACGATTTTAATGATTCCATATACTAAAATTGAACGTTTGAATGTATTTTGGGATACAATATTTTAGATAATGAAATAAAATACAAGAATGTACTTTCTTTGAATAAACATGCCTTTCTTTCGGCGGAATTGGAATCATGAATCTCAATATATTGACGGTGAAGGGGGAGTTGACGTTGACTGCTTAAAATTTCCACTTGTTTCTGAAGTAATTCAATTTTAGTCAATAATTCTGAGTTGTCGAAGCAATTTTCTTCGGAATATTGTGTATTGTTGTCATTATTTGGCGATTGCATGCGAGGAGTTAAAAGTTCATCTAAAGTTCCATCATCTGTTCTTTTTATATTATCATTAACTATACGCGATATTAAGTCATTTTTATTTCCATTGGGCGAAAGATTTCTTAAACGCAAGTCTGATTTTAACTGGGTGACAGTTAAATGAGTCAGTCGTTCCACATTCAAGGCATTCAAAACAGAATTCACGTCTGTTGACATCTTGGCGAGAAAAGTGCAGCGAATCTGTTTTGGCGATGTATGTTTGGCGAGAAGAAATCAGTATGTAATGGAATCCAATTTTCAAATTTTTTTTCGGTTAAATATGTTATTTTTTGTCAAAATAGGTTTACCTGGGCGAATTTCAGCCAATGATGAATACTTTTTTGCTTCGTTGGCAGTCAAAATTTCATGGAAAGAATTTAAAATGTAGCGATAGAAGAAGTTCGATGTTCAAAGAAGAAGTTGTAAAAAGGTTCTTTTGTAAAAAGACGGCTGCGCCATATAAGATAAAGTTGAATGACAAGGAATTTAATTAATATGCAATACAGTAAATAAGCGAAGAGATATTTTATAAAAGCATTTAATGAAAAATAATAACAGCGAAATATATGCGTTTGCGAAGCGTTCTATTTACATCTCTGAATGTTGCCACCTTTTTATATGAAAGTCAAAATATTCTCTGCTGTAATAAAATTAGACTTATGCGAACCTTACATAAGAAAGGTTAGTAATCAAATTACTTTCATGATAAAATAATAGAGTAATGAATTATACAAAGCCTCAATAGTATAAATTCAACTTCGTCAGCAAAAGTATATTCTTTATTTGAATTATTATTTTCGCTAAGCACAGTAACTTATATTCAGCTCTATATAATACTTTGGTCAAAAATTGTTGTAAGCTTGTCATTAAAATTCAGATACAGAATATTGTACTCAAATTTTTAAAAAGAAAAAAAAGAAATGCTGGAAAGAAAAAAATTGACTTCATATTGCTCGCCAGTAATTATTACGTGCAAAATTCCCGCGTGTTAGTAATTGTTATGTGTTGCTCTTAATGCTCTATGTTTATTTGATATGCATAATTACTTGTAATTTACATTTTATTCTTACAGTGGCTGCTCACTTCAAAGAAAAATTTAAAGCATTAACATTAACGAGAGGTCAAAGCGCTACTTTGGCGTGTAGAGCTATGGGAGAGAAACCATTAACTGTTACCTGGAGTAAAGACAGACTTCCTTTCAATCCGTCCTTTGAACCTAGGTAAGTCAATTTCAGGATCTGATTTCATCCGAAAAATAATTTAAATAATTTATTTGGCTGTTACCTCTACCATGTGAGCATTACTTTGGTGTGTCTTGAGTGAATTTTAAAAAAAATACAGAATTACAACAGAAGGCTTAAAAATTTTGAGGATGCTTTAATTTCTAGTACGTTTTATTTATATTTGTAAATAAGAACTTACGTTAAAGAGGAGTCGAATACCAATAATGCTAAAACTGATCTTTTGAGATGTGCCTTTTCCCAGAATTTAAACAGGATATGCTTCAGCCTTTCTTTCACAGATTATTTTCATACACATGCTTACAGTGTGATAACTGTTATTACATATCTTCGGCAGTAATTCTTTTTAATCATTCATTCAGTTTTCACCATTTCTCATCCTTCATCGAAGTTTAATCATTTTTGAGCGAATATCTTTAGTAACTCAAAAATTATTCCTGTTAACTCTAAAACATTATCACAACATGCAACTAATATAATTTCAATTACCCCCAAGAAATTTCAAACTGATATCCTAAGTAGTTTCTTAGAAAGGGTAGATCGGTAAAGGCTACTAAATATTGATATATAACCTCAATATTGATATATGGCTTACCAAATCCCTTAATTAAATTTTTTAAAATTTGTGGCAATCTGTAACTTTTAAGTGCGCTAATGCCCTTACTTTTTTGTTACATCTTTAGATTCGTAAATGATTCTGCTTTTATGTTTAGCAGTACAAGAAAGGTTGAGGTGCGCAGCATTTTAAATAAGATCTAAATTACTTGTGCAAATAAAAAAAAGATTTGTTAACTTTTTTAATTTATTAATTGGAATTTAATTACTATTGCAATAAAAATATCCAATATTAAAGCATATATTCTTCTTAGGTAAAGAAATGTAACACTCAGATCATTCTGGAAGTTTTTTTACTACTAAAAGAAAATCAATTATTACGAAAACTATAGAAAATATCCCGTTATCTATTATAACCATTTGATGCAGAATTTCCGTTAAACACATTTTCATACTTTTTTTCATTATTTTGTATTAATTTAGATCACAATAAGTAAAATAAATAAAATTTAGAATTTCACTAATTTATGGTTGTGAAAAACAGCATGAAATATCGGTTTTTTTTTGCTATCTTTGCTAAATGTAAAATCTTCCTGAATTTTTTCTTTTAAATTTGCACTTATTTGCAGTTATTCAGGTCTAAATGAGACAATAATTCATCATTGAAATTTCCTTAATTTACAAAACTAATCATAGACAAATTTTTGAATATGAATGAAAAAAAATCAAGCTATTTTGGGGGGATTTTATTTTTCAGTACAAATATAATTTTGATAATCTAACACGTATTTTTTACTAACTATTAGGCAATTTTTTATAGTTAAAATATACCATAATATATTTCTGCTTGTAAATAGAGCGTCAGAAAAAATACATAATAAAAGGGACATCAGTGTCCCCTTCTGTGTCAAAGAGTTAACCAGTTGTTTACAGGATGCCATTCTTTTGGCACTAGTTTTGATTATTACTTGGATGGTGAATAATAAGGCCATTATAATTACCAGTGGAAAAGAATGATGTTTGAATTTTTTCCGATTTGGCATTCCTATAGGTCGCCTTTCCCATCAAAGAAACCTTGATTACTGCACGCATCATAAGTAATGATTTCCTACCAAGCGGAGAAAAATGAGTTTTTCAAACCGTCTTCTGGATAAATTATATTCACTTTATTTACCACAATGTATTAAGAAACTTTTTCTTTAATACCATAGGTTTCATAAATGTCATCTTTGATTGTTAGAAGTGATTAATTGAAAAGTTTAAAATTTCAATGTATAAAGAAATGGCACAAAAGCATTAATTGGTGCCACTTGTGTGAGGCTTACGCCTTATTTTAAAAAAATGCATTCAGCTTGGAAAAATTTTCTAAAAAAATTATAAAATGTTAAGTTTAATATGAATTTACTTAAAGCCATAGCTTAATTCTTAATTATTAAAGTTTTCTTCCGTGCGATTAAAAATAACATTTCTTCGAAGCTTTAGAAATCTAATTTTATAATCATAAGCTTTTTTAAAGGAATCGGTAAACTTATTCCTTTGAAAATCATAACCTTTTACTGTAACAAACAAATATTTTTCATTAAATAGAATGTTTTAAGGATCATGGATAAATAAAAACTATTTGCAATTGCTAACAAAGATACCTTAAATAGAATTATAAGTTTTTCATTATTTTTCATGTTTCAAGTACATTTGGAAATCTCAAGAGCATTTTTGAACCTTTTAGGATAGAATTTTATACTCGAGGATTAGACTTTTTAAAATATTGATTCTTTGAAGGAAAACCGCTAAACGGAATTAAGATAATAAAATACATTTGCAATTAGTTCATTCACAATGAAGAAAATTCTTAAGCAAATAAAATCTTTTGGAGTTTCTTAATTTCCTACTTTTATCAGAAATAAAAAGAATGAGACTTGATTAAAAATAATTCTAAATCAAGCATTTAAAGAAAGATTATATTTTAGAAACTTCAAAACAATATATATATATATATATATATATATATATATATATATATATATATATATATATATATATATATATATATATATATATATATATATTGCATAATGATTAATCTTTTGCAATTTAAAACGAACATTTGATATTTAAAAGTAAATACCGAAGAACACAATTTTGTAGATGGTTTTAGAATATTTTTTTTTAAAATTAGATTACGATATTAATTTATACAATGTCATTCAAGTGTGTTGCGCATTAATTTATTTGACTCTAAAATGCGTAAAGAATTAATCAACATAATTTTCAGACCTTGCGGAAGAGAATTATTTTGATTAATTCTGCAAGAAAACTTCTTCGTATTTAAAATTTACAAAAAAGTTCGTAATACTAATAAATTTAGTATATTTCAATTTGAAATTAAATCTTTTTTTTTATTAAGCTTCACAGACATACGTATGCGATTTCCAATAATGTGTGTAAATATTAATGCATATATATATATAGTATTATAAGTACCTATATATTGATAATATAAATACCTACTGCAGGGCAGTTTCATAAGTCAGTGATATTGAAATGAAAAACCAATATAAATACCAAAATGCATTTTATTTTTTGACATAATTTCCTTTGATAATGATGCACTTTTACAAAGTTATTTACACTATATTAATAATTTCAAAGAATAAGATTTCTGAAACTCATCAAAATAGTTATTTGTGGCATTATTGATCTCAAAATTTTAAGAATATCTTATTCCACCAAGACTTTTTCTTTTCTTTTTGAAAAAAAGTAGGAAAAAGCCACTCTAGCCCTTCATGAAATTATGGTGGATGAGGGAGAAATTAGTAGCCTAATTCTACCACCTTAAATGCTGCGATTACGGACGAATGAGCTGGTGCTTCATCGTGATGAAAAATACTTTTTTTTCAGATAGGAGGCCGCTTTTATAATTTTGCCACAAAACGGTCTAACAAATCAGCATAATACTACCCGGTGATCTTCTCAGCCAATTGAACCGTTTTTGAGTTTTTCGGAGCAGGTTCATTAGAAAAATCCGCTTCTTAGATCACTTGTTAGAAATCACTCTTCCATTTTTTATGTGTAGTAAAGTATGCAAGTTTCATCAACTGTAGCATAACGGCGCAAAGATTGCTTGAATTGTAAGTGAACTGAAGCGCTTCTGAGGTTAATCGAGTCCGCTTTTGATCCCATATCAGAAATTGCGGCTTACGGATGACTTTTCCATTCCCAAATGATCACTGACTGCACGTTCAATTCATATGTTTACTTTCTTAGACATCTTACGCACTTTAAAACGACGGTCCTCTAATACAATATGAATAATTTGGCTGAATATTTCAATTGGACGTCCAGGCGTTCTGAATCAGTTTTGCTTGTACGATCACAACGATATTCCATAAACTACTCGTGAATTATACCATGTGATGAAACAGAGTCTCGGTGATATTTTCCTCTATTTTCAGTTTTGGTAATTGTTTTCCGTTTAAAAAAATAAGGTATTAACAGCAATTCTTTTCCTTCTCGGTTTCTTCATAGTCTGATTTTTTCCCATTTTTCCTCCTTGTTTTTTTTATTTCTCTATGATCTAAATAAACACGATTATCATTCCCTTTCGAAGCGAACTATTTGAAATAACGTTTGCAAATTTCAATCATAAGTAATTTCACTATGTTTCCACTAATAACGAATCGAATACATTAAATAAAAGAGACACCTTTTTTTGCAATCACATTTTGTAAAGATACAAAATGTTGCATTGTTTTAACAGTTTTCAAAACTGCGTTAAAAGAAATTGAAAAGTTGAAAGGAATTTAACTTTTTGTGTTAAATACCATATGAAGGCTTCAAATATCTTAACTAGTTATTTAACTAGATATATAACTTAACAGATAACTTAACAAATATCTTAATCTATTCTTTATAATGTTCTGACCTACCAAATTTTATTCCCGAACCTCCTGCGTGTCACTGTGTGACATTAATATAAGAGAGTACTAATATCTTTTCTGCTAATAATATTGAAAACAAAACCTATAAACTATTTCTAAAATGAAAAGATGAGTGTACTTCTATGTCTTTAATCAGAAAAATACAATGAAATTAATTTTAAAAAAATTATTAGTTGCATCAACATTTATTCTGCTCTAAATTTTAAAATAATTGGTTTACTGTTAGTTCAAAGGTAAAAATTAGGCTATATTTCTGAAAAGACAAAGTTTAAAAGCCATTCATTTTGTTCATCTTTGTGAATATGTCATTACCAAATCAAAATGGAGATATATTAGCTGTTCATACTAAGAGTACGAACACTAACATTTATTTCTATTTGGCCCTTTTCTGCTTTTAACAGATAGATTATCCATCTTATTTTATCTGCAAATGAAACCGTCTCTCTTAATGAGACTTTGATTAATCTATGCTATTAATAATAAAAAGAACTTTTTGATTCACTACTAATGATGATGAAAATATTGGAAAGTCAGACAATTTATTAACATTCACAGCTTTGTTTCAAGCTCAATTTATTTAGAATTAATTACTATTTGAATCGAACAATGCGCATTTTTTGTTTAAAAAAAATGGTATTTTTAGGTTTTTTGTATAAGTTTTTATAAAAAAAAGATTTAAATTTTTTTTTAACAATTGCAATTGGAAACATGCTCTTTTTTAATCTTAGTAAATAGAATGTATATGGTTATTTAGGATAATAATTCATTAATTAATTTCAAATAATAGTTAATAAATTATTTGTAGAATATATTTAGATATTTATATTGCATTAAATGTAGAGGCGAAGCTCAAAAGGAAATTTCTGTTCATAATTTATCCAACACTATTTATTTCGAAATAAAACTCTTTACACTACAAACATTATCTTAGTTTGAATAGTTTAACGATAACAATTATATCTATTTTAATAGTCAATAAAGCTTTACAGCTTAGCTAATTGTATTCGAAATGCTGCCACCATATTTTGCATTAACAATTAGTTATTGATCCGAATTTATCAGAACATCTCTCCATACCAATTATAGAAAAGAGAATGGCATGCATTAGGAAGAAATTCAAAAGTGTATTTTATGGACCGGGGCGCAACATCGCCTTTTAGGGATTATCTTTGGATGATAAAATATTTATATAATATTAAGATATTAGCGTAATATTAATAAAATGATATTTATATATTATGAATATAAAGTTATGGATAAGAGCCCTTTTAAAAATAATTGAATGAATGTCGCTTTTAATGTCATACATTATTTTTCCAGGATTTATTAACATACAAAAGTAGAAAATCAATTTTCACTAGTCATAATACATATACTCGTAACAAATAAATTTTGTTTAAGTAAAACAAAAGTTCATAAGATAGAACTTAAATTCACATAGAGAAAAGCAAAAATGGACTTTTCTGTATTAAATTAAAGCTTACGAAATTAAAATCAACTAAGTATTATAGTTCTAACTATCTAACTTTATAATTAATTTGCTAAAAGAGTTCATCATAGTTTAAAGCCCAGCGTTTTTAAAGTCAAACATTTTATTTGTGGGATTTATTAGCATACATAAGAGGAAAATCCATTTCCTCAAGTCGTTAATAAAATAAATACTCAAAACCAATAATTTTTATTTAAATAAAATAAAAATATATAAGATACAACTTAAATTCGCAAGAAGGAAAACAAAAGTTGTTGTTTTTTTTTTGTTTTTTTTTTTTTGCATTAAATCATTACTTTAAAAAATTAATCTAACTAAATATTCTAAAACTTGAATTTTTCGTATAAGACAAATATACTTTTCAATTTTTAAAACTTTATAAAATTTACAAAATTAGCTTTGAAAGTATGCAGAAAGAGCATTTTTTTCACTTTATCTAACTTCATAATCGATTTGCTAAAAAGAGTTCATTATAGTTTTAAGCACAGCGTTTTTAAAGTCAAACGTTATTTTTACTAATCCATATCAACCTTTCTTTTCCCCTCAGAAAATCAACTAATCAACTTTTTTTATTCTTTATAAGACGGGAAGAGAACATTTTGTACATTTTATTTTTCTTGCTCTCTTATAAAATCTTTTGGCAAAGAAAATACGCCTTTTTATTTACAAAACTGTTTGTAAACTTTTCTTAGAAAGCTCCTTATCTTATTATCACAAAGTATTAAGTTATTAAGACAGATCTTTACAGAGTTTTAAATCTAACAGTATTTTTTAAATATAGACATATTTCAAAAGTTTATTTTTGCAGTAAAGTAAACTTTATTAATAAGGAATATAGTCAAGAAAATCATATTTTAGAGCCTAATGTTTTGCCCCCAGTTATTTTAATTGTACCAAATAATATAAGTGCACTTATTTAGGAGACGCTGTTTGAAAAAAAAGGAAATAAAGTAAGGTCACAAACTGAATGAAAATAAATTGTTATCACCAGAAATTTCTAAATTAGTAAGAAAATAAATTAGTTTCTTATTGAACTTTACTCACATCCGAAAAATGAAATTGCTATTTATATAAAAAAATTACTGCTTATGCAGCTGTAGCCTTAGCCTTCTTAGTTTTTGTTTTGGTAAATCATTTAAAATGTTTCTGACGAAATAACGTGTACAGAGAAACATTTCCTCAAAAAAAACATCAGATATTGCGTATTGAGGTGTAACATTAATCAAAAACATCCAAAAGACCAAAAAATTGGTTTTATATGCTTTAAGTACGTTTCAGAGCGTACACTACGTCCATGGCAGTGACGGTTTTCTTCTTAGCATGCTCGGTGTAAGTGACTCCCTCCTGGATAACGTTCTCAAGGAGAATTTTGAGAACTCATCTGGTTTCTTCGTAGATGACACCAGAGAAAATCAATTTTTTACACTGCATACATGAAAGAAAATTAAAGATGTCTTTAATTTTATATTTGAAGTGTAAAAAATGAGTTCTCGAGTTTTGCAAGATTTTTTTTTTCTTTTTTGGTGAATGAGTTTAATGGGAAATTCTCCAAAAGAGTATTAATTGTTTTTTCTTATAAAATTGAAGAAACTACTGTTTACCCTTGTTTAATACAAATTTCATAAAAAAAGGAATAAGCTTGGCGTGACTCACTGTTGATAAAAAACGCATTATGTATAAATTATTGAAGAAAAAAATTAACACTATTGATAAAAAAAGCATAATCAGAATAGACCGAGATTGTATACGAGTAAGAAGGCAGTTGAGTTAAATATTTAAGAGTTCATTTTTTGCCAAATCTTACATGATTTTAGCAGAAAATAATATCAGAAATAGTGAAATGCATCGCGTTGTCAATCACGAAGATTACGCATTGTGATGCCTGTGCAGTTTTGTGATATCTTTTTTTTTTAAAAAATATTCAAAATAATTCATTTTCAGGATTTAAAGAATTTGAATATGACTTCTTTTAAATTATGTTTATTTAAAATCAAATTTTGTTATTAAATTAATGGTTTCTTAAGGTTTCAGACATATTTTATTTCAAACGAGATTTAATGCGTCCCGCTACTCCAATATCAAGTCAAAGGAGAAGTGTAAAGATTTCAACAAATATATACATATGCTAAAAAATATTTAAAAAAAACTTTTTTTTAAAAATTATTTTGTTTTTTGCACTCTATATACTTAGCACAGGTGTCACTAAAATCGATTATAATGCAAATATGATATTAGGTGGGTAAAAAATCTATGTAGATCACATTTAATGTATATTATTGTCTATTTTGGTTATAGGTATTGCCCTCTTTTGTTTTCTAAATATTATTAATAGCTGTATTTAAGGGGTTCATTTGGCGGACACTTTAATGAATTTTTTATATTTTTTGGTTCAAAAGAGAACTTTAAAATTAGTATCTAGTCAAAGGATATGTGTCAAGAATTTTAAGAACACATGCATTAACAGAAAAATATTTATAAAGCATTTTAAAATTACGTATTTGTTCTTGTTCTCTATTTGGTTAGCACACTTGTCGTTGAAATCAATGATGATAAAAATATGATATATTAGATCTACTATTGTCTACTAATATATACTATTTCCGTTATAGACATTGCTCTCGTTTGATTTCTGATTATTATTAATAGTGATTGAGAGGGAAAACTGTGATTGAGAGGGAAATTTGGCAGACGCTTTAATGATTTTTAATTATTTTCTAGTTTAAAATAAATAAAATATTTATAAGATATTTTGACCTTGTCTTCTCTATAGTTAGCTCAGGTGTCTTTAAAATCGATGATGGTGAAAGTATGAAATACAATTCGCGATCGCAACGAACTATAGGGGGCGTTGTTGTATGAGACGCTTACCTGCGATTTCCATATGAACAGTCATTCAGTTACTCTGGAGACGTCGTTAATGTAGCGTGTAGCATTGCAACGTTCCTTCTTTAATGTGGCTTATTAAATTTAAAAAAGAAAAATGCTTGATATTCTTTCTTGTACAACCGAAAACAAAATGGTATCTCTTTTTATTAGAGAAGGAATATCCAAAACACATCGGAAAAATATTTGTACATTAACAGAAAAAAATATGTATATTCTTATAAGAGTTAAAACCTAATGCCCGAGAAATAGTATTACTAAATTTAATGATATAACATGAAAGGCCCATTTAAACTTTACATTCTATAGTTTTAAGAATCATATTAGTTCAAAAATTAAAATGAACAAAAAGTATACATAAGCCTCATAATTTTATGAAATTTAATTTTGTAAACAACGTTTTTTGACAACAATTTTTATCAAAAAATTTCAAGTTTCAATAAAAATCATTATTTAGAAACTAAGAAACGTAAAATAAAGAATGCTGACGAAACAAAAACAAAAAAAAACAATTCTTTTTTGTCGCCATTTTTAGTGCTACGAATATTCGTCTTTGGGATTTGCCAAAAACAAAACAAGATGCAATTTTATTTTTTCAGGAGGGAAATATTTTACCGAAAAAACGAAAATGTACCAATTCCCACAACAT
Organism: Parasteatoda tepidariorum; assembly: GCF_982258835.1. Taxonomy (NCBI): domain Eukaryota; kingdom Metazoa; phylum Arthropoda; class Arachnida; order Araneae; family Theridiidae; genus Parasteatoda; species Parasteatoda tepidariorum. The sequence goes on along the minus strand of NC_141764.1, from coordinate 54,790,370 downwards.
AAAACTTTATCTTGGCAAACGTACGTTTTGGAAATGTTATTTCATTTGGAATCTTATTCATCAGAGTTCATATGGCGATATGATTGTTTTGAATCTATGCTAAACTCTATATAGGCTCATTTTCCACCGAAATCCAATTAACTATTTTGATTTTAAATAAAGTGTTTTATTTTATGAACTGTCGCAAAAATTTTAAGTGTAGATTGGCGGCACTTAAAAACCGCCAAATCTGTAGCGGCGGTGGCGTTAATACGTCGTAAGTACCGAATTTTTATTCCATACTTTTCTGAATCATATTATTTCAAACATTGGAATATACAAGAAGTATACATAAACACATAATGTTATACCATTTAATTTTTCAAAAGTATTTTGAGAACAATTTTTATCAAAAAATTATAAACTAAAAAACGGAAAATAAAGAATTCTTAGGATAAAAAAGACGATTTTAAGAATTATTAGCATTTAAATAAAAACTTTCATATTGTTTCTTTTTTTATTATTCTTATAGTTCTTAATCAGACGTAAAAAACCATTCTGTAGAGAACCATCATCAAATGAAAAAAAAATATTTACAAGCAAATTTTTTATTGTAAAAATCATTGCACTTACCTGATTTATGATTCCCGGAGAATTCCAAAATGATAAGTTCCTTGTTTGAAAACTTTATTCTCAAATAATAGATACATAGTTTATACCTTCATTACTTTTAGATAACATACTACACAGCAAAATTTTATAATTGATATGAATTTGAATATGTAGCTAAAAACAGAATAGCCGAATTCTAGTTGAACTTATTCTTTCAAAATTAAAAAAAACTTACCAAGAAAACGATTTAAATTAATTAAGAATCAGCACAAATGGCACTATTTCAAGTAACTTGGATAATTTTTTATTGTTGTTTTCCGAATTATATGGATACAGAAATATATACTATTCTATAACGAAGAAGAATATGCTATAACTATTACAATTCTGTATGTTCTGAATTCATATTTATTCACTGGAATGACGAAAGCAATGTTGACTTCACTTTAATTCGTAATGAATTGAAGACAGAAGAAATGTATTTTACCTTAATACACACATCTGTAACAGTATCCGAAATCGGAAGTCATCAGTTGCAAGTTTGTTGATAATAGAAATAAAAAATTATTGAGGAATTTTTCTTCAAATGTTTGGCGTGTTCTGTTCCTGAAAGATTTACTAATATTCTGGAGATTTTTTTCAAGTTCTTCGGCCTTTTCCTTAGGGAAATTTTGTTTCTTATTTGCTGCTAAAAAATGGCGTCTGATTCAGTCAATGACTTTGATGGAACTAAATGAAAACGTGATAAATTAATGTCCGATATTTACAGGCTCCCGCTAGACGGCGTACTCAAGCGTTGCGATCGCGAATATTAGACGGGTTAAAATTTTCTGTGTAGTCAACATTTAATCTATGCTATTGCCCACTTTATTTATAGACGTTGCTCTTCTTTGTTTTCTAATTATTATAAATAGCTGCATATCATTTTTTCTTTCAGTTGACACTTTAATGATTTCTTACAAATTTTTAGTTCAAAATAGATCTTTAATATTAATATCAAGTCAAAGGACAGATGCCAAAAACATATTCTAAAGACATATACGTGTACTAAAAATATTTACATAATTTTAATTATTTTTTATTGATTTATATCACTTTAATGTAATGACACTTTAAAAAAAATTTATAATTTTTTTGGTTCAATAAAAACTTCTTACTGATAATAAAGCAAGAACTAATACCATTTAATTTTTATATCTAAAAAATGTTCATTCTCATCAAAATGAAGTTTTATTGTTTGACTAAATAGTAGAAAAAAAAATTCTTAAAAAACTAAAATTCATAAACAACGTGTTATATATGTTATAGTTATTTGTATGGATTAGAAACGATTTTGAGTTCCAGACAAAATCGTTCATTATTTATTTATAATTAATGTTTCATAAAATACTTAAAAAATGTCAAATAAGATTTGTTTTTACTACTATTATCGTTTATTAAAGAACCTGTACAGAAACTCTAAAAGCTGTACACTTTTATGATCTTGTACGCTTTTAATATTTCTCAACACAGTACGCTGATGAAAAATATTTAATACTTTTTTTTAACTTTGAGGTTCTGTCTTACATTTTATCGTTACGTATCTTCAATGAGTCATTTAAATTTAAGATCAAAGTTTATTTTGCGCCAAATAAAAATTATTTCAATTAAAGAGCAAGAACTTCCATAAAAAAAGTTTTTTTTTCTTTCTAAAAACACTTTTTTCATGTTAGGATGGAAATTTTTAAAAAATTTGATGATCCGTGTGGTTTTCTTGTATGGATTCAATAAATTTCGAATATAGATTCAAACAAAAAATAACAAAATTATATAAAAGCTATAGCGTTACAAAATTGGAGTTAAATTTTTAGCTCTGAGTTAATGAAAATTATATGAAAAAATATTTCTTCAAATTGCTTTTACTTTAAAAATAAATAAAATTATTTTGTTTACACTTAAATGTGAATGAAAATAAAATATTTTTAGTTTGTATAATTTTGAGTTTTTGTGTGTTTTCTACCTTCAATTGAAAAGGTATGCCTTAGAAGAGAAGATTTATAATGAAGGAATTGAGACTACATTGAAAATATCTTCTGTGAATAGGAAGGATTCATCTCTTTTTACGTGTATAGCACAGAATGCATATGGGAGGGATGATACGAATTTTCAAATCGTAGTTCAAGGTAAGAATTGTTAAATTATTATTTCCTTTACTTAAGAAAGAATAAAATATTAAGTTTTAAAATCAAGTCAATACAGGATTTTAATGACAAGCTTGTAAAATATGTCATTTTTTCTACATAGAATAAAAATTCTGAGGATACAAAAAAAAAGATCTAAACAACGTTCTTAGATCATGATACTCATTAATTTACAGTTCCTAAATGAGCCATACATTCGAATGCAACTATAGAATAATTAAATATGTATCAATGAAAATCATTATAAAGGAAAAATTTTTACTTTCATTAAACATAATAATATAAGTTACATTACAAACGAAAATAAACACTAATTAACATCAGATAAACAATCAACTGAATATTAGTTACTTTCACACTAATTTTCAGTATTAAAAATTATTAAATGACTTGTCTTCTGTTTAAGTTTACAAATCATGATTTTTTTAATCATTGAAACAGTTGTTACTTTAAGTGAATGTCACAAACAAGAAGCACCATAGCCGCTTCAGTACACTCATTAAATGTGTCACTTTCCAGTGCTTCTTATTATATATTGGAAGAAAAAAATTAAATATTCAAAAACAATATCCACTTAACCGTGCTGATAAATGTAAAATAAAATAAGTAATTAGATATTTCCTAAGTATAAATTTTACCACAATTTATCAAAATATAAATTTCCTTTTTGTTCCTATGAAAAATATAGTTTAATCAGTATAATTATATTCTTCTTATCCCGAAGAATTTATAGTTTCTACAAGCTTTTAATTTTAAATATTTCAATTGAATCAATTAATTTTATCCTACTTTCAATTTCAGTTTGAATTGTCAAAAAACTCAATTAAATTTAATAAAGAACTCATCATTACTTTTTTTAAATTGTCCTCATCAGCGCAAACTACAGTCTTGATAAAATTAATTGGAATTCATTTAGCTTCCTTTTAATTAATGAGAAACGAGACGGAGTGAATTTCTTTGCGAGTTTGTTAAATAGATTTGCTGAGTTCTTAAAAACGTCTTATCTTTTCCTCACCAGAACCACCAGACCGACCATCAAGTGTAGATGTCACCACAAAGGGTAGTCGCTCGGCATCGATCACGTGGTCTGCTCCTTACAGTGGGAACAGCGTGATTGCGAAATATACTGTTGAACATAAATCTGCAAATGGTAAGTAATTACATACGAAGTACGTTAATTATAACAAGAAAATTGTTTGACAGTTAAAGTAATTAGTTTTTGTGGAAAAGTAATCTTTTTTAAAACTAATTACTTCGAAATTTAAATAAAAACTTTCAATGGAGAAGTCTATTATTATGCAAATTTAGCTCTGAAAAACATTTATTTTCTTGTTTCTTATATTTTTATGTAAAAAAAAAAAAGAAAAGAAAGTCATTAGTTCGTCGCGTTAAAACTAGGATCTCATAATGGACTAAATTTGATATATTAAGCAATAAGCTTTGTATATATTTTGTACATCGTTATTTAACAGAAATTAAATAATTATGCAGTGAGAAAAAAGTATGGTCAAAATTACCAAAATATTTAAAATTTTCCGTAATTCTGCTTCTATGGGAACATGAAAAAGCTGGATAATTGTTAAACGATGTGCTTTGGTAAAATTAGCTATTATTTTGAAAACCAGAATTCTCAGTAAACTGTTATTTTATGAACGGAAAAATTACAAAATAAATGGTTAAAACATTACCTTATTTGGATTTATTTAATCGAATTATGTTTTTTTAACCAAAGAAGCTATTTCTACACAGTGCAGTGATTTTTCCAGAATTTTTGTTTCACCGTGTTGGGTAAAAAAATGAAATGAAATAATTAATGGTGGAGGTAGTTTAAAGTTCACCATGTTTTAGTTCCATGGGTTCCAGCTTGCCTTATAAGTAAAAAGGAACAGATGCGCATTTCTAACCAAATAGCTATATTAATGATATTTGTCATGAAATTGTAGCAGTTCAACATCTTCAGAGAAATACTAGTTGTTGCATGATAACTTATTATTATTTTTTTGTATTAATAAATACTACTTTTTTGTCGAAAAGTCTAACCGCCATAGTATCTTTCTTGAAATAATATATTTCTCGTAATATCTTTCTTCTTCTTCACTCTTTCCAAGAACAAAACTTAATGTAAATCTTTTTAGATTGCCATTCCGGAAATTTTTTAAAAAAGTTACTCTCTAAAGAATAAAAAAAAATTATATCCTTAAACGTCTTCCAATATGAAATTTTTTATAACGACAATCCAAAGATTTTACAATTTTGGATGCAATATATTTTCGAAAATTAACGTAATATGAAGTAAAAATACAAACAAACTTAAAACGCAATATTAAAAGAATAATAGTACCTATTTAAGAACTATTCATAAAATACGTTAATGTAAAATCTTCCGAGGGAGATTGAGGGCCAGTTTACAAAAGGTTTTGAAAATCCAAAACAGTGACTTTTTGATAATATATCACATGTATACAAAACTCTAAGAGCTTTGCTTTTAAATGCAAGATAATTGTCAATTTATTGTTAATGATTTAACTGCAACTACTAGTAAAATAACAATCAATTTAGTAAGAACAGATTGCTGCAACAAATGCATTGGGTTTATCACATCTGTTGTTAAAATTAAAAGCATATAGGAAAAATAATACGAAAATGAAGTTAATAAGAACTATACAGAAAAAACTACTTCAGTTAAATGATGGTTTGGGGAAAAAATATTAAAATTTATTTCTTATTTTTTTGTCAAATAGTGCACAAACTCTTCTAGCTTTGCCTTTCCTTAAATATGCATTTTTTAAAAGTCAATTAAAACATATTTACTTGTAAAAAAATCATAATTGAGTTGCATTTCAGAATCAAGCAGGAATCAGAACTAATGCAAAGCTGTTCACTACATGTTATTTTAATTACAATTACTTAAATAAAAATTTATACTTGCTTATACGTCAAGTTTATACTAAGCATTTCGAAATTTCTTTTTTTAAATCAATGTAAAGTAAAAATGGATATATTTATCTTCTCTTTTAAGTCCCATGTAAATTTTAAAATATATCTTAACATTAATTCTCAAACTTTCGTTTTAATAAAGGATAGTCTTTTGATAAACTATCATATATTTTAAAGATTTTCATCTAAATACACTTAGATTGGATCATCATTTAGATTGGAGCAATGGTAAATGAATCTATTTATGTTAATAATTTCAAGTAGTTAATGATTAATAGTTTAATGTTTTTCTTGTATAGTCAGATTTATATTAACTATGAAGGGAAAACTATAGTGTAAGTTTTAGAATTTTACAACATGGTCGTCTTTAGTAATACAATATATTATTATTTCCCCAAGAACATCTGATTGCATAAACCGAAAAAGACCATCTTGTTACCGTTCTTTCTATAAATCTATTTATCTCTCTATGTCTCTCTTACTTTTTATATGCTTCTTGATCGTAATATATATATATATATATATATATATATATATATATATATATATATATATATATATATATATATATATATATATATATATATATATATATATATATATATATATATATATATATATATATATATATATATATATATATATATATATATTATTTATATATAAATTAGCAACTAAAGGCTTTCAGCATTTACGGTATGGCTGACATTAATAAAAGAAGAATAGTTTGTGCGAAAGGAAAGAAACTGAAATTACATGATTTTGTAAACTATGATCACAAGACAATACCCACAAAATCTTAGAAATAAGTACATTTGTTTGCAAGAGTTATATATATAATTAAAAGTAATGAAATTATCGAATTCTAAAAAAATTCAGAAACAAAATTTTATCTTACTAATTTTTCTTTACTTAGGGAAATTCTGAAATAAATATTTAGACGTTTTTAGAAGTATTTTTAATGTGCTTAATTTAATGAAAGTTTTTGAAGAATAAAATTTGTGGCTCTGACCCATCTACATTAAATTATGGAAATGTTTTGTTAACGATTGATTTAGTTAGTTTAAATACACTATTGTTTACTTCTACTAAATTATAGCTGCGTAACTACTAAATTATAGCTGCGTAACATAGACGTAACATAACTTGCCCCGTACTGGCAAAGTTCTATCCAATTTCCAAATGATATCGGATCTTATATTTAGTTTTCGCTTTAAGCCTTGAATTTTAATTCTAAAATTTTGTACTGAACTAGACATGTTTAGGCATCTGAAGTTCACTTATTTTTAATAAATCCACTGCTCATGAAACGTTATTCAAGAATCCAAATCGCAGTGTAGTCAAGTACTGATTAATTTATTTTTGTTATTCACGCCGTACGAAGAAAGGGTAATCAGCTAGTTGTTTGATGAAAAGCAAAAGTATATTTGAGTACTGAAAAGTTATTTCAATATGCTAAGTAAGAGCAATATATCATTTCAAAGTTTTTGTGTAACAATACATTATAACCGTATGATATCTTTTAAAAAATATTATTACTTTCTTTTTTTAATTTTTTTTCAGAACCATGGTCATTAGCAAAGACGAGTATAGTTGATAGCACTGAAAGCATACATACCATACAAGGCCTTATACCCCATATGACATATCATGTTAGAGTGAAAGCAGAAAATGCCATTGGAAGTGGAGACTTTAGTGAACCTATAACTATTGTTACTGAAGGCGAAGGTGATAATACTTTATGAGCAAATTATTTTTCTAATTTTAACGAATATAATGCATGACACTTAAATTTTCTTCAAAAGTCTTACCTTGGAAAAAAGTTGCATATTTGAAAATGATGATTTTTTATCATAGTCAATGCAAATTTATGGTGTTTAATTATAACGTTTTCTTTTCTTTTTTTATTTTATTACAATAAAATATTGCATACTTATCCTTGCTATTGCTTAAAATTTGTCAAATGAGAAATTTAAAAAAGCTTATTATTATCCTTAACCTTTAAATTCCCACCGCTAATTTTACTTAAAAATTTTAAATTTACTTAATAAGCTGAAGGGAATAGGTTTTTTGATATAAATTTGATTAAATAATTTTTAAACTTTCATATATTTCATTATTGATTTCATTGCTATTATTATTGCAACTATTGAATTAATTTTATCAGTGACAGCATGCGCAAACCGCCTTATTGCCAAAATAGATTTTTTTATATATTTTATACTCTAGAATCAGTTTTAACTAACTCAGTAGAAATCAGTTGTAACTGAAATCAGTTTTAACTAACTCAAAATTTTTTTTTAATTCATTCAATCTGAAGTGTACTTAATTTTCAAATAATTTATGTAAATTAAATAAATATTTCAGTCATTTTAATAAATACGTTTTTAATACATTTTCAATTCAATTTCACAGAGTTCAAATTTTTATTCACTTTCGCAAAGCGTTCCGAATTCCAGTGCCTTTCGTGAGGGTTTAAAATCAAAATTCCTTAATTCCAATTTTTTATATGTATTTTCATTTGATTTTTCAAAAATATTTAAGCTGCTATTGAAAAGCTAAACCTTGTTCCTGAACAATATAAAAATAACACTATTGTGAGTGTACATTCAAAATTTCATAAAACTAGCAAATAATATAACAAATTCTTAAATCAATATGCTAGTTACGATATCTGTTTTTTTTCTGCTTCATTATTTTTTGATGAAATTGTAATAGGTATCATTTTTAATATAATATTTGCCATTAATTGATATTATTTTTCAATTAAAAACTCGCAGATTTTCTCATATGAAATTTAACACTGAACCAAAAGTATGGTCAAAACTACTATAATACGCTAAAATTTACTATATATCTGGTTCGATGGAAGCACAAAAAAATCGGCAATTTTTAGTGACACTCTTTTGTAATGAATTTGAAAGAATTAACAACAAAATATGATTTTATAATATGTGACAAAATTTGGTCATGTGGTAAAATTTGAAACTTTTATCATTATACTCTAAAGAACGAAATAAAATTTGCTTTTATTTTAAATTTTTAACATTTATTCGGCTAATTTTACTGATTTGAATACAATATATTTTGATTTTATTTATTTATTTAACAGAAATATTATTACTATGCAGTAAAGCAATTTTACTAGATTTTTTTCCATTGAGTTATTTTTTTTAAAATTTATAATAAATATATCTTTTGCGCAATGTTGGCGCTTAAAATATTCTTATCATTGCAATAGAACACTTATTCTTTAATAATCTACTCTTATCCATTCTTAATAATTATACCTTCTTCGGTTCAAACATATTTTGCGAATATTTTTTTCCGTATAAGTCTTTTTCCTACATTTTAATCCTCTTACTCTAAACTAGAATTCCATTTACAATGTCTTATTAAGTTCATGACAATAAGCAAATTTTATAAAAGCTTATAAATTATTTATTTAACATTTTAGAAAAAGAAATTATTTCTCTTTAGAAATATTTTGAAAACATAAAAATTTTCTATACGTCTTCCTGATATAGAAATTCGTAAACATTTAATGTATATGAGTGCTTAATTTTTATTATTGCATATAACATAAAACTATATACCGAAAATATGTTCAAAATAATATTTTCTGTGAAAACTAGCTAAAAAAGAAAATTTCCCAAAATTCTAAAGGTTCCTATTTCCATGAGCCTAAGCACATTGTATATATTAAACATATTAATGTTGCCTTGCATTTGTAATTGGTAGGAGAAACTATATAAATAATATTTTAAAAAAGTTTATCAAAAGAAATTTAAAATTTTATCTTACTAAAGTAAAAATTAAATGCTTGAAATATAAAGTGAATAAACGCACCTCTTGATAGATGAATTAATTAATACGAATAAATTGAGTGTTCAGAATGTTTTATAAATTGATTAAATCTGAATTTCAGAATGCATTGTTAACTTTTAAAAGTTTATGTGTCCACATCATGCGTATGGACATATTTGGAATAATATTGAAATAAATAAATGATCTTAATACAAAAAAAATATTAATTTATATTGCTACAAATTGTAACTACAGAGTCATAAACAACAAATTTTGACTAGTGAATGATATACGGATAATTTTATTATTAAGGTTTTTTATTTACATAAAAAAGGACAAAAATGATTAAATGCGTGCTCAAAAACTATTGAAAAACAATTGCCACGCACAGCAAATGTCTAATTTTAATATACTTTAATACTCCCTAAATGGACTTATAACATATTTACTAGAAGCTTTATTGTCAAAATTAAACTTGAAAGTTAAAATTAGCAATTTGGTATAAAATAAAAAATATATATAAAAAGGAAGTTTGTTTAGTAACAGCAAAGGCAAAACAAAAAATAGAAGGAAATAAGAAATTCTCTAAAAGTAAAAAATCTAACGAAATAAAAAAAATTCAAAGGGTATAAAAGTGAACCGAGATTTATTTTCTTGCGCCTTCAGAAATTTTCTTTCATAAAATGAAAAAAAATTCAATTATCAAAATAAAGAAAAGAAAACTAACGTATATTTTCAAAGCTGACAGAAAAATAAAATTGGAAAATTTTTACCAACATACTGGAAGCTTTTATGTTTTTTTTTTAAATTAATGCAATTTTATTCAAAGAATGTGAACAGAATGAAGCCTTAAACTGCTTAATTAATTATTCAACAATCTGTTGAATATCATCTATAGTATTTAGTCAAAAAGAAAAAAGAAACATATTTTCGAAAGATTTCTTTCCGTTCTCTAGATTTGTTTTTATAAACAGGATAGAGGTTTTTTCGTATTATTTAAAAACGATAAAAAAAACTTACTTTATTTTGAACACATTTATCTCTTATAAATCGGAAGAATTTGAATTTAAATTTAAAAATTGTAACGTAAAAAATAATATCGAATTAAAAGTTTTAAAACTGAATTGGTATATTTATGGGTATAATACTGAAACTAGATTATTTTGCTTTATTTTAGGTTATGCGTATACGAAATTAATTTTGTAGATATTGTTGACGCTATATAGCTTTAAAACTGACACAAGTTGTAAGAGATTAGTGTTAAAGCAACGCAATTCTTAAAATAATGTTTCATTTTATTGCTTCCGTCTCACTAGAGTTGCGCAAATAAGTTATTGTTTTCAATTTAGGGGACATCCTTAGGGTTGATTTTCAAAAAAATACTGGGAAATGAGTCCACTTAATTAGCACTAGTCAAACCAGTTTCATATAAAATATTCAGCAAAGGCATTCCAATTTGCATTTATGTAAGCAGCATTGATGTAAACCACAAGTTATATAAAGTGTGTAACACGCCAAAGAAACAGTTATGAATATTAATTAAAAATAATAATTGTATGTCCACCATGCCATTTTAAATTTCATAAACCATTTTCTTTTGAGAAAAAATTTTTTTGTAATTTTTTTACAAAATTTTGTGATTTGAGAAGAAAAATAAGTTTTAAAAGACTTATTTTTGATACTTCTTATAAAATAAAATGTAATGCTGTTTTAGGGAGTTTCTAAAATGAAAATTTTTTCTCTGTTTTATACAGCTCCAAGCGGTCCACCAAGAGATCTTCGCGCCGTTGCGACAAATTCACGAACCATACACGTAACCTGGAAGGTAAAGGAAAATTTTCTATTTAATGAATAATTGAAATGTTATAAAGTTAATAATTTTCATATCAAATAAATGTTACTCATATTTTTAGGGGATTGAACAAAAGTTAAAATTGTGTTTGCATTTTTTAAAAATAATTGTAGCTTTAAATGCCAAATTTAGCTGATATTAATAGTTCAAGTAATAAGCTGGATAAAACCATGTCATTAAATTTTCTCTTTTTAAATTTGGCAGCTACGAGTAGAAAATTTCTTAATTGTTTTTTAATTATGAAAAAATCCTTTAGTTCTAACAAAAACATTATTTATATATTTATGAAAATCCTATTATGAAATACACCATCATATATTTCAGAGGGTAGTTATATTTTAGAGTAATGTCACTACCAACGTAGTTGATATTGGTATTCTAACTTAAATCCTAATTTCCACTCAAGAACACTGTAAAAAATTCCGAATCAAATTACGGTAAAAAGTACCGGTACCTTAAGGTTTCAGTATTTTTTTACAGTAAAGTCCATTTTCACCAGTACAAATCTGAGAAGCAAGAAGAAAAGAAATCTGATACACCGTAATTTTTACAGTAATAATCAGCGTAAAATCTCTGAATCGCTCAATTTAAATGAAAACTAATATAAAAATTACAATATCATACTTTACGATAAAATGAATTTCATGGATGCTGCACTCGAAATGCCAATATTTAATACCGTTATTTGATCCGGAATGGATCACATTGTATATCAAAATAATTTTGTATAGTTGTATCTTGAAAAAAATTTTAAATGGCTCAAAGTCCCGTTCCTGTAATTAAATAACTGTAAGTGCAAAATATACTTCCGAAGCATGACCATATGACAAATTATCAGTTAAAGCATTTATCAAAATATTATCTACAATGCTGGGTAAATTTTGAAAGGCTCCTGGAATTGAATATAAAATTCACTCTTTAAACTCCTAAGAAAAATTGCGAAAATGTACGAGCAATATCCGCATCATAGAATGTTATACAAGGCTATAAAACAAGTATTATATACAAATTATAGCATGCATTTATTTCGCGAGATTAATGATTTTTTAAAGGCAGAGATACTCGAAAAACGATTTACAACCAATGTCCAATGTAAAGAAAAACACGAAGAAAAAATTATAAAAGCTATTTATTAAAAAATTTTGAAATGGTTAAATTTTACTTTTTTTCAATTTTCTCACATTTGTTTCCTATGTTTAAACTTGTGTTAATATTTTCATCATATTTTTTAAACAAAATTTCATTAGCAATAAACAAAAAAATTATTTTTGTATTGGTATATATTGAAATAATGAATAAAGCGCAGTCTAGCTATTCCCAACGTAATACTTGTTTATAGCATTAAATTAACGCAGTGACATTTCTGCACAAAGAAACAAGGGTTTTTAACACAAGGAGAATGAGTAATTTCTAATTTAATACATCTGAGACATTTAGTAAATTAAGCTATTTGATCAAATTTACGAATTAAAATCATAATTTTTTCCTTGATGTATTCCACATTCCTTTGATCTTGACAAAACACGTATTTTATAGACTTTTTTACCACCCGATTTCATCCAAATAAGAGCGTACTAGTTTCAATCCATAACACTATTTAAGAAAAAGCAGAAACACAGATTAAAAACTTGTTTTATTGAGCTAAAAGAATAGCTAACAAATATTTAACTTACCGAAAATAAGTCTCTTAGTTTTTCGAAAAAAAAAAAGAATAAAATAGACGGTTTTCAAATTATAAGCTTTTGAAAAAAATCATTTGAACGTTGGCGTTAAAAAATAACTATATTTTGTTTTCATTTTTAAATAGCAAACCGAATGTCTGCAACTAGTTTCATGTGTCTTTTTACAAATTGCTGCAGAGGTTCAAATGGCTGATTCTGGTTTTATCCACCTTTTATTCAACTCTCCCTTCTTATTGCGTTGTTTCTTACGTAATACAAATGCGTGTGATATGGTAGATAGTAAAATATATTATTTTTTAAATAGTTCCGTAATTTTGTAAATTATTTCAATTATAATCAATTTAATGCTTAAAATTTATCATTTGGTGAGTATTATTGTTTTTCCTTGGATCGATCTTGAATTTAATCTCTTTATTCTTCTTTTTTAAATATTATTTTTAAACGAAAAAATATAGCTCATACTATTTAAAAATATTTAGTTCTATAATAGATGCGTTTATTGTTTTTTAGTGCATAACAACTATATGCATTCACCATATTAGTATTTAATGTCTTTTAATACATAGGAAAATATTTTATTTATTTTTACTTACACTAACTATGTTTAAATTCAGCCTCCATTGAAGGAAGATACCTTGTCCCCAATCGATGGATATTACGTTGGATACAAAGGCAGAAATAGTGACCAGTTTGCATACAAAACATTGGAAACATCAATCGGAACAGCGTTGGAATGTGAAATAACAGATCTATCAAAAAATACAAAATACCGGGTTATAGTTCAAGCTTTCAATAATAAAGGCGCTGGACCACCTTCAGAGGAAACGCAAGTTCAGACTTTAGAGTTTGGTACGGTAGGACAATTTTTTTTTTTAATATTACCTATATATTTTTCTTCAAAAAATTTAGAAAATGCAGGACAATTTTTTTACCATGGTATTTCTTTGAGTATATCATTCTATACTCAACTTTCTAACCAAAAATTTTTGCAGACTTAACAAGTTAATACTACTGCCTTCACAAATTATCCCTGCCATAACTACGAAACAGTTTAGTCAGACATTGGGCGAATTGACATTTTCCTCTTCCTATAATAATCAAAGATTGAATTTTTATTCTAAGAAATTTTAATTTTGATGATTTTTGGAGAAATTATATTTCGAAAAAAATAATTCTTTCTTAATTTGTAATTAAATTAAAAATTCTTATTAGGACATTTATCACCACTAATTTGCCCAAATCGGGTTTGCGCATGTCGAAAATAAATATATCGTTAACAAAGGATTTTTTAATAAAGTTATTATCTTTTATAACATATGATTAACTCAATGATTATTTATAGGATTTAATTACGATATTGGATATTTATTTTTTCTCATTAAATTTTGGAAGAGTTTTACTATTTGACTTTTGGATAAATAAGTACTTAATTGTTTTTAATTCTATTGTTTTGATTAAAATTAATAAGATTAACAATTTAAAAAACTTTTTAAGAAAATTGAATTAGTTCATTTATATTAAATTTAAAATCATCTTTTTATCGTATACATCAAAAATGCAGATATTTTCTTCGTTTTTAATGCTTCATTCCAAGAAACAGAAATTAATATTATCTTAATGATAAAGAAATAATATTATTTACTCGGGGTAAGTATTATTTAACAAAATTTTATAATATTAAAAATTAAAAATAATTGAATTGATGATAATTGAATAATTAAAGATAATATTAAGAGTATAATTTTTTTTATAAAATTGTAAAAATAAGTTAGCTAGAAGTGATTAATTAGAAAATTATATCATTGTGGAATTCCATTTATTTGAACAAAGTTAAGTTTTGCATTGTAAAGGAAATTATCAAAAAAACAAATAATAATTATAATTTCCCACCAATCGCAACTAATCTAATTTTTATATTCATTGTAATAACTCAAAAGTACACATTTTAGTTTAGGAAATTAAAACTCGCAATGGAATTATTTTTGTAATGGAATTTTGTCAAATAAAATCTGATGTAGGTAGATTTCTGTGATAATTAAAAAATAAAACCTTCTTAAATAACATTGTTAATAATTTTATTTGAGCAGTTAGAGAAAACAGTGCTAGGTTAATTAAAGTATGTATTAGACCCACAAGTGATTTTTTTAAATTTAATATGAATTTAAAGAAATTTCGAATTGAAAATTTTGTATGTAAACTGTATTGATAATTTAAATTTTAATCTTTAATGGAAAGCTAAAAAATTTTAATGATACTATTATTATTTAAATTACTAATCTTGGAATTTTAACTACCGTAAACCGGGGCGAGTCTACCCATTTTTTCAGTTTGTCAACTTTCAAGTGGCCAAACTTTTGTAAATATTAAAGAAAAAAGGCTTTTAATAGGTGTTTCGGAATCGCTATTTATCCCTCTTTAAAGCTGTGAAATTGATTTTAGAAAATATTAACAGTTACGCTGTTACTGTATATTTTTATAGAACTGCTGACAAATCTCTCGTATGGGGTGAGTCTACCCATTCTACTAAAATGAATGTTTGCATTGTAAATAATTAAATTTTACTATTAAATTGTTACTTTAGTTACTATATAGGATATTTATGAAATAAAATTCATAACTTTATTATATATTCCATTTTTTTATTCTTAAAATAACACAAATTGAGTATTTGATCGATTATCACATTTTGATCACATTATAAAATAACATTTTTTTTCTAATTATTGTTGATAAAAATAAATTAAAATTAATATAAATTTACAATTAAATAATTATTAAATAATAATAATTAAAGATTATTAACAAAATCGAAATTCAAACATTAGGAATCATGAAAAATCCTTTTCCCATTCTTTTGGGTGGTAATAATAATTTATAAATAATAATTTATTTAACTGGCATTAAATAAAAATAGTTAATTTTGTAATATAAAAATTGAAAAAATAGGTAAAATAAACATATTTTATATTTACATTTATATTTAACCTATGAATTTTTTTATTAATGATAAATTTATCAATGTAGAATTAAAATAATATACTCAAATTCATTTAAAATGACTTAATTTTAATATAAACAAAGTTCTAAATTATATTATTACGCTTTATTAAAACTAAATACGAATGGGTAGACTCGCCCCGCGAATTCTGGCTTTTTGTTTACAACAGCAAAACTTACATTCTTTTTGTTTTTTTTTCATATAAAATTAATGTAATCTTAGTCTTAGATAAGTTTATCACTTAACCAATGTGAAACTAGTAATAATAATAACGTACTTACGGAGCACCAACTAAAAGTTTGCTGATTTTCAATACAAATCTCTCAAAAGACGTTTGAACAGGTCGGTTAAAAAGACACCAAATAAATAAAAACGGATCAAACTACTACAGCACCATCTTCCTTAGAGTCTGAACTAAGTCCTCCGTCGGTAAAAATTTTTTTATTTTCAATTTAAAATAGTGAAAATTAAATAAAACTAAAATGGGAAGACTCGCCCCTGGATGGGTAGACTCGCCCCGATTTACGGTATTTTTAATTCCTTTTCTAAAGTTTAACAGATAATTTCTTACAGACGATTTTATAGTTATTGTTTGATTTGTTCATATGGGTAATTACGAAATTTCTTTGTAGTTTTTCAACTGCTTTGTAAATTTAAAAAAAAAGTACTTGTGGAATTTTCTCTGCTATTGAATTTTTCTTTATTATGAAAAAAAGAGTTTTGAAAGTAATAATAAACAGACCATTTTCAGTTAATAAACCTAAAGGTAAAAATATTTAAAAGACAAAAATATATAGGTAAAGATAGAAAGGTATTAGATATTTTTTAACGAAACTTTTTGAGATCATTAAGAAAGTTTTTTAGAATTTTATTAATTGATCTAAGATAAATGGTTCTAAATTTTGTGCATTTCAACAATAATTTTCTTAGTTCTAATTATCTATAATTTTTAAATTATCAGTAATAGCAGGCTTGTCAACAAATTTTATTTGCCGATATTTATTGATATTTGTCAACAAATTCAAAATATTTCTCACAGTGACATTCATTATCGGATATATTAACTTTCCCTAAATTTTGGTTAGTATCATTATAATTAAAAATAGTTCTACCAAAATTTTTTATTAGTTATAGCTTTTAATTATGTTAAAATCTTTTAATGGAAATAAATTTTTTAAATTGTCAAATATATTACGAGCTTTGATCATATCAAAAATAGGGTTTTGAAAGTTAAAAAAAATAAGTTAAAAGTTTTAATTTTAATTATATCATTTCCTTTAAAGAAGAAAATTAAATCTTTCAACTATTTAATATTGTATTATAAATAAAATTGAAATTTAATTTGTCACTTTTAAAAAATTTTTATTACATCCTGATCCTCGTATACCTCGATTTGCATGATTATATTTAATGTGAAGAAGTAAGAGAGTACAGAAGTTATTAAAGTTAATCTGTGTATGTTGAATGGTATCGTTTAGCTCATACGGCAAAATTGTTTCGTGTTGAAGCATAAAATAATTATATTTTCATAGTCTTAAATCATAGGCATCTAAAATGTTTATATATATATATATATATATATATATATATATATATATATATATATATATATATATATATATATATATATATATATATATATATATATATATATATATATATATATATATATATATATATATATATATATATATATATATATATATATATATATATATATATATATATATATATATATATATATATATATATATATATATATATATATATATATACATATATATAATGCATGATAATAATAAAATTTAAATACTAACTGTCTACTCAATGAGATATACTAGATAAATAAAAAATGCCCGTATCGACCGAAAAGCTGCGATTTACAATTTACAATAACTGATAGAATTTTTTTTACGTAAATATTACTTTTTTTTCCAAATTCCGTTTCTGCACTACGTTTTGGAGTGTAGAAAATTTTTTGTAGAAGTTTCCCAGTTCAGATTCTCAAGTTTTTCATTAAAATATATTTGTAATAATCGAGCAGTAAATATCTATTAAAGACAAAATTGAATTTTCACATAAATAAATCAAATATATTATCACACTTCATTAAAAGATAAATGTTAATCGTTTTCTTTAAATATGGAAGAAAATAACTTCATTTAAAACATTATTTTAAATTTTGTAAATTCTGACTCATGATTCATGATTAATCTACCTAATAAGATAAAAAAATAAGCAAGTGATCACCTAATACAGAAATTCTAAAATAAATTAATACTTCATGCACAACCTCATTTTCCTTAATTTCCTTCTGCCATTTCTCAACCATAAATAGCCAGAAACAAGGCCTGCACTATGTTTTAAACATGACTTTAACTATGGTTGATAAATTCATCTACCCAAAACTCATTTCAGTTCAAAGAATTTCACTGAGTATATTAAGGTTTCCCCTGATGAATTATTTAACAAAGGCTTCATCATTAAACCTTTTAAACATGCTTTAACTTAATTATTATAATCTAATTTTAAAATAAATAACTTAAAATAAAAATGTTTTAAAATACATATTTTAGTTAAAAGTGTATTCATTAATAATAAATATTAATAACTAACATTTTGTTCCTTGCGAGCTAAGTAATTTTTAATTAACTATATTAAGAATCTTCAAACAAATCAATACAATGCATCTACAAATCAATACGTACACAAATAGATCAATACATCAATTCACTGATCGTTCTCTGATTCAAGTCGAAATTACGATCTGTGGATGAATGAATGGATGCATGAAAGGGTCCGTCCTATAAACGGGAGCAACGTATGTTGTGGCAGAAGTCGAATTCTTGGCCATAGATGGCGCCACTGGAAAACCAGAACAATCGCTCCCCTTCTGCCTAAACATGCATACGTTCACAACAACAGCAAGAAGAACCTTCAATACTTACTCTAAGCTTTACTCACTGTCTTCTGTGACTAGCTGGTTTAACATTTAAATACACCAGCAGCTGAAGTTCAGCTGCCTTCGGCAGAATTGCTTTGATTGCTTCAAATTCCTGTTGTAAATACTTTATAAACAGATCTACGGTGGTATTTGAATATTTAAAGTTCTTTAATTCATATGTTATTTAAAAATAGCTCTTCTATCAATTGCGTAAAAAGCTATAAATGCTTTATAAATGAACCCATGGATGTATTTGAATATTTAAAGTTCTTTAAATCATATGTTATTTAAAAATGGTTCTTCTATCAATTTTTAAGATTGAGATTTTGATATATGGTACCTGGGATGACTCTACTGTTTCTTGATCACTTCTTTCCTTAAACACAACAGTAGCTACGGTCATTTCTATTTTAAAGATAAGCATATTGTTTCTCAAAATACAAAATTATTTCAGGTGAAAAGTTTCAAAATGTTTTACTGTATTAACACGCCGCCTCGTCTCTTGGACTTTAAGCTTTATAAGTAGTACGAAAATGAATTCTCACAGGAGATAAGGCAGGGGCCTATTTTCCATGAGAACTCCTAAATAGTCCTCCACTTATTATGTATTAGGGGCTGGCAAGTTTTCCTGCCCTACACCTAATCAGAAAGTGATGATGAACGTCTTTAGATGGCTAAGAGACTTTTTCGAACACTTTAACCGTGTCATCCCTAGTAATAACATTGTTGTCTGTTAAATTTTATTCCTTTTTAAAGACTAATGACTATAAGTCAGATTCCGACAGAGATTTTTTGCAAGAAGGACTCTTTAGGACTTGAAGAAGTCCTAAAGAGTTGAACAGCAGAGTAAAAGAAAGTGAATGAGAAACTTCTAAGGCTGTGTGCAAAGCATAACGGAGCGTTGGTAACGAGGGATTGCTCAGAAATATTAACAACATAACACCATGATTAACAGATTCCAAGGAAGCGTAGGAGCTATTAAAAGACTCGATAAAAAGTTAACTGAGAGTCCAAGCAAGCAACTTGAAATTTTGAAAGAGATTCCTACCAGAACATGACTGCCGAGGGAGAAAAAAGTTGTATGGATGTTCATGTACTTTTAATCAGGCCCACCGACGAATCAGCCTCATCTGATGAGAAGGAAAATGACTTTTTGGAGTTGCTGAATCATACTATAGATAGTAACTGGGAGAAAAATAGGTTGAAAAAAATTGAAATGAGGGCGTTATTGTTCCTAATGCCAAAACTAATTAAACCTTTCAAAACGATTTAAATTCTTGTAAAATTTTACACTTTTAATTTAGGCTTCAAGCACGCCGGTTCGTCTTAAAAGGTGAAGCTGAAAGGATTAAATTTTATGTGAAATCGAAAGCGAAGTCGGTTTGAACACTTTAAGAAAGAAATTAAGATTTAAAAGGAGCAAAGTTTACTTTTTATCCACGAATAGGAAACCTCTAGGTAGTCTAAATTTATTCAAAGCTTTTTGATTTGGTGAAGCTGAAGGTCTAAAGTTGAGATGGAAGATAATAACCACTAAGAAGTATCATAGAATCTTGCTCTATTCCAAGTCTTATCAAGTAAGAGACATGGCAGTTGACTGTAAAATGTTCAAAGTATATGCCAACGATATAGTATCAGGTAACCCAATGAATCAAGAATAAAAGCTTTGCGCGAAATTCAAGTCTGTGAATGAAAGATTCGCAACTAATTTGAAGATAAACCATTGTTCCTTGAGCCGGATTTATCCATCAAAGAAATAAATCATGGTCAACAATGGAAGGAGTGCATAAACCTGCCCCCGGACACCTGCCAGTCTACAACTGTTTTTAGTTCTATTGAAATTTTAAATTATAATTTTAATCTTTCCCTATTGTATTGATTTGAATACTTTGATTTGAGTAATTCTCTCTTCTTGCTGTAATGTGCAAATAAATACTGATTTTTCGCTGTCCTGGACAGTCAGAGCTTAGTACATGGGTCACGATATGGTTAATAGCACGTTGCTGTCAGCCTAGAATTCTTGGAGGTCATCTGGAGACAAGTGGCATTGTAAACCTGTAGCTTTGGACACTTTGACTCTTACTCGTCCTTCTTTGTCTTTTTATTCACGTTAGTGTGCTGTATTTTATGCGTAAGTCGTGACTTTGTTACTACGAGTCGGGTAAATGTTTTGCACTTTAGCATAGTAGCGATGGATTTTGTCACATATGGATGGATGTTGTTCACATATTTTTGGTAAATGGGGCTAAAGTTTTAGGGGAGTTATGGAAATTTTACAGCGGCCTAGGCCTATAGGCCCATTCGCCGAATGCAGTGAAACTACAATTTTTAATTTGACAGCAATTATATAGAAATAAAATGTTAAAAATTTTAGTTATATGTTTAGGGGAGTTATATGTTTAGTATCAAATGTTAACAGTATTTACATAGATTTGGTTTAAAAGATTTAGCTTCCAATTCTAAAGGATTAAATTTTAAACGTAAAAGTTCCCATCTACGAAAATTGCATCTTCATCTGAATTTTTGTTCATTAAATTCTTATTTAACTTTTTTTGTTTAAAAACTTGTTAATTAAAAAAATCAGACTATTTAGTAATGATGTAGAAAGCTAGATCTTCATTTTTTTTTAACAATTCCGTATTTATCCTTTCAATAACATATGTTAACTGAGTGCGGTCAATTGGGATATGTTACTTATTGTAAAACTAAATATAATTTATTTACTCATTGATTAGTTTTAAAAAATTACGTAAGTTCAAATACCATTTTAAATATATGCTTAACATTAAATATTGCTTAGAAAAGGAAAAACCGTACAATTTCTTATGAAGACACAGCTTTTAATTTTAACTGCTTAACATAGAATATTAATGTAAGAAGATGGTATCATAAATATCTTTAAAATATGAATAATGAAGGAAGAATTTATAGGAATTAGAAAGAAATATTTTGTAGGTAAATATTTACTTTGTAGCTTTTTATTAATTTTGTTAGCTGGCACCCAAGAAAATTTCAATCTTTGGCTTCAGCTGAGAAACATACAATCTGATTTACTGTCTGAAAATGCACAGACCAGACATCATTTTAATTTGACTTTCGTACATACAAATTCATCTATAAAGATTCATTTTATATTTTGCTTGCTGTTTTTGTTAATCAAAATGTCATTTTTTAAAACAATATCTGCTATAATAGTTGGGGAAGATTTCGTTATCTTTGCAGCAATGTTTTGAATGCTTCAAACTCATAAACTGCAATATTCCCAGCTTTCGTTTCTTTGCTTTATTTGCTTTACTATTAAAAATATCTATAATATAAATAAATTTAAAGTATCCGACTAGTTTAAACCAACTTTTTTTTTAACTTTTGTGTATACATTAAATACAAATTTCTAAAAAAAGGACAGAAAAGCTGTTAATGAAATCATTTAAAGTAAATGGTTAGTCCATATTGAAGTTGGATACTAGATTAAGATGATAAATTAGGATGAAGCGAAAAGTAAAATTCCTCACAAAGCTGTCAAAAGCTGCTTTTGGCATTAGAAATAAGGACATTAGATAATCATCGGTAAATATTTTTCTGTCGTCTTAAATCCATGCGTTATTATTAGCGAAATTTATACATTAAGAATATATTAAAGATTTTTGCCCCAAAACTTGAGGTCATAATCAATGATCAATGCATTTCTTGTAAGAAAAAAATGGAGATTTGAGAAATCAGAGCTGCCAGTAATGTTAAATTTTTAGTGATGACATAACTCATTAAAGTAAAAACTTGAAACTTTAAAAGACGAAGTAGTGTGATTAATATGCTTTTAAGTAAATAAATATCTCTCATCAGTAATTTCGAGACAATATGGTAAGTTTAATTTATTTTAAAAATTAACCATGAAACTTTAAGGAAAAATTAAAATAATGCTTTTCAACTGCTGCGCTTCATCAAGATATTAACCAATACTTGTCAAATTTTGCTCACTTACTAACAGTGAACAACATTTAATAATTATTAGAGGTCAATGCGAAAAAATACACCTTTTGATTTCACCGTTATGATTTATGAACTAAATAAACTCCCCTTTACAAGATTGAGAGGACATTTTTCAATATTTAGCTTTCTGATTTATT
Source organism: Parasteatoda tepidariorum (assembly GCF_982258835.1). Classification (NCBI taxonomy): domain Eukaryota; kingdom Metazoa; phylum Arthropoda; class Arachnida; order Araneae; family Theridiidae; genus Parasteatoda; species Parasteatoda tepidariorum. The sequence goes on along the minus strand of NC_141764.1, from coordinate 54,767,255 downwards.
GCAGAACACTAAATCAGAATAAATGAGTTGTTTTATGTAAAATTGCAGTTTCAGAAAAAAGTCACACAAATTTTCTAATTCTTAACTTTTTCAGTTGAAAAATACGTATTTTCGTGTAAGAGATCTTGCATGTAAATAAAAACTTAAATGCTAAAAAGTGTTGCTGAAAATAAATAGTTGTTATGGAAAGCAATGCCACAATTCTAGAAGGTAAGGAGGTCAAGAAGGTACAAAAAAGTAAGAGAAGTGTATCATATTTAACTCGGAAAAAGATTTACATGTAAATATTTTAAGTAAATGCAAAAAAAAAGAAAAAAAAATTTGTGTTAAGAAAGATGCTTCCAGTATAATTATTTGCATCAAAACGCGATTCACTATTCCTTTGCTCAAATCACGTAATTTATTTGAAGGTCATCGTGTTTGGTTTTCTTTTATACTGACAAATCAAATATTGATTTAAGTTTTCCTTGAAACACTATACGCCATTTTTCTCATCTGTTTGTCCGAACAATGTTCGCCATAAATAGATACAATCAATAATAGAAGTCTCAATTATTCTCACTTTATGTCAGTAACATTGGTGTTACTACACATTGTTCGATTCAGCAAATATTTTTTAGTATGACTTTGCATTTACTTTAAATTCTCCAACACAAACTGGTTAATCAAACTGTAATGCACTCATCTAGATATAATTTATAATTATGAATGATGGCACTGAAATCGCTTCGATATTTTTAATGTTATTCATAGTGGAAACTTTTCATTTGGTGACCTTTATATAAGTATATGAGAGATCTTTATATTGGATACGTATATATATATATATATACTTAGACATTATAATAATATTTATCTTCCAATAACAAATAATGTTTCCCTTCTATACTGAAATATATTTCATGTTGCATTATATGAATTTTACAAATAATATAAATATCTTACTTTGAAATATTGTAAAATATTAAATAACAAATTCATTATTAAAATTTCATAGGATTTAAAAAAGAACAAAAGAAAAAGGCAAAATATACATTACTACAATCCTATAAATTTCTTTTCTAATGTGAATTTATATCATATCCCATCTCTTTCAAAAGAATTATGTTTCCTTAATCAAACACACTTTATTTAATTAGAAACTATCTTTTAAATTCCAACTCCATGAATATTGAATCAGATTTACATCATTTAACAATAAATTCTGATTTCATCGGAACCACATGCAAATATGTTATTTACTCCAGTACAATTTAAGGAACAATTTTTAAATCTGCTTTCGCCTTAATTTTAATTGTATCCATTTAAAATTTTTCCCTTTCAAATTTTGCGATTGATATTGTATTTAGTTGTTTCGGAGAACACAATTTGATAAATCAAATTTTCAATTGTAACATTTTTAAAAACTTCATAAAACGTTTAATAAATTTAATCAATATTTATGCTTTGTTGCATGTGAATGGAAAAGAGAATTTATTAAGCAATTGAATTTCAATTTTTAATTAAAGATTGTTGACATCTTTGCGCTGATAATTCCAAAATTATAATTCATATTATAATGCGGAAAACTTAGTTTGCAAAGAAATTGGATTGTGGTTTTGTTTGATATTGAATTCGTGTTTCATGTTTATTTAAGTTTTGATTCGCTTAAAATTCGTTGTTTTTTAATTGCTAATTTTTAACAATGATTTTGGTAAACATATAGAGTTTTGATTAAAGGAGTTCTTAAAATTGGTCGAAGGCACTACAGTTAAAAATTTTTTAGATTATTTAATTTATCTTCAGTTCATTCATTTCATATGCTGTATTTGTTTCGCGTCATTTTCTTTCAAAACCTGAAACTCAGTAAAATTCAAATAATTTTTAAATAAAGATATTCGTAGAGCAAATAAATATTACTGCAAATATTATAGCATAATATTTTACGGCCAAAATAGTTTTTACGGCAAAAATAGATTTTACGGCAAAAATGGATTTTACGGTAAACGGGATTTTTTCGGTAAAAGGGATTTTACGGTAAAAGGGATTTTACGGTAAAAAGGATTTCACGATTGATGCACCAAAATGCTAGTATTTTAGGTTTAGGTTTTGGTTTTGGTTTATGTTAGGTTTTGTTTTTATTTAGCCAGAATTCTCTATGGACAAAATTCTCTATTGACATTGTGTGACGTAGCGCGAAATATCTATATAAAGTAAATAAAAACCCAAGTGCTTTTTTTAAAGTGATTAAAAGATTCCCCAATTGAAAAATTAAATATTCAAACACGGAAACAAATATTTATTTTTCAAATGGCTATGAGATATAATTTTTTAGATATAGGGGAGTATAGGGGAGAGATATAGGGATTAGTATAGGGGAGAGTGGGGTCAATTGCAACAGGGTACGATTGTAACAGAGCAAAAAGTTCGAGTGTCGGGTTCTAGATTTGGTTCCTAGGTGGTGCACAAGGTGTATTTAATAAATCTACATGTACACCTTAGCTGGCAACCATTTTTATGTACTTTTGAAAGAATTACATCACAAAAGATATTTTTACGCTACATAAGTACTTTTTTTGGTATTAGAATATTATATTGTAACAAAGTATTTTTGTTCAAACAAAGAAAAATTATTAACCGAAAATGAAAGTGGACACCTTAATTAAAATTTAAAAAAAAGACTAGTTTTGTTAAATAACTGGCATTGTTTTCAACAAATGAAGCTGGAATGGCGTTTTGGGGACGATTGAATACGTGAAGGAGCGATTGTAACAGCTAAAAATAAATAATCTTATGTTTACAAACCATTACTTAACTCTTTAAGAACCACCAATAGTTTCCTATATCATTTATATTATGTTGCATAAGCATTATTTTATTTGTCACCTTTCATAGCATAAATTAAAATTTTTAACCCCTTAAAGCTAAAAGCTTAACCCTTTAGGTCTTTTCTCATTATTATTTTTACTCCTAAAATGTCTCTACTATTTTGATCAATAAAAAAATATATCATAACTATGATAATATGTATAATTAACTATGTTTTAGTTCAATTTATGAACTGTTACAATTGACCCCGTAAATGGGGACAATTGTAACAAGTGCACGACTGTCAAAAACTGTTAATAACTAATATAATAACATTTAAAATAAGGTATTTATTTTTTTTCTAGTAGAGGATAGTCTACTTTACTTGTCTGTCAGTTAATACTAATAATATATTGGACTTTTTGTTAGTTAAAAATAGTTAAGTAAAAAGTGTTACAATTGACCCCACTCTCCCCTATATACTGTAAAAAAATCACAAAAATTTGCAGTTTTAAACAAGCAGCTTTGTTGAATGTACCAACCGTAAAATTTACGAACTAAACCCATAGCCTTAATGGTTTTTTGCCATACCAGAATGTGATGCCACAATTGGCATACACATATTTATTTTCTATCTTTTAAATATCTCTTATTACTTAAGCTGATTTCTATTAATAGAATAATTTTTTTTTGAAAATAAATCACAAACTTAATCTTTTTAAAACAAACATAAAATATTTATTTCTTCTCTTCTAGATCAATGCAACGGATACTTTTTATTTCATTACTAATCGAAAACAAAAATCTATTTATAACTTTTTATTCTAATTTTCCAACGGCTAAATGTTTCGGTTGCATGGTTGTAATAATTCACATAAATTTGTTGGCGACTCGTGATCGCCAAGGTATTATTTTAAACCCAATATTGATGTGCTGATTGGCTTTGTTTTGGCTATGCTATATTTTAATAAATCGCCAATTTTGGATCTCCTACCCATGCTCCTGTGTCCATTGGGAACAATTTACACGGACTTTTTAATTTGGCTTTTGATTAGGCAGGTTGTGGGGGTTTTGTCTCCCATGGCCTGTCCTTATTAATATTATTATGCAAAATTGATTTAACTGAAATTCGTATGAATGATTTTTTATATTTTGTAACTCGAGCTCTGCAAATATACTACTAAATAAAAGCCTTTTTATTAATTCTAATCCGGCTCAACTATTATTTTCATCATCTCCTGATTTCAGCATTAATCTTCAGTTTGTCAATATCTCCAACTACTCCTCACCACCTGAATATTCCATCATCACTGAAAATACATCACCAATATAAAATGGCACACTTGGCTTTCCCTTACAGAACAAGCTTTTTCCTTTAAATTAAGTTTAAAATCCGAAATTAGACTGTTTTTAATGTAACAAAGCAATTTTTTACAACTAAAACATAACTGTTGTCTGAACAGATTTTTACCATAGTTTTCTCTGTGAATGTAAGGAACCAAATCTCTACTTTCACCAGATGTGAATATTCTAAGTCGGTAGAATTTTTATGGACCATTCATTACTGAGACCCGAACCTAAATCACTTCATTGAAAGGCCATTCTGCGCCTTCTGCCACCAAAGCTCAAGTGTCTTATTATGAGAAAATTATAATACTGAGAATTTCGTTTCTACATTGTATCGATTTGACAAAAAAGCCGACTCGCACTTTTATTCACACGATGTTTCAAACAGTAAAATAATTGCTGAAAAGTAAGAAAAATTATACAGAAGAATTGTGAAATAATAGGGAAAAAATGTATAAGTATAATACGGAACTCAAAACTTCATGGCAACTGGCAGTTTTAATTTGTTTCTACTTGGGGAGAAAAGGGAGAAGAACCGTTAAAATGTTAAATATACGCAAACATTCTGAAATTTTTTTACAGTTCACTAAAAGAGATAATCCACTTATAATTTCCTAATTTAAGTTCTTTTTTAAGTGGAAAATAATTGAAGAAAAAAAATTTATGAAACATTAAATAAAATAATACGGAACTCAAAACTTCATGGTCACTGGCAGTTTTAATCCGTTTCTAAACTCAGTGGCGCGACAGCCCATAGAGGGCCAAGACCTACTGTGCCCATCTCAGTTTGCTTGACCTTGGGCTCTAGTGTGCAGGAGCAGATGTTCCGGTCAGGTGGTCAGTCGAACGCGGAACCCCCAGAGTTTAGTTCCCAAGCATGCTTGGTGCTCATTTATTGACCCACTGACTCATTTACTGACCCACTGAGTCAACCTTACCCGGCCCCAGGATCGAACCAGGGACCTGTGGCACGACAGCGCGAAGCGCTACTGCTCAGCCACCGGGAGTCTTAATCCGTTTCTACTTGGGGGGGGGGAAGGGAGAGGAACCGTTAAAATGTTAAATATACGGAAATATTCAGAAATTTTTCTTACAATTCACTAAAAGAGATAATCCATTTATAATTTCCTAATTTAAGTTCCTTTTTAAGTGGAAAATAATTGAAGAAAAAAGAATTATGAAACATTAAATAAATATGCGCTCCTAATAATTAGGTTTATGTTTAAGTAAAAACAAGGACTCATTACATACCCACATAGAAATACTCTCTTTTCTAAATACCGTAAATCTAGAGTCTAAAGTACAGACATATTTTACAGTCCCTTTCTAGATTAGATTTTATGACAAGCAGTTAAGCGAATTTGATCATTCTGTCTTTTATGCCAGCACAATTCATCATCAAAAAACGTCACAAAAGCGAAATGCAACTTCGCACGCATGTAATTATGCTACTCTCTTTTTCGCTCACAAAATTCTGAAATTGTCTAAGACAAACAAAAATGGACAAAAGAAAACCGGATAGCTTGACAGGAGAGTGGCAGGATATGTAAAAAAGAAGCTTTTTCTTTTTATCTCTTTCTCAAGAAAACTAAACTCAGATATCACTGTCTGAGTTTGTTGGATATTTTTTTCTCCTATTCAGGAATCCAATCTAACAGGAAACACACTATAATGGCTGGGACATATTCTTGATTTAAAATAAATTTCTTTTTTGATGTGTGTTATTGTTTTTATTTTATGCATCGCCACACGTCACATGTCATATTAAAATAAAATATCGAAGCAAACCTCCTATGAATATAAGCATAAAATTAAACTTGTTCATTTTGACAGATTAATATGTTCTTTCATTAGACTACTTGAAAAATGATGTCCTTTTTTTCCGAACCACACATTTGATAAAAGACCTATCACTTGAGTGTTTTAAGTTTAATGACTTTCTGACTAATCATGCTTTTAATGATCTAATTTTGTGCAAAATTATTCATGTCCTTTATCTTAATAAAAAAGATGAAAAAACCATTTTAAAAGCTTTTTCTATAAAATGTACACATAAAAATATGCAACAATAACGTTATATAATAAATCCCTTGTTAAATTAATTAATTATGATTAAATTCATAAGGGAATGTTGATAAGATAAATTATTAAAGTTTCAATTAATTTAAATTAGGCTTTTCACCTTTGGTGAGAAAAATTATTCATTTTCTTATAATGTTTTTGTAGTAGCATAAAGCCCAATATTCGTCACAAAAACAGGTTTCAAGCAATTGAAGTACTGTACAAAATCTTAGGTCATTCATATTGCAAGGACTTTCCCCATCTATTTTTTTTTCTTTTACATTTTATGGCTTATATTAATTACTGCGAAAAAGTAGAGAGGGTGGAATCGCTTTCTCTTTATCTTCTCCATAGGGTATACATTCATCAAAAGAAGTATCAGGTTAAAAATATTTCATTTTTATTAATAAATATTTTATTACTATATATTTAATATATAATAATAAAACAGTTTTAGCAATGGAAATATTTTATTATTAAAAACATTTTATTATTATAAAATATTTAAATGTTTGCTGAATTAATAACCATTTTAAGGTATCATACTCTAAATCTATAAATCTATATATATATATATATATATATATATATATATATATATATATATATATATATATATATTATATATATATATATATATATATATATATATATTTATATATATATATATATAACAAAATAAGTAAATACAAAACAAAAAACAAAATAAATTTTTTTTGAGGGCTCCTCACTATTATTGTATTAATATATTTTGCTTTGGCTATATTGATACAATATCAGAAAGCACTCTTTTTTGAAGATAAAATCGTGTGGGCTGATGAAAAGATTATATCTTTAATTTTCCGGATTTTTTAAAAAATTTTATCTTTTTTTTCCCCAGTTGTTTGTTATTTTTTTATTATTTGTTTTCTTTTTTTCCCCTCGTTTCACATGTTTTACTATGAGTTTAAAAAAACGACATTGTGTACATTTTATAAAAAAATGCATGCTTATATCTTAGAATAAAAAGCGAAATATGTTTATTCTTATTAACCACAATTTAGTTAAAAAATGAACGAACAAAAGTTAAAATAAGCACTATTCATGTAAGAGGAAAGAAGTTAATGTTAGTTAGAGCGGTAAAAGAAGCCGATATTTACAACCGTACATTTATTCAGCAGAATGCTATTACAGTAAAGAGAACTGATAAGAAGTATTAGTATTTTTTAAAGAGATTAAAGTGCGTTGTAAAAAATGATAATAATAAATAAAATAAAAAAATCATGGAAGTGATGTTCAAATAAATCTATGTTAAAAGCAAGTTTGTGTTAAGCTCGTACATGTTTTTACCATGTGTTTGATAAAAGATAAATGGAATGCACATGAGCATAGGCTTTAACAGAATTAATTTTTAATTCTTTCACTTGAATTTTTTAATATTTATACTCATTTTCTCTTCTCCTATGCACATTTCTTTTACCTATGGTCCATAAAACGCATATAGAGAATTTCATAAATAGCCGCCGACCAACATAGAATTAATTGATATTGATAGATAAATTATTATTGATTATTTATATTAATAATAACTAGCTTAAACAGAGTATCTTTAATTATTACCAACCTCTATTTATGCTTTCTCATGATTCATTTGAGAATATTTACATCCCTTAAATTTACTGTTGCATATTCTAACTCTCTAGGAAAAACTGCTCATTTGTAAAGAAAAGTAAGTTCACGATGTAAAATAAAATATTGCAAAAATTAGGTAAATTGATTCTCCATAAATATTAGTCAATTTATTAAAAAATTATCTCCAATTTACCAATAAACTCATCACTACGTTAGAAAAAATTAAATACGATTGTAAAAATTTATGCGTTTCTAGTAGTTTTAAAAGAAATATGAAACCAATAAATGCTTATTATGAGCAAAATACGATAATTTATTTGTAAGATCTTCTTAATAAAGACTAAAGTAAAAAAGACAACGTGAATAAACCATAAATGAAGATACACAAATGGATATACTATAGTTTCAGTTCTATACAACAACTAATACAAAAACCTTCTTCAGTGTCTAAACAACAAATGGTGGTAGAGATAAAAAAAACAATCAAGTGCAAAATAATTAAATCAATAGGGACTGAGAAACACGTTTGAACAAGAAAATAAAAAAGGAAATACGAAATAAGTGTGATAGGATTTGGCGGGAACCTCAAAATTCAACAGACTTGATGAAAATAGGCTTAAAAATATTGGGAAAAGGTGGGACACTGGAAAGATCTTTATTATTAGAATGTTTCAAAATGTAGAGTGACTCCCAAAAATCAAGTTCGGAAGATAAAGAACAGTGCTGATTTATTTTAGCAGAAGAAAACTCAGACCTATGTTCTTACGTACTTTCTTTTACGTTGTGTTTCGCTTTAGTCTACGTGGCACAAAGAGTTCCCTATTTTTTGTTGGATGCTTTTTTTAAAATAATATCAAAATTATGCTGAATATTTAAGTAAATAGTTTCCTTATAAAATTTTGATAAATATTCTTTTAAAACAAGGATAAAAATCTGTTTCTTTAAAGTTAATAATCAGACAATAATTTTGATCCAAGCAACGCTTTGCAATTACATATTTTACTTTTGAATTGGAATTTTAAAAAAAAACTACCGTTGTTGGAAAAAATTATACCTACTAAACGTTATAAAATCTATAAATATATTAAAATAATTTATAGTTTTAAATTCAAAATTGCAAAATTCTCCCTTTCGTTATCATAAATATTTCTCTGCAATGTCTCTGTATAGATCATGTATAGATAAATTACAATAAATATGCTTAGAAACTCATATTTATACTGATAAAAAACACAACATAAAGTAAAGTATTGGTTCCATTGAAGAGCTTTTTTTCAATGAAGAGATAATTAATATTTACTGTAAGTTTTCAATATACGACGCGTAGATTCAAATTCTTTTGAAACTTTCTTGGATCTATGAAAACTATATTTTATTTAAAAAAGAAATTCATTTCTTTTGACTGATAACAGATGCAACCTTTGTGAGAAAAAATTTGATTGGAAAATTTGTTTTTGAACATAAAGTTTCGAGGAAAAGTAATTAAATTGTAATTTGTCATAAGATAGTCCACACTATGTTGCTATTAATATTTCTGTGATCTGCTATATTTAATATCCTTGCACTTAATGCACGCTAAAATAAACACTTTATTTTAACATGCATTTCTTTAAAATCCTTCCTTGGTTTAAATCTCCCCTAAAAGTAATCTATAAGTCTTTACAAAGCTATAATTGATATTTTTTACTGTTATAAATATGAAGTCCTTAAGTGCAAAAATTGGCAAATTCTGTTATTTTTTAAATAAGACGTATTAGCACAGAAAATAAAATAATAATGACTCAGTAGTTTTAAACATTAAGCAAATGGAAAAATGAAATAAATGCCTGAAATAAGTACAAATAACGTGCAATGCTATAAATGTTGGCAATAAAACGCTTTTTGTTGATTAAAAAAAACGCTTTTCTTATTTTTTTTTTTATTTTTTTATTTTATTGAGAAAAAAGAGCTTTGACGCACTTAAAAGAATTAATATTCCAGTTAAGAGAACGGTATATCTAATTAAGCCGAAGTTTTAATTTTACTATTATATAAAGTATTAAATATAAAATATTAAATATTCAGTGATTAATATATAATAGTATTATATATTAATCACTGGATATAATAGTGTATAATAGTATTATATATATTAATATATAATAGTATTCAATTAAATTTTAATATTTTTCACTTTATTTCCTTTTTTCAATTATTTTTATTTTATAAATAGTGTTTAAACATCAAAAACCTCTATTTCAATGTTCGTTCAAGAATGATGAATTTTTATATGTAAACAATCCTAAACTTTTTCAATAAAAGATCATTTACTTGTTGATAATTCGCCTCTGAAAACAGATATACACAATATTGCTCTAAGAATAAAACTATGTTAACTTTATAAGTATTTGTTATATTAAATATTTGATTCAATAAAAAAATCTTACCAAACCAATAAAAATCAAATAAGTATTCCCCATGATGGAAACAACACTAAAATAAGAATCTATTAAGGTTTCATTGTTTTGCAGATCCTCCGGCAGCTCCAATGCTGGAAGTAATCACAACAACAGCATCATCCATCCATTTATCTTGGAAAATTAATGAAGGAAATTCCAATCCTATTGCTGGTCTGTATAAATAAATAGCTTTTGTCTTGAATTTTTCATTAACTCTCAGAAGCTCGCCAACTTCTTCTTAAAAATGGGAATCTTTAATGTAAATGTTTAGCATTTTAAACAAACTTTTTTTATCCTTGTCAACAAACTTAATTTTAAGACAGTTCATTTTTGTGAAGTGTGCTTACTTTATTTTGTTTCATTTTATTTTATCTTTAAATCTTAATTTTATTGTAAATGTTTATGTTTTCTGCTGTTAAAATTCAAGTTTTAGACATGTTTCTTGTATTTAATATTTTAAATTAAAAGTTTAAAATGTTTGATAGGAAAGACATTTAAATTTGAAAAGTTCTAATTGAACTTGATTTAACGCAGGTTATTTTCAGATGTAGGAAGATATTGAATTTGTATAAATTTGGATTTAAATTCAAAAGATGTAATTCATCTTGCACTCGACACTCGACAGTTGCGAATAAAAATTGATATCAAACATAACATGATCATTTAATTTCATTTAATTCTCAGAATTGAAATAAATGAATGCGCTCGTACATTCTTGATATTTATACTACTTTATACATTTTAATGGACACAGTGCAGCTTTTTTTTTAATTTCAGATCCTAGTAAACACTTGTAAATAAGATTCTGTATCAATATTTCAAATTTTTGGAGACAAGAACTCGATGTAACTGATGAAATATTTATTTCATCATAGAGACGGAGTTGATAAAAATATTGTTTCGAATATTATTATTATAACTTTATAAATTTACATTTCCTTGCAAATTTCAAAACTTATCACACTATTTTAACAGATTTTATGTTAAGAAACTAGAAAAAAATTTCAAAATCTTTTCAAGGGAATTTTAATTTAAAGTTTTTTGAATAGCTTGGAATGGAGTTTCAAATAGTAAACAAGCAGTACTAGGTATCAGAAGTTCTATTAAAATATAGGCAACTGGTAAGCTACTATTATTATCATTTTATCATTAGTGCTATGACGGCTATAGGGATAGAGCGTTCGTCTCCGAATGAAGTGACCCAGATTTAAATCCTATTGATGGCTGGTTGATACGAATTCTGTACTGACTAAATTACTGTACTGACTGAATTATCCACAGTGGTAGACGGATCATGGGTTAGAAACACCTTGCTTACGGGCGAGCAGCATGAGGTTTTCCCCATATTGCTCTCCTTGTAACGAAAATGCTGCTTAGTTCTTTCAAAAAGACCTCCAAATTTTACAATACTTGGAGTAGGCCGGGATAGCCTGGTTGGTAGGGCCCTGCGCCCATGTCCAAGGATTCGTGGATTCGATCCCCACCGGCCAAAGATTCCCCGGGTAGTAAATGGTGGCTGATGAGCGTTAAATTTGTCGAGTCACAAAGTCCTCCATGTTCCCATTATAAATCAATACCTCTGGGAGTACTGATCCAGGAGTTCCCTTGTCCTCTGAATTGGGTTCAAAATTACAAGGCTACGGGGATAAACATCAGCAGTCTTAAACCTAAAAATTGGGTCGACTGTTCAACGACGGATATAAAATGAAATGATTGGAGTAGAAGTTCAAAACTACAAGAGCTTATGATTGGGTTCAAAATTACAAGACTCTGGAGTTTAACATTGTTAGTTGTAAACTCAGAATTGTGCCGGCCGTTCAACACCGGTTAAATAATTACGAAATATTATAGTCTTTATATGAATATTTCTTTCCTTTAAAAACAAGTTTTCTTATCAATTTCAATTAGATTTTTATTTTTTTAAATCATTTATATATTTATTTTGCTGTGTTTCTCCGTAATAAAAAGGATAGCCTTTCTTTTAATTTGAACTTAATTAATTTATTATAAAGAGCGTTATTCATAGAAAATTACACCACTTTAATATATACAATTTATGGAGAATTGCATATCTAGAAGGTTTGATTAATAACTAGTAATAATAATAAACGCTAGTCATTTCGAATAAATTTATTTATTTGACAATAAAGTTTATTCCATTCGAATCCTCTAAGCTTAATCGCATGAAACATGACTTGAATTTTATCTAACAGTAAATTCAAATTAAACAAAGAATATATGATTCTGACATTCTACCTAAAATGAGCGTTAGCTTTGCAACATATTCTATATGACTATAAACATACATTTGTTTAATTTAAATACTTTCAAAACATTAGTTTATATCTACTAATATGAGTTATTTCCTTGAATCACCGTTTCCTACAAACAAACAACTTTTTTTAAGCAAACAGCGTTCCATTTGTGTCATTTTAAATGAAAGTCTCCATTAAATAACTACTAGAAAAAGAACTTTCCACAGTGTGTAGACTTTTCTTTGACTAAAGTAATGAGTCAAAACTTCAAAGAGAAGTGCTATCTTTGCCGTTAATAGCATTAAGAAGTCGATCAAAAATGCTCACAGCGAAATCTAGATGGTGAGGTAACTACTTTTGGCTCGAAAGTGAAAGAGATTTTAAAATTTTGTTAACTGTAATGGTGTTGAAAAATATTGAGTGACAGTCTTCCGACGAAATCCTTTTAAGATTCTCACTCATTGAAGTTTTATAATTCTGTTACTTAACATAAAGTTTACTTTTTTTTTAAAAAAAAATTTTGCATTTATTTGCAAGCAATGTGAGTTCAAAACAGAAATTTAAATAGAAAACAGCTTTTCAAGAAATGACCACGTCTACTTTGTTTATTTAATTTTTAATTATTATTATAGATTAGGTGCTTCTAAAATTTATTAAGTGTCTGGCTTTTAATTAGAGCAAAATTTGATACTCCATTTGTTTGCATGTAAGCTTTCTTGGTTACACAAATCATCATGTCCAAAGTTTTTATAACATTTTCAAATTATTTTGTCAATTTTAGGGTATTTTGCAATATTTTAGGATTTTTTTCTTTAATTGTGTGGGATTTTTCTTTACATTCTCTTTTTTAACTCTTGACTGATGTAGTTAATCTGAAACGAATTCTGTTAATGATTGTAGTGTTAAATTTATGACAATATTCTGCAACGAAATCCCTTTTAAATTCCCATTTGCTAAAGTTTTTTTTTTTAATTTTTAAATATTCCTTTTTTTATTAATATAATTACAACTTGTTCTATAACACGCTTTCAAGAAACGACGGTGATACTCTACTTTTATTAATTTTTTTAAATGCAAACTGAGAAAATAGCCATCTTTGTAACATAGTTTAAGCGTTTAAACATACAAAAAAGAGCAAACTATGCAGTATTACTAAAACGACAGAAAAGAGCAACATGTTCACCTTTAAAATTAGAACTTCTTCAAAATAATCAAAACCTTGTTCAATTTTATGAAGTTTCTTTACTTAGCAATACATTTAAACGCATAACTCTAAGAAATACGTAATGATGATAATAATATTTTTTCTTAACATAATTTTAAACGTGAATATAGTAGAAATAAAAAAAAATAAAAGAATTTTTCACATTAAGAAATGTACGAAAATGAAATCTATAGAATTGTAAAAGTTAACTATGAACCTATTATTTAAATATATTGGTTCATTCTTATGGATTCATATGTTTTTGCAACTGTTATTCGTCATTATTTCATTCTATTTAATATTAAGCTATTTTAAGCTAAGAAAAAAACTATGGTAAAAATTACGATGCTTTAAGCTCGAGATAAACATTAAAAGACTCAGTAATTTTTTCCGAAGCACTTTGGCAATGATTTTAGTTTTTTTTTCTATTTATTTATTTTCTGCGATTTGCACAATCAATCTCCCGATGAGCGAACCTAATGCGTTCTCCAGAAGTGGTATCCACTCTTTCAGGACCACCACAATGGGTGAGATACCGTCGGCCATGTTAATTTGGACCTCTAATTTCTGCCACACTAGATGGCAGCACCGAGAATCTATTTGGATGCTAAAGTGCATAAAGAATTTAGTTTTGCCGGAAATGCCAAGAGCCAATACGGCACTCCTGGAATCCTTTACATGCCACATAATCATACGACATGGCCGCTGAAGATTTTCTGCATCCCAAAAATCCGGTGTCTGGGTCGGGGATCGAACCCGCTGACTTGGACTCAGAAGGCCGACGACAAACCTAGCCGCCCAGCCCAGATTTTAGTAAATTTAAAGAGAAAATTTAGATTAATTATGATAAAATAAACGATAAAATTTTAAATTATGCTATAAAGTTTGGTAAATGTGACGATATTTGATAATTTTATCATTATATAACTTAGGTCACGGCATAAAAATAGTTTTTTCGATAAAATTTTCTTTTCATCCTTGAAATTTTTACTAAATATATGGTGATAAGCGCTATTTTGAAAACCAGAATCTCTTGTAAATCTTTATTACATGAATGGAAAAATTATAAAATGAATGATTTAAATACCATATATTTTGGTTTTATTAGGCACAATTTTTTTACTAGAAATATCATCACCTAACAGAATTTTTTTCTCCGCGTGAACCATAAAACTATGAACCAAGATTGTATTTGTTCATATTTATAGTTTCATAGTTTTTTCCTCTTCAATTGTCATAACCACTGATTTTTTTTGCTTTCAATGTAATTCTAAATTATAGTCTATAGTTCTTTATAAGATTATGTTCTTTCCATTTACACAACCTTTATTTTATTAAATTCTTACATCACATATTTTTAAAGAAATTGGGAGGATTTATATTGCTCTAGTGATTAAACCTGAAATTTTTACTGATGCATGATTTCATATCTGAGTTGTTTGAAAACCTCTCTGCTTTGTACATCATAGAATACAACAGAATACTTTAAATGTCAAGAAATTCAACAGCAAGAAGAAAAAAATGCGTATTCATTTTTAAATATTTTGTTTAAAACAAGTTTTTTTTCAGTTTCACGTCTACCACAGGTACCTCAGGCGAAATGCCCGAATCATCTGCACGTAAAGAAAAATATGTCGTACGGGAAAAGAGAGGAAAAACAGGAAAACAGGTCTCATTGTTTGAAGTGGAAAGAAGAAATCTACTTTTTTACTCTTGGCAACGCAATTTAAAAGACGCAAACAATTTGCTCAAAGAACCGTGAAAGCGTTATTTATAACAACGGCTGTGCTGTTTAAACGGGGTGAAAACATAAACTGGAGTTTGGTGAGCACTGGGATAAATAAATAAATAAAACGTTCGTAAAATGTACGTAAAACGAGAGAGAAAATATAAATAATGTGAAATCTGGAACTGAAGTCACTTAAGCGCGAGGAAAAATCCAATTTACTGCATCCGTAGACCGATAATGCTGCAAGAGGAACATATGCGAGTTCTCTTCTCCGCACACATTCTATTCTGTTCGAATTCTACGTAGAAGAGAATTCTATTCTACAGCACTAGAAGAGAAAAAAATAATTCTGAAACTATTAAAGGATTTCGAACAAATCTTTTTTTTCCTCCTATTCTTCCTTCAAAACCGTTAAAAAAATCCGGATGAGATAGAAAAAAATTGCTTGAAAAGATTTGCACATAAGTTGTCTAAGAAGATTTTGAAAGAGTTCTACAAAAAAATATAAAGAAAATAACTTAATGCAGAGCGTATTTTTCATAATCCCTTTTGAGAAGTAATTGTTTGTTTTTGCAGAGTTTTTTCTGAACAATTTATAGTATTAACTGTTGATATTTAAAGAGACTGCAGAAGTTTTTGTCGTATGAAAATTGATTAAGATAAGATAGGTTTTGGACAAATCCTTTAGTAAACTTCGAAAATTTTTGTGCATCAGTGAAAGTTTTAATAGATTAATCTACATAAAAAAAATTTATAAAAAAAGTTAAATTAAAAAAGTATATTTTTTTTTATCATTTAACTTTTTTTTTCATTTTTTTTATCGAGTTTTAATTTAGTTTAAGGAACTACGAGTTTTAAATATGAATATTAAATTAGTTTCAATATTAACATTAAACGAATATTTTACGAATTAAATTAATTAATTATTAACGAAAAAATTTATTTTGTATAATTGAACTTTTTTTTTCATTTCTTTATCGAGTTTTAATTTAGTTAAAGAACTACAAGTTTTAAATAAGAATAGGAGGAAGCATTAAATTGGCTTCAATATTAACATTAAGCGAATATTTTACGAATTAAATTAATTTATTATTGATGAATATTAACGAATTAAATTTATGTTCCCCAAATATAACTAAATAATTTAAAATTATATAAAAAAAATTAAACTATTGTTGAAATTAGGATATTTAACGGAAAAAAGTTTTACCTTAACTTAAAATAGGAGATTTTTTATTTATTTATTTATTTATTTATAATATTTTTTATATTACATATTTGCATTTGTTTACTGATACTAACATTTATTTTAACTGAGTAAAAGTTTTTTCTTCATATTTTATTTAAAACGTTTTTTTTAATTCATTTTATTATTACTTCCCGTGTGTAACTCATTTTACTAAAAGAAATAAGAATAAAACTTTTGATTTACAAAAAAAATGCTATTTTGCCATATTTTATTCCAAACGTTTGTTTATTTTCAACTTCATTCAATTTCTAACATTGCCTAAAACCTTCAGTACTTTTTTATTAATGAGGTAATATTTTGTAATGAAAGTGTTATTTCAATTTTGTTGTTATGCAAGCCATTGTTTTTTAATTTCTTGATCTTCTACAGTATTACGTATTGCTGTCAGCAATTTAGTCATTTCTAACTGGCTCACCATCAACTTGCTCGAAACTTGGGTATGGAATGTATTTCAAACTAATGCGAAACTTTGCATAAGCAATTGTTGATTAGTCAAAAGAGTGTGTTTTTGTTATTTTTAAAATATCTACACACTCAAATGTAATATCTTTTCTGTTCTTCATTGATGAGCACATCATGTTGCACATTCCTTTGCACATTCTGGACACGTGAGCACACAAGGCAACCAGATATTTATACTCAACTAAAACACGTAATGAACAACTAAAATCTTGGTTATTGTGACCGAAGTACTTAGGTAATGATTTTGGTAAAACTAACAATGAAATGCAGTTTTGTAATATGTAATAAAAAGTGGTAATTGTAGTAAAATTTGGTAATTTTTTCGTGATAAGTTATCATGCTAATTTTATCATGATAGCTTAGCATGGCATAAAAACCATTTATTCGGTTAAATTTACTTTCCAGCTTTCCATTTTTATTACTGCCAATGAAAATTATAATTTTAATAAAACTGAATTTGCCGTAAGCCGTTATCATATGAACGGAAAAATTACCGAATGAATAGTTGAAATACCGTATATTTGGATTTTATTAGTCACAGTTTATCTTCTTTTTCTTACCGGAAACACTTACAGTACTGGGATTTTACCATAGTTTCTTTCTATGCCTCCCAAAATAAATTAAATTATTTCTTTGATATAATTAATGCATTTTGCATTAATGCATTTTGCAGAAAAAGAAAAAAAATCAATCCAAAAATTCTAAATTATAATGCGTTACTTAGTATGTGCTACAAAAACTCCTAGCAAACAAATCTAGAGTAGTCCAGTTTTTATTATCAAATAAATAGTCACCAAATTACTATTGGTTTCGAAATTGTATTTTACTTACTTTTATCATAAATTGGTTTTATTTATAAACAAACTAATCAATATGTAATACAAAGTGATTTACGAGTTTTGTTTTATGTCGTGTAAATTAAATTAAATTACGAAAAAAATTCTATAACAAATATATATTTTTCTAAATATAAATTTTTAAGATGTTAAAAGAACTAAATATTAAGCGTTATATTTTTTCTTGCAGGTTACATCCTGTATCAAAAGTCTGATTCTCAAGATTGGGAAGAAGTGCAGCTTTCCGAAGAACGAAATAATTATGTGTTCTATGGTCTTCAATGCGGAATGCAATATCAGTTTTATTTAATAGCTTTCAATGTTGCTGGAAGAGGACCACGAAGTGAATATGTGTCCGCTCAAACTGAAGGAACGGGTATGTGACAAAATATTGTTTTCGGAGAATTGAAATATATATGTTCATGTCTAATGGTCTTGTTTAAGGGTAAAAAAAAGTAGAAATCCGTAAAAAACGAAGAATTTTTTATTAATTTTGCAGCAATCGGAAACAACTTCACATTTTTTTTAAAACTTTTTGTACATATTTTGACCTTTATTTTTATCATAGCGCAAATAAAAAAATAAAAAATGGAACTTTTACAATAAAATGTTTACTACTACTTTTTTTAAATTATCCATAACTTGCTGTGCTCATATGATGAAAACAAATCATCCAAATTTGATTCCGTTTCTTTTTAATTACTTGAATGTAGTTTCCGTTGCTCGTAGGATTTTTTATTTTTTTCTTAAAAAAATGATAGTGTTTTGAAAAGAAATAAAACATTTTCTAGGATTACTCAAAACTAGTCAACCCAGTCTGTACGTACAAAGAAAACTACATTGTGATCATTTGGTCAAAGTTTGAAATAAATAAATTGAAAATTATTCTAGTTAGAAAAACATAAATTAAGAGAAATATGGTTTGGAGCAAGCTGCATTTAACCCTAAGAGCGTTTGTTCCGACTTTTTCCAAACTTTTAAATGAATGTTTTCCTACAGTTAAAAAAGAAAAGAAAGGACATTTTTTCCATGTCAATGAATGGAAAATACAGTGTGCACCTGGAAAATTTCAATACAATTTCACAATGCGACTCAGAGCATGGAGAGTTTAAATTTTATGATCAATAATCCAAATAAATATATAAAACTTTGCAATTAACTAGAATGCATCGATTGCCAGCCGTATTACAATTTTCTTATCTATTTTTTCATACACTTATCTATTTTTTCATTTAATATTTATTTATTTAATTTCAATATATTGACTTTTGTGACTTATTATATTAACTGTTGAATATTTATTTTGCAAAATTGTATAAAAACTGGATGGGGAACGATATATCCAAATAATTTGCTTTTCAAATTTTTATATATAATTTACATTTTACTTTTTTAAGTAAATTGCATTTTCAAAATTACATAACAGTCTGTTTTTACTTTCTAAAATTCAGTTTTTACAATCAGTTTTTTCTATAAGTACTCAATCTTGAAGCTAGAATTTTGACTAAAATACTACAATGAATGTTTTAAAATACGAACTATAAATAAAATATGGTGAATAACTCAAAAAATGAAGATTTCATAGTTTTAACATTCTATATCAGTAAATATTTAAATCCTTAATTGAAATCATTTATGGAGTCAATATCAATTTATAATTATTATATTTATAAATGTCTCTCTTTTTTTAATTTAAAGCTGTGGTTAGAGTATTTTTAAAAAAATTCTCATCAAATGGCTAAAATCAGGTGAGTATTTCGAAAACATGCACATTCCACTATTTTTACATTCGATATCATTAATTATTTGAATCAGTAATTAAACTTGAGACTATTATATATGAAGTGAATTCCGATTTATTTATATCACATAACATGCACTAAATATTGGTAAATTACAAATATCGCGATTTTTTGTAATTAGAGCTGGGGTACTTCTTTGGATAAAAATTCTCCTTTCTTTCAGTTCCAGTAGCACCAAAGCGGGATGCCCTCCTGACAATCAACTCAACATTCATCATGATCCATTTAACAAGCTTCAATAGTGGAGGATGCGCAATCAATTTCTTTGTCATTCAGTACAAGCCAGTGAATCAGCCAGAGTGGATACTCTTGTCGAACAATGTGTTACCCGAACAAAGAACAGTGACAGTTACCGACTTGACCCCAGCGAATCATTACTTGTTGTTGATAACAGCCAATAATGACGCCGGTACAACTGAAGCAGAGTATCAATTTGCAACACTGACACTTTCAGGAGGTAAGTAATAATTTTATTCATTTTGAAGTAATATTATAATTTTGTGTCCAAAAGTAATTTTAAGTTTTAAACTTATTCTTACTCTTTAAAAGAAAGGGCTTTCATACTTTGATGTATTGTATGAATATGTGTAGAAAATGTGTCTCATAAACTAGAAATATGCATCTCTAAAAGTATGGAAGAATGGGCGGTGGTCAGTCACAGTTTTTACACGCGGAAGTGATGCAAGGGAAATGTCAATAGTGCATTTTTATACAATTTTGGCTAACTAACTTACAAAAACATGCTCAAAAAGAAAATAAAACTGATAATGCACTTTTGAAAATTCTAGGTTTTCAGTTGCACTGCTTAAATTTCAAATGAAAATTCGAAAACTTCCAGATAAAATTACGGATAAAGTAACGGTAATTAGGGTGCATCATCCATATAATCCGTTTTACAGTGAAATCCATTTTTACTGTAAAATATTGCACTGCAATTTTTTTCAATAATATTTATTTAATTAGAGTGATTTTCCCTAATTATTACTGTGCAAGTTACGATATATCAGATTTTCTTGTTATGTAACAGATTTTATATTTGTAAATAGATTCCATAATGCTAAATGGATTTTACGATCAAAAATGCCGGTGCTTTTTACCATAATTTGATCCGGAAGATTTTACAGTGTAGATCTATTACGATAACAAATGGCCACGGATAAATGTTTATTTAATTAACAAAAAATACTAATTGAGGCTCACTTAGAACAAGTTTTATGATCATTAAGAAATTTTTAATCAATTTTATGATAAGAAAATAAATATTCTCCTTTTTCTCATTTAGTAGTATCTCAACAAGAGATCTGGCATATTGATTATATTCAAAAATTGCTGTGATATTTAAATATTTTCATCTCAATCAGTTTATTCTTTATCTAATCGATTTTAACATTTATTGCGTTTAATCCAACCTTCTCATTGTAAAAAAATTCCAGACGAAATTACAGTAAAAATTACTTTTTACAGCAACATATTCCGAAATAAAAAATCTTATACCGCAATTTTGACAATATTAATTACCGTAAAATAACCGAATTAATCAAATTAAATAAATATTACTGTACAAATTATGGTGTCATACTTTACTCTAAAAACAGATTTTGTGGATTATGCTCCCAAAACTCCGGTTCTTCATTCCGTAATTTGATCCAGAATTGTTTACAGTGCAATAATATCACATTTCCCTTTGCATGGCTCATTATGATTATAAACACAGTAATGTACCCCATAAATGTGTCAATATAACTAGTGCTATAGTAAGCTGATTAAAAAGCATAAGAGCAACTAATTATAACAACTTTTATTAACTAGTTATAACTGACTAGCATAGAAAGCCGGCCATACGAAAGCATAATAAAATATGTTTAAATATAAAAGATTCTACCTACGTACTGTGACGTACGTAGGTAGAATAAAGTTAAGGTAGGTAGAATAAGGTTAAGGTAAGTAGAATAAGGCTTCAGGGTTAATAAACCACACCCTTTTTTTAATATTTAACTTCGTTTTGTATAAAATTCACTCATTTAAAAAAACCGTAGGCTTATTTTTAAAACAGTTAGTTAATCTATACCTTGAGAATAAAAGTATGGTTAAAAGTTCCAGAATAAGGTAAAACTTTACGTATTTCTGGCTCTAGGACTACACCAAAAAGTTCGGTAATTATGAACGACGTACTTTGACAAAATCAAAAATAAAATATGATTTTACAATATGCTTGAAATTTTGGTAAATGCGGTTATTCATATTTTAATTTTATCATAAAAGCTTAGAGCGTGGCCTTAAAACCATTTACTAGGTAAAATTAACTTTTCATTTCTGTATTTTTTTACTGAATGTTAGGTAATAAGAAGCTATAATTTTAAAAACCAGAATTTCCATCAAAGCATTGCGAAATGAATGATATAAATACGGTATATATTCGCTTTACTTAGCAGATTTATGATATTTTATTTTGCCAGAAATATTATTATCATTTTTTTTTAATGGCGGGCACTTGGAGCTATTGTCCATTGGCCACAGAAAGTGCCAGAACTGCTAATTTTCTTTTCGTTACCCAGTGGGCACCTGTGGCGAAGCCACGGCGGTGGAACAGCGTCGACCACGTCACACTACCACAACCCGTTTATAGGGCGGGTCACATTCACACACAAAGGAGAAAGGACTTATAACAAAGATAGAGGGAAAGAAACATCCATGCCTTGCCCGGGATTCGAACCCAGAACCTTTCTGATGCAAGGACAGTTCCCTGCCCCCTACACAGACTGGTCGGCAATATTATTATCATACAATATGGTAATCTTACCAGAATTTTCTTGTCCATCAAAGACTTTAAATTGTTGGTTGTCTTAAATATTTATATGAAAATTTTAAACTTTTTATTGATTTTATGATTTATTCATTCCTTTTATTTATTTATTTTATTTTTACTATTGAATAACCCAGTTAAAAATACAATTTAACGAAGTGATGTAAATCCAAAAAATTATATAGCAAATTTAAATTTAATTAAAAAAAATATTAAGTTTTGAATAAAAGATCCTCTAAATTTCTATTTGCATGATAGTTATTAGTTTTCACTTTGATTTTTTTAGCAGATTGAATTATCAAATCCTTAGGGAAAACATTTTACTTTTTATTCGAAGCAAAATAAAATTATAATTAATTTCTTAAAATCATTCTTATGGAGCGTTGTAAGAAAAAATATGTTAAAAACATATGCTACAGTAATATATATTTTGCAAAATTTATATCAGACATCAATGCTATAATGCTCATTGAACTATTCCAACTAAAACTCAAATAAATATTTCTGTAATATTTAATATTAGTTATTAAATACTGCTCTTTTTTGAATAATCATGATTAAGAATACATTGACTAGAAAAAAAAAATCATAGTTATTTTGAAATTCAATGAAAAAAATTAAGCCTTACTGTGAAGTAATAAAATTAATTAAAATGCAATTTTACATAAACTTGGACTTTAAACTAAAAAGTATTTTTGTTCTTCAACATTATATTAATCAAAATTTGAAAAAAAATAGCTTTTAGAACTTATTAAAAAATGCATTAAAAGCTCTTCAGTTAAAATTCCATATAATAAGTACAAAAAATAGTTTTCAGTGCATGAAACTTGTAGCTATACTCTGAAAAAAAGAGAAAAGAAAAATGTATCGCATTAATTAGGATTTTGTTAAAAACTCCTGTCTGAAAATTCTGAAATAAATTTGTTTTAACATTAATTGATGGCAGTTTTTTCCTTTTTTACAAAAAAAAATTCTTGTAAAGAACACTGAAAGAAATATCTTTTCAAAATTAAATGTAAATTCCTTTTTAAAAATATTGAAATTATTTCCAAAACCTATTAAAAAACTTACTTTGTAAATTTAATTACATTTCCATTTTATCTTTCATAAAGAACTATCATGTAAATCATGTTTTTCTTCCCAAATGATGCTTGATTTTTCGACAAAATTTCGATCGTAATTTCCGAAACCATTTTCGTACTCTGTCTAAATAACCAACTGATGGAAAAGTTCATTTATTAATGAATCACATTTAAAAATAGATTATAGAATTACTGTTTATTTTATTAGTAAAGAGATTATATAGAACCTAATGTGTAAATTAATCAATCACAGTGACGTTTTATGCATATATTTGTCTAAGGAGTGGATGCACACAAAAAAATAATAATTCTTTAATTATGGAAGAGTTTGATTTTAAAAACAAATGAGTCCCAATAGCTCTGTGGTTGAAGCTATGATTATAATAGACTAGGGCTCTGTCCTCAACGGCGGTATAAAGCCTAATTACGAGGGTTGCTACTTATATTTCTGGCCTTGGCAACAGTAAGTGTTGCTAGGCGACCGCAGACGATTTTAATCGAAAGTTTGATATTTTTAAACTTAAATTCAGAAGACGATTTACCATTATAGCTTCATTTGTGTTGTTGACAGTAAATTGAAAAGTTCTTCACTTTCAAAAAATGGAATTGAATCGTGAACATTTTCGTGCCATTATTTTTCATAACTTTCGACGTGTATTGTTAAGACAAGTGTGCTTCGATGAACTTAATTCTTTATTCAGCGATAAAGCGCCATACTACAGCACTGTAAAAAATTGGTATACCCTGATTGGATTGAATTGGAAAAATTCCCTGATTTGGCACCCAATGACTTCTTCTTATTCCCACACATCAAAAATAAATTGCGTGGGCAACGATTTTCGACCCCCGAAGAAGCGGTTGATGCATTCAAAACGCATGTTTTGGAGTTACCTCAATCGGACTGGAAAAAGTGCTTTGAAAATTGGTTCAAACGCATGCAAAAAAGTATTGATAATCATGGAGAATATTTTGAAAAACAATAAAACCAATTTCGATCCTACATATTTGTTTTTTCATTATTAGGCCAGAAATATAAATAGTAACCCTCGTAGATCAATGAGTACGAGCTTGAATTGGAGGTAAAAGCGGCTTGCGCATAATATTATCCAAATTTCCATATTTATGTTGCTAATCATGAAAATATGAAATTGTGGGAATACTTTAATTTTTTCTTATAATTGTATGTTCCTGTCTTTCTCAAAATTCACGATAGATTTCTGAAAAATGAGCATTCTTTTGATGCTTGGAAACCTATCAGGATGATTAACATTCTCCCATTGGTTTATCCATCAACGATGTATGTGTTAAATTAATTGAAAAACCAATTCCCTGAGTTTCGTTTTACCGTCCATATTAATGAAAATTATATTGCATTGAATTATTTGACTCTTGGTATGTGATAAATTTCCAAGTTCATGTATTGCTTGCATAGTCTTATAAATTTCAAATGAGTAGTGCCATAATATTCATAAATTTTATTTAGTTTTTAAATTGCAAAATTATTATTTTTTAAAATTTTTATTTAATTTTTTTAAACTTCTGCTTAGCTTGCTGTCCGTAAGATAATGGGAATAAATTATGAAATTTAAAGAAACTTCCAATATTTTGATAGAAGTAATGTTCTAAATTGCTTACAATATGAGTTATTCTGCTATAAACAATGCTATGCTGTACCTCCAAAGCAATTTCTTATAGAAATATTTTTAGTAGCATGGTAGAATACAGATATAAAATAAACATCTAAAAAGTTCCACTAAACATTATTATTTTGATATTTTACCCAAGTAAAATATATATATATATATATATATGTAAGCTATGTACACATTCCTTCTTGTTTTAAATATTCTTGATACTCTTGAAATTTAAACATCCAATAGTATATTTGCCTAAAACAATGTTTCAAAACAGTTTCGTACTTGTGAGTCGAGTCACAAGTTAATATTTATTTAAGTTTTTAGTACGTATGAATTCAACAAAAACAAACTGCAAATGTTCTAAACTTTCTTCTCATAGAAAGTGATTGACACAAAATCTTGATAGTCAGACAAATAAAATCATTTAATAAAGTGAAAGTACCAAATTTAAAAAAATATTTTTTTTTAACGAACTTAAGAAACAAATTCAAAAAAAAGTTTTAGAATGATTGTAAATTACTTAAAACATGAAAATGAAAACTCAGTTGAAACTTAAATTACCTGCAGCTTATATGTGATCAAATTATCATTCTTTAAAATAAGTCTGAAAAAATAATACATACCTTACTTTTTGCATTTCATATTCAATATAATTGTTTTCAGGAATTGATCGCATAAAATGCCATACAAATATATATATATATATATATATATATATATATATATATATATATATATATATATATATATATATATATATATATATATATATATATATATATATATATATATATATATATATATATATATATATATATATATATATATATATATTTATATATATATATTGCACTGTTTGTTCATAAAAATAATCATTTGAAAAATATGTTATTGACTAAATGAATAAAAATTTATAATTTTCTCATTGAACACGCAATTTGGTTAAACTTTTTGAGTTAAAATATTTTATGAATTGCCTTTAAAATCTATAGTCAAAAGGATTAAAAAATAATTATCATCATTTATTCATTTGAACTTTATTCCAACTTCATTTTAAGTGCTTGTTATAAAATCTTATTAAGTAAATATTATGTATTTCAATATTTCTTTCGTAAATATGTCATGTTTTTCCGTCTATATATATTTTATAATCGAAACTTATCTTGTTTAAGGCTAGAATATATATTCTTCTTATTTTAATAGTTAAATTAATTATTATGTTAAAAATAAGTTAAACAACTAATATATAATAGATTTTTAGTAAATTTATTTGTTAATAAAAGGGGTAAAATATGTCATTTCAGTAAATAAACTTTTAATTCTAATAAAAAACTCAACGATTAAATCAATATTACATGGAAATATATTTAGATACATTTCAATTTCAAAGACGTTAATTTGTAATTTCACTGTAATTCAATATTAAATTCATTAATTATTCGAACTTTGTAATGAAATATTCAATCTCGATGTTAAGATTAAAATTAGAGTTTAATTAGATTGTAATTCTTTGTCGTATAAAAATGCTCCCTAAATGATTTATAATTTATACATATAGTGCTACGATTTTAGGTTAAAGAAGATGATGTACTAATAACTACTTCGTGTAAACCAAAAATTTAAATTATTAATAAAAATATGCTCTAATTTTAATATATTTAAATATAAATACATTTCACAGTATTGCAGTAATTTATTTATTTAATTTAATATTCTTTATACTGTCAAACAGTCGTCACATTCATATTACAGAAAATTAACCAGTTTCAACATTAAAAATTATTCAATTTTTATAACATCTTGTGCTTATGGCGGTGAAAATTGAACTTTAAAAGAGAATTTATTCTAAATATGACTAACTCAGCGATAAGGTAATTAAAATCTCAGACTTTCTTGAATAAAGTGATTAATGTGTTTGGGTTTTGCGCCAAAGACTGCACTTTTGCAACGACTTTTCAGCAAGAAAACACTAATGATGCGCAAACTAATACCGGTTTTCGGAAACGTAATCTTCTTTGCAAATACTTTATTCAGGTTAGAAGATTATAGCTCTAACAAGTTTCTGCGGGCACTATTTACTTGGGATTAAACAAATCCGCTATCATCGAATTGTACAGGACATTTTATAAGCTCTGAGATAAATGGTCACAAAGATAAGCCTTACTCTACCATTCCTATAAATGAAAAGCCAAATTAGGCCAGAAGACATTTATTTCATAAATATATTATTTGATTTTTAAATTTCATACTAATGAATAGAAGATTTCTTAATACTTGCTTTTGGAAATGAATAATTATCCCAATAATTATATATATTTTCTTTAAACTTAAATATTTCGAATTGTATATAGATTAAAATTACTCAATTTTAAAATATTAATTGGATGTTTCGTACATGAAAAAAAAAGTCTGGTAAAATTATTGTACTGTATCTTTAAGACATTTCTGAGTCATAAAAATATAATTCTTCTTTAAAACCAAAATATCTGAGAATTACACTATTTATGTGACAACGGTTTACCAGAAAATATGGCTTTATGAATTATATTTCTTACTTCCTTACATTTAGTAAAAATTATGAAACAAAAAAGTAAATTAATTCGAATAAAGGGCTTTTAAGCCATTCATGATAATCATGATAATATTACCTGAATATCATGATAATATTACCAGATGTTACCACAGTTACAAAATCTTAACTAGCATCGCAAAGCAATATTTTACAGTAATTTTACCAAACTGTTACTGATAATTTTACCAAACTGTAATACCTAACTGTAGCGTTAATGTTACCAAAACTCTTCATTAATGACTGCCGAGATTTTTGGTGTTCCCACAGAGGCAGAATCACGTTTCATTTTAACATGTTCCAGTCGCTTTGATCATACTTTTTTTCTCAATGTAACGTTTAATTAATTTTTAAAAAGTTTACGATGTATCTACACACAAGTCTAGATGAAAGAACTAAAAAGGAAAGGGCATTTATTTTCAAACTTTGAATAGCAATTAAAATTGAAAAAACATCCTATAAAACAGATACCTTATGTTTTCCCATAAATATGATGTCTCCTGTTTCTGAGGTATATTTTATAGCTGAAACAAAATATTTAATTATAGAAGATTTTACTGTTAACCGAAACTTTAAGGTTTTACTCAAAATGTAATAAAAAAGCTGAAGAAATGTTTAAAAACAGAAATAAATGTAAATTGCCCAAAATTGAGAAAAAAAATTCCTGAACCTTTTTATCCCTAATGACAGGATTTTCACTGAATATTTTAAAGATCTAATTTTAAATATGCTAATTATTTAGTGAAAATGATATTTTAAAAATTTCATATCTGACAATAACAACAAAAACTTACTCTCTCAAAATAAACATTTTTTTTCGATAAATAAGGATTCAAAGTCCTAAGAATATTTGAGCTATCAGAAATTTAGAAAAACTAATTCCAGTTTCAAGATCAGAAATGCAGAGAATAGTTTGGACTCCTTTATATTAATTCCCCTTTAAGACTTTTTTAATATTTCAACCATCTTTGAAACTAAAAAATTTAATAAAAAGATTTTTGCGCATAACTACAACATTTTCTTACATAAAAACAGTTACATGAAAAATTAGTTAATTATAATATTTCTTGTTTTTTGTTATTTATTTTAATAATGAACTAGAAAACTAGACTTTTTAGGTGCACTTCGCAAAAAAAGACGACGAACCGTTTGAATATCTTTTGATTTAATGATCAAATTTTCATGCACTGAGACTCAAACTTAATGGATGGGGACCTCAAATGTGCTAATTAATAAATGCAAACGATAATTTAAGTTATGAAATCAGATACAAAAACGAACTTTCACTGAATAAACATACTTTTTTTAGACGGATTCGTATTTCTGACTCCCAAAATATAGGGGTAGCCATAAACTGAGAAATATGGTTCCAATAGTTTGGTCAGGAGAGCGCTTCAAAGTTTGTACTCCTTAACAATAATATTACGTTTTCCGTATTTCACTATATCGCGAGAACCCGTTTATCTAAAGATAATTCCGTGCAAAAAATAACTTTCAGTAAATATCTATTAATTTTATAACTTTATTTAACATTGGTGAAAAAAATTGATTTAAAAGATTTAAAATTTTTTGCACCATTTTAAAAAATTTAAATGGCTCCCTTGAAATTCAATTTCTCATGAACCATTCAGCCAATTTCGCTCAAATTATGCCCTTTGCCATGTAAAATTACGTTTTTAAAAGTTAAGCAAAAAAATGTATGCCTTACAATTCAAATTTTTTTGACCTTTCTTAAATAAAATTGTCATGCTGAAAGTTATTTTTTGTATGGAATTATCGCTTGATGAACAAATTTTATAGTTGAGTGTGAAATTTTTTTAATTCACTTAAAAAGTTCTCGAGTTATAGCAAAACACTCAAAAAAGGTGAAATTAACATTAAGGGATAAAACTTTGGAGCAATGTCGTGGCCAAACTATTGGGACCATATTTCTCCTTTTGCTGCTACTCCTTATCTTTTGGGGGTCAAAAATCCAAATCCATCGAAAAATGCTTATGTTTATTCAGGGAAAGTACGTTTTTGTGTCTGACTTCGTAACTTAAAATATAGTAATATCGTCTACACTTATTAATCAGCATATTTGATGTCACTCTCTTTAGCAAATAATATTGAGTTCCAGTGTGTAAAAATCCGATCATTAGAACAAAAGTTGTTCTTAAAAAGAGGCATGTTTATTCAGAATAAGTACGTCTGATTCTGTAACCTAAAATTTCGTTTCCAAAAATTTTTAAAAACTTATTCATATTTAGCCTCTATTGAGACTCAAAATTATAATTGAGACTCAAAAAAGAGAGGAAATGCTTTTTAATCTGTTTCCGCAATCCTCTGAACAAATTAATTAGAGTATTCAAAGGTTAGACCTCAGACCATTAGGGTAGTTAAATATTCTAAATAAGGAGAAAATTTTTCAGTAAAATTACACAGTAATCACATTTTTGGTTAAAAGTAAACTCTTATCCAGGTTAATTAAACGAAAATATATCATATTCAATAGGCATTTTTTACATTCATATGGTAACAGTTTATCCGAAATTCTGGTTTTCAAAATTATAAATCTTTTTACCACACATTTAGAAAATAAAATACGAAACAAAGTAAATTTAACCAAATGAAAGTTTTTTATGTAATTATCTAAGGCATCATGACAAAATTACGAATTTTTACCTCATTTACCAAATTTTATCACATTATAAAACATTATTTAATTGTTAAATGTATCGAAATCATTACAAAAACACTTTGGTAAAAATTACCAAGATTTTTGATGTTTCCGTAGAGACAGGAATACAGTAAATTTTACAATATTTCGGTAGATCTGGATCTCACAACTTCTTATTAAAAAATAGCTTGTGCATCCGTAAACCTATATTTTAACAACAATACATACTCAATTTTAATTACTTTTTACGCGTTTAGCGGACTAAAAATGTACTTTGGAAATTTTATCCTGCGTCCATTTGTAACTGGGATTTTTTTTATTATTTTTTTTTGTTAGTTTGTTAATTTTCTTAAAAAAATCGTAACCAAAGCACTTGAGTAAAAATAGGTATTTCTGGTGTTGTCATAGAGCAAGATATACTGTAATTTTTACCATTTTCTGACGGCTTTCAATACTTTTTTTCACTCAAAATGACAGACCAATCGATGTGTCAAAAGGTCTTGAGGGTATTGGCTTTAATCAATACTTTACAATTTCATTTTCTAAAAAACTACTCTAACTAAAATTTCTTAAGATTGAGATCTTGCCTGCTCATTAATCTCATTTTTATAACTTAAAGTTATTCATTCTCACCTTAAAATGAAGAACAGTTTTGATTAGAATTTATATTTTGTAACGTTAAAAGCCATTCTAAGTTTCATAATATCATGTAAATATTCGAGTAATTCAATAAATATTACACTCTAAATGAAAAGGCTGATGTGATCTAATTGAATACCAAAAAAGATATAGAGAGAGAAAAGGGTTTAATGTATAAAATCGTTAAATACTGCAAAGTTTTAAATGACAAGTGTCCGAAATTCCTCAGATTTTTGAAATATTTTATCTTACTACTTGATGACATAACTCCATTAGCAACGTCATTAAGTCCGTCTCAAACTCCTGTCCTTATATTTAGAACTCAGCATGCATAACCGTCTAATTACAATGGTATTCTTTAGTGATTTCTAAAGAAAAATAGAATAAAACCTGTTAGAAACTCAGATAAAAGTTAAATAGTAATTCCTTTAATTGTTATTTTACCATATTCAACAGAAACAATTGAATAACCATAAAAAAGGTATTCAAAATGTTAAATTTGAGAAAAATTGCTTACGAACTCTGTTTAATTAATACGGTTAAACAATCAGCATTTTATTCGCGCCAACTAAGCCCAACTTATGAAGCGACTTATTTCCTTTCAACTGACTACATTATACAGCAGAAAAGACTAATCGATGAATCTCATGACCGACTGAAAGGGAGTTCGAACTCAGTGTTCACACCTCAATGTTTATCTCATTCATTCATTCATTACATAAAGAGTTTCTACTGTCCTATGTCTTAACGAGCCGATCAAATACGGTTTCAAAACCGTAAAGGTAAAAAAATGTTCATTACCGTAAATGTTGCGGTTAATTGGATGGACAGACTGATATTGGTTATTTTACCGTAATTTTAAAGCGAAAGTTCTAAGAGAACTTAATCACTTCCAGTTATGGTAATTTGTTTTTATTATATATCTCTCTAAAATATATAAAATGGATGGTATTACAGCATTCAATGGTGCGAACATGACATATAATAATGGGCTTTTTTCATAAACAAATAAAATCTATTTCTGATAGACTTTCAGTATGAAAATATTACTATATCAATAATTTTAATCTAATATGTATTTTAATAATGTGAGTCGTTTAAAACTTTTTGGAAAGAGCTTCATTGTTTTTTATTTTATAAAATCTTAGAAATTAAACAGTATAAACCGTTAAAAGCGTTTTTTTAGAAAAATGTAATGTTTTTAGCTTAGATTTTTTTTCTCTTAAACATAATTTTAAAATAATTTTTTTTAAAAGGAGAAGAATTATTATAAAATATTATATGTGTAACAAAATGTCTGAAATAAGAAAAATGAAACAAAAGTAAATTATTTTGGCAGAAATGAGTCAAAGCAATATAATATTTTAACAAACATTTCCCTAAAAAGGTGTAAATGTTTTATGGAATGATCAATAAAAATTTACACAACCGAGTTCTATAATTTTATTAGTACTCATCCAACTTCCTTTTTCTTTTTCGCTAATTTTTTTACAACAGTTGAACAAATTTAGTAGGAAATTAAAATTTTGTTAAAAATAATGTAAGCTTAATATGAGATGTTACAAATTAAATATAGATGGCAAGAATCAAAACACAAGCATAAAAAATTATGTTTCTTTTAAATTTAATCAAAGTAAATATATCAAAACTGTTACACCCTTAATTTATAACTCAAGAACTATATATTTAAAAATGGAAAACTTAGTAATTTATCTTTTCTTTTTATATATTTTCCTTATTTTGCACATCAGTAACAAATAAATTTAAGTTCAACATTTATAAATCATACATTATTAAAGATTATTTGTTTCTTGAAATTTCTTTTAATATGTGTGTCAACATATTCATATGTTATATTTGCTAAAAATTCTATTAATTTTGAATTCTATCCATTTGCATTAGTTCTTTTTTTAATAAAGCAAAAAATAAGTATCTCGTTGCTCTTTTTAAAGTTCTTTCTGTACTCTTTATAAAGTTGAAATCAAGTTATTATCCTAACCTTGGTTTTTTTTTATCTACCCACAAAACACTTCTAGGTAATGGAAAATTACTTGATGAATATTCATCATTGTTTAAAACTAAAGATATCAAATGAAATCCTTAAAGCCAAAAACCATCTCATTTACGCTAAACCTCAAATTAGCCACAGCGATAAATGAAACCTCACACTTAGCAATAAACGCAAATTTATGCGGCGTTGATCCCTCCCTGTGACGAAAACGAAATCCTCAAATCGTTCTCTGCACGCAAGCTTAACGCCTTTATTAGGAATTTTCCAAGGGAAAAAATTTAACTACTTTCCAGATGGTAAAAATAATAAAAAATAATAAATTGCAGGTACTACAGACAAAGTCCTTTTTGCACGATAATCTCTGGGATTATTGTTCGCAGTGAATAAGATTAACGAGGATACGGATTTAATAAGATTAATTCTCACAGCTCTTTGTCAGCCATTTTCAGAAGTAGGCTTAAGAATAACGACAAAGAACGAAAGATGATATTACGCCCCTACTTCAGTAATATAGATCACACAAATCGTGATGTACGATCCGCCTTGTCGAAGTTATTTATCAAAAAGATGTTCTAGCACATTCTGCGAGTGATGAAAAGAAGGATGAAAAATAACATATTCTTAGATATAGTATAAAAAGGACAGATATGGTTGTTAAAAAAGAGTTTCCTTCAATATTCCAACAATATATTTTTATCGGAAGGTAATATTTCTCTTGAAAGATATATGGATCTTCGGTTTTTATTTAAATGATGAAATATTTGCTACCTGAAGACTTATATAGTTAAGTTTTTATTTTTTATTTTGTCAATCACACATTGATTTGCGTTAGATCAAATACAATTTATTGCATTATTATTTTTTTTTGTTTTATTTAAATTACATACTTTAAAAACAGAAATACTTACATTTCTATGATATTTTTTTTCCAATGTCCACCTGAGGATTGACATTTCGTTAATACAGGCAACTGAAGGGCATATTTGTTGGCCACTATTTCCAGGAACACCATATTCGTTGAGCCAACGTTGTTTCTACTGTAAGGACAAATAGTACGGAAAATGAAAGACCATATATGCCTTGTCCGGGATTCTAACCCAGAACCTTTCTGATGCAAGGCCAGTTCCTTAACCCTTACACAGATTGGTCGTTCTCTTCTATGATATAATTTTATAAATTTTACATGGGTTGTGGAAGACTTTTTGTACTTGCAACCACAGTGAATTTAGAGATGCTAAGCGTATTCAAAGGAAGATAGGTTATACTTTGTGCCACGTATGAATAGCATCTTGCTTTTTGTGAATAATTCCTTATTTGGAAAATGTCCAATATTTTCATTAATGATGTCTCTAGTATCCCTTTCTTTCTTCATTTTTTAACATCGATTTTAATTTAGTTCTTTCTTCTTGCACCTTAACGTTCATTTGCAAACCCATCACACCTGTATCTTATCTCCCTCTTTTTATATTCAAGCCTGTTCCTCTTCCCTTATTGGTAAAACACCTTTTTCCTTATGGCAACGCGTTTGTCTTGTTACTGACTCCTGTCCTTTTGTGTTTTTGTTGAAAGAGTTAGTGGAATTAAATTCCTTTTGTCACCAAAATAAGCCCTTTTTAAATTGGATTGATAGAATGCCGAGAATATTTCAGCAACTGTGAGCGATTGCAGTTATAGATAAAGCTTATTTGTTTTATTGAAATTCTACTAGGAGAAAAACATTCTTTTTAAGTTACAGTACAGCATGGTAATGACGTACTGCATGATTACTGTAAAAAATATCATAATACTGGATAATAAAGCCAGAGTTTATAATTTTCAAACAATTTTTGCAATTTTTTATTCATATAATAACCGTTTATTGAAAATTCCAGTTTTCAAAATTATTGCTCTTAATAAAATGTGCAAAAGTGAGATGTAAATTTAACCAAATAATTGGTTTTTATGCCATGCTCTGAAAAATCATGATAAAATTACCAAATTTTATCACATACTATAAAACAATATTTTGTTATTAATTTTATCAAATTCATTTCTAAAGTGTTTGGTAAAAATGATTTGATTTCCGGTGTTTCTATAAAACAAAAAACATGGTAAATGTTACCATATTCTGACATGCTTTACTATACTCTTTTTCCTCAGTGCATGATAAAAAATATCAAGTAAAGAATTTCAGCAATAAATTTACATTTTTTATTTACTTTTGAATGCTACTTTTGTTTTCAAACCATCCTTATCCAAAATAACTCAGTTGTTTGTAGCTTAATGTTGAAAAGTGAACTTCAACTTTACATAAATAGTAAAAATATGATTTTCATTAATTAATCAGCAAACAACAAATCATTAATTTGTAAATAACAAAGTTTTAAACAATGGAGGGCAACTCCATATCTTATAGAGTGCGAAATGTTTTAGTTATTATAAGTAATTAAATTTGTCATTACAAGTGAAATGAAAAAGTTGTATTTCACGTTTGATTTATATCCAAAACTCTTTGAACTGATTTAGAAAGGTGATAAAAAAAATTTCCGATTCACATTGAAGAAAGACTTCAACAAAGAAATTCAATTAAAATGCTTTCATTCCTCTCTTAAAATTACTTTAAAGCACACAATGATTATTTACTTTTAGAATATTGAATTTATGACTTACTTATTGACAAAAGAAGCCATTCATTAAAAAAAGAAAGCTGAGAGTGCTTACATTTCTAAATAGATAATTGAAAGCAAATGCAATCTTATTTAACACAGAATTATTTTAATCTCAATGTTTGTATTCGATGCAAGCATAATTTAGTGTAAATTTTCTTTAAATGAAAATCTTTAATTATCACTTTTGAAAAATTGCGTAGTTTATAATGAATTTAGCTTAGTGTAATTCTCTTCTGAATAGAAAACTTAAACATTTTAATAGAATATATTAATTAGAAATTGGAAAGTAATGTTTCATGTTCAGTTAAATGGCCAGAATATTTTAAGTAATGGTAAACACTGAAGTTAAATTATGACTTCTTAAGATAAATTATTCAGTATTAATGATTAATTCATGTAATTTATTTAGTCAAATGAATTAGTTATTACTGAAGCAATATGTTTGGCGTTACTGTTGCACAGTGAATGAGATCATTGAAAACAAAGTTTACAATTCAATTACAATTATTTTGCGTAAGAGCAAGCTTTAACATTTGTATTTTACGTTTGCCTTAGAGAAACAATTATATTCAGTACATTAATATACTAGAGAGCAATTGTATTTTACATCAATATACTATGGAAAATTACATTTAAGCTTTTTGCACTTATTTGTTGAAATATAATTTAGTTTTTTTTAGAACTGTTAATGTAAAGTTGCCCATTTATATTACATACTTAATTTAAAATCTAATAATGTTTAAATTAAAATAAAATAAAAATGCAAACTATTTGTTTCCGGCTACCTATGGGTCAAATAGTTTTGAGAATACAATGCAACCGAATGGGTAATTAATAAGGATTAAGTAAGGTATTTAATATATTTTGACACTTAAAATCTGAAAAACCTGTTTCACATTTTTTTACTGAACCGATGTTGCTTATCACCTAAATCTAAAATTGTACAGATGTTGTTTTTTATTTATTCATTTTTTTCAAATAGTTGAATTCAATTCTCACTTTTTCCGTTGTTTTAATACAATTCTCTTAGAAAACATAACATTTGTTTGTAGATATATTAATCTATTCTAACGTTGTACTAAACACACAAAAATTATACGAAATTTTAATTCAAAAGATCAACATAAATCATGCATGCGCAGATCCTTTTAACTCTAATTAGTTACAATTTATTCCATTTTAATTACATTACGCAACAGTAATTAACAATAAAGTTATATAAGTATTATATGACTTTACATGTTAGACTTTACATATTAAAATAAAATTATTAGTTTGTATATTAGATATTATTCTATATTGAATTAGTATGTAGATAATAATTAGTTTATTACATAAATTTAAGAAATGATTTTTATCTGTCTCAGCTTGGTTTTTCCTTTTTACAAATTTATTAGGTAATTAAGAAAAGTAAAAATTAATAATTAGACCACAAATATTATATTAACTACATTAATTTGCAGCCTTAAATTTTCCTGATTGTTAGATTAAAACATTTTTTTATCTCCGATCCCTAATTGAACAAAACAAGACAGAAATATAATCTACACAGTATAAATATTAATAAGATTATTTTCCAACATAAGATAATGCATTACATTACCAATATAAACTAAAACTATGCATTATTAATTATATGTATATATATATTGCATTATCTTAATTAAGCTAGTAATAAAAAGCCTTTTGAAAACTTCCTATTCAGTAATTAAGTAGTCATTCGTCCATATCCTGTTTAACTTTTTTTGTCATTGCATCCAAAATACATAATTATTATTACTTTCAACTGCAACCATCCAGCATATATTCGGCACTGCAAACTTCATTATGCCCATCGCCCCGAGAAATATTGTTCCCCTAATAATATAGCTCCTACCTAACTAGGTTACTATACCAAAAAGAACTGCGTTATCTCCGAATCAACGATAAAGCGGGTTAACTATAATCCAATTTCTGAACTTCTCTTTGACATTCAGAATTCTCTCCCTGTCTTGCGCCTTTGTATCACCAATAGAGTCGAGATGCGAGCCCCAGTTCGTAATGCAATTAAGATTTCTGGGGTCATTATTAAATATAGGTGTATTCCCTAGAACTTTAGAATAAATTCCCATTCTAAAAGGAGATGCACCGTTGTGGGTAAATAAGATTTCTCTTTGAAGAATATAAATAGATTTTAAAAATATGAATGACAGAAGCTAGAAAAGGAAGCTTAGACTTATATGGATTCGTTTTATTGGTTAGTTTCTCGCTTCCCTTTTAAAAAATTAGTCAAGATTCAAATATTAAAACGATGTTTGAAATGTTTTATTAGAATCTTTTGATTATCGTATAGGTATAAACTGTATTTGAAAGCATGTTTTATCTGCGTAACAAACAGTTTATTTTCTTTTATTAAGATAAGTAAACTTCAATGATAAAATATTTCCATAAATATTCACATTTTGAAAATTAATTTCGAAATTGTAATTAATGTATAAAAAGATAAATTAGATATTTCTTCTAGAATAAAAAAATATGAAACAATGCAAATAGTCAGAAAATATGAATAAGTTACTGAATTATATAACTGCACATGGAGATACAACTTCTGGTAAAAATATCGTGGGGAGGGTGTTGAGATTTCTGATACAACGGAAGCAGTGTTGTAATATAACGAAACATGATACAGCGCAAGCACAAGTTAGCATGCATCACGATTCAAATTTATGTTTTAAAAGAAATATATCTGTGTAAATCCGTATAATCAAATGTTCGAACCATTTAAAAGCAGCTATTTAGTATTATAATTTCAAAAGGAAAACTCTGTAAGATGATGTTGTTATAATGTGAAGCTTCAAATTCTTTTGGGTAGAATAATATAATTTTCATCTTTGAACAGCATGATACATGCTAAGCGTAGCAGTGTTTTAAAATAATAAAACTTTCTCATAACTACAATTGTATTAAAGTTATGGCATATGCATAGCATTATATTTTCAAGGAGCAGTATAAAGTTTAGCTGTTTTACTGTTGATTTGAAATATGTATATTTTTATGTCTTTAATGTCAATCAATTCAAATTTCTGAACACGCACAGTTCAAAAATATACGACTATATGAAAATATGATTTTAAAATGTATGACAACGGGAACTGACTATATTTTTTCGATAATGACAAAAAGTAAAAATAACAGATATCTGTAATCTAAACATTTTAATCATCTCTTAAATTTGAAATACTGAAATAGACCTAGATTTTTTAAAAATTCACAAGTTTAAAAACTTACCCTTAAAAAATAAGGTGTTCGTGAGGTTGCTTTGAAGTTCAGGGGTGTTAAAAAATACACACGCGGTGGAAATCATGTTCTGTTTTTTACCAACATAGCTTCATAAATAAGCCTCAATTTCCATTACATTTAGACCTCATTAACTCAACCTCATACATAGCTTAACAATACTTTTTTTTGAAATCGGAAGAAATTATTCACACCTCAAGTATACTTATTTGCTTTAAGTGTAAAATATAACATAAAAACCCTAAAAACAACCTCGCTAAACTGGTTGCTCTAAGATAGATTTCTATCAACCTAAAGTCACCTAAAATGTGGATAAAACTATTTCATACACCTTGATTATAAACCCTGGGACATTTATTTCTTTTAAGTTAACTTTAATGAACCCTCAAATCAACAAAAACACCTTAAAAAATCTCAAATAAACCTTAAAAAATACCCTCAATTTTTGTAAGAGTACTCTCATTAAGTAAATATCTGTGAGTAAACTTATTGCGGAATTTAACAGCTACTGGAAAGAGTACTGAAAAGGGAAACTTAAATTAAATGGGACGCTTTCATGTGCATTATCTCAAAGTAAATAAAAAAATACATTTTAATAGATGTTTTGTATTGGAACTATGAGCATGAATCTATCCTTTAAAAAATAAAAAATAACTTAAATAAACATTTATTTTGTAAAGATTAATGAATATTTAAATTTAAATGCTTAAGTTCTTATTTTTTGGTTAAGATTAAAAAACATCATAATTAAACACAAAAAGTAAGCACATTATCCATTTAACATATTTGCCGTAAGCTTGTAACATTAATATATATGACAAGAATAATTATTTAAATAAAATATTAAACTTATTTATTTCTTAGGAATATACTTTTAAGTTTCGGAATGCAGAAAACTTAATTTAAAATCATTCTTTTTAAGAAATCAATATTTCTTTTACATCTTAAACGCTTTTAGAAAATTTCCCATTACACAATTATCTGGAGGGCAGTATATTAATCATCAGTTCATTAAAAAACCCTCATACCAAGCATCATCGCCAAAAAGAACTCCATCGCCAATTTCGACGTCAAAGGCATTTCAATTTAATGAAATGAAAGATTAGAAATGAGATAACAAAATTACATTTCCAACCAGCTAATCATATATCTGGGGAAATTTTTCTCTAGGATCTCGATGAAGAATAGAAGTGGAAATTTGCTTCTTTTAGTTTATTTTCTCTTACCTTTCATTGGTTCTTTATTCCATAAAAATAAAATAAAAAACGTACTGTTGAATTTAAGAATGGTATTTCGTATGTCGCTTGATCTCTCATCGTTTTATAGGATTAAGGGAATTTCTTTTTCCAGTTCTTGTCACCGAAATCTTTCGTCTCCAATTACAGGAAGGATCCATGTTAGCCACTTTCTTCCACTGATCGAATATTTGCAAGGGTTGATCTAAAAATCTAACAGTCTTTCTTGATCGGTCAAAAAATATTAAATAAAATTACTATGATATATTCAAATGCGAAAATCAATTTGGAGCTTTTTTTAATTGAATATGCTTTGTGTATTTTCTGCTGATATCAAGACTTATAATATGCATTATACCATTTACTGTTAATCTCTATTTAAATTAAATGGAAGACACCTTAGCTAGCGTGTTTGAACTACGATACAGCTTTACTATTATTGAGTGCTCCAAAAACAACAACATTTGAATTTTTAAATTTAAAAATATATTTTTTTTAAACTTATTGATCATATTAGTTAATCATAAAATTGATTTATTGCCTGGGAGATGGGTTTCGAACATGAAAACTTTTTTTGAAATAACCTAGTTATATACAGTTATGTGTTCTCCTTCATTTACACTAAAAATTAACTGCCTAGACACCAGAGCAATATAACTAAATGCTTCTTTTCATGTTGCTTTGTAGGCAATAGTTTGTGTTAATAAACCCAATACCACACAAGTTTTAAAATATATTTATCGTAGCACACACTCTAAGAAAAATCTATTTAATGTTAAATTGTAATATCGATACATTGGACCATAATTGTGTGTAAATTTGTTGTATCATTAATGAGGTGGTAAAATGAACCTTTTTGTCATTTAAACTAAACTGTAATACCATATAATCAAATTTAAAACGGTTAATCAGTGCGGTATTCATATCAGTACGATATCAATATCAGTGCGATACGAGTTTAATTAATAAGGTTTCCTCAAATTTGAATGATATAATTCATCAATTCTCAAAGTTTCATACAATGCGCAATGATTGAAAAATTTTGCTAACTAAACTGAAAGAGCCGTACAAAGAACAATAACAATAATTATACGTTACATATTCGTTTATTTTCAAATATAAATTTCAGTATTGTGTTTTTCATTTGGTTTTTTTAATATTGTGTCCCGAATTTGGATTTTGTGCTCTTCTTTCGATACACTGTGAATCAAAAGATGAAAATTTAATTTTTGAAATAACAACTCGCAACTTTTTTTGTACACGATGTAACCTATTCTTAGTTTTAGTTGTGTCTTTGTATGATCTAACCTCAAATTTTCTCAATTGTCAGCACAAAATTTTCAAAATTATTGCCAGTCACCAGAACAATCAAAATATTTTAAAACAGTTAAAATTGAGACAAAATATTTTAATGAAAGTCATTAAGAAAATAAATTTTGAAAAAACATCACGCAAAAGCATCGAATTCTTACAATTTTAAACAATTAATCCAAATTGCATTTTTTGTACAATAATTAACTTTTAATGAAGATTCCGTAATAATTTTATAAATTCATGAGAAATTAATCTTTTTCAGCTACTGTTCCACCTTTAACTGCTTCTTATGATTCTGAACGAGAGCTTTTTCAACAGTTAAAGATTATAATACCTATTGCATGTACTACTGTGGTACTTGTTCTTATCATTACAGTAGCTTGTGTTGTTCTTATTAGAAGGCGCCATACAATTCCTGAAGGTAAGTAGGAAACTTTATTTATTTAAAACTTTTATTTATAAAAGAGAGCTGCAGCTGGTTTACGATAGCCTTAAATAATGACTTTCTTTGGGCCAAGTTCATTGATTCTTTTAAATGATAACATTACTCTCAGCTTGCTTTGCATTTCAATTTTATTACTTTTTAAATCCCACTTGATCTTTCAACTAATGTTGGGAGATACTTAATTTTCTTTGATTTTAAATAGTTTATTCAAATTAAGAAAGATGAATTTTAAATTAAATCTTATTGTCAGACATTAATATAAAACAAAAAAAATGGATTTATTTCTTGAATATATTTTTTTAATTATTAATATCAAAATGAAAAGATATAAAATTAATTTACAAAACCACGTCTATTTAATTATGTGACTAATCTATCAAAATTGGGAACACTGTAAAAATTTCGGATCAAATTGTAGTAAAATGTACCAAGTACCGGTACTTTTTACCGGAAAAACGTTTTTACTGGAGCATGTTACAGATCAAAAAATCTGAGATGGCATAAAATCACTGAAACATACTAATTAGACAAATATCCTAAAAACAGAAATGTTTTACAGTAAAAATGAATTTTACAGTAAATTGGATTTTATGGATGACGCACCCAAAATGCATGTATTTTTATACCGTAATTTTATCTGTATTTTTACAGTGTACATAATATAAATATTGACTAGTAAATTTTTTAAGAATAAATTACTGTAAAGATATACAAGAAATCAGATATATACACAAATATATGAATAATAAAACATATATTTCTTTGCGTGCTTAAGATTTGCAGATTTTATCGAAGAATTAGTTAGCTTTTTAGGAACTAGTATTGCCTAAAAATATGTAAACTAATAATATGAGGCTGTTAAAATAATAATTTCGTAAGTTTGGCAACTCCTCACCGATTGGATTCAGCAGCCTTCGTTTTCAAATTACTGCTTGAATATTAGAGTACTCTGCATTCATCTAGTAACACTGTTCATTTTAATTTCAGAAACATCATTTTGCCAGCATATTTTAGGAAACTATTCAAAATTCCTGTCAAAAGTCATCCTCTAAAATATTATTAAAGCTGATATTTAGAAGCTCTTGATTATACAGTTGTTATTTCCTGCTTTTGAATCTAACGATCGATGTAAAACATTTTCCATTTTCTGATTGCATTCTGACTCAAATTAAAGCAGAGTTTTCATGTTCTTCGATAGCGTTACGTGATAACGCAATAAAATACCCATACCAACTTGAATTGTATTCTATTTCGTATTAAACTCTAGGTTTGCAAAATCGCTATCTATTAAAATGTAATCTATCTTTTGGAATGTAATTTATCATTTTGAAATATTAAAATGTAATTTTAAGTTATATTTAATGAAGAAGTTTCAGAATTTGACGTCATTTGATATCAGAATTTGACAATTGAAAATTAAGCATTATTTTTCTAACAACGA
Organism: Parasteatoda tepidariorum; assembly: GCF_982258835.1. Taxonomy (NCBI): domain Eukaryota; kingdom Metazoa; phylum Arthropoda; class Arachnida; order Araneae; family Theridiidae; genus Parasteatoda; species Parasteatoda tepidariorum. The sequence goes on along the minus strand of NC_141764.1, from coordinate 54,723,715 downwards.
AATGATATTTAAAAATTTCTGAGTCAAATAACGGTAAAAAATACCTGCCACTCAAGGTGCAGTACTGTAAGGGTATTTTTCACCGTAAAATCAATTTTTACCAGATGTAACGTGTTCATTCACATGTTCATTGTTGGTCACATGTTCATTCATTGTTCATTCACATGTTCACATGTTCTTAACATGTTCATGTTAAGGAACAAAATATTTATATGCCAAAAATTTCATTCTAATAACTATCGTAAAGTCACTGAATTTCTCTAATTATTTAAATATTTCAGTGAAAATTACGATACAATATTTTACGGTAAAATCGATTTTACGAAGATGCACCCAAAAAGCTGGTACTTCAGCGCCGTAATTTAATCCAGAGTTATTTTACAATACACGGGAAACTTTTCTCACTGTATGTCAATCCACTCCCATCGAAGCGAGCCAGGACTTGACGGGCTAGTGGTGCACGCTTGTTATTTTGTAAACTTGAGACCCAATAAGATTTTCAATAATTTTAATTTAGATTCAATGAGGTTAAGTGTTACAATTTTTATTTATGTATGATTTTACTCAACTGCCAGGAAAAATAAAATTCATTTAAGAAAAACATCATTAAATTATGTAACTTAAATTATGTAATTTGGTGCTACGTCATTAAATTGTGTAACTTAATTTATGTAATTTGGTGCTACGTTTTTTGATACAAAATGAGAAATATTTGGTTTTTAGAATCTCGGCAAGAGCAAGACATGACTAAACCCGTAGACACTGTACCAATGACAGTATGGGAAAAGTCAGCTAGAGGAGATACGCGGATTTCACACAGCAGAGAGCAGCTATACTTCCCTGCACCATATGCGACTTCAAGAATATCCATGTACTCAGCAGATGGTGACCCAGATGCGCCACACCACCAACAGCAACAGCAGCGGCACCACGAGCAGAGTCACAACACATGGAGGTCGGACGAGCGGGAGCACACGTACGACGTTCCCTTCCTGCACAGACAGGTGACACGAATCTAAGCCCAGGTTCTGGTGTCACAATCAGATTTAACAATTTAAATTTAAATTATTTAAAATCAATAAATTAAAAGGGACCATCAATTTTTTAAAACATATTTAGTGCCCCATATTATTGAAAGGACATTGTATATGTTATATGTGTGATATATTTCATCCAAAATGGCGGAACTCGTGCCTTCTCTCATTACAGAATATCATCATCAATGAAGTGGCGGTCGGATCAGAAGGAAGAGAAATTGGGTACCAGATAGGAAGACATTTATACCTTAATCCAGGTAAAATTCAGGTATTTAATATAAAATATTCAAAATAATTGTTGAGCTAAATAGATGAATGTGTTAAAGGAACGTTTGTTTGGTTGATGAATGTGTTAAACTAACGTTTGTTTGGGTTGATGAAAATATGCAACTTCATTAATATCATTATACAAAATGCTTCGAACAATTGAAGGTAAAATGAAAGAAGGAAAACTGGCATACAATAAGAATAAAAATTTAAACTGAAACATGGAATCTCAAACGCTATTCGGGTGGCCAATATACGATCCAGGGGCCTTTAATGACTCAATTTTAGATTTTTTGTTGGTTGCAATTGTAATGCAAGCTATTATTTTTCAGAAATCTGTAATCTAAACTTTAAAAAAAACGAAATAAATAAAGAATGCTTTCTTACTTAAGAAAATGCAGAACAGAAGAGCGGGACGTTTAACGCCTCTATATTGGAAAATCGCAACCGGATTCTCAAATTTTTTGTCAGACTATAGCGGCAGCAACTCAAGATATATTGTAAATAAAAGTGTGTCAGTCAATGCAACTTAATGTGCGTATTAAAACAAAATATTTTCAAAATAATAATAATAATAATTCTACCATAGATCACTTGGAATTTCGGAAGGTGAATTTCTTCCATAGACTGACACTGGATAGGTGCCAAAAATATATTCGAAGCAGTACAACATCATATAAATTAAAGCATCATTTATGATAAACTACGTAAACTACGTCAAGTGCAATTTTTAACATTACATGAAATATGTATGATAAATAAAAGACATATATATGTAGACATATATGATAAATAAAAGTGCGTCAGTCTAAGTCATGTCGAAGTAATGTGTGTTTTAAAACAGAACGTTTTCAAATAAAACACATATAGTTTTACCACGGATTTCATGGAATTTTGAAAAATGGCTTTTTTTGATGCAATGACACTGAATAGGTACAAAAAATAATTTTGCAGCAGTGCAAGATCTGATAAATGAAAATTTCATTTATGATAAATTACATTTCATTTCGTTAATTTCACAAAGATTTTTTTTCATAAAACTCTCCTACATTACATAAGGATTGAATACGTGTTGCATATTTATAAATTGTTTTTCTTAAAAAAATATACAGGACATAAAGTTTCTATAGTTTTAAAGGAATACTAATTGTTTTCTTACATAGATCTCTTCTTAAAGTTCTATAATCTGTATTCAAGTAATTTTTAAATGAAGATGTATAGATTTTAGAGTTTGTAGCTTAAATCATATATTATATTTCTTTTTTCTTCGTTACTCCTTTACAAAATGAAGATATTTATACTTTCACTGATCTTTAACAAATGCCTGTCTTAAAGTGAAATAAATAAAATTTATTACCCTCATTGAATTCGAAATAAGATAACGACACAATCAATGAGGCATCAAATGAGTGTTGCAAAAGCATTACTAATATTCTCCATTAGGAAGATTACATAGATTACATCCATTTCATCGTTGAAGATAAATTACTTGTTTATAACATTCTATTTATCCCTTTGAGTTCGCCTATTTAAAAGTAAAAAGAGTCTCTAAAGCGTAATAAGTCGACAAAGCATCGATTTTCTGATACCATATATTATCAAAAACTTCTTTATCCGGTGCTTGTTACAAATTTGATCACTTTTACTAAAGTCTTTGAGTAAAGAAATTGCCTTTATGAATTGTTCGACAGATGTTAGGTAAAATATGAAGAAAAAAATGTGCTTTTATTTCTAAATGTGCTTTTTAAATTTAAAAAAAATCTATCCTTTCTCATTGTTAATTAACAGTACAAATTTCTCTGAAAAATGGTGAAATATTTTTTTTTTACCATATTCAAACAAAACAGTGAAATAATCATAAATAAGATGATATTCTAACCGTTAAATGTGACAAAAACCGTTTATTAATAGCTTTCCCATAATACGGTTAAACAACCAAAATTTTATCGCAGCAAATAAGCCCAGCTAATGAAGCCACTTAATAGATCAAGATGGCAAAAACTTATTGGGACGGCCTTGGTCTGTCATAGGCTGTAGTGCCCAAGAAGAGGAATGAAACCACTTTGTTCCTAGAAGTTGGGTACATATTATAGTCGAGAGGGTTAATCTGTCAGACACATCATGAACAGCAGAACTGGGGTTTTGAATCTCAGCGTTGGCACCACAATATTTTCTCCATTCTCTTATACACATTAAGAGTTTCCAGTGCCCAGCACTCTCCAAGATCCTATGCCCAGTTATATTCTTTTTTACGGTTTTGAAGCAATGCTATTTGCAAATCGTTAAAAAGCAGTATAATTTTGTATTCCTGGTTTAATAACCATACTAATTGTAAATGATTTCAAAAGCGTAAAGGTAAAAAATGTTCCTTACCGTAAAATTTACTGTTAATTAGATAGGCAGACTACTGTTACTTATTTCACCATAATTTTCGATTGAAAATTCTTGCAGTAAAAACAGAGCCAATGTATTGCAGAAAAGTCCGTCGATAATAAAACTTCTATAAAAATTAATATTTTTTTATCAATTAATTAATGATTATTGATTGTTAAGAACTTGAATATTTAAATAAGATTTATCGTTTTTATTACATGCTCTTTTTATTATTACTGTAGATTCAATAACATGAAATATTGTTTATTTTTTAGTTCTAAGTTAATTCATGCAGAAAACTTTAAAGAATTTAAATCATAACATTATATAAATCCTACTATATAATCCTACCAACATCATTTCACATTTATCATCCCACGTCGACAATCTCTTTTTTTCCAAGTAGACGAACTGCAGTTTTTGTTTTATAAAAGGTTCACTAATGCCAGAAGCTCTTAAATATTTTAAATGGGAAAATATGGTATAATGGGGTATAGTTGTAAACGTTGTTTTATATAGACGAGCTATAAAAAACTAAACGCTTAATTCTGTAATGATTTCTAAGGAAGTTATGCCCAATTAATTGTTTTTATATCCAAAGACCATAAGCTTACATAAGAAAACCTGAAAATCATTTATTTGTAATAGACATGCATATTTTAAATTATTCTTATTCGAATTATTTTGATGTAATCTATTTCCTAATTAGATATTGTGGATTTTCGTTTGATATGAATTAAGATCTTTGGTTTAAATTAAAATTATTGTCCATCCACAGGAAGGTGATGGAATGCCTAATCGTAATATGAATCATTTAGTTAAAATAAGAGTTATATATTCTATAAGGAAGTTTACAGTTAAACTGTTTTTAAAAGTTTTCATTGTTACAATAAATGCTTTTAATATCGAAAAATGCGATATTTTTATAAGTGTTGTGAGTTTACTGTAACAGCTATTCATGCCTGCTAAGTTAACCTATGCCTATTTGTCGCTAATGCTAATTCTGAAAGGGGCTCGTCATTATGAAGAGAAGTCACTGTTTCGTGAAAGTGAAAACATTATATATACAGTAGTGGCCAAAAGTGTGGACACTTTTTGAAAGTTTCATGTTTTTCAACTTTGAGTTGTAGAATATATTAATATATACATACATTACAACTACATTATATATACATATATTACAACTTGTAGAATATATTAATTTTCACTTAAATACAAACGTTTTTATATCAAATTGAAGGTAATTTAATGTAGAATTTAATAATAAATGCAGTAATACAATATCGGTATTACAAAAACAGTTATGCAATTAATAGTAAGATCTATACTAGAGTTGCATTTTTTTAAAGTGATACTTACACAATCAATACTTAGTAGGATAACCCTTAATTTTTAAGACAGCTTCACAGCGTCTTTTCATCGAGTGAACGAGTGTTTGGAGTTCATCTTTCGTAATCACATGGTGCCAAGAATCAATTATAGCTTCACTTAGTTGTCTTTTATTGGATGGACGATTTTTTCATACAAGAATTTTCAAACGTCGCCACAAATTTTCAATTGGATTGAGATCAGGGCTGTTTCCTGGCCATGGTAATATATCTATGCCATTATTTTGAAAGCATGCTTTGCATACTTTTGCTGTGTGGCATGGAGCTGAATCCTGCGTGAAAATAAATGGTTCGTTGCTGGGGAAGAGATCCCTGATGGAAGGTATCAATTTTGGTTTCAGGACAGTTTCGATGTATTTTTTGGCATTCATGATGCCAAATCAGACCGAAAAAAATGCACAAGTGCTACTACCGATAGAAAAATTAAATGGCTATGCCTTCAAGATAGAAAAATGTCATCAGATGCCATTAGATGTGAAATGAATGCAGCTGGTATTGCAGTAAGTTCAAGAACAATAAGAAGAAGCTAATCAGGATTTGGACTACAAGCTAGAATTCCAAGGAAAAAAACATATTTAAATCAAAAGCAACGCGATAAACGAGTTAAGTCGGCAAAAGAACACATTAAATGGTTAGAAAATCAATGGAAGCAAGTAATCTGGAGTGATGAGAGTAAAATATCGCTCTTTGGAAGTGATGGTAGAAAATACGTGAGACGTAGAGTAGGTGAAGCGCTTCCTCCTGATTGCATTGAAGCAACTACTAAAAATCCAACAAAAGTCATGATTTGGGCATGTATATCTGCAGATGGTGTGGGCCGAATTCAAGCGATTGATGGCATCCTGAATGCCAAAAAATATATCGAAACTGCCCTGAAACCAAAATTGATACCTTCCATCAGGGATCTCTTCTCCAACAACGCACCATTTATTTTTCAGCAGGATTCAGCTCCATGCCACACAGCAAAAGTATGCAAAGCATGGTTTCAAAATAAAGGCATAGATATATTACCATGGCCAGGAAACAGCCCTGATTTTAATCCACATGAAAATTTGTGGTGACGTTTGAAAATTCTTGTACGAAAAAAACGTCCATCCAATAAAAGACAACTAAGTAAAGCTATAATTGATTCTTGGCACCATGTGATTACGAAAGATGAACTCCAAACACTCGTTCACTCGATGAAAAGACGCTGTGAAGCTGTCTTAAGAAATAAGAGTTATCCTACTAAGTATTGATTGTGCAAGTATCGCTTTAAAAAAATGCAAATCTAGGATAGATAATACTATTAATTAAAATAACTTTTTTTGTAATACAGATATTGTAATACTGTACTTTTTATTAAATTTTACATTAAATTACCTTCATTTTGATATATAAACGTTTGTATTTAAGTGAAAATTAATATATTCTACAAGCACACAAAGTTGAAAAACATGAAACTGTCAAAAAGTGTCCACACTTTTGGCCACCACTCTATATATATATATATATATATATATATATATATATATATATATATATATATATATATATATATACACTGCTCTATATATATATATATATATATAGATTAATAATTCTTTAACATTCGAAAACATGCAACTCTGTACTGTTCGGTTTCATAAAAATTAAAAGTTATGGATTGTAATGACTTTTGCCTAAATGAGAATATAATCACCAGATTGGCGACTTTTAAAAAATATTAAATTTTTTTGATTACAAAATTAATTTTATTAAAAATGTTTAAATTTATACATGAAGCGTTAGAGTTATTTATGTATGCAGTGTATATGTTTGCGGTGTTCGAGATTGTGAAGCATGTAAAAACACATATTCAAATTTACTGCAACCTTAATACGGTAACAAATTGAAATATATTATTAATTAAATTTATCTGTCTTGAACTTTACTTTACATCGCTATAGTTGAATTTGAACGAAAAACAACATGATTCTATGTCACCGTATTAAATAATCACTATATGTTATGTCTAAATAATTAAAAGATCTTTCTGAGACTCTATAAGAAAAAAAAAGGAAATCCCAAATAATCCATGTTTAGAATATAGACTTTAATTACTGTAAACATATCCCTTATTAATTAAGCACATTTTCCTACATGAGTCATCAACATTTATTTTACATAATAATTTCCAAAACAGAAAAGAAAATGCTTACGCAGCGTGCTATTATGAATATGTTTTAGGTTTCGCATTCTTATTAAGAATGAAAACATAACCAAAATTTAGTTAAAAATTTTTCTTTGCTTATACTGGCCTGCTTAAAAGTATACCTTCTAATTATTTTTTAGGTTCTTTTGTTTCAGAAAAGGGAGAAAAGTATTTATTCTCAAAACATTTAAGGAGACAAAATAATGATACATGATATTTAAATTTCCCTTGTTTCCATACTTATCATTTTCTTTATTATTCTTTATTATTCGTAGATGTATTTTTTTACTGTTTTTGCGCGCAAAAATTCTCTTTTTAAATAATTTGATGTTATATCTGCCGATATTTTTTTGCTAATTTAATTATTCTTGTATCTTTCGAAAATATACTACTGTAAATGTTATATTCGGAAATAAGACAGCTGAATGATTTATATCTAATTTTTGTGTGTGCCCATATTAACACCGCATTAATATATTTTATGAAGTGTCAAAACAGGATACTCCATTAGTTTCTATTGCTGTTGCAATAACTATTCTGATAATTATCGTAATTAAGTTTTGAGGAGCATGACACGTTTCATATTTATTTTTCAATATCTCTAATTATATGTATTATAAATGTATAAAAGCAATCTTGATTTTTTATCTGAAATTAGCTGTACCCTGAGCTCTTTGCAACTCTTCCTGTCTGATTTTATTTAAAGGAAACTGCGTACATCAAAATAAAAATCCCACCTTCTTTTGATTATCGATGATAAAGCGGATAGTAAACAATGCCAGAGAAATTCTCGCCAATTAAGAAAACGGTTACATTAAAAAGAGTCAGAGTTATATGCATTATCAATTTTAATATAATAATAAATAATTATGTGAAACTATCTGTCTCCCTAGTGAGAAACAGGTAGTTCTCTTTTGATAATTATTCCTCTTTAGTGTGTGCATGTAATGAAGTCATAAAAGGTTTTTCCACATGTATCTAATATATACTTTTTTTTTCAAATATATGATTTTGAAGTTTTTCTCTAATACCTTTCAATCAATTTCCTTTATACCTTTCGAAAATAGTGATCAATGGTTTACATTAGGTTTACACAGCGACGGAGAGCCTCTTCAAAAGTAAAAATAGCTTTATTTTCTGGTCTGTTTTCTGGTTTCAATTACTATATAACTACACATTCTTCTATAACATCTTCTTGAGTCGCGATAGCTCAGGGGATAGAGCGTTTGACTTCTTATGATGTGAACCGGGGTTCGATCCCGTCCATGACTGGTCGATACGAATTCCTCATCCGGCTTGCACCGACCACAGTGCTGACTGGAAATATCCTCAGTGGTAGACGGATCATGGGTTAGAGTCCCCTTGCAGTCAGGCTAACCGTATGAGGTTCTCGTGGTCTTCCTCTCCACGCAACGCAAATGCGAGTTAGTTTCATCAAAAAGTCCTTCACGAAGGCAAATTTCTCCCAATACTTGATCCAGGAGTTCAATTGTCCTCTGGATTGGGTTCAAAATTGCAAGGCTACGGTGTTGAACATTAGTAGTAGTAAACCCAAAAATTGGGTCAGCTGTTCAACAACGGTTATAAAATAAAATGAAATATAACATATTCTTTATTTGTAAATTTGAAGTTATATTCTTCTGGATGCATTTAGATACTATTTTAAAAAACTATAGCTGTATTGTTTATAAATTACTTAGCAAAATCAGTCTTTTTTCTTTTTTATGTCCACTTCTTAACATTTCATAATAAATTTTAATAATAATGAAAATCCTATTTTACTTATGTAATAAAGGCTAAGCTATTTTAGGATATTTGAAGCACAGTATACAAACTCTACTATAACAATATACATAACAACATACATAAGAAGATACGAACTCTTCTGTATTTAATATTCTAAACAGACGCAATTTATGTTGCCTAATTCAGAATTCAAGTATGTGTCATAGGGCCAATTTTCCTCGAGTGAAATTAATTATTACGTAACACGTGTTTTCGCAAATCTTACATAAACAATTTTAAATGCCATAAACAATTATTTACTGAATTTCAAAATTAACTTTCAACGTCAATTACTTCCGGTTAAGAAAAGATCACTATTTCGTATATCACGAATTGCTCTTTAAATGTCGAATCTGCTTGCAATCTCCTATAGGCTATAGGCTCCCCTAAGCTGTACTCCTTTCTCAATCGTTTGTTGCACGTGACAGTTCTCGAAGTTTCTTGAAACTAAAAGTATTAGCACTTCATAACTTCGAGTAGGATGGTGTCTTTTTATCTTTCGTGAACCACATAATAAAATGCTTTCTGATTTCAAAGCTCAAATGTGCCTACATCATACTGTTGCTAATCTCATGATACGTATCGGGTTGCATAGATATGCAGATTGACGATTTTTCTTATATCTATTAATGAAATACAAAATTCTTTCTCAGACATTTATTTTTATTCGGCACAAGCAAAAATAGCTATGTCAGATTAAAGTTTATATATCTACATTTTTTACTCACTCTGAGATAACTAAATATTCAATGTCTATTTCAATAAAACTAAACCGTAATAGTTTTTCTCTACTAAAGGAATGCAAAATACTTTCTCAGACATGCATGTTTATTCGGCACAAACAAAAATAGCTATATCAGATTAAAATTTATATAAATACTTTTTTTACTCACCCTGAGACAACTAAATATTCAATGTCTATTTCAATAAAACTAAACCGTAATAGTTTTTCTCTACTAAAGGAATGCAAAATACTTTCTCAGACATGCATGTTTATTCGGCACAAACAAAAATAGCTATATCAGATTAAAATTTATATAAATACTTTTTTTACTCACCCTGAGACAACTAAATATTCAATGTCTTTTTCAATAAAGCTAAGCCGCATTAGTTTAATATGATAAAAAACAAACTCAAATGAAACAAATACAAGTTGTTAATACTTCTTATTGCCCACGAAACGGAATCCATTTGTACCTTTAGCGATACCTTTACAAAAATAGTAAGGTGTTTTTGAGGTTGGCAGATGTAAAAAATATACCCGAGATAGAAAATGAGGTTATGTTTTGCTCCAAAAATAACCTCAATAATAAACCTTAATTTCAACCTGATTTACATCTTATAAAATCGTCCTCATATGTAACGCAGTTATGCTTTTCGTAGATATTGAGTGAAATTATGCACACCTCAAAAATACTTATTCGTTTAAACCGTAGAAAAATAATCTGCACACCTCAAAGATAACCTCTCTAAGCAGTTTGTTCTAAAGTAGATTTTCAGCAACCTCAAGTGTGAATAAAACAACTTCAAGCACCTTGTTTAAGTAACTTAAGAGGTTGACCTTATAAGATTGCTCTTAAAGTCAAATTCAAATAAACCGCAAATCAACCTTGACGCCTCAAATAAACCTCTTAAATCAGTGCTTTCCAAACTTTTTGTACCTGCGCCCCCCTCTTTGGAAAAAAAATTTGTTGTGCCCCCCTTAATTTTTCTAACAATCCAATTTCATAAACACTCATCTGATATTGTAATTTATTTAATGGGCTACAAAATAATATACAATATTATGTATAAAAATACTATTTTAAGAAATAATAATATAATGTAATAAAAACAAATCTTACAAAAGTACAAAAAATAGAATTCAACATTAATACAACATTATTAAAATTTAATGTGAAGGGTGAGCTTGTTTTTCAGCACAAATTTTGTCAAACCGTGGTATCATTGAAGATATCGCGGTTCTCAGTTCCTTTTCAATCTTTAAGCAGGATCGATACTTTGTCTTTAAGACAGCTACTGCAGAAAACCCAGTTTCACATAAGTAAGATGTTACAAAGGACAATAAAATTTCTAAAGCTTTATTTGTTAAAGTAGGAAACTCGTCCTTTACTCGTAACCAAAACGTGACAATATTATTTTCGTGTTGAAACATCTGCTTTAATGTGCTGTCACTAGATAAGTCAATTATCATTTCCTGCTCTGCTGTCGTAAGGCCAAAATCATCATATTTTTCAATCACAAACGGGTTTCTAATCCATTCATATTTGGACATGTCAAGATCTTTAAAGTAAAACGAGAATTGCTCCCTTAAACTGGTCAAGTGTTTATTAATAAGAACTTTACTTTCTTCTATTTCATCTGCAAGACAGGTAATTTTAAAAGTGGGAAACATGTCAAAGTTATTATTTTTCAAACTTATTATCCACAGTTCCAATTTTCTCATAAATGCAGTAACCTTGTCTTTCTGGACAAAAGCATGAATTCGAGGCCCTTGCATTGATTTATTTAAAGTACTGAGTCTTTGAAAAATATCCACTAAATACGCAAGTTTTACAAGGAATTTCGTCTCATAAAACAAGTTTGCTTCATCTCTATTATTATCAGTAAGGAATATGGCGATCTCTTCTTTTAGCTCAAACACCCTTTGAAGTACTTTGGAACGAGAAAGCCAACGTGCCTCACAATAATATAGAAGTGGTGTATATTCTGAACCCATGTCATTACACAATTTTGCGAAAAGCCTTCCTCTTAATGGGCTATTTTTGATAAAATTTACAACTCTTATAATAACTTGAAATACTGTTAGTAAATCTTCACCCATATCTCTTGAAACAAGTGATTGTCTATGAATCATGCAATGCGTCCAACTTGCCCGAGGAGCCACCTTTCGAACTAGTGCCTGTAGACCAGCGTTTTTTCCTGCCATAGATGGAGCTCCATCTGTGCATAGTCCAACACAGTTCTCCCACAGAATGTTATATTCATTGAAAAATTTATCAATCATATTAAAAACTTCACTTGCTGTAGTATTGCCTTCAATAGGCTTACAGAATAACATGTCTTCTCTAACATCAGTTTCCACAACATATCTTACATATGTAATCAAGTGTGCATCCTTAAGAACATCTGTAGCCTCATCTACTTGCAACGCGAAAGAAGATAGTTTTACTTTTTCTATTAATTGATCGCAAAGATCTTCAGATATATCGGATATTCGTCTTCCCACCGTATTATCTGCAAGTGGAATGATTTTAAGTTGATCAGCATATGATTCACCTAGCATCGTAGCTACCATGTCAATAGCTGCAGGTAGCACTAAAGTTTCTCCTATTACATGGGGGTTTTTTGCATTTAGCAATTCTATAAGAAACCTTATAAGACGCAAGCAATGCTTTTTGTGTAACAGACATTGTCTTTGAAAACATTTCTTTTTGTTTATTTAAATTCTCCAATTTTCTTTGGAAAAATTCTATTGTCTTGCCAACGTGATCTGCATGTACGTTTTCGAGATGCCGTTTTAATTTATTTAGTTTCATGCTGTCTGAGGCCAAAGTATTCAGACACAGCAAACACATTGGTCGTTCTTGGCCATTAATGACTTTACATGTAAATCCAAATGATAAGTACATTGGATCATATTTTCTACATTTAGGTTTACTATTTTGCGAAGATGTTCCGCTATTTTCGTTACCTCTTCTTTTGCCGTCTGCTTCTGCTTCATTCAATTTTCTTTTCAACCCAGTTACGTATTTATCCATCTAAAAGGGTTATTATTTTAAATCAAATAAAAATACTTTATAACAGTTTTGAAATTTACCTCAATATTAATTTAGAAGTGTACCAAAGCGAGTTTGTAGAGTTTGTAGACAATCTGCGTGGAAACGGTCGAGTTTAACCAACGTTTCTTAACGAAATGCCGCGTGTCTGCTCTCGTCTGGGCGCACGCATCCAGTTATAGTCGCGTCGTCCGAGTTTGAAAAACCCCGCAGTCGCGCGCAATTGATGATAGTTCCACACCAGATGTAATGAGCGCTAACGTCGTCGAATTAACGACGGCCTTGGCTCATAAGCCTTGTCGGGGCCTGCTGCCTGCTTCTGTTTACTGAAGTTTGGCGGGAGTAACCCCGAGAATACCCGGGATGATCCCGAATGCTTGTCTAGTGTTTCCTCGCGCTCGGCTCCAAACGGGAAAGCAAGATGTTTTCGTTCCAGCAAGAGTATGGATGGATTTTTTAGCATTTATACCCGAGAAATTCGCGGCGAGGATTGTGGATTACGTATAACCGTCTTTCTGATTAATTTTTTTGACACCTATTCGACTTTTTTGGTTTGTATTCGAAAATGATATTTTGGAATCAGCTGCGTGCCCCCCCTGCAACAGTCTCGCGCCCCCCTAGGGGGGCGCGCCCCACAGTTTGGAACACACTGTCTTAAATTTTCGTAAGGGTACATATTTTCAGGTAAACTCTTACTCCAGTATTAAGATGGAATCAAACACAATGGACGCCGTCTATAGGATAGAATTTTCGCCACATGTAAAGCAAGCCATTAGGTAAGCTTAAAGGCCAAAGGTAAGTATTTCAATAAGGGAACTATTTGCTTGCACCAAGAATTATTTGCGTTCCTTGAGCCATTAATTATTTGCGTTCGTTAAAAAAGGCAGCTCTGTTCATCAAATATCTGTTTGATATCACTGATTAATTCTCGATGGAATTTAATCTAAATATTTACTGTGGATACATTTATATTAGTGTAACTTTTATTGCAGCTGTTGTAGAGCTTCCCCCAGATGGAACTTTGCAGACCCAAGACTTAGCTTTGATCAGGGAAATAGCAGAAGCTAAAGTTCAATCCTATATTTATTCAAAGCCCTCCAGGAGATCCAGTTGTAACAGGTCTTCCAAACATCGCCAGCGGTCCAGAAGAATACGAAGAAACATTATAAGGTGAGAAATGTTTTGAATTAAATTATCTTTATGATTGAATAATTACTTTAAGTATATAATGCGGTTTTGAACTTGGAGAATTTAGTTTCAGCTTATATCTGTTGCGCAGAACACCATATTTACCCTATACTAATTCAAAAAAATAACTTCTTTTAAATAAACAAATAGTTTGCTTTTTCTTGATAGTCTATTCATTACCTCACAGAAGAATCACTTCCCGGCAAGTTGGGAGTAAATTGGCTTTAAGATCGGTTTAAGAAGCCAATATTCTGGGATCATAATCAGTTTTCAAATAGTCAAATTTAGTATGATGCAATTGAGACATACTCAAAAGTATGTCTCAATTGCATCTATACTGCATCAATTTGGAATTTAAATTAATCCATGATATGTTATTTCAATAAAAGAAAAGTACTTTTTTTTCAGGATTTAACATGCTGAATATCTTAAATGTTAGTACAGTGATTCTCAACCACTGTGCCTCGGCACTTTTGAGTGCCGCCAAATATTAGAAATGATACAATAAAAATTATAATTCTTTTTTTTTTATTATGAGTAAAGTTTAAATTAAAGAAAAATGTATAGATATATTTATACTTTTTATAATTTTTCCACGCTTTAACCGCGTGAACATCTTTGTCGACGATTGTCTTGTCTCTGATAATCTCAAAATAAGATGGAAATGTTTAAATTGTATATGACACACAATTTTAGAAAATGATGTAAGAGTAAATCATTAAAGTAAGCTATGCAATTAATGAACAAATTAACAAAGGATAACTAACAAAGATTAAACTAACAATTAATAGTTAGCAAAAAACTAGTTGACAAGAAATTACCAGAAATAATAGTTAATGTAAAAAGTAACAGTTAATAACTATAGAAAACAAGCTAACAGTTAATAACTAGCAAAAAATGAATAACTGTTACTAACTAATGAAAAATTGGTCGAAATAAATAATTAATCCCTTAATAAATGTGCTTTGTAGTACATATTATTTTATTTCAGATTCAAAATTATTATCACAAACTATTTAACACAGTGTAAAATAGGTAATTAAACTTTTAATCTAATTTTTTTCATTGTGTGCCGTCAAATTTCGAAATCGTTAAAAGTGTGCCGCGACAAAAAAAAGGTTGAGAATCGCTGTGTTAGTACTTTAGTGTTTGGAAGGATGTGGAAGATACCAGACATTTTATAACTATAACTTAGTTTATTTCCTTCATAAACAACTAAAATACTAAAAAGAGTTGTACAAAATAAAGTCTATCATCAGAGTAAGTAGGAAGATATCAGTAATTCGAGACAAGGTGGCTTAGGTACTGCACACATCTCCGGGGGAGAGCTGAAGTCGAAGTGGCATACTGATCGTCGGTGAGCTGGTTTTTATCCTTCTTGAGTGCAGGCGCGCGCAGTCCGGGAAAAGCTGATTTACATCTTGAGAGATCGGTTTCTTCCAACCGCGTTGCATTTTAATGAAGATAACGTTCTGTGTGACGTTCGATGTGATGAGTCTTTGATGACGCCACAGGACTCCCCCACCAGTCCAGAACGCTGAGGTACGGGAATCCGGAAACGGACGTGTCGACCGGACCGAGTTGTTGTGGACGTCTTAAGAGCAGACTTCACGGGATGTATCGGCGGCGGGATGACTGGAGCCTCTTGAATCTGTGAAAAAGAATGGGCAGGCTTAAGTCTATCAGTGGAGATCCATCTCTTCTTAGTTCCGATCTGGACTTGAAAAAACTTCGGCTTGCGTTCGATCACAGGATAAGGACCAAGGTAAGGAGACTGGAATGGACGACGGACAGCATCGTCACGGATGAAAACATGCGAAGTTTCTTTCAGGGAAGCATGGACAAACATCTCCGTTGATCCATGACGTGAGGTAGGTGTTGGTCGAATCTGCCGGAAGTGCTCCTTCAAGGATAGTAGCAGTTGCTGTGGAGATTTCGTACCTGAAATAGAAGAAAAAAATTCGCCAGGCAGGCGAAGATTACAGCCGTATACCAGCTCTGCTGTCGAGGTGTTAAGATCTTCCTTTAAGGCAGTTCGTATTCCCAGGAGGACGATCGGCAATTTTTCCATCCATCTTTCAGTGCCGGCGAGACTACACCTGAGGGCTCCCTTTAACTTCCGGTGAAAGCGTTCGATCAAGCCATTTGCAGAAGGGTGGTAAGCTGTGGTTCTATTACGTTTGGTACCCAGAGACTTCGAAAGAGCTAAAAATAAATTACTTTCAAAGTTACGACCCTGGTCAGTCGTAATAATCTCTGGCACACCGAACCGAGCAACCCATCCTGAAAAGAAAGCGTTAGCAACACTTTCAGCAGACTGATCTTTCAGGGGAATAGCTTCAGGCCATCGAGTGAAGCGATCGATACACGTGAGGATGTAAGTGTATCCTTGCGATGGAGGAAGTGGTCCCACTATGTCCAAGTGGACGTGTCGAAATCTGTCGACCGCAGTTGGAAATTGCCCAAGAGGAGTTTTGGTGTGTCGTGAAATTTTTGATCGCTGACAATCTAAACATTTCTTGCACCATTCCGCACAGTCTTTCTTCAGAGATCGCCAAATGTATCGCCGTTTAACAGCGTGAGTAGTCGGTCTGGGGCCTGAATGAGACAAGCTGTGTATTGACTGGAACACTAGGTGTCTGAAGCTCTCTGGAACATACGGGCGTATGTTACCCGTAGAGGTATCGCAAAATAGTGGTAGATCACTTGAGCTAAAAACGATAGGCTTGATCGTCAAGGAAGGGTTAGATTGTAATTCCTTCAGCTCAGCGTCTTTCGATTGCTCCTCCGCCATTGCTGCGTAATCTATCGTACTAGGTAAATCTATCACCTCTATACGAGAGAATGCATCTGCGACAACGTTATCGCTGCCTGAAATAAATCTAATGTCAGTAGTATATTGACTAATAAAATCTAAGTGTCTGAGTTGACGAGGAGAGATTGTTTCGTGTTTCTGGCTAAAAGCAAAAATTAACGGCTTGTGGTCTGTAAAAACTGTGAAGGATCTACCTTCCAGTGAATAATGGAAATTTTTGATGGCACTATAAATCGCAAGCAATTCTCGGTCGTAAGTACTGTATTTACTTTCAGCAGGTGTTAAACGACGAGAAAAAAACGCAAGTGGTTCGGTCCCATCAGCTATATGCTGTTGTAATACAGCTCCTATGCCAAGGTCTGAAGCATCAACTGAAAGAGAGATTTTAGCATTAGGGTATGGATGTGCTAAAAGTGCCGCGTTTGCGATTGATTCCTTGGAAATATTGAAAGCTTTATTAGATTCATCAGTCCATTGTAAAGGGGTGGAGTCATTCTTCTTCCTTCCCTTAGTTAGATCGTAAAGTGCCATTTGTTGAATTGCAGCTTTGGGAATAAATCTGCGATAGAAATTGACCATTGCTAGAAACCGTCGTAAGGCACGAACTTTGTTTGGCTTTGGATAGTTGCTAAGTACCGCAACTTTGTCGGGATCTGGTTTGATTCCCTCTTTCGAAACTAGACATCCCAAAAAAGTAAGTTCTTTTACACCAAATATACATTTATCCAAATTTAAAACCAGTCCTTTAGCATTTAAACGCGTGAAAATAGCCTCCAAGTCCGATAAATGTGTTTCAAAATCCGTTGACGCGATAAGTAAGTCGTCAAGGTATGCGAAACATTTTAAACCTCTTAATGTTTCGTCAATAAACCGTTGAAAGGTTTGGGCTGCATTCCTTAATCCGAAAGTAATGTACTTAAATTCAAACAACCCTATTGGGGTGATTAAAGCAGTTTTTGGAATGTCACTAGGTTCAACAGGTATCTGGTGATACGCGCGTTTTAGATCCAGTTTTGTAAAAATTGTTTTTCCATGTAATTCAGAGGCAAAATCCTGAATGTGTGGTATTGGATATCTGTCCGGCTCCGTGGCGCTGTTGAGCCGGCGGTAATCCCCACAAATACGCCAATTATTCTTCCCCTTTGGCACGAGATGTATGGGACTGCTCCAAGGACTGCTGGAAGTACAGCAAATTCCCTGGTCGACCATCTCCTGAAATTGCTCTTTAACGGCAGCCAATTTATGAGGCGGCAACCTACGAGCTCGAGAACAGAGAGGAGGATCTCTCGTTATAATACAGTGCGTAGTTCCGTGATCCTTGACTACGACATTAACTGAAGGATTTGTCAAATTCGGAAATTTAAATAAAAGTTCATGATATACCGAATTTTTACCTATTGCGGTAATGCTATTACTCGGCTGAGAGGCGTAAAAACCACGAATGTACTTTGCAGATGTGTTATCGATTAGTTGACGATTTTTAATATCCAGAATGAGTTCGAATCGTTCAAGGAAATCTGCATCTAAAATCGGCCGTGACACATCAGCCAGAATGAAGGTCCACCGAAAAGTTCGCGGAAATCCTAAATCTAATATAAGCACCTTTTTCCCATAAGTGGAAATTTTCGAGCCGTTAGCAGCAAGTAATTGGATATTTTTATCAAGATGTTTTGCTGGACGCTGAACGGGATAAACCGAAACTGTTGATCCGCTATCTACCAGAAATTTCGTACCGGAATTTTGGTCTTTAATAAATAAGCGACTATGATCATAACTCTCAGAAGCCGTCGCCGAAACTTGCGAGCAAGCTAGTTTTCCTGAAAACTGCATGGTTGCTTGCATTTCAGCGCTTTATTTCCGAATTTAAAATGGTACCAGCACGTAGAATACTGTTTTCTCGCTGGAGACTTGCTTCGCAATCTATTTCTGGGAGGTTTTGACCTGAATGATGAAAGTCTCTTTATGGTTTTATTCAGTTCGGCAACAGTTGCTTCTAGTCTACTAATTCTATCAGAGTCATCTTGTATTGCAGAAACGTTAGGGGTTATATTAGTAATTTCAGAGATTTTGTCGGCTATTGTAGCCAAGCTTTCTAACTTATCCGAACTGACTGATAAAATTTGTTGAATGTTTAATGGTAAACGTTGAAGCCAGAGCATTTTAAGTACCTCATCTGAAACTTTAGTAGCGGACAATTGAGTCATTTTGTGTAAAAGTTGAGACGGTCTCAGATCACCCAACGACATATCAGATAATAAAGTCCTAATACGAGCACTTTCAGAATCGGAAAACTGATCGATTAGACGTTTTTTGAGCGCTGCGTAGGAATCTTCTGCCGGAGGATTTTTTATTATGTCAGAGACAAAAGACGAAAGTTCACTGTCCAATGCAGAAACAACGTAGTGAAATTTGGTACCGTCCGCAGTAATGTTCGCAATTTCGAATTGGGACTCAATGTTACTAAACCACAACTCTATATTATCCCTCCAAACGGGAGGTGTTTTAACAGCCACACGCATGACTTCACTATCTGTAGGCATTGTAGAAAATAATGCAAAAAAGGCACAGAATATTCCTTGTACGGCAGAGGGCAATCAAAAAGATCTTTTATGAGCAAAAATAAGGAACTTACGTGCGGAAATTTCTTGAATCTTGCAAGACTCCATTCAAATGAGTTCTAGTCCTGGGGTCACCATATTTAGTGTTTGGAAGGATGTGGAAAATACCAGACATTTTATAACTATAACTTAGTTTATTTCCTTCATAAACAACTAAAATACTAAAAAGAGTTGTACAAAATAAAGTCTATCATCAGAGTAAGTAGGAAGATATCAGTAATTCGAGACAAGGTGGCTTAGGTACTGCACACATCTCCGGGGGAGAGCTGAAGTCGAAGTGGCATACTGATCGTCGGTGAGCTGGTTTTTATCCTTCTTGAGTGCAGGGGCGCGCAGTCCGGGAAAAGCTGATTTGCATCTTGAGAGATCGGTTTCTTCCAACCGCGTTGCATTTTAATGAAGATGACGTTCTGTGTGACGTTCGATGTGATGAGTCTTTGATGACGCCACAGTACAATCAATTTCAAATTTGACCATGGCAGCAGTAAGAAATGAACTATTATTACTTTTATCTTTTATCCCATTCCAGTCAACTTAGTTATGCTTCACTTATTATTTAATACTTATATTGTATTCTGAATAAGACTGATAAGTATCCAAATTTAACTGTATACTCAATATTATTAGTAAAATATCAATTAGGTGAATAACATATACAGAAAAAAATCCAAAACGCAGATGAAAGATCCATAATTTAACCTGAACAACGGTTTTCTTATAACTTTCTATTGACGAATATAATATTGCAAACCAGGTAAATATGTTTTCAATATATTGCATGTTACTCATTAATTCAACTTAGTGAATTTCAAAATAAATTGTACAAATTTGTTACGATTACTAATGCAAAGGTAAATTAGACAAAGTCAAAGGGGAAAAGTATCCTTCGCATTTAACAATTATATTGTATGTATGACGAAGGAATGATAATGCAGATAATTTAGTAATACATATATTTTGACATGACATATTAGGAAAATTTATAAGCTTTCCCCAGTTTTCAAGTTTCGAATAATGTTGTTAGCTCCTCCAGGGTATTAGAGCTTGATTGAAATCCATTCTCCTATTTTAGAGAAAGGGATCATTTTAAATCTAATGAAAATGTTTACATAGCACTGAAGGCAGAATTGTTTCAAAGAAGCTTAAAGCGGGATGAAGTACTGTCTGATGAAGTACAATATCTTTAAGATTAAAAATTATATTTAGACATTAATAGCTAAGTTAAAGTTTATTTCAACTGACTAGAACAATACATAAATGAATTCTTATAGCATTCAAGATATTTTCATCAGTATAACACTAATTTCTATACACATGGGGCACCTTTAATTCAGGTATTTATCTATTGTTAACAATATAGTTCATTTTCATATTGTCAGGTTGTCTTAAGTACTAAATTAAGTAGTGTTGAATAGTTAGTTTTCAGTTAAATATTAATTTAGAATAGTTTTGTATTTTTATAGGTAATCCCTAATTACGAAATAATTTCTGAGATCTATTACCTATCCCCTCTAAAATGATTGTAGAAAATTTAAATATTAACGGTACTATGGTACAGCATACTGTCATGTCTATTATTGGGGATGAAGGTTACCTTTAATAAGCAAGAGAATTTTTATATTTTAAGATACCCACGTTATAGATCTAGAAGAACGTGAGGAAGTAGTACTTAACAGAGTTTTGAAATGAGTTTTCTTTCTTACCTCACGACAGAGATGGAAATAATTTTAATACTTGTGCTGCCTACTATGCTAAAATGTCCTAAAAGCATACTTACGTGGTTTGTGTGATTCAATGGCTGAAAGACAGATTTAAAATTATTACTAAAATTCAATACACAAAGAACTTTGACGACAATATCGTGGTCGTCTTTTGAAAATAGTTAAAACTGAAATAAAAGTACTTCCACTCGAGCGGCAGCTACAACAGCAACAGCCTGGTTACCATTAAAGTTTATATGGTGTACAAAATAATTTGAAAGGTAACGAAGCTAGTCACCAAAGGCGGTATGTAAAAATAAGCATCTAGTATAATAGATTTATTGTC
The DNA here is from genome assembly GCF_982258835.1 of Parasteatoda tepidariorum. Classification (NCBI taxonomy): domain Eukaryota; kingdom Metazoa; phylum Arthropoda; class Arachnida; order Araneae; family Theridiidae; genus Parasteatoda; species Parasteatoda tepidariorum. The sequence continues at coordinate 54,702,246 of NC_141764.1, read as the reverse complement.
AGAGAATGGCATGCAACATAAAAAGAAGTTCAAAAACTGCAAAGTTGTAAAAAAAAATCATTACAAAAGGACAATTTCATTTTAAATTTAGAAAAATTATGTACAGGAAGTATCCAACTTAAATTATATATTTTTGAGCTATAAATATTTTTCCTCTGTAATTTATATTAAACGAAGATACACCCTTGTGCAAATTAATTGAAACAAACTCAATAAATTCAGAAAACTAAGAGAAAATGCTATTTTATTTAAATTTATACAAACTGAAAAATGTTTAGTACATAATATGATCTCCACGACACTTTATTAACATTTGGACACGATTTGGCATGGATTCCGCTAATTTTTTACAGTCATTTATAATATTTGTGTCCTTGTACCACACATGAATTAACGCCGTGATTAGCTTCTCCATAGTTGTACAGTCCATATTTAATAGGCGATTCATGCATATGGCCCAGAGATTCTCAATTGGGTTGATATCCGGAGAGTTCTCTGGCCATTCCAATGTCTCAATTTGATTCTGAGACATGAATTTCTTGACAATTTTGGACTTATGGCAAGGAGCTAAATCCTGTTAAAAACTCCCTGTTCCATCAGGGTATCGTTTCTTCATCTCTGGAACAACTTTTTTACCCAGAATAGTAATGTACTGCTCAGAACGCATCATACCGTCAATAGGCTGCAAAGGTCCAACCCCATTGTAACCGAAACAACCCCAAAACTTCTTTAAAAAACACGAAAAAATAAGTTTGTTTAAATTAATTTGCACAAGGGTGTATATTATTAAATCAGTTCTCTCCATTCAAAATTAGCACTTTTTCTATTATCTATATCCACAATCATACGATATAATCTAATTTAACTATCTAACCACTGTATATCATCGTTTCAAAAATCTAAATGAAAAGTTGTGGGGTTTTTTACTTATGAAGCCAAATTTTTACTAACTTATCTAAACTTATTTTTACTAAAATAACATATCTTTATCGCCTAAAGTCAGCGTTCATTAGTAGAGTTATGACAACTGGATTGACTTCATGTGTTTCAAAATATTTCCTCTCATCAGTAGTACTTTTTAATCTCTAATTCATATGTCTATTTCCCCTCATCACAAATGCTTTATATATCATTTCTACTTTATGAGTCTAATACTTCCATTCATCTGAGATATTCTGTCTATTATTTCGATTTTTACCTTCCAGGATTATTCATTTATCAGTCACGTACATTATCTCCATGCAGTTGCTAATAAATCACAGAAACATGAAAAGCTTTAAATATTTTCAAAAATGTTGAAATAACATGCTTTATCTACCCATTATTTCAATTTATACATAGTTTTATGCATATTATCTTTACTTCATGCACCCCCTTGTTCCGCGAAGTTTGAAATAAATCACTGAAACATGAAAAGCCGTAAATATTTTAATAAATTTGGAAATATTACAAACATTTAACATGCCTTTGATGTCCATTATTTCCGTTTATTTATAATAATGTCTATATTATCTCTACTTTATGTGTCCCCTATTTCCATGAAATTTCAAATAAATCAAAATATTATGAAAAATTACAGTGTTGACTTATGTTTACAAATAATAAACGATTTATATAATCAATACTTCCGAAGTCCCGATATTATTCTTGTTTAAACAGTATTAAAGAAAAATTTGATAGAGTACAGTTAATCATGCACCTTTTTATTTAGAAATATTTGATGAATTATCGTCATTTCCATTTAATATTTATTACCGTATTTTTTTCATGTAATATTAAATTATTATTTTTTCAACATTTTTCCATAAGAAACTTTCAAATATATCATTTTTTTATTAGTTTAATATTTTAAAAATCGAATTACTAATTTATCAGACATTATTTTCTCTTACAAAGACCAAATACACTAGATAAAAATAGCATTCGAATTTAGAATTTTCTAAAAAAGAGATTAAAATGCATTCCTTGAAGTAAAAAAATATAAATAATACTTGTTGCACTGGTATTATTTTATCATTTATATAAGGAACACAAAACAAATTTATTTTCGTTTTTAAAGACATGATGCAAACTGAGTCAAGTCGCTTAACTCAATATATATTTCATTTTAATTCTCTTAGAAAGTTTTGGATATATTTTATAGTAGTAAACCAGTTTTACTTCAGAGGAATAAAAGTAGGATTCTCTCCTTAACTTGCATCTAGAAAATTTGAAAACACCGCATCCGGGGATTATTTAATGTGTTTTGTATATAACAACTAGCTTAAATTACTAACGCATGTGGAAAATTTAAAATGATATGCGTAAATAAATGGAGCATAATAATGTCTTTTGTTTATTTGGAACAAAATAATGTAACATTTTAAGGTTTATTCTAGACTTTTCTGTTTCTAAGCTTGAGTTTCATGAATTTCTTGACACAGTACGAATATGGATGAGAAAAATATTTTAAAATTTTATGTCACTTTCTAGTTAAACTTTGCATGCGCTATGTAAAATTTTCTAAATTTCTTATGATTTATGAAATAAGTTTTTGATATAATGTATAAATATTTATAAGAAGAGAAAAAGAGATATTAGAATTAGAAATACAATTATTTTGATGAAAATACACGTAAAGGCTATCCTCTGGACGCATTCCTTTACAAAAGATATTTTAGAGTGGAAATAAATTATTCGGAGATATAAATTATTCTTATAAATGCTATGTCTTGAAGAAACGAAAGAATAAGACATTCTAAATGCGAATTAGTTTAAAATGAAAGATGAGAAATTGAAAATAAACTTTCTAAAATGAAGTAATATATATATATATATATATATATATATATATATATATATATATATATATATATATATATATATATATATATATATATATATATATATATATATATATATATATATATATATATACAAATTAACATGAAAAACATGAATAAAATAAAAAACTAAATGGTAGAGAAACAAGAATGGTAAAAGCAAATAGTCGTTGTCAAGACACATCTAATTGCCATAAATGCGATATTTCTGAATAAAGAATAATTATCCTAAGATAAAAAATATTCTTTATATGTGTCGATATCGCAAAAAACCTTATGTTGTAAAAAATCATGAAATAAAAGAAAAATGTAAAAGGAAATCAAACTTACCGGCGTGAATTAAAACGCGGTTTAGGTTTAAAAGTACAATAATAAAACAGTTAACAAAAATCGCGAAGATGTAAAACATTGCTTATAGCTTGAATCGAATATAATAAAATTAAAAAAACATTTGATCGATGAAGAAGAAAAAAATGTTTAGGTAAAATATTAGTGCTGCCATCTATGAGAAACAATTAGTAAAAAGGTAATAAAATTGAAATAATAATAAAAATGTTTAACGGATTGAATAAATTAGCAGTCTTAAAAAAAAAAAAAAAAAAAAAAAAAAAAAAAAAAAAAACATTTATAGGGAAATTAATTTAAAAGTCAGTCTGTCAGGATAAAAAGCCGTTTGTAGACTTATCCTTCATTCATAAATTCTAACATAATTTTACAGAATACACATATCCATCTTTCATAGGGTGACTTATTTAAAAATCAGAGCCTGCATACAGGAATAGAAAACCGTTTATAGGTTTTATTCTTCATTCATACAACCTTACATAATTTTAAAGTATACACGTATCACCTGCATTCATTTGGGTTGGTTCTTTACGAACCAGAGCCCATTCCACTTATACAAAAATAATAAATAATTAAATAAATAAATAGATAAATAAATAAATAAACTGTTTATTATACTGGACAATTAAAATTAAATTAATTTTAAGAGGCTACAAATATTAAAAAGTAACTAAAAAATATTTAACTAATCCAGTATAAAAGGTCATACATCCAAACTATTCCGTCCAGTGGCTTTAGGAATAGTTTATCATAGTTAGTTCCTACCTTGAAAAAATCAGAGCTTATTCTTAAAACAGAAAAATTAAATAAAAATTAAAAATTAATGTACCAAGTTTTTTAAGATTTTTTTAAAATAGAAATTAAGAAATGAACTAGGAAAATGGCTATTAATTAAATCGTTTTTATATATATCAGCATCTAATAAAAACTCGTTATAGTTAGAATTATTCCTGCAAAATCTATGAATTTGATTGGCAATAATATTAGAAAAAACCTTATTGGCTAAGTTAGAGTTGAAATCTATGCATTTTTTAACTGGAAATTTATATTCATTTCTTTTGTCAAAAAGTTTAAATGTAATATTTTTATCTGCATTAATATTAAGAGTCAAATCTAAAAAATTTGCTGAAGAATTACTATTATTTGTTTTATTAAGAATTAATTCATTTGGATAAATATGTTTTGCTAGAATATCGAAATCATTAAAATTAATAACTAATAGATCATCAATGAATCTGAGAAAGAGAGAATCAATTGGAAGATTAACATGTGATTTTACAAATCTATATTCTTGTAGAAAAAGAAAAATATTGCAGATGTTAGTACTGAAATTATTTCCCATGTGAATACCATTAATTTGTTGAAAAAGGTGGTCATTGAAAAGAATATAATTGTTGTTAAGGTTAATATGTACTAGAAAGTTCCAGTTATCTTCATTAATAATATCACTGAGATTAAACATGCTATGAATTTGAAGAAGGTCATCATGAATTTTATTAGTTGGAAGGGAAGTATAGAGGTTTTCGAAATCAAAACAGTGAATTAAATCTACATTTTTTAAAGTTTCTAGTGTATTTAAAACCTGAATGCTATTTTTATATATATATATATATATATATATATATATATATATATATATATATATATATATATATATATATATATATATATATATATATATATATATATATATATATATATATATATATATATATATATATATATATATATACTAGCTGTACCCTGCGTGCGTTGCAACGCTTTCAGTTTGAATTTAAATTTTGTATTTAAGTGTGTAAATGAGATTTGTGGATTTGTGATTATGATTTGAATAGAGAATTTTATTTAATGGTGAAAAAACCAGTGATAGTCTCAACAGTTAATTCTCCAGGATATCGTTAGTGCATTTTCAAACAGACATGTATGGTGATGCACACCGACCATGAAACATATTTTGGATGATGATCTGAAATAATTCTGGATCAATGGCGTCATGAATATTTCTGCTGATATGAGCTGACCAATTTGTCCTGGTGTGAGTTTTTCAATAAGCCAAATCATGTGGCAATTCTCTTTTTCTGCCGTTCAATAGAATGCATCAAACACCGTGTCTCTCTAAAAACATGACTTTTCGCAATAAAACCAAGTTTAGAGCTTAATATTTGTTTTAACTCACGTGTGATAATGTATCATGAAGACCCGATGATGTTTGCTTAAGTTACTAAAGCTCTTTAATTTTAGCTCAAGCAGGATTGCATGTGAATGTAATAAATAACTCTAGCTGTCCATATGCGCACCGATACTTGTAGCAGCACCGAATGAAGTCATTTGGAAACACGAATGTACTGACCTATATTCGCCAAAAAAAGTTTCTATTGATTTGCTTGACCCGATAACAACGTTGATAATGGCTCGGCTGGCGACTTTAAATCTGGTAGTTACACTTTGCCTCCAGAACAGCTAATTCCAGCTGTTTCATTCTTAAATTTGAGAGCACTACAAAACATACATAATTGATCCATTTTTCCGATGATGACACTTGGGGGAAGACTATAGTTTGTTGTCGGATCATAGTGAAATGCACTGAGATTCAAATCAGAGTATTGGCAGCGTCTGAATAGCGAAGTGCGTTCTTGATTGATTTTTATTCTTGCATCCCGTTGCTCTGATGTTTCCGACGAACGGGCTTGATAAGTGCGTACTTGATTTGTTAACAGTCTTCTTTCCTGTTTCTCAGACGTTTCTAAGGAACGGGCTAAAGCATTGTGTTCTCGATTAGTTTTAAGTCTTTCTTCCCGTTGCTCCGATTTTTCTGAAACACGGTTAGTTCTCTTCTTGCGTGCTTGAGATGTTGATCGACTAAGACCGATTCGTTTAGGCGGCATATTTTTGCAAATATTCTCTTTCAAACAAAAAGAAATGTAGAAGTTGACAGTGGTCGCAAATTTGCTAATTTGAAAATTCACGTATTTATTTTAAATAATAAAAAAGCAATAAAAATGAAATAAATTAAATAAGAAATATAATAATGATAAAATTTAAAACAAAAACCTATTTTTGGTAAAAATATACTTGTGGGTGCCCCTTGACGAAATTGGTAACTTATGTTTATCACCATTCCTGTTTGCGCGGAACACCGCGGTAACAGGAATGACTGCCAAAACATAATGATATTTTAATAATACATTGGAAAATTTCAGCAAGACATCGGCCAAAACTAAATAAAATTGCAATGAACCCAATGTAAGCAAAATTAATAAACCCAATAAAATGCATTTTGAATCGAAATAAAAATTAATGGAGTAAGCACAGAAAGAAAAGGAAAAAATAAACATCTCACTTATTCATTAAGCTTGAATTTCCTCAGTTTTAGGTGCACAGAATTCTCTAATAGCAGTTAGATACTGTCTAAATTTATCATGAATAGAATCTGTGTTCCTCCATCGCCACATAAATTCGGCGAAATACGAATTGAAAATGGCGTCTGTGGTATCGGAATGGCGGTGGCATTTTTTTCTAAAGTCCTTTTTTTATGACTGCCCACATACCTTCGATCCTATTGATCAGAAGCAAAAGTAACCTAACCAGCCGGTATCCAACATAGAACTAACAGACTTCTGAAATTACATATACCGTTGAACATTTAAAAATAACGCTGAAATTTAAACGAATCAGAATCACGATTGGGATTCAACATCGGCCAGCTTGGAGATCAACCGCTATCACAACTTGGTGAGAGTCAAGGGGCACCCTCAAATATAGTCTACTCCTATTTTTTAAATGAAATAATTAAAATGAATGTGAATTCGCAAACTTTGTAATAATAAACAATCTAATAGTTTTCAAATGACATCTGTCAGCAATGAAAAATTGCATACTGAATTGAGCTAAAATTGCATACTAAATATAAATAATTATTAAAAGCGTGCAAGATGAATAAAATTTGCTTTTGCCTTGATTTTTATTAAACAGTTTTCACAATACTAAATTCGTGATACGACCAATAATTACGAAACTTATTCTCGTTGATTTTACGTGCTTGTGCTCACCTGAAATAAAGAACCGAATTATGATTAAATATTAAAGTATATGTAATTTACTTTTCTAAAAGAATAGAGCTATAAGATAGAAAATATCACTGTTGTTATCTTCAAGATATTTGAAAACTGATTCGTGTACAGCAAAATTTAAAACAATGGCTAACTTTTAACCAATCAGAAAATTCCATTTCGATTTTCGCTGATACCGCTGGAACGGTTTGTGGCAGAATGTTCTATTGTGAATCTAAACCATTCTCGAATCCTTCTGAAGGTACACAGAAAATTTCATTTAAGTCAGTCCAGCCGTTTAGGAGGAGTTCAGTGACATACACACGAACAGTCGAAATATATATATAAAGATATATATATATATATATATATATATATATATATATATATATATATATATATATATATATATATATATATATATATATATATATATATATATATATATATATATATAGATAGATAGATAGATAGATAGATAGATGTTATTATATTATATAGGTTATTAGGAACTGGCACCTTTTCATGTTGGGCCAGCTAAAAAATTCATCGTGATCCAATATAATTTACTGGTTACCCTTATAATTTTCCATCACAAACCATTATACATTTTGTTGGGACCATCAAAACTGACCAACACTCTGATATTGACATTGACCAGGCCATTGACCATCTTCAAATTCAAAGAATGCATCAAACTCAAAATCTTTAAAGAAGCCATTTATCACTGTATACATAATATCAATTTAAAAGTGAGATTCAACCTGCAATATAGAAGAAAGGATGTCTAAGGTTGCATCAAACCCGAAATCCGCAAAAAAAAAAGGATTTAGAAGTGAAATTCAGCCTGCAATGTCGAAGAAATTATGTCTAAGATTGCATTAAACCCAAAATTAATAACTCAATTTTCAGATATGTTTATCCACACATAATATCAATATATATATTGCATAATAAAAAAATAGCAGATAAATTATAAAAAAACTGTATTTTTATCTCAAGTTTGAATATTATCCTAATGAAATGCCCTTCATTGTTTTGCAATAAGAAATATAAGTTTGTTACTGTTGTTGAGATACGTTTCGTTATTTTGCAATAAAAAAGTTCCAAGTTGTTGCTATTCTTATGACTTTTCATATTGTTTCTCACTAAAAACAGATAGCAAACATACCAAAGAAAGTAAATTGTAACTAAATTTACTTTTTTTCTCATCAAATTCAAAGCATTTAAAAGATATATTTGATACCAACCATTACGATTTATTCATTTTTTTTTTATCATAGATCATATAAAAAGCTTCTAGATTTTATCTAAAAAAATTTTTTAAAAGTAAATCTTACCTTTTAAAATACTAGTCCCCGCTGCTGCCTGGAATCTCCAAATGCGAAATCGATGGAATATCTAACTTTCCGTCTAAGAAATGCTCTCCTCTCTGTAAACTCAAATCTTTCCATCCCTTTCTTCTCAAGAGAAAGATACAACTTTAGAGTGCGAAGGGATGAAGAACGAAATAAAAGCAATAGAAAATGTATCCAGACATTATTTTGACATATGTCCTCCTCTACGCGGTGTTCATAACGGACAACAACAACAAAACCCCTCGACAACTACATGGTCTTCAAAGAAAGAATGTTTGTCATAAGACCCCACTATCCACCCTCAGTCACGTGACTGTTATCTACGTTTGCTTTTGTGGGATATGGACAGGACGTATCTCTTCTTAGAGAGCACACAACTTATTTTGCTGCTATACCTTCTTTACAACAGGAAAAAAAGTTCTAGATAATAAAACATTTTTGTGGGGAGGATTTTCGTTGGTTGAAAAAAGTACGCATTACCGTAAATGGTTTCTTTTAGAGAAATACTCAATTTTCGCATTATTGCAGTTGGAAATCCTACACTCTAGAAGCTTTTTAGGTACTTTGAAAATTTTAAAAGCATTCAACCTTCAAAATTATTTTTTGAAACAGTCAGTATTTTTTTAGGCTATGTCATTTATTGATTTATTTTTCGTATTACTATACTTTTTACTGTGGAGCTTAAGAATAAAGATATATTAGCTAAATAAGTACTATTAAACTCCTTAAACCATCTAAATTATTAAAAAAAAATATGTTTTATAGCATTCACTCAGAACGTAAAGTAATTTATAATATCTAATAAACAAAAATTGTTCTTATCTTAAAAATTATTAAGGTAGCAAAATAAATAAAAAAAGAAAACTGTAAAAAAGTAACGAGTTAAGACATTAAAGTCTGCCAATAAGAATATTATACAAAAAATTCCGTAAAACACTGTAAAAATTCCGGATTAAATTACGCTAATGAAATGCCGACACTTTTGGCTCCATTATTACCGGAATAAATTCTAATTTTAAGAAATCTATTTTCACCGGAACATGTTACGGAACAAAAATCTAATAAACCGTAATTTTTACAGTAATATTTACAGTAAAATCACCGAATCATTCTTAAACAAATAAGTATCGCTGTAAAAATTATCGTATGATATTTTATGGGAAGAAAGAATTTTACGGTAATATAAATTGCACCAATGAATTCATCAAGATAGCCTGGTTAGCAGGGAGCTGGACTCCAGCCGGCCGAAAACTATCCGTGTAGTAAATGGGGATTGATGTAAGTTAGGTCTGTCAGGTCACAAAGCCCTCCATGTTCCCATAACAAATCAATACCTCTGAAGGTACTGAATTGGAGATTGATCGTTCTCTGGATCAGGTCAAAATTACGATCTGTGGACGAATAAATGGATGTATGAATGAGTCCGTCCTATAAACGGGTGTGATGTATGGGTGTGGCGGAAGTCGAATTTTTATCCATAGATGGCGCCACTGGAAAACAAGGACAATCGCACCCCCTCTGCCTTAAATGCCAACAAAAACAACAATTTATCTAAAGTGTAATTTACTCCGCAATTTGTTTCGAAATTTTTTACAGTGTGAAAACCTGGAAAAAGTATTACTCTACGCAGGTTATTTTTATAATATACAGTCGAAGCACAATTTATATATGCGTGTTGTGTGTGTATTCAATCCACTGAAATTTGTTCATAACAGTATTATAGGTATCTAAATGGTATTATCGGTATCTTTTTTAAAATCGCAACGACATGATTCTCAAATAAAGTTAAGAGAGCGGTGGTGGCTCAGAGGGTAAAGAATCATCCCAAAATGAGATGACTCAGATTTGAATCTGAACAATGGCTGGTTGATACGAATTCTTCTCTCAGCTCACACTGATCCTAATGTTAACGTAAATTATTAGACGGCTCACACATTGGAATCTCCTTGCCATCGGGCTAACCAATGGAGGTTTTTATGGTTTACCACTTCATGCAACGCAAATGTGTGGTAGTTCCATCAAATTATCTTCCATGAAGAATGTTGGGTTGAAAATTACTAGACTATGAGTTGATCATTGATAGTAGGAAAACTCAGAAAAGGATCACACCGGTTTTCAACAAAAAAAAAAAAAAATAATAATAAAAAATAATAATAAATGAGGAAGAATCACTAACAAATTTCTACTTTTATGAAATATCAAAAAGTACTCACGTTTAATATTTAATTAGTGTTTTACAAAATTCCAAACTAAACAACAATTTTCAATTAAATTTCGTGAAATTAAAGAAAATATTAAATGTTATAGATTGTAGTTAAAATATTGCAATTAATAAATAAAGAGTTAAATCTTGACTACATGAACTATTGAGTTAATTACTATATAGATCATGAATACACGAAAAAAATATTCAAAATAACAGTTCTTATTACCTCTCACTTAGTAAAAATATACAACGTAAATTTTTTCCGAATAAATTGCTTCTTAGACACGAAGTTATCATGATAAAATTATCAAATTATACCCTATTTACAAATTTTACCACATTTTCGAACTATATTTTATTGTTAATTGCACCAAAAATTACCGAAGAGTTTCAGAAATACTGAGCGTTTTGGTGTTTCCTCATTCTCAAAAACAAGGTAAACTTTACCATATTTTGGTAGTTTTGACTATACTTTTCGTCTCAGAGAATAATAATAAACAAACAAAGTGAAAACGTTCGAATTAACAAAACAATGTGACACAAACAAATTTATATTTGTCTTAAACTATTACACAATTCGTGAACTGTTTAGATATTCCGTATGTTAGCAAACATTTCTTATAAAAAAAACCTTCTTTAAAATCTGAAACAAATAACTTAAGAGAGATTATGATACAAATATAAATTCAAACTCAACTTTATTTTTGATATACCTTATGACATATTCAGATATATTTACTATTATTTTGAGTCAAGTACACAAAGGAAGAAAAAGAATACCCTGGCTTATCATTTATTTTCTCGAAAAAACACCCACCCTTAAATATCCTTTTCAAATTCTGGGCCATTGTCTCCTTCGAAAGTTTTTAATATGTACGACAAAATCTTCTGCCTTCTGAAAAGAAGACAGGAACATTTCCTTTCACAGAGAAATGAAAGGAATTGCTTTTGTTTACATTGCAACTTTAATAATACACTTTAGAAATTCTCACGGAGATAGCTTCACTTTCGACGAGCAGCCACGATTCGGGAATCACATCGAATATTTCTATTTCTAGATCACGTCTCTATTACGTGCAATTCAGACGAAGCATTTGAATATGCAAGCTCTTTTACTGATATATGTTATATCCTTATTTCCTCTAGCTATTTCCAGTTTCTTAATGGAATTTATGTATCTCACAATCTCCGTTGCTCTTGCACATAAGTTTGCTGAAGGGGTGGATGTAAAATTCAAATTCCGAACTTCGAAAAATAACACCATACTTTAAATGTCATATTCTAATATGGGTTGGTTTATGAGTTCAAAACTATTAAGAATATACACTCATAGTGTATATTCTCAAAAGTGTAGCTTTTTTCAATTATACCGCAAAGATGTATCCAAATAAGAGAGCGATTGTAAATATTAATACCAGCGATAATAAACTTGGAAGGATAAAGGGCACATCTTAAGGACTAAGAGTTGTGCATTATTCTTTGGCCGTAAATGTTATCTAGGGATGGTTTCATATTACGGACTGGCTGACTGTGAGCATTTGCACCATTATTTATATTCTTCTATTTTATCCCAGCTTTACGTCTTCTATTAATTATTTTATGTTATAACCATAGTTGAGTAGCCGACCCAATGCTTTGAGATTACAATTGCTAATGTTCAACTCTATCCTTGTAATTTTGAACCCAGAGGCCTACGTGAGAAATTTGCCGTCATGGAAGGCTTTTTTGATGGAACTGACCGTCATTTGCGTTATAAGGAGAGGAAAACTTCGAAAACCACCCATGGTTAGCCTGGTGGCTAGGGGACTCTAACCCATGATTCGCAGAAGGTATAATACTCCAGCACTGTGAACGGTGCGAGAAGCATGTGAATGATTTACAGGGCATTACAGAAGAGTGTGTAGTATTTACATTGTAAAAAATTCCAGATCAAATTACGGTAAATAGTACCAGCACTCAGGATACCGGTACTTTTACCATAAAATCTATTTTTATAGGAACATTTTATATAACAAAAAATCTGATTTACCTTATATTGTACAATAATAATTTCTTAAAATCACTGAATCACTTTAATTAAATAAATATTACAGTAAAAATTACAAGATAATATTTAAAGTTAACACTAATTTTACGGATGATCAAACCAAAGTGCCGGTACTTTATGCCGCAATTTAATTTGGTCTATTTTACAATGTGGCTGCTATATCTTACTTTGCATACCAACTTGCAGAGCTAGATAGTTTGGTAAAATAGCTAATTTATGTCCCGACTTTAATTCAATTTCCCCCATTAATTTTTAAAAGTAAATGTAGCATCGGTAAATGAAAGTACCAGTACCGAATCAGGCAGCACCAGCAGCGGAGTACGATAATATTTCCGATCATGGGTTCCTATGCAGTTTTTAATTCCCATGACGTGCACTATCTATCTTTAAAATATGCTGCTGATCCACCCTGATTGCAAACGCTCTGTAGAAAATACAATCATCAGAAAATATTCTTAAATGCTTAATTATTTAAAAGTTATTTTTAAATAAACAACAATTATGCGACAAGTTTCAAAATTGAAAACATTATAATAGCATTTACTGACATAATGTAAGAATGCTTAATGTTTCTAACACATTTTAACAAATTTTTCAACAAAATTTATTCCTCGCGCAAGATGATAAGTAGCATTTCAAATTCACTTTCCCCTTTCAAAAGTAACGATTTAATTTGAGAAGCTTTCGTTTCAAGCTTAAAATTACAAAATAATTACCCCATCAAACAATTTACTTTAAAGCTCTTTAAACTTTGTAAATATTTATACATCATTAGTCAGATCTATGATGGCTAAATCCTATCCTATCAAAATATTTAAAATGCCTCATATTAACATCCATTAAAAAACAATTATTCATTACATACATAGAAAAAAAATGTAACGCTTTACTTCTGCCCTTTTATTTAATGTTTAGAAAATCAGAAAGGTAAATTTTATATCTAACATACAATTGGGACTATATATATATATATATATATATATATATATATATATATATATATATATATATATATATATATATATATATATATATATATATATATATATATATATATATATATATATATATATATATATATCAGGGCTCGAAGAAAGTCAGAAATTTTACCCGTCCCCGAGGACGGCTTGTCCAACAATGTACCCGTCCTGCTTTGAAACTAACCCGTAGCTTCTAAATAAATAAAAATATAATTTTCTCTTATTTATTACAAGCATTTATATAAATTGCACAATGAATTAGTAGTTACTAGGATTACAAATACTAGGTCACTAATAGTAAAACCTAGTATTTCTTTTATGCAATAATTAATTTCTTTTATGAAATAATTTAAATGACAAAGGTCAAGTTATCTGGAATGTCAATTTATCCGAGGGTACTTCGTTTTTTAAATAAAGCAAATATGACGTTAGCCAGTTCCACAATCAAGCCAATGATTTACAGAAGTTTCTGCACAGAAATCTGAAAGGGGTTTTCCATTTAGGTGGATGTTCATAATTGCGTTTAACGCTTCTTGTTTAAGACCAGTACGTAATGTGTTTTTTTGTAAGCTCATTGCTGAAAAGCCTCTTTCAACCACCGCAGTACTCCCAGACAGAGAAAACATCAATTCCACCAAGCACAGTAGGTTGCTGTGTTTCTAGATTAGAGGGTCATTTTAGAAGTGAGGCGCTAGACTCTTGTAAGATAACAAAAATTGAAAATGTATCGCTAATATTAACGGGAAAATGGCCGTCCGCGCGGACGTCGGATTCGAGAAATTTGTTGTCCGCAGAGAATTTTTGACCGCCGAGGACGGGCGGACGGGTAGTTTTTTGAGCCCTATATATATATATATATATATATATATATATATATATATATATATATATATATATATATATATATATATACGAACTTCATCACATGCGAAAGCTTTAATACCAATGGAACCGCAAAAAAAGTATTAAATTCTATAGATTAATTGTGTGCAACTTCATGATAATGAAAGTAAAAGAATTCGTAAGATATAATACTCTCATAACGAAAATTATGTTTCAAAACAATTTTCCAATAAATTATCTGTAAATGAATTAGTATCTACAGAAAATATGAAACCATTATGCGTCTAATTAGTTTTCTTATCTTATTTTCTTGTCTCTATTATTATTATTTGCATACTTTCGTCAACGTTTAGGAAACTTAAATATTTCTTGTCCTAAAAAAAATTGTAAATGCGATTTCAACCAAATATGCTCAAATGGAAATTTATCATTTCATAACTCTTTTCATTCAAAATTTTTCTAGACTAAAAGCTAATATTCTCTGAATTGAATTTTTAATGAAGCAATTACTTTTCAACTATTAGATTCATTGCAATTTCAATTTTTAGTGTTCCTCTCTTTAAATATACGTAGCTTTAATTTTAGTTAAAATATAAATTTAAATAGTCCCGGCGGAAAAACTTTGCTTACTGCATGTCATAATGCATATAAAGTAATTATATCGTTCGTTCAGTAAATTTTACTTACATATAAAATTTAAAATGTCGATAATTATACAAAATAAATTTTTAATTATCTCTTAGTTAAAAATGAGATAATTATGAAGCAAAACTTCAAAGGATGTGTTAAAACTATGTCCCTCTTAGACATTATTCATTTCGCTTAACTGGAGAAAATGTACTTAATAAGTTTCTAATTAGAGTTTACTTAAAATGAAATTAGATCAATTTAAAACAAACTTTTATTATACTGTCTAGGAATTGTGATTAAGACTGTATCGAAGAATATTTTTTTATTAATTTTCAAAACATTTATGCGATAAAAAACATTCATGCTATAGATTGAGTGATTATTAATGTAAATAAATGTCAGCATTTCTACAATCTTTAATTCTGTTTGTTTCTTTCATTTCTTTTTAATTCGTAAAATGACGGGAAAAATAGTTCTAACTGATGATTATATCCGAAATTTTCATTTTGCGTGCTATAACTAATCATCAAATACACTTCCAAAATAATAAAAAAAATCTTTGAAGCGATTACCTATCTCTTATCAAGTCGAATATTAAAAAACCATTTCTCATACATTAAAAATTTTATTTTTTCTCACGTCTGAAATCGTTATGTTGCAGCTTCCTTTTAACACGTTAAAGAAACTCTGTATTTGTATTTTAATTATATTTTCTCTGCAGTGAACATACCACTCATAGTATAAATGAAGTTCATTTATTTTATTTTGTAAGTGAATCATCTGTTATCTACATGTATATGGTTAAAAATCTAATTAATTGCAGTCATTTAGAATCAAAATGTATTTATCTTAATTTTAGATAAATATCAGAGTAAATATTGTATCCATACACTTTATTTCCTGCTTTTCTTCATCAATCCATTAGACCCTCTTAAGATATTTCCTCCAACGAAACCTATAATTTCAGGAGTGTGTTTCTTTTGACAACCAATAATCCATGCTTATTTTTTTTTTAAATATTTTCAATTAATGCAAAACATTAATATAAAAATTATTAAATACAATAAAATTTACTTAACACGCTTCATATTGAAAGAATTAACCAATCATGAAAACATTTATTGTTAATTTTTATATTTTTATGTACCTTTATATTCAAAAAGGAATGCAATCTGTTTAATTGAAATCACATATTCAATTAATATTATTTGACAAAAAAATATTTTTAAAAAATATTCTTACTTTGCTAATGAATCAAATTGAAAATTCTTGACAAAGTGGTTTAAATATGGTGAACAGGACTGTATTTAATAAACTTTTTCTTTTATATTTTAAACAAATGTTATAGTTTTCAGTGAGTTGTTCGCTCTTAGCAAGTCAAAAATTTTCATTTTTACGGAATAACTAGAAATTGTAAGATGATTAGACCACCTTATGGTATAATGTATTTTATAACATATTGCCTTATTGTATTCATATATTTAATGCTTCTTAAGATATACATACATTTCTTCTTGCTAATACTATATTTCTTAAGGTAATTATCTGTCTGCTTAATTAGAGTAGTTAACAAACAGACTCCTATTTTCGTCAGCACAAAATTAAATTTCAAAACAAGTTGATTTTTTATCTTTAACAATACAGATATTTTTCTGAAAACGTATTGTCCTGTAAACCAGAGATTCTTAAACTATGGTTCCCAGACCTCTGGAGATCCGCAAAACAGTTTTGACATTTCCTGTAAATCAAATATTCCAAATTTTAACTTTGTTATGCTCAACATGTTTATGTGAACAGGCTTTGTTTGTATTTTGATCTATGAATTCTAAGTATAGATGAAAATTAAATTTTAGTGCAAGAAATAAAGAATATAACTTTCATGATTTAATCATTAATGTCCACCATGGAACTTAAAACTACAATTCTTATAGGAAGAATAAAACTCAATTTATGTCAAGTAAAATTTTTTACAGATAGCAGAACTTTAACATTGCTTGAAACTTTTAAAATTCTCTTTACAGCTATTTTTCAATTTTCTTTCTATGTTACATTTATATTTTATGCTCTTTTTTGCATTAAGCAAGACTAATTGAAAAATCCAAATTTTAACAATGTTGATTGCAATGCAGTATGTATCAGAATGTAGGTGTAAACCGGTTTGAATTTAGCTTTTATAATGTTCGTTATATTTATGAGAATATTAGATCTAAATCAGTCTGCAATTTGCTTTTAAAGGGATGTAAAATGTCTTAGATAGGGAAAGGTTCTAC
Source organism: Parasteatoda tepidariorum (assembly GCF_982258835.1). NCBI lineage: Eukaryota > Metazoa > Arthropoda > Arachnida > Araneae > Theridiidae > Parasteatoda > Parasteatoda tepidariorum. The sequence continues at coordinate 54,684,696 of NC_141764.1, read as the reverse complement.
AAAAAATATTACTTAACTCTAGAAAGACTGAGAATTGTTATTTACCTAGAAAGACTAAAACGAATTTTTTGGGCATTCCCCAGCTAGTTTGTGTGTCGATTAAATAGACATCCAAACACTTGACACAAATTCATAATTAATTTAATAAAAACTTATTACAGATCTGCAAAATTTTCTAAAATATTTACTGCTATTCTCTTCTATTTGTATAATGGAAATATTGATTAAACGGAATACTTTCTTTTCAATTATACGTGTATACATTAGTTTCTTAGATTATTGAGTGTACTTTTCTCTATAAATAATAATTACGGATATATTGAAATATCCTTGCTTTTTTAAGAAACTTGGGGCAACTTATACTAAAAGAAACCTAATTCCCGAAACTAAATGAAGTTATGGGATACCTAGCAAAACCTTGACACAATGACCCCCCTCGTCATTGTGTCAAGGTTTTGCTAGGTAAAAGGTTCTATATATATGCTTCTATAAAGCTAACACACGAATCATTAAATAAGCGCTGAAATTTGATTAAATTGTGAAAAACCAGAAATACTCAATACATTCATTAAGTCTAATTTTGAATAGCAGGGCAGGAAAAGGCGAGAGTTGCCGAATCAGCCCATTCGTCTTTATCATGTTAAGTAGAGGTTAGTAAACTACATAACGTTAAAAACATTTCCTATGCACACATGTTTAAGTAGATGTTGATAAATAAAATTTACTATTTTGTAAAACTACTATTTTTAAGTAGGGATTATTAATTTTTTTGTACTTTTAAATTCTGCAAAAAGATGTTTCTGAAAATAGTCAAATTAGGAGAATATTTTTTCTGGAAAAGAAATTTCTAAAAATTTTAAAACTATGTAAACACTTTTTAAGAAGAACTTTCTAAGAATTCCCAAATTATTTAAGCATTTTCAGGTAACGAAAAAATCAACTAATAATTAATATTACATAATGTAACTAATATGATATACTTCATTATTTTTTTAAATTTAAATTTTTTGTATTAGATGTTACATTTATATTGTGTGGTACGTATGGGTGTATTAGTCTTAAAGAAAATCTTTACCTATGCTAGAACTAATCTCTAGAAGAATATTGTTCGCACAAAAATCGTTCAAGTGGAATGGCATTTCATCTGAAGGAAAGCAGTATCCTTTAGTTCCTGACTCATCGATATAATCCAAAAAGAAATACTTGTAATGTTCTTCCTCGTAGTACCATCATAAATGTCTCATCTTACGAAATATGAGCATCCCCATGCGACTCGGAAATTTGCATTTTGCGAGCTAAGCCTACTTTCGAAGCATATTTTCAGAACGGAAGGCACCTAAGTAGAATCGATAAACTATCTTTAAAAAACTGGGACATAAAAAAGCTAAGCTTTAATAAACTATAAAATTCACTTCTTCCACACCACAAATCTGAAATCGATATTATTCAAAACGCAGTAATGCTTTGAGATTCGCACATTCTTCGCTCTTTCTGCTTTCATTATAGCACCTGCTTGGAATTCAAAATGACGGATTTTTCCCCATCGCACATTGAACAGCACTATTAACACGCTTTAAGAGATTTATCTGTCCCCACAATCTTGGCCTCAAGGCAATTTTTGTGCTCAAACTAAATTAAATTTTATTCTCTCACAAAGGATTATTCTTTTAAAAGTATTGATTATGCACTTTAGTGTTTTTTTCTTTTTCCAACTTTATTATCTTGTTTGAGGATTAATGCAAAAAATATTCTCTGAGATTTACTTATAATGACTTTCTCAAGAAACCTTAATATTTTATTTTCGTTATGGATTTATGTAATTAAAAACTTTAACGCACTGTACATCACACTTAACCATGTTTATGGCAATGTCGTAATCTTTTATCTAGCTTGAATAATGATTCTGATTTAACAGTGTTAGAAAGCATATCATGCCTCACGAC